>NC_140095.1:13831060-14443756 GCF_964237585.1 Gallinula chloropus | reverse complement strand
AAACTAACAACTAAGAATGGCAAAAATACCCCAACCTCACTAAACCTAAAAACTAGATTTTCAAGAAAAAAAAAATTGAAAGCCAGGATGGGAACTGTAAAACATGAAATACTTTTTTTTGACTCAGTGATTAATCTAAACTACATTCAGGTCTTCTGGAAGCTGCTAGACTAATAGAAGCCTAGAAGCAAATTAGGGGTGGTAAAAGTTAGAGATAAAGAACACATGGATGACTTTGCTAGTGTTTGAGAACCAGCAGTGAACAGAAAATCAGGTTGCAGATTGATCAAATTGTCACTATAATGTATCTGGCCATCACCCTTCAGTGTTTTTGCAAACCCCAATGAGGTCTTGCTCACAGGGAGCATGAAGTCTCTTTTGCATCCTTTTTACTGAAATGCTCAAAGGAAGAGAACAAAGGAAGGTAAAAAGTGTGCATGTAGTGGATAACAAAGGAATAGCTGTGAAAATTATGACCAATATGATGGGCTTCAGCACTCACAAAAATGCAGTAGTGAGAAATATGTGAACAGCAGCAAATAAACACAAGGTTGCATATGTGCCCCAAAGCTGGCCTTCCAGCAGTTTTCACTATCTTATTCACAGCATTTGGCTTTTTGGCTCGGAGTTTTTCTGTTTCTACTTGTTTTCTTTAAATGAGCAATTAGTCAAATCTGAGTTAATGAAGCTTGCTTAGTCATCCAGGGTCTGTAAAACTTTGCCAGGAGTCAGCATCTTTGCAGCCTTTGAGATTGAGTGAGTCTGGCATGACAGGCTTTGCTGACTGGCTTCTCCCATCATCTGAAATCCCATTTATCAGCTCATTTCAGGCATCTTTTGAAATGCAGGAGAGATGAAGAGGGACGACATTGTCCTGTCAGGGTAGTTCATGCCAGTTCCTTCAGACTAAAGATTGAGAGACTTAATCATCTCTATTTGAGATGACAGTGAAATATCATACTCTCGAATCAATAATGATCAGGGGGATGGATTAAGAGTGTGTCTGAGAAAGGGTTGCTGCTCTCTGTCACGCTCTATAAGGCAATTTGGAATTAGGGTTACTGGGATAAAAGCTGAAAGTCCTGCTCTGATTAATAGGAGTTTGATGGCCTGGGAAGATTTTCAGGGCAAAAGAACCCTCTTCCCTCCTATTACCCCCCAACTGCAGGAGGGCTGAGGGATGCTGGAAACTGCATGCTTTAAATGAGAAGGCAAGTATGTTGTCCTGCCCAAAACATCCATTGCCTGTGTTTGGCATGGAAAGGAATCTCCCAGAGAAAGCAAGGAAACCACACCTATTATACTTCACAGACATGCAGTTATCAGCAGAACCTCACTTCAGTTACAGTGTTATTACAAAACCAGCACAGAAGAGACTTTTGATAGATAAATCAAAGGCATACGTCTGCCTTGATATCTAAACCAAATATTATTTATATATTTTAAATAATATTTTTTAAATATTTTAAATACTATATTAATTCAGATTAAAAACAAAACAAACCCCCCAAACTCTCTCTTGGAGGAAAATGGAGGAAAGAAGAATGAAAAATTCCTCCAACCTCTATGAGTCTGTCTTCTCTCAGATGCTGGTAACATGAAGCAGTTGGCATTTCATTTGTCAAATGTGACTGAATGGTCAGTCCCCAGAACTAAATGCATAGACCTCTACATAGGAATTAAGGACTAAACTCTCAAAATGAAGGCTATATCAGACTCCTATTTTTAGTGCATTATTCATAGAGAAGTACAACCAAGACACGTGGATTACAGGATTACATGCTCACATCCTCTCTCCTGGGGAGACAGAGTCTGAACTGATGTCGACGTAATGTGCCACCTCCTCCTTCCCATTCCACTCTTCAATCTCTCCATGTCACCATCTGTTCCAAGGCCATATATTAAGTCACCTTTTGTAGTGTCTCCTCCTGCATAAATCCTTTCACAAGCTGAAATGTATCTTAAGAAATCAATTAGCTCAAGCAAATTATCCACGTGGCCTTACACCTACCTTCTGCATTTACTCCTACCTTCTCCGTTTCTCTTCTAACTTTTCATGGGGCCGGTGTCTCTCTCCCACCGTGTAATCACTGATCTCCTGAAATAATATTAGAAATTCTGTACCACAGGCCAGGATGATGCAAAACAGTCTGTGACTCAAATCCTTTTCAGTTCTGTGAGAACAATGACCTTTCTACTTTGGAGGCCTAAACAGATGTGCATTCTATCCCCAGTGCCTGGCAGTGAAATACCTCCATCACACAGGTTAGCAGGTAACCTGTTTTGGGACCAGAATCCAAGAACTAAATTAACATGGAAATCATTTTACTTTCTAACTCTGGGATATTTTCATCCATATCAAAGAAGCGTTCACTGTCCTAAAGGCCAGTAAATTTGTACTGGAATAAAGTTCTTCCTTTTGATTTCTCCTTTTAGATCTACAATGCTAAAGTCACTCCTTTCTAGGATTTTCCCTCCCTGACTAGGATCATCTGTGCTGGACGCTATCTAAAGAAGCACGATTTTGATGTAACAGCCATGCCTCTTACCACTTTTTATTAACCAGAGGTGTGGTGATTACAGATTAATCATAGGTTGTTAAATATATTAATTCACACCCCTAATGAACAGGCAATCAATGTGCAACCTGCATTTTCAAGAAACACAAATATCAGTGTCAGCCCTGTGGTAATTCATGGTAGAGGTTTCTTTTATTAGGGAATAGAAAGAACGTAACAACAACCTTCCAGCTTTATACACTCATCAGTACATTTTGCATCTCTCCTCTTCTACAGTTTCTGAGCCTAAGAGCTTAGCAGGGTCTTAGTTCCTCCCAACACACTCTTATATTATTTTTCAAAATACTGCCTAAAATCTGCAGACCTCTTGATTTACAGTGACAAATGTACTTCGTTCTAGTTTCAGATATCTAAAAGATACTTACTTAACACTGTCAAACAACTATTCTCATAGCAGCTAATTTATTGGCTATGTGTCATCCTTACAGGCTACACCATCCACAAATACATCTCTGAGGGTAAGCTGAATTTAACCTGATTTCATACACAAGGAGGTATTTGCTGAAGAGGGATATAGCCCCTAATCCACTGGCATTAGTTGTATACAGGTAGTGATTCTTTCCAGTACATTATTTGGCAAGTCTTTGCTGCGTGAGCCATTTCTAGAAACCCAGAATGTTTCTTACAGAAGTTGCTCTCCAAAAACTGCAAGGGCAAAGGGATGATGAGGTACTACAGCCATTGTAAGAGGCCTTTGGGAAAAACAAATCAAGCCTTTCTTCAGCCACCAGACATGTGTATAACCATAAAACTGAGAAAACATTGTAAAACGTCACCCCATCAACAGTGAACACAAAGTTAGAAGAGTTCTTTCACAAGTCATCTCCTTCAGGTTCACTGGTTTTCACTTTTATTTATTTCTTTATTTGCCATCCTGTCACAGCTGGATACAAACCTCATAGTTAAAGCATTCCCTGGGGCAACAGTATCAAAAATAATTAACTGAGCAAAGCTGCTGTCCAGTGGAGAGGAGACAGATACCAATGTGTTCTGCTCATCTGCTAAGCACCTTCTGAGGCTGGGACAACAACAGCAGGACTAAACTGGCCTGTTCTCCAACTGGAGGTGCTTGTAGAGGTTTTGAGAGGTTTGGAAAATGAAATGTGTTTTCTGAGAGCTCACAATGAAATTGTACAAAGAAGGGCTCTTATTATACTGTCATCCTGTATCACACCAGGTTTGGAAACAGAGCACTTGTGCCTCCAGAACAGTATTTTTCTGATGCATCATATATTTTTAAATGCCCTCCCTAATCATAGCTTCATATAAGAAGCGAATCTCCAAAATCCACACACAGTGCAATTTAAAAGTGTCAAGCAAACGATGCCCAAAATTCTGCTAGGAGCAGACTGTAGAGCTGGCCAATGAATAGGTCTGCCCACTCATCGAGCCACAGTAAGCTTGGCTGTCATGCAACTAAAATGCAGGTGAGCACGATCCTGTTTTTCTCCTATGTGACAGGACACTTCATCCCAAAAAAGAACATATAATGGGAACACAGAGCACACTCCCAGATCCCAAACTAAAAGGATCAAAGGGAGGTGGCTGTAGACCTCGTGTAGTTGACCTGGTAGATTCAATCTGGACTTCAGGATTTGCACCTCTTTGTTAAAAACAAAAATGCTTGCAGCAGCTGGAAACAAATATGCTTTGAAAGAGAAAATGGGTTTTCTTTTTCTAAGACGTGGCTACAGATCTCCTAGCTTTATTTGTTCTACCCAAATAAAAAATGATTGCTGATATACCATGAAATGCAGATGAATGATACAGGTTTGTTCATGATTTCTAATAAGGTTAAGTTACTTTCTGGCATTAACTGATATTACACTAAACCATAAAAGCTTTAGCCCCTATTTTCTCAGTATATTACCTTTGATTATTTCATTTTCACTTCTGAATCACAAGTCTAAAGGAATTACCATCCCAGCAGAGCGCTAGGCTCTAATCCAGCGTTTCATTTCCAACAGCAGCAAGAAAGAGAGGAAGATGCAAAATCTCTGCCACAAGCTCTTCTGAGCTCTTCCTCCAGAGGTTTCCACTGAGCCCTAAGAGCTATGGAGGGGTCTGCCTGAAGCCTAGTAATTTATAATCCTGCCTCCACGCTGTTTTTATTATGATTATTTCTCAAATATTTTTATTGGTTTCTATTCACTGTTCATGTCAGAAGTTCTTCCTCGCTTTTGAAATTTGCAGCGAGGACTTTTGAATATCAAAAGGCTCAGAAATTTAAAAGACACTTCTGGCAATCTTGGCAGGCCCAGTAAATTTGAGAAAGAAAATTAGAGTTTTATACTTCTATTTTCCTTTCCCTCCTCTTCACTGGGGAAAGAGAAGAGAGGACGAAGGATAAAGATTGTTGGAGCTTCCTTTTAGGTAGCTAATTCATGCACTTGCAGGAAAATTGAAAAGTTCACTTCAAACAGTTTGCTCCAGCAACCTTTCACCACCCTTCTTTTTTCCTCAAGTAGGAATTCTGGAAATACAAATAGAAAATGCTTTAATGAAGCTTTCAAGAGGTAGAAGGGGTCTTGTGAGAAACAAACCGTTTGTGACGCTGTTTGAAGTCTCACTAGAAAGCACTCCTGCCTTTTGGGTGGATAAAGGTTTTAAACCGCCTGTTATTAGCCAGGCAGCTTGAATAAAGAACAGCCATGTTTTTTGATGAGCATATCTGTTTCTTGCACAGAGGAAACAAAACAAAGGGACACTAAGCCACTGGAGAGCATGGGACAGTTAGTGAAGGATGTTCTAAGGAGAAAGCATGCAGGAACATAGCACTTCCTTGCTTCCACAAAAGTTAAACATGCCAGAATCCACAATGTGCATAGCCTTACCACACCCTGGAAATAGCTATTGACACTTGGCAAATGAGAAATCCAAGCCTACATATGCTGAGGGCTAGATTTTTCAAAAGGGTAAAAAAATCACAGCAGGGAACTGAAGGCAGTCCCTTGAATCCTAAGCTTATTTTTTCCCCTCTACAAGTCAGTCATTTTGTGAGCTCCGATTTATTTCTATTAGAAAAACAAAACACAGCAAAAAGAAGCCCAAACCAAGCATTCATCTCATATTGATCCAAATTCTTTCACTTCTCATAATTTTACTCCTTCAGGGAAAATGCTTTTCTGTCCAGGCTTCAGCTAAAATGCTCCCAGAGACGTATTCTAAACACATATTCTCAAAGTTGTCATATGCCTCCGCCTCTTCTATTTGGAGAAAATGGAAAAAGAAAAAAATATGTAATGGAAGAGGAGCATATTCTGCTTCTGCAAACCCAGGGGAATTCAACAATTCAGCTAAAAATGGGTAGTATTTGTTTTGGTGTTCTTCATTTGCAAATCTCCGGAATATTTTGAGCTTTAATCACATCACTAAAGGAAGATATTTTCTGCATTGTGATTCTACAGATCACAAGGGCATCATCTACACTTGGACAAAAGCTTCTATGAAGGAAGTCGCTAACCAGTATCATCCCCTCAAACACGCACATGCTCTTAGATGAGTAAAGCACAACACACTGTTATAGTCACCATGATTTCAGGTGAGGATATCAGTTCATCGCCACAGACATTATTTCACTTCCTACATTATGTCAGAGAAGTGTAACAGAAAAGCATTACAACATCTGGGACTGTATTGACAGACTTAAAACCTGGGGGGAGGCAGAGCTTCAACAACCATAATGAAATTTTAAATGCAACTCATGTAGTATGTGTTTTCAGTGTGATAGAGATGATCATGATTAACAATAATCTATGCTGGGATTTTTCCTCTTTTTTTTTTTTTTCCTCCTTTTTTATCCTCTTGTTTTGTTTTGGGGTTTTTGTTTGATTGTGGAGTTGTTTTTTTTTTAAATTACTCAAATGCCTGCATAATTTCTTCATTGAAATTTCAATTTCATGGATAACTTAAATGTATCCACATTGATCATAAATAAGCTCAGTATGTAAAAAAGATAAAGGATAGGAGAAATGATAACTCCAAGTTACTAATTCTTGAAAGTACTTGGTAAAAAATAAATTCCAGCAATAATCCCCTATGCACTCCTTGAAAAATAAAATAACAGATACAGACAAAGAATAGTCCCATTCTTTGGTTTATGTTAACTAAATCATTATTCCCTGCTTGAAGCTGAAAGTTTACTTGAAATGGAACATTAATTTCACTAATGAAATAATATTAAGAAACTGAAACTATATGAGTTAATGGCACTTTTCTCCGGACCTCACAGGTGGGTTTCCTGGTTTTCTTTTCATTCCTATAAAGAGCACAAGCTTTTTGCAAAGTAAATCAAAACTGCCAGTTCCTTTGAGCCATTGGGAAGGGAGGGTACAATGCAGAGAAGAATAGCCTGATGGTACTGTATTCAATACTCAACCCAAAATTTACTGGAAGAGGATTTCCAGTACTCCTCACTTACAGGAACTACTCTTAAGAAAAAAAGAATTTAGGGTGAGGGAGATGATTTTATTGGAGCCTTTTCCAGTGCATTACACTGTAATAGAATGCCCATTCATTTACAGGGGAACGCATTTCCTGGGCTCAGTTTCAAGGGGGATCGTGCTTCCAATAATTAAATTGTGTACAGAGGCAGTCACTTAAATTCCACACTGTTAATTTTATGCAAAACAGAACCCTATTGATTTCCTGCACTTTCCCAGCCTTCAGCTGAAGTTACATGCATCCTATCAAGAATATGAAACAGATTTTTCCATTAACTGGAAGTCTGAAGAACAGTGCATGATACCTGAACCTATGATAAGCCCACATATTAGAAAGAGGGAGAAAACAGGAATGGGGCAGTTTACTGCAGATCTTATGCTTTCAGCCATAGAATTTATTCAGTAATCTACTTGGGAATTCATCCCAGCACGTTTCTTTTCACTCAGTCTATGCAATTCCCCCAAAGTGTTCAGCAATTCTAACATTGCCAAATATAAGTCTTTTTTTCTCATATGGAAATTTTAATGAGCTCTAGAGCTGCTTCTTCCAACTCATCTCTCTCTCTCGATAATATGTTGTCACTACCACTAGAATGAAGTGCCACTACACAAATGGCCAGCTGAGGAACATGCAAGATGTTACGTGATTAGAAGAAATGAGCACACTGGCTGCAGCAGCATCCCATGTCTTCAGGACCACAGACCTATCGTACCCCATTCTGTGACCTGCCAAGGCAATGCAAAAAACGATGCAAGAAAAGCAGATTACTCTGCCTGTCCCTGCAGAGTTCAGCAGTAATAGCTCCTGGATGATTAGGATATAGCTTGTTTGCACAGTAAAGTCCACTCAAGTCAAGGGAAATATTTCAATTATTTGAAGTGGGTTGTAGATTGGAGCTGTAATTGAAGCTTCCTTTCGCAGTGTTATTGCAACGTGAATGCTGACCCATTGCAGCAATCAGCAGCAGTGCCCTTACTAAACTGCAATTATTTAAAACTATCGAAACGCATCACTCCATGGAAGTAATTTCTGTTCTCTTTTAGGGTATCATTTACCTGTAAATCATTCAGGGTGGGTCTCTGTGTTGCAGACCTCAAATTATTTCTGTTTCTCATAATACAGTCATCTGATAACTATTCAAAATGGAAAATAAAAATTTAAGATTACAACTACTGTAATTCTCCTTTTCTTTTCCCCAAACTCAAACAGATGTGAGCAGTAGAGTATACCATAATAAATTTCTTAAACACATCTTTTTCTTCCAGGAAAAACAAAAGACATTTGTTTAGTTATACACAAAGTTAATGAGAGGTTACACATCCTTTGCAATATATTACCTTTGAAGCCAGAGCTGCAATGCAATAAACTTGCTAAATCAAATTTCAGGCATTTTAAATTGAAAACCTTGAGGGACAGTCCAGCTGCTGTAGCAATTCAAAACGATGCCATGAGCAGATCAACTTTCTAATGTAGAAGACAAAGGCCTATGTCAAATATACACACACAAATCTGACCAGAAGGTTCTTCAGTCACGTGTTCCATGGCAGGTATGTCCAAGAATGAAAACAGCACATGTGCCATGAAATAGCCTGTGGGCTGAGTTGGGTGGAACACATCAACAGGGTCAAATAAAAGCAATTTTTCACCAATCTCCAGTTAAAACCCAGGAAGCAGAAGGGGTTTTGGGGGTTTGAGTTTAGAGGGGTTTTGTTAGTTTGGAGTGTTTTTTTTAAGGGCAGCAAAAAAAAGCCTTGACAAATGTTGTGTCCCTGGAATATCTGATGATACAGCTAGGACTGGATGCACAATCCTACATTTGACTCTCTGAAAGTTCTTTATTCTTCCTTATGGGCTGATTAGGGTAATACCATTTTACTTCAAATCCAATCTGTACAATCAGTGTCAGAAAAAAGACTTGTTTAACTTATCCAAATCTGTTTAGGCTACCCAGAAGTGACTTGACTAAAATGCATAAATGTGTTCAGAGGCAGAAGATAAAGTGGCAAGTGACTGTTCAATATATCATAAAGGCACAATAACAACTACTGAATGAAGAACAAAGTCTGATTCATTCCAATTAAAATAAGGTAGTAATTATTTAATGACTACAAGGAGAACTGTTGACAAAGGCTGGCTGGGGAGCTTGTAGCCATCACCACTGTAGATATGAATGACTGATTGGACCAACATGCAGCAGCAATCACTTAGCAGGAGCTGCTTCTGTCCTTGGGGAGGAAGGTGGACTTGTATTACCTTCCTGACATCCCTTCCAGCCCTTCTTTCTAATATGAAATCAGCAGAGAAACCTGTAGGACTCACAGTAATGGTGATGGCCAGCAGTATGCAGAAGCTCAGAGCAGCAGGGCTTGATAAATAACAGGAAAAAGATTTTAAAATAGGAAGAGTTTTTTACCAGCAAGATGTTTTTAGATAATGGTAACTACAAGACAAGCCTGGAGAATTGGCATCCTTGGATTTCCTCTGTTGCTGGGCTTAGAGGAGCTGAGTACTCAGCTAGAAAGCTGAGTATCAGGAATTGAGCTTGAATTTACAGCTCCTGTTCATTTCCGCAAACAAAAATCAGGATGATGAATGGGAAGTAGCTACTCTGACACACCCTGCTCAAAGCACACTCTGCTGTAGTGAAAGTCCTGGAACCAGGGTTCAGTTTGTGTGCACAACTTACATCTTCTGTCCAAAGATAGCAGACTATGAGGACACTATTGCTCGTGACCGCTGTGAAAGGTACCTGGCTTCTGCGTAACACGACAATTCAAAGGTAAGTCTCAGTAGTTCCAAACAGACATTTTTACTTCCCCAACTGTTCATGATGAAAAAATAATACCACAAGTGAGTGCACTCTTCCACCATCTATCTTTCCCTCCACTTGACATGCCCAGCCACTTACAGATTCTCTCATAGCAGTGACTATATATCCATTCCACTGGGAAAACAAGAAAGAAATCATGTTTATTTGAATGGTAAGAGATGAAGTTACATTTCCATTATTTATGGATAATGAGATATCAGACTTCTTTCCTCCCCTTATTGTGCATGCTGTCCTGTCAAAGTTGGGCTTCTCTAGCTAATCCTCTTCATTTATTGCACTGGAACTGAAGGGCAACATTTCTCCTTTTAGTCTGCATCCTCTAGAGTAAAGGCTTGAATATGGAAAGTGGAAGAATCACTAGCTATAACCTTAAACTGGGATTAATTTCATCTGAACCTAAATTACTGAGAGATCTCCTGCAATGCTGGGAGTGAAAATACTGATCCTGATGAGGCATTGACAAAACCACAGCTCAAAATGCTGTGTCTGTGCTTCAGTGTCTTGGGGCTGCAAGCTCTGTTGTGCATTACAAACTCTTGGCTAAGCTGAAGTAGAAAAAAAAACACCCCACCAAACAAACAAAGCCAAAGCCACACACAAAACCAAACCACTGAGCTTTGAAAACCCACAGAACTGCATTGTGAACATTGCTGAAAATGGGGAGAATCACCAAATAATAAAAGGTTGCTGACACCTTAGATACTGGAACAGATTTTCTGAGCAGAGGGTGTCTCTGAAGTTCTGAGCTCCACTGAAAGTCCAGTCTGTGTTTGACCATTTTTACTAGTCTAGTTAAGCTCCTGCATTATTCCTTTAAACATCAGGTCATTTGTTTTCATATACAGAAGCAGTATCTAATTGGAACCATAGAGAGGAGAATTATAGCGAGGTTCACAGACTTTAAAGTTCAAGGGGGAATCAAGAATTGAACCATATAACAACCAAACTCACAGCAAATCACTGCAAATCACTAGTACCATCTTTGCATCTTTGAGGACTAACAGATTTTGAGGTCTTCAAAGTATTTGACTCCAGAAGAATTGTAGTCCAACTCTGAAGAAAAAACACCCCAAAACCACAAATCTAGAAGTGATATGTTGAGGTTATTTACCAAGTCTCTTACTTCAGGGAAACAACATAGAGAAAACATGGCTGGTCAACCATTTAAAACATGGAAAATGAGATAGAAAACACAAGGCCATCTGCAACCCACAGCCAGTGTACAGTCTATTCAGATTTAGTCCTGTAGTAGCAGGTAGTTTGTCTGATTAGCACCTGATACTCCCAGTTTTAATGCTCACTCCTCCTCCCCAGGCTCTTAACAGCAGCAGCTTCAATCTCTCTCAACGTGCCACTCTCTCATCTTATGCTAGATGTTTCAAACTCTTACCTAGCTTCCAGCAACAATAAAGCACTAGTAATAGCAAGAGGTGGGCGAAACTCCTTTCTAGTATCATTACTCATGCATAACAATTTAAACTGTGTTTTCAAAAACTTGTGTGTGGTGGTAAAAACTCAAGTCACAAGAGTACCAGCCAAGAGGAAGCTGAAACGGGATGCTCAGTTGCAGAACTAAATTAATTTTAAAAAGGCTGAGCAAGTAGTTTAGGGAATAGTTTTATGAATTTACCCAGACTCCACAAAGACTGAAGATTTGCACTAGAATTTACTTTGAAAATAATGAACGGGAAAATCAGCCTTGCTTAAAGTGTTCTCCAAGAGCCCCTATCCAATAGCTTCCTCCAGGCTTCTTATTTGTGTCCCAATAGTTGCAGAAAAAAATTCAGTATAAGAAGCGGATAAATGGACAAAATCCAAGAGTTAGAGAGATTAGGAATGACTTTTTTTTTAAAAAAACCTTGCAAGCCTCCACATTCATTACAAAGTAGATGAAAAAAAATAATAACATTCCTTGCAACAACTCTGCTACTGCTCATGAAAAACATCTTTCCTGATCACTGACATGGCAGATATGCAGCTGACATCTGCTCAGCAGTTTAAGATTGCTTTGCTGACACATAAAATTGAGTTTCACTGTGAAATCAAGATGATATCATTTGCTATTATAATAAGTTGTTAAAGCCCATGGTAATGCTCTTCTGTCTTTTTCAATCAAGTGGTTATCTTTTTGCTTTCCTCTCTCCCTCCCAGTCACTAGGTGTGAGTTTCTCTTCTCAACAAAAAACACTCACAGAAAAACTATTTAGTTGTGTTTTTAAACTGCTGTTGCTTTCAATAAAACTAATTAGCATCTTGCAGTAAAACAGTTCCCTGGGTCTCCTTAGATTTCAAATGAAGCTGACCTATGCACAACAGGGTCTTCACTTTAGATTGAACATGCTCATTAGTGTCTTCTAATAAAGGAGACTACTGGGTGATGCTGTTCATTCCACCTCCCAGAAGGTGCTGCAGGAGAGGAAGGTGCAACTGGGACAACTATTTGATTTAAGCATGCACTGTACCTGTGCTTTTTCCCCATTCAGCAACAATTAAAAGCTGAGAAAGACTGAGGGGAAAAAAAAAAATAATTGAGAGGCTTAGAGTTCTGGGACATCCCTGTTCAAAAATTGGGCTGAACTACAGGGGCACTGGTGAGCAGTATGAAGGCCCCAGCATCCCCCTGCCTACAGGAAGGTGGGTTTTATGCTGAGCTCAATAGTGCCACAGGCCAACGTGCCCCCATAGAGGAGGGAAACAGCTGAGAGCAGAGTTGTTCTCACACTACACCTACTCATGTCTATACGTAGCCCATCATTACATGGAAATTCAGATGAAGGGGAACCAATTAAGGTGCCTGTCAGTTAATATAATCAGAGTTCAAACCACTTTAGACCTCCTGAAAGAGGAGGGAAGTTGATGAGGCAAGATTTCTCATACTTAATTGCTCTTCAGCATAGTCAATACAGGTAGATTCCTGAGTAAAGAAAACACCCCCACAGAGCATTTCCAAAGGTGCTCATCTTCTGCCTCTACAGATAACCCAGGTTACCTGAGAAACTAATGAGACATTGCTAGCCCCAGAAACACCCAAAGCATTTTCAGATGAGGCAGGAGCTCAGAGACCCCTCAAACTTCAGGAACAAGGTTACTGCATGGGCTTTTGCAATGGAAAAGTGAAGGTCAGGCAAATGGTATAACTGGGGAAGACCAACTCCAGTCTAATAACTTACCTTTACTGCAATAGGTTTGTGTAACTCCAGGGGAAGCATTTGTAAGTCCAACACTTCAGAGCTGTTCAGAGGAGGGCCAGAGAACATTTTGTAAACACCTTGAAAAGAAAAAAAGAAAAAAAGTCTATAAAAAACCCACCCAAACCCTAGTGAAATAATTCACCAGCTCTAAGCATTAGGTGTTTATTCCTTACTAGCCTTTGTGCTACTCCCTCTGATTGGGCCAAAAGCTGTTCATAGACAGATTTCTCATTTCTACAGATACTCTGGCTCAAAGAAAACCCTCAACAAAAGTTCCCATCTATAAACTCTTCTGTGATGAAAATGAATATCCATCTTTCTAACCTAAATGGCAGCAGCAGCACTTCTTTCTCCTGAGAGCTCCCTATACAATCACTGTTAAATTAAACCAAAAAACTTGCTCACTCATTCCTTTTTAAAGTAGCAGATTACCCATAATCCCCTCCCTAGGAATTCAAATTTTTCTTTCCCTTCAAAAAGGGCTCAGCCAAGTTGTAACTAAAAAGAGACCACTTAAAGACCTGGCACGCAGGATTAAAAAGTAAATAAAAGTAACTTCCTAGTAAAAAATCCCTCTTTTGTTTTCCTCAGCAATGAAACAAGGCATGCAACAAGATGTATACCCAGCTACTAAACTACATTTCCCAATAGACCCCAGGTCTCAGATTAAATTTCACACCTAATTTCCTGCTATAAAAGGGTTTGTGGCCAGCTGAAGCTTTTTACAGATGATTCAGGAAGGCAGTGGTGTAATTTTGTAGGTTGCTACTATACTCAGGTGAGTTAAAGATGGTAGCTTCTAAGAATTAGCTTTTGTTTCTTGGTTTGTTTTGTTTCAGGAGCCTGTGTCTTCTTTAGGGCTGTTGTTTTTTCTGAAGTTGATAGTTTAGTCATTTATTTTAAAAGGGTTTTTATTTTTGTTTACAAGAAAGCATTTTTTAGCTAAATCTTTATGTTACCACAACTAAAACTTTTTGTTGGTTACTCTTCAGTGGCATAGGGTCTGAATTGTACTGACATTCATAGTTCTGCTCTGCTAGGAAGGGGTTGGGCAGCAAAACTTGCATTCCAAAAAAGAAAAACCTTCAAGCTGTTTACAAAAGCTTGCGTGTGCGTGCTTCACTTGCTTCAGGCTGCTGATCAAATTATGGTCTGGTTTAGCTAAGGATTCAGAGGCTTGTGTATTTGTCAGAGTCTACTTGTAAATATAGTTAGCATCTGCATTTGAAAATCCCTAGCACATTCATTAAATGCTCTAATAAAACGAGGAAGAAAACTGAAGCTAAATAGAAAGGCTTTTAATTAACATTGGAGTATTATCTCTTCCATAAAGTACGTGTAAGGAGCTTGTTTGTTTTGAATGTTCCAGAAATGTTTAGGTTATGTCTACTACATCTGTTGTTTGGGGGTTTTTTCTGGGGAGTAGAGATAGCTTTCTGAGTAATGGCTGGTTTCTGCCATGTTTGGATTTGGTGTATGGAAGAAAAAAGAAGAAAAAAAAAAAGGCATTTAAAGTCTTTGGGTCTTGGCTTATGTTCTCAAAGATACTTTGGTGCTCACAGAATCAAATATTAATACTCTCAGCTTTTAGGCCCTAAAGACTAAGGCAGATGATATCTTGAAATCGCAGTACTTAACTTCCTAGCTCAAAGTGCAGGAGTCTCTTTTTGTACCATGGAGAGATTTACCATTCCAACTGATCAAGCAATGCAAGCACGCAATTAGAGTTAGCTTTCACCGAAGGCTTCGTAACAGCAATCTACCTCCTATGTTTCTTATTGTTTAACAAGGCACCTGCTGGGAGTTTTTATGTGTGGAGGTTAGGTATATTTAGAAGTATAGTCTGATTTAAATACATGTTGTTTTGATGTGATCTACTCAATTATAAATGCAGAACTCTGATATAAAAACACAGCTCCTCCTAAAGAACTAATATCTAGGCTTTAATTTAACTATTAAGCACTTCCAAATATACACACTTAATTAAAGCATCAGGGAAACCTCTTATAGACTGCAAACAAGGATCCTCTGCATTTTTCCCCCAGATGCCCTTTCCTGCCTTTGAAACTTATTTCTCTGCATAAAAAGACAAGTATATCAGTGCTGCTGGTTTAACCAATCCAAGGGGAACTAACAACCAAGATATTTTACTCTTCCTCTGCAAGGATGGAGGATGCTTCTGCTTCTAACACTGATGCTTCTATGGTTTTGAAGAATTGGGGGAGGATCAGAGAGGGACTCCAAGAAGTGGCAGCCCCCTCTCCTGCTGGCAGCCCCTGCCATGCCCTGCATGAGCAGATCAGCAGCCCAGGCTGGGGGAGACACGCTCACGTGAGCCAGAGCAATGCACGGGCATATGTTGTCAGAAATGAAAGCTAATGGCCCTGGCATCAACAGCCCCATAAAGCTGATTGGTTTTTAATTTCTTGGCACGGGGAGCCCAGCCGCGTGCTGCACAAACTGAGCAGCGTTGCCCAGGTATTGCTCAGGTTGTTCAGCGATGCTGGTGGCTCTGTTGTGCTGGGAGATTTCCACCAGTGCTGCCCAGGTTGCTTCTTTCTGCATCATTACCTCCCTGCCAGCACCCGGCTGTCCTGACATGTTGGTGATTCCTCAGGAGCTGGTGGTTGTTTTTCCTGAGAGTTGGGTTTTTGTGGAGAACAGCACAGCAAATTTGGCCTCATTTCTTCTTTTCTGCTTCTTTGGGGCTCTGCTCATCCCTTCAGCTTATGACGTTTCCAGACAAGTGTTTGTTGCAGAAATTGGTGGATAAAGGACAAGATATTTGGTGAACTAGGGGGAGAAAGGCAAGTCTGGGGGAGACTAAGTGCTGCTCAGTGTTCCAGTTACTGTAAGAGCAGGGTAATACTCAGGAGATGGAGCTCACAATACACAACCCGTAGTAAGGATGGCAAACTGAAATATTGCCTTTATCAGTGACATAAATAAATAATAATGCAGGCAAGTTGTCCTTCCCATCCATCTTCTGCCTAGTTTGTTACAGCATCGCAGGTGAGCAGAACACAGCAGCCTGTCCACACAACACCTAGCCCTCAGCTAGCACAAAGCAAATTACTTTATGCAGAGTTGATAAATACGACTGCATGTCTGCAATTAACACCTTAGAGGTTAGCTCAGTTCTAAGTTATGATAAACTCTATGTACTCTTAGCCCAGTTGACTGTGGAGAAAGAGTTGTAGAGTTGCTTTAAGGCATTTAGAAACATTTCCAGGAAACTAAGTCACCTTCTGTGCTGCACATTGAAACTTCGATGGGTGATGTAGAAAAATAAAATATTTATTAAGTGTGGGCTTGCTTTCTTCTTTCCTTTCTCCATTCTGCTGGCTAAGCAGCTCATGCCATTTATATTTCTCAGTTGGAGAAATATGAATTAAGATTATTTGTATTGTTTGAAAAGAGTTTAAAACCCAGGATCAATTGTAGGAGTGGGTAGCTGGATATACAGTTAGGAGAGAGTGCCTGGAGCTGGCAGGACAGGGTAGGACCACTAGCCAAGCAGGTCTGCTCTGCCAGTTCAGAGTGTTTTACTAACTTGTCTAAAACAGGAACATGGATTTTACTTTTTCTTGAGATGCTGTTCTGCTCAGTGATCTTGTAACTCATAAATTTGTGAAATGTTTTAAATTAGTTATCTTCAATTTTTGCTGATTTAACTTCCAGACCATTGAACGCTGGGTAAAGATGACAGAAACTGCTGCATTGACTTGAGCCCTGATGTACAATAGGTATATCCCTGCTGACTTACTGCTTGCATAGCTTCAGAATCAGGGCAGGGATTTTAGAGTCACCAGAGTATAGGTAAATTCACAGTCCACAGTACTGTAGGAGAGGTACTTAGAGTAATTGGCATTTTGTAGGCATCAGCAACTACAAAAACAAGTCATGTAAGAAATCTGGGATCTCTTGAACCTCTTTTGGTCATTTCCAGGTGACCAGTTCAGCTTTCCAATGACTGCCTACGTGTCTAAGTCTTTTACAACTGCAACTTTAAAAGAATCTAGAAAACTTCATCTACGTTTTCTTAATCTCTTGAGCTTTTGATGCCTGTGGAGATGACAAAGATGTCAGCACAGCTTTTGTTCAGACTTATCGCATGTGGCCATGAGATAATCCTTCTGAGCTAAAATACTTGCTGTGCATTTTTTAAACTGCTATGACTTCATTTTTAGAGCATTTCCATGACAGTCTTCCTAGAAGCAGGGCTGAGAAAGAAGGGGGGAAAAAAATATCCTATAATAATTCAAGTTGAAGGGGACTTTGGGAGGTCTCTAGTACAGCCTCCTCCAAACAGGATCAGTTCTGGGAACAGATGAGGTCGCTCAGGGCTTTACCCACCAGAGTATTTAAACCCTAAGGCTGAAGGTGGCACAAACTCCTGGGCATCTGGTTTGTCCTGGTTTTGGTCCATCCCCAAAGTGAAGGAGATTTTCTTTCCATTCATTCTGAACTCCTTTTTTTTCCAATTTATGTCCATTGTCTCCACCTTTCCCTAGTTATGGAGGACCCAGATGAAGGGGAATGACAACCTCAGCTTGTCCAGGGTGCTGAAGTGTACCAGGGAGTCCTAAACCACAACAGACACTGTCACAGGACATAGGCTGAAATCTGCCTTCCCCTCTTTACGGCTTTCCTCACTGCCTGGAGATGGTGCCCCACTTTGTGGTTTTAAGGACAAATAAGTGACATTTCTCATAAGAGCAGGTTGCCTTTCTTGGCAAGTTGGCAATTTACCATGATAACCAGAAAGCAAGTTGTACTGGGACAAAACCCAAGAAATTTTAGGCTAGGCTAACAGCATGAGTGATTTTGTGTATCCTAAGTGGGAAGTCAAATGCTTCCCTGGAACAGAGCAGCCTTTCTGACCCACTGCAAACTGATTTGCCTGAGCATTGCAGGAATATTTGGAACCTGTGTACGAATGGCAGTGAGGTGATGCTACGGCAGCTGTAAAAAGTCTATTTTGGCATTTGGCCATCTCCCAAACAGAAACAGCAAAATAACTCATCCATCAGGGGCAGGAATGGCTATACTGGTTACCCTCAACTTAAACCTTGTTAGTTTAATTTGGCTTTATAGCCAAACACAACCAGGCTGAGGTCAGCCAAGGCACCAGCTGGTTATGCAGGCAGGCTGTATTTTCTTTTTTCTGTATAAAACACACTGGAATCCAGTTGCAATGATAGATGCCATGGAGTGCATCTGCCTGGTTGTTCACCACAATCACCTGAGATAGCTCAGTGAGTCTCTCTCCATTTTCTTATATTGTCTTAAATATTCTCACTGTCTTTAAATTGGAAATCATACTGTATTTTACTTTCTATTTTGCTGGGGTTTCATCACTGCCATTTCTAAGGGGTTATTATTTTTCCCTTTGCTAAGTTCAGTTCCTTACTCCCTAGCAAAGAAAGTACAGCTAAATAAATTAAAAACATTTTTTACCTTGATGTTTGTATGACTTTAGAAAGTGGTAAACTACAGATACCTGTGGTGTTTTGTATGTGAGAACCTGCAGTCAAAATCAACCACTTCCCTGTACTTGAATTTTTGTTTATTTCTTTGCATTGGTTGCACAGAAAAAGACACATACATTTTGAGTCAGTAAATGTTGTAAAGGCAATAGCTGGCTGTGCAGTGATTTTTTTTTTTTCCCCTGCTTTTCATATTTTTATATTTGGCATTACTTGAAAAGTGCATTCTTCTCTTCTTCCAGAGTATTAAATTGGGATATATCTTTGCTTTGCCTCTGCTGAACTCCAATTCCTAACCCTATTTATTTGGGATGCATCCTTCTGTTCACCAGATATTGTTCTTCTGTCTTTATGTCCTCACTAACTTTGGTCCATCTGACAAACTTATCTTCAGAGAAGCTGAGAAATAAGATTACATGGGCTTGACTCAGTTTGGCAAGCAGCAGCAAATTTGCATTGGCTTTGCACTGGTGTGTTAGCTTTTCCTGCTCAGTGGTAAAGCCACTCCTCGTGCAAACCTCCCCCTGCTTTCCTTCAGAGTCTGAGATAAACAGATGTTTGGCAAGATGTTTAGCATCTGAAATGATCAGTCTGCTCAGATTCTTGCTCCTGCTTTATACTGCATGGGCGTTTTGGTTTGGGTGTTATTTTCAGTTGTGTTAGGAAGAGAACAACTTCGGTGTCCCATTGTGAGTTTCCCACTATTCAGGCTGGCAGCTTATACACAACAATAGGGCAGTGAACAATGGTCCATCAGAGCTAGGAAGAAGAGGAAGCAATTTAAGATGTATTGGGTAATGAAGAGCAAATGTACTCTCTTCACCACAACTACATGGAAGCGGCTCTAAAATTTTATGACAAATCTTCTGCAGCAGTCCAGCTGCAAAAGAAATATCTTGTGGAAGAGCAGAAATAGGAAGCTTTCATTCATCAGCAGTGTCTCTTTGATGGCCTTTTTCATTTTTTCAGATTTAGTCAGATAAATGGATATAGTCCACACGCCAAGGTCAATGGTACACTTCTTCCCTGTAGTAGCTACACAAGAATCATTATGTTTGTGTGGGTAAGCATTGGTCTCTGTCACACCAAATAGCAAGAGTACAGGATTTTTTTCTTAGATCTCTGTATTAGATACAATTTACTGAACGTATATTTGAAGACTGAACAGACTTTCTGGCTCAATGATGCTCAAAGATGCTCTAGGTATAAAGGAAGCTTTCCCTTCTCCCTTTGGCTTTGCATGAGGCTCTGTATTGCTGAAATAGGTCTGTAATTTATTAAAGATAACACTTACATGCTATTAGTGTTTAGGGCCAGAGAAAGACCACATTGATCAGGTCTGTGGGCTAAATCAATGCCACACAGGCTTGAAGAACAGCAAGTCTCATTTTTCTAATTATGCATCTAAAGTGATGGGGTGTTTAACAGTGTGATGGATAGGCTAGAAAGCAAACCAAGGAACAGAATCTCTTTGGTTCATGAAGGGACTGAAAAAAGGACAATAGAGATGAGTATATGCCGATCGGAAAATATCAGGTAAAATAGTGTAGTAACAATTGCAGCTTGTGTGTGTCTCTGGCATGTGCAAGTAATTCAGATACATTTGATAGATAAATGATAATAATCAATAGGAAGATGCATGATCAGACATCTGAGAAACCGATTATATGTCTCTGAAAAAGCTGATGACTTAAGTTTCTTGGACCTGTTTGCTGGATGTTTTGTTACGTTTTGGACTAATTCACTAATGGATAATTGAACTCATTACTCATTGAATTAATTCACCTGAGTGGTGAATTTGGACTTGAACTGTGGCTGTTGGCGGGAACGGACCAAGAGAAACAAGGATGGATTGTGTTAATATTGGCTGTATGGGTGGAGAGCTTGTTAAGGGAAAATGAAGTGTGGTGCCTGCGGTAAAGGGTGGGAAAAGGGGAGAGGATGTTGAACCCATGAGGGTGGTGTGTGAACCCTTCTGTAGAAGGAACTGCTGCAAAACAAATTGGACCTAATCTGGAGTTGTTCTGCTGTGTGCTTTGCTGGTAAAAGAGGAGACACACTTGGACAATATCTGTGAAATTTATGTTTACCTGTCAGCCATGGAGGTGTAATAGTTGAGGATTATAAAGGTGAGGTTATTGTAATTAAAATATGAATAAGGCTGCTAGAATATCACACAGTGTAATTTTGTGGGGGCAGGGGACAGAAAAAGAATCATGATAACTTTCCATTACAGTTTCTGGTAGAAAGGTGTCTCTGCCAGCATAGACAGAGAGGATAATCACTCTTTAGTTTTTTGTAACAAGCCAATAACTTCCCTTTTAACTGCTAACCTTCCTTGTTTGAGGGAGCGCTGTTTTCTAGAGTGACTTGAACTATGCTGAAAAGTACTTTGAAAAGCACATTATGAGCTACAACAGCGTTCCCACTGCCTTATGTTTGTCTCTCCTCTTGTATTTTAATGTTTCTCTGAAATGAGCAGGCTCTATCTTTTCCTCGTTCCAGTGTACAAACATGTTTATTGTGTCAGGTCAGTATATACAAGGTGTTTACAGCAGCCATTATTAGCAAATCAGATAAAACGTGCCGTGATTCTTGGTTTGAGCAAGCCCCTCAGATATTTTTTTTTGAAAAGCAGGAATAGATCTCAATTATGTAACTATTGTATTCTTCCCCAGAATTTTAAGGGAAAACGGGATGGGAGTGAGGTGAGGTGGTGTGTGTGCTGGGTGTGGATTGGTTGGTTGGGTTGGGTTTTGTTCATTTTTGAATCTTGGTACAAAAAAATACTAATATTGTTCAGAGCTCATGTACAGGCTTTTTCTTGTTGATCCTTGCTGTCACTTCTGTATGGTTCATACATTTTAAGTAGTAGAATAAGAATGTAAATCTCTGGCTGTGTGCTTTATTAGTACAGCCAAATAAATAAATGAATTGCCCTAAAAACCGAAAGTGCCCCTTGAGATTCACCGAGCCATTCACAACCTAAGTTTGACAGGCAATGATTTCACTAAACCATCTATAACTTTTATTTGAAAAACAAGGACAATTAAAAATAGGATGAGGCATTTTGGTCATGAATTATTCTGATCAGGAATGTAACTAGATTTTTATTCCAATGCCTAAATGAAATATCTCCCCGCATATCCAGTGAGTTTCATTACAGCTTCAGTTTTATTACCTCACTTTGAGAGATTTAATCCTTTTCTTGGAAATGCATTACTCTTCAGAAAGTACAAATAAAAATGAAATACAATAATAGTTTTTTTGGGATGGGGGGAGAACAGCAGGAGAGAAGGAACCAACTTTTATATTTAAGGTGACTAAACCTTTATGTTATTGTTGTGTGGAGTTGCTCAGCATTGTAGCACCCTTTTTGAAAACTCAGGAAGGGCAAAGCTCAGAGGCCACAGATGTGCCTCAGCTTCATGCCCTGATACATTCTTTCTACCTCATCAGTATTACTGGCATGACAGTTGCTATAGTGGGTTCCTTGGAGGGTCCAGGTGACCCACCAGAAAAGTTGCTGCCGGGGACAGTGAGGAAACGCTCTCAGTATCCCCAAAGGAGCTGGAGGAACAGCTTTGGCCATGTGTGCTGGTGGAGGTCTGGGCAATGTTGGAGCAGCTTGCTTGGCTGGACCAGGCAGAGGAAGTGTCAGTGTGGAGGATGTAGCCTCTCCTCTCAACTGCACCCAAGAACCACGTATTGTTCCACATCCCATCCTGGACACATAGTAGAAGACTTTTCATAAAAGAAAAGAGATGGACTGAATTCCTTCTCCTTTCCACCCTAAGATCCCGTACCTAACCTCAGCAATTCACCTCTGTGCTTTAAACCTCTTGGGATAAAGACCAGCATCTCTAGGATGAGGGGAAAGAAGCAGAGCTGCATCAGGCCAAGTTCCTTCTAGTTACTCTTCAGCAGCAGACATAAAACAATGGACTCCTCTTTTATCCTTGTGTTGCTGTGAATGAGCTGAGCCCCATGTCTGGTGCAGGGAGAAGAGCACTGGCACTGAAGCCCCAGGGGAAAGGGGGCTTTGGTACATCTCCAGTGTGTTGGAGATGGAAATGTCCTACCTAGGAAGAGAGATCTTGCTGCGGTAGGGTATTAATAGGTTCAGCATGATTATTTCCCATGAGAATAATTTTTGATTTTTGAGTAACCTGGAAAATGTTGCTCTTCACCCTTCCTTCCCTTTCTTCCTCCAATTTTCATCAGTGTCTGGACATATATAAATCCAGGCTGTTTTGTGCATGAAGGATGAAGATTAGTGCTTCAGAATAGGTTTATCTTTATAACAAAGGTTACCCACAGTTTAAAAAAAATCATCACAGGTATTTTCTGCTTGAAAACAAATTTGCTCTTCTGAAATGTGGATAGAAATAAAATTAGTGTGTAGGTAAAGGTATATTTTTTGAACCCATTTATTGTATTTCTGCAGGCAAATGTAGCAGGAGGCTTGAAATGTAACTCAAGAAAGGGGAAAAGGAAAAAGAAGGTCGAGCTAAGGATTGAGATGTAAAGGCAACGAAACAGAACAGTGAAAAATTCCTGCAATGAAACCTGACAGTAGAGTTTAGATGCAAAAGACAGAGGGTCAGACTTCAAAAATTACTGGCACACAGCTGCCATGAGTGTTTTGCTTTTTGAAGTCTAACGAATGACATGGAAAATGATGGGGAAAAGTAAACTGATTCTTTTTGCACACTAGTGATGTTAACTCATATGACATATGTTTTTGTTGTCATTATTCTCAGAGGAGTGTTCCAAATACAAAGTAATAAAAGCCTTTTCTTCTATTAGTACCTGTGGAAAGTTTTATAGAAATGGAATAGAATATAACATCTTATGTACATGGTAAAAGTTTGATTGAAGTTGAGGTTTCACTATGAAGGAAGATAGATAGTATTTTTTTTCACCTACTAATTGTTTTTTATTTAAATAATGAAAGACTGAGAGGGGAATATAAAGTCTCAATCTACAGAGAAATTTCCAAGACAGATAACTTTGTAGTTAAAATCACAGGAAATGAAAAGTTAGTGGAAATTGGACCTGAAGCAGATGAATAGAAAAAGATGGGGAAAGACTAAGCAGAGAAAATTAAATGACAGTAAAGGAAACAGTGCCACCTTGCATGAAGATACCTCATCCCTGTGTATTTTGTAAATGCAGTGCCTGCAGAAATTTCTTCAACCACCACAAAGACAAATTCTGTTGAAAGTATTATCCTAGCACTGACTGTGTTATATCCCAGAGCTGATCGCAGTGTGCTGGGATGTGCACTAGCCAGTGTTATCAGCTCCTGGTATTTTCACAAGTACATGCTATGTGTGATGTGCAGGGGTATCTAAGACAAGGGCAGATTTATTCCAGAAACCTTCTGCTACCAGCTCTTTGTGCATATTTCCTGCAAAGTCTTTCCAAGATCTTCCATTTTTATTATTATTTCATTATTTATTAAGTGTTATCCGAACACTTTACCGTAATAGGGCTTTTCAGAGAGGCTGGTTGTCTGAGGCACTGATGGTATGTGTGAAAATATGATGCCAGGCTTGGGGAGCAAAGTCAGTCAAGCCTCAGCAGCGTGAAACTCAGCAGGCAGTTCATTTACCCTGCCTCGTCACTGGGTCTGGCAGCCTGCTCTAATCTCTGCGGCTGCGTCTAGTCTGCTGCTGGTACCCAAGCTTGTTAGTCTGAGGTTTGTGTGGTGGTTTCTGCACTATGGAGAAGCCAGTCTTCAGCACACCCTAACCTGCCCTTTAACTCACGGAAATGCTTCTGAATTTTTTCTCTCAGCCTTTTCTCGAAGAAATGGTGCTCAAACACAGGATAAGGTGCTCCAGTCAAGACAAACTGAAAGTACCAAGGGACCTTGTTCCAGTTTGGTTCTTTTAAAGGCTTGGTCAAAAAGCTGGATCCCAGCACACCCCAGGGAACTCCTGCCTTCCTGAAAGGTTTGAGTCAGGCTGGCCATGAGTCAAACTGGTGGGTGCAGAATGAGTAGTGCTTTCCAGCCTGATGCTGTCATTAAGCAAAGTCTTCTGATTTAAAAGGTTAGCAAGCAAACAGAAATAAATAAGAGGCTTGCTTTCACCTCCCAAGAACTCACACAGCACAGCCTCTGACAGAGCTGTGCGTGCAAAAGAATCACTGAGTTGTAGGGGTTGGAAGGGACCTCCAGAGATCGAGTCCAACCCCCCTGCCAAAGCAGGGTCCCTAGGACAGGTCACACAGGTCAGCGTCCACAGGGGTCTTGAATATCTCCAGAGAAGGGCACTCCACACACCCCTGGGCAGCCTGTCCCAGGGCTCTGTCACCCTCACCATGAACTTCTGCATATTGGTGCAGAATTTCCTATGCTCCAACTTCAGGCCATCGCCCCTTGTCCTGTCTCCACAGACCACACTGAGAAGAGGCTGGCTATTTCCCTTTCTGCCCCACACTTGAGATATTTATAAACATCAATAAGAAATGCATGCAAGAGAAATACAAATGTCCATCACAGCCAAAATTTAGGCTTAAATCAGACCTAATTATGCAATCACTGAGAGGAACAAGAGAGAGCATTATTTCTTATGACTATAGTTTTCTGAAGGCTCACTTCCTTAAAGTAAAATAACATCACTGAAGATGGTGATAGTAAATTGGGTATGTGGAGGAGACTTCCCAAGAGCCAGATAACTGCAGAAAACATTGTCAGTGAGTAAGAAATGCAAAGTGTTCTGGTCACAAGGGAAAACCCTTTCACCCTAATTTTAAGATGAGCAGCTTTGCAGCTACATAGTTGTTTCCTGCTCTTACACGGATATTGGTCTATGCCTCATCTTATTAATACTGACAGTAGAAAATTTAAGCATATGTTTCTTATCTTGGACTCTTTTTTTTTTTTTTTTTTCCTTGTGAGATGGAAGGTCACACCAGTAATAAAGCCTTTAGTTAAAAAATTGTTTAACACATTGTCGTAAGTCCATAAGCAGCTTTTTTGAGGGGTATTGAGTGCTAAGTTGCTAATTGGTTTTACAGGCTAGTAATGGAGCTCATATTGGAGTAAGGTGGACGTCATGTAAAGTCAACTCTGTTCCACAGAGAAGAGTAAGGGTTTAGGAAGCTTCTGTGGAAGATGTTAACTCCAGGCTAATAGATGATGCTTTAGAGATGCTCTGGGAAAGCCTTTGCTGAGGCTCTCCCTACTGTGTGCAACTGGGACTCCGTTTGAATCTGCGCATGTTGAAACTGAAACCTGTTGTCCTGAGCTTGATCTCTGGAAGAATGTCTCAACAGGACTTAAAGGCTTTCCCCAGTCTAAGGTCTATTATGACCTCTTCTTTGGGGAGTATTATACTGAAATTTCTAAAAGGCATCAACCAAGCCAGGCACTATTTAGCAATAGTATCTCCTTACTATATACACAGAGCTACTTTGCCACTCTTCTGCTCAACTGCCTGGTCACAGTTATAGCTGTCTTGGCCCAGATGGCTTCCTGAAATACTGATCTAAGCCTTTCTTCTGTTATCTTGCATTAAATCCCTTTTGCCCCCAGGTATTTCACAAACAGCAAGCACTGACAGCAGGGCTGCGCTAGCATTAGATTTCAGGAGCAGTGTTGAAACCAAACACGCTGTCCCTCCACATCCTAATTGCAGCTGGGACCACAGGTAGGGCCAGCAGCTGGTACACCATGTAGAGAAAACCTCACATATGGTCTGGGCTCCAGATGCAGACTTCATTTCTATTCCATTTTTCCTCCTTAGTAGGAATTCTGGACTCATGCCAAGCCCACAGGCTAGTTCAGGATTGCCCCCGTACCGTGTGATGCAGGGGTAAATAAGATTTGTCAAAAACACAAGCGTAGGAGGTTTCGGACTGCTCCTAGAAGCCAGAGGCTCAGGTTTACACAGACAAAGCTTGGGACAGCAGCCAGCCAGGCCATCTGCACTGGGATGGTGCACAGCCAGCAGTTGTGCCCATGCTCTGCTGAGCAGCCCCTTCTCACAGCACCCGCCCCTGCCCACAGCCTCAGCCAGCTGCCTGCAACCTGGCATCAGTAAACACCAGTGCTGGGAAAATATGGCCTGCTAGCTCTCATGGTCTTAGCATATGTAGCGTGGAAAGGTCTCCTGTGGTTGTGTGCTTAAGGTCTGCTGAAAGCTTTGACATGTCAAAAGCAGTATAAACACTAAGTACTTTTATTATTGTGCATACGAGGCCAAGTTCTGATAGTCACTTAAGAGATTTCATTCTGCTTTATAAAGCACACTTGGTGACAAAAAGTGTAATAAATACCAAAGTCCTAGTGTAATATCCAACACTGCCACTAAACAGATACTATTTTTATTTTTTTTTGTTAAAAAGGAGAAGGAAGACCTTCATCTGCTTAAAATGCTGAGTGCAGTCAGCTGCTAATTGTAGAAATAAATAACAGATGCATGCAATCTCCCTCTATCTCACTTCCCTTTTTATTTTCAAAACTAATATATATTTCCTTTCTTTTATGCAATCCAT
Organism: Gallinula chloropus; assembly: GCF_964237585.1. Taxonomy (NCBI): domain Eukaryota; kingdom Metazoa; phylum Chordata; class Aves; order Gruiformes; family Rallidae; genus Gallinula; species Gallinula chloropus. Next base: position 14,416,716 of record NC_140095.1, on the reverse strand, counting down.
TCTGCTGACCTGCTCGGGCACAGGTCTCTGCTTGCAAAGCAAGCCCAACAGACAGCAAACCTTCTGCTTCCAGATCCATAAATCTCCCATAAGTGCTTAGATATTGGTTCAGAAAGCAGGCAATGGAATAAAAATAACAGCAGAAAAGCATCTTGAGTGGTTTGAAGAAAATCTTCCACTGAATGCAAAGTAATAATAATAAGAAAAATAAACTGAACAAAAATAAAGGTATTGAAAATTAATTCTCCTGTCCCTCTCAGCTTCAACTCTGGGAATGTATTTTTAAGCTCTAGCATGCAAGTGTTTCCTCTATGGAAAAGTCCAAAAGGATTTCCAGGGGAGATTTAAATAGAGTTTTCTGTGTGCTGCTAGAGTCTGCTACAAAATTATATCCATTCTGCAGGAATTTGTTTGCTTGGGTTGGGTTTTTTTTGTTTGGGGGTTGTTTCAGGGTGGGTTGATTGAAATATTTTCAAATTTCTTACCAAGCCTGAAGTTAAGGCTGAAACTCCAAGCTGGGATGCGGGGTTCCTCCTAGTCTCTCCCCTTTCCTTAAACAGCTCTGAGGAGCTGTTGGGAAGGTGAGGTTTGGGTGCCTCTCCCCGCCGCCCGGGTGGGGCTGCAGCCGCGGCTGCGTTGGGCACCGCAGCAGCCCCGGGGGGGGCTCCTGGTTTGTCCCGGTGTGCCACCCCCGAGCTGCTCTGTGCGTTCCCCGGCGCCACCTGCTGCCACTTAAAATTACAACCCTGATTCCTGGGAAGCACAGCAGCAAACCCGTTTCCTTAGCTTCCTTCCCCTCTCCTGCCTTCCCCTCTCCTGCCTCCCCCTCTCCCTCCTTCCTGTGATGCAACAGGGTCTGACCTCGCAGCCCTGGCTTCTGGGGCAACAGATGGGCTTGAGTTTATCAGCACTGCACTAACACAGGGACACTTAGGTTTTTTCCAGGTGCAGACACAGTGTAGGCATAGCCCAGGCAGCAAAGGGTCACGCACAGGTATTACATACCCGCTGCTTGGCATCCTGCTCCTGCTGGGAGCTATTTGTAGGAAGCAAATAGAAACGGAAAGGTTTACTTCTTTATTCACTCAAATTAGAAACATAGGAAACACAGAAAGAGGGCAGTGCTTGTGTATCTTGAGACGCTACAAAGCAAATAATTGGATAACACCAAACATCATTTATGTTTGAGATTCTCAGCTAGATAGGTACCCCAAATACCTATCTGCCTGCCTTGTCTGTCACCACTGTATCCTGGGAATATACAGTCAACAACAGAACAACTTACCATGCCTTCTCTCATCTTGTAATAATCTCGGTAATTTACTGGGGCTGTATGTTAAAACATCTTTCCCTACCGCTAGGCATTTGCATACATCCATCAGCCAGCTTGTATACGTGGGATGGTAGATGATTTAATACTGCCAGGAAGGCTTAAGATGTGGATAAATGTTTTCATAAGGATTGTTAATACAGTCATGCCAAGAGTAAGGAGGACAAAGACTTGTCCTGAACATAATGACTGACTGAAGGAATCCTGGAAACATCATTTTCTGGGGGAGGGGAACATCATCATATTTGGGAAAGATTTAGGAAAACAAATATCTAATCATGGAGAATAGAATTTCACTCTAATCATTTTTAATCCATATACAAAATCAAGTTTCTTGAGTGATTTTCCCAATGCATCTGGAGTTTGAGCCTCCAAATGGTACAAAGCTGAATATTTGCATGTTTAATCTGCCTGGACACTGGCCCAAAAGCAGTACGTGCATGCCCAGGAGAAGCTGTTCTGCATACAGGATGGCTATAGGGGCACTGGGAATGGGAGTAAGTGAGTACGTACCTGTGGCTGGGACAGAAATAAATTCAGTAAGTGTGGATGGTCTGTGGAGGTGGAAAGCAAGAAGATGGATATTAAATACTTGTAATTATTTCAATTTTGTGAAGACATTACTTTTGCTGATACGAAGTTTCTCAGCTACAATTTGACTACAGATCTCTTTTGGGGGAAAAAGAAGTGTAAAATCTTAGTAGATGAAAAAACATCATTAACTTACAGCCATACCTCATCAAGCATATTCCTATTGATAGAAGACCTGAAGGTTCAGGAATCAGCAGAAAGCCAAAATCGCACTGCTGTAATCACATGCTTTGCAGTCCCTGTGTGCGCCCCTTCCTCCTCATGTCTGAGTTCCCCTTGATCCTGCTTTCCAGTCCAGCCAGGCATAAGCCACAAGCCCAAATCCAACTGAACCCAAATATATGAACTTAGCTCAGACTTCTTCCTGGAGTACAGTGGTGTCAATACTTCAGGGCTTTAAGACAGGCAGCATCTTTTACTCCACGTCTATGGCACATTTATTACAGAGATTTTTAATGCTTTGAGAAGGCAAACAAGTAGTAGGGACTTGAGAGATGTGTGTCTATTGCTAATGTGCTTTACCTAAGTAAGAGTTCCAGTTGTTTGTCTGAGCGGGGTCCGCAGCAGGTTCCTCTGTTAATTAATTCAATATTACAAGATAGAACAGAGTAATATATACAATTCTCCACTACACTCCACAAGAATTTCCCAGAAGAAATACCTACTGGTTTTACTAAACTGATTCTTACCCTAGTAACCAACAGAAAGAACTTAAAGGAATCTGAGCCTTCTTATCGATGAATTTAACATTATAAGCAACTACTTTTTTCAATAAAATATTTACTTTTCCTACCTCAGCACCGAGAGAGATTTCTGAATTACAATAAGAGCCTGGTGCTTCCACCCACCTCTGTGGTTTCATTTGCAGCACAAGCCGTGCGAGTGACTCGCCTGCAGACACACTGTGAGTTGGGAGCTCGGCTGGGGCCACAGGGATCCACGTTCTTTGCTCTGGCTTTTTAATCAGTTGACTTTCACTTCTCCAGGGCATCGCCCAAACATGCCAGGATTTAATTCCTTAACGAAGAGGAATAATTTAGATTGTTTCACTCACAGAAGTGTGGAAACCAAATTCTTGCGGTGGAAGCGGGAGTTTCTGTTGGGATTAAAGGTGCTTGACCAGTTCCCCCCTAAGGATCTCACCCCTTGCCTCTTGCTGCTGTATTATTTTTGTCATGGAAAATTCCTGTTTCCAATTGGCTTTGGGCTTAGTGGATAGCTGTTGAACTAAAAGCATTTTTTAACATGTCACTTTGCTCTTCCCTATCCACAGTCCAATGTGTCTCAATTTCCATTTCAAATACAGCTCAGATCTGTCTAATCTTTTGCTTCTTCAACATTTTCAAGGAACTGTAAATTCCACAATTTAATTAATGGGTCAAAGAGGCTGAGCCTTCCTCATGCAAAATAGAACCTTACAGTGATTAATTAAAATTGCTATCACTGTTCCGACTTGCTAGATAGAGTTGAGCATGGTGTAGTCTGCTAAGGACATTACAGAGAGCAAAACAAAGTATGCTAAACTTAGAGAAAGAAAGGGAAATGTGATTATTACAAACAGGAGTACATTTTTTTCCAGTATGTAGAAAGCAATTTTTAAAGGATGCTGTCAAGAGTTATGGTGCACTTAAATTTGATCAGCCTTAATATTCACTCTCTTACGCTTTGCTGGAAGATGTCTCTGGGGGTCAGATAGCATTTAACCACACACCATTTTACCTTTAAAAGTGGAAGATGAAAAGAAGTAATATTTACATAAACTCTGCAAAGCAACAGTGCATCATGCAGTCTCCACTGGCTCTTGTAGAAGTAGCAAGAACTAATTTTCAGAACCATGTTGACATGTTTTGGGTATGCAGAAGACAGCAAAAAAATGAAACAATATTAATTTGAGATGCTCTCAGACGCATTAGGGAGAAATCTTTTAGTGTGCTGGAGAAGCAACAGTCCTTCATTTGTCATTTGCTTTAGACCTTATTTATGAAACTCAAGGATGCTGCATGAGTGAAAAAATGAAAATACTGAAAGAACCTGAAGCTGTGAAAGAACATGTTGCTCTCTCCCAGCCTGTTTGCTTGGTCATTTAGGAGGGCAGGTTTTACCTGTTGGTTCTACTTAATAAAAACTTCACTTTTGTGGAGTGATAGCATTGTGTTTACCATCATGGTTCGGATAATCTGTGTTTAAAGGCCTTTGGGTTTTGACAGAATCACAGAATGTTAGGGGTTGGAAGAGACCTTTGCCTCAATTCTCGGTGTAGGTCATAGCCACAATATCCCAGTGCCTGAAGGAAAGTAAATTTACAAACATCACCTGTTTTCCTATCAAGATGAATTATCTGCTTTCCTATCAAGGAGATGTTCAGTTTGCAACCAGGGACCTAAGGCTGAAACCTCAACACATGCTTGCATGGAAAAAATGATGTCCTAATGATGTAGCTCTGGAGATGACCTCAGGTCAGGGACTCCCTCGCTGGGAATATGCATCACTCCCAGTGGCTCAGCACTGCCGCAGCTCACTCCAGTTCTGCGCTGGCGTCACAAGTGCTCTGAGCTGATCTGAACCTGTAGCAGCACTGTCTTTTAAGGATGATCCTTAAGCAGTCCCTGGAGTGGACTCCATGCTGCTAATCTGAAATTGCCACTGTGTGACCAAAGAGTGGTTTTCAGCTCACATGGGACTCATTCTGCCAGGGCTAAGGTCACACATATTAACATGTTAATATGCAACATCTGCGTGTTGAAGGGGAGTGGGATGACACGCACATCTGTTCCATGGGCTGTGCTTCCCATCTAGAAAAACCTAATCTTAACCACCCTTTGTAGTCAAATTACAGGTTTAGAAGAGCTTCTACTTATATTCAGGGCAGCAAGTGCCAAAATACTCATGCCAGGGTAGTGTGATAAGAGGCACAAGATGCTGAAGCCATAATGCTCACCAATAACAGTACTTCATTTCTAGACACCCTGTGCAGCGTATCATTTGTGACTGCAGTCAGCAAGAAGTATTGAAGACTTTCTCCCATCCACTCTGTGGGATGTTTCCACTATGTATGGTGAAGGAAGCCCTGTGCAGAGATCTTTGGATGCACTGGGGGATGTGATAGCTCCAGGCTGGTGTGGTGTGGGAATGTGAGTGTAGCAGCTAGGAATGAGGGGAGCCAGCAAAAGGGAAAGTCTTGAGTTAGTTAGTACTAATTTAATAGAACTGTCATTTACTGTGAGATTTAGTCCCTTGTGCCTTTCTCTCTAGAAAATACGGTCATTTCATTCTTCAAAACCCTTTTCTCAAGCTCCCGACGAGAGGATTCCCTGGGAGAAACAGCAGGTGAAGTTCCGACAGTGGATAAAAGAAGTTGTTTCCCTTTGTGCATTTCAGAAACCTCAGCTTAACCTGTTTTCCTCCTTTCATCCACACACACACGTCCCATTGCTAGCAGATCCGCCCCTCGGTTAAAAGTTTAAATGCTGATCAGCATGAGTTGACTTTAATCACCAGGTAAAGGCCACTGACAAACAGCTTTCCCAGTATGGATCCTGTACATACTTTTCCCGTTCCAAACTGCATTTAAATTTGGAATTAACCCCCAGAGCTCCCCGCTAACACGAGATCCAAACCGCACCAGCGCTGCCATCTGCTAAATGACTTTAACAGCGCACCCCAAGTCGCCGACCGACCAACCGACAGCGGAAGGTGCCATCAGCTTTGTGACTCAAATCCTCCTCCAGGCCACGGTGTCCCCATGTTATATTTATTCCCCTTCGCTGCTTGATGCCAAGTCCTAGCGATCGCCCCGGCTCCGCAGCCTGTGAGCACAGGGATGCTGGCGGAGCGGCGGTGGGTGGCTGCCCTCCACACAGCACAGACAAAGTGTGGAGGCCGGTTCCCTGCAGCAGCCGGCAGCAATTGCCATGACAACCAGCAAGCTGATTACTCAATTACAGCGTTCCTTTTTAAAAGTGACATAAAGCCAAGGGACAACACATCCTCGGCTTCCCATGGTGCTTGATTTTCAAAGCGTTGAGCTATGTTTAACTTTTTAATATACCTTGTGATTATGTTTGCCAACCTAGTTCTGGATCTCTTTTTTATTGTTATTATCGTTATTATTAGTTTATCCCTGTGTTCTTTGTAACGCTGAGAGTGTAAAAAAGCTACTTAAAACGTACAGTTTCTCTTGCTGCAGGAAAAACATGCGGGTGCAATCAACACCCAGTGTAAAAGCCTTACTGGCATGGGAGGACTGTGACAGATGCACATTTGGGAGAGTGCTGGAGCCACGACCGATTTAGCAAAATGTGCCAAACCTGCTCCAAGAAACCTCCACGGAGCTGCTCGTACTGCAGCCTCTGAGCCGGAGTTGTCTCTTTGTGCTGTGCTTCCTTTTCATACCTAACGTGCTCCTGTCGGTGCCTCCATGCTCTTCTCAGAGCTGATGTATTTTTCATCCTTTTGCATGAGTGTAGATTACTGAATATTTTTCTACAAGAGGGGGAAAAGCTGAGCATGGGCTTGTGATACTTAGTTTCACTGTTTTGTTTAGATCAGTTCAGATGCACAAACCAAGGAATACCTTTGCTTTTCATAGGAATATAACTGCTGTTAGAACACCTTGAAGTTCTGGTCCAGTTCTTCATCAGGTTGGACATGATAGAGGTGGACAGTGAGAGACATCCTGTAGCAAGCAAAACAGACCAGCCAGGCTAATGCCAGGAAGTGAAACAGTAGCACAGAACTAGAGAGCTCTTCTGATGCCCTTGCCAGGATTCATAGAATCATAGAATAACTTAGGTTAAAAAGGACATCCTACAGGTCAACTGATCAAGCCCTCACTCAAAGCAGGGCCAAATTCAAGGTTAGATCTACTTCCAAAGTTAGTAGACCTTTTCCAGTCAGGATAAAAGACAGCTCAGGGCCTTTTCCAGCCAAGTCTCAAGTATGTTCATGGGCATTTCTGCCTCAGGCTCTCCTGATGCCTGGTCCAAGGTTTAACCACCCTCGCTGCTCTCAGCCTGCTCTCTGCCTAGCATCTTTCTTGCACAGCAATGCTCTGCTGTAGGTCTGCTTTAGCAGATCATGGGAACATCTCTGCTTGACTTTTCAGGGCAGTGTTCCAGGATGAAACTGTTTTTACATCTTCTGCCTCAGTTGCATAGCCAGCTTGAAACAGCTCACGGATTCCTGAAGATGCTGTCCCAAAACAGGGTTATTTACAGTGCTCACTAATGATTCAGATAAAAAGCAAGGCATAGGATTTTAAACCCCTAACTTGTAAAGGATTAGGTGCTGCTTGTTCTGTTCTGAGGTGATGGCTGGGTTTGGTAGATAAGTTTTTACAAGTGTTTTTCATTTCTTTCTGAAGCTGCTGAGAGGTTCAGGTTGTAAGTAGACTGTATGACTCTGAGGAGAGATAAGCAGGACTTATTGACAATATTTTCTTCCCCATTCTCTTTCTCCTGGGTTTGTATCATCTCCTCAAAACAGGAGACCAATCACTTCAGTCCTCATGACCTAAGACTAAGGATTCACTTACTGTGTCCTGAGGAGGAATTTTCTCATAGTTAGTTTTTCAATACTAATACTAAAGGAGAATAAAGGCCTGAAGATGTGTTTGCTGCTACAGCATCCCAAGATGTTGATTTCTTACAATATTCAGGCTCTCAATATACTCAGTTATTCTTACAAGGGATTCCTTTTGCAAAACCATGTCACTTCCATCAATAAGAGGAGACAAAATCCTCCTTTCAATCATGAGTAGGTCTCTTAGGGGTAGGGAGGCACATCTGTCTCAAATCTTCATGTCAGGGGATTGGTTTCTCAAGCACAGAGAAACCTGTGTGAGGCAAGAGTGAGACTGGCCCAAAGAGTTCAAGCTGTGGGTGACTTCTAGGAAAGAAGTTCTTCCCCAGTCACTTCTTTTCCACTTGAGTCAGTCTGGAATAAGACCACCTCTCCCCAGGCCGCCTCTGAAGAAGAGACATTGTTTAAATGTCACCTGTCTGGATTTCACAGCACTCTTCAGTCTTCCCAGTACTGCTTGTCTGTCAGAGTTCTCACTCCATGGGATCCAGCTGAAAGTATAGCATTTAAATTTAGCTCTGGCTCCAGCCAGACTGATGGGAGAAATGCGGAGTTAATGACTGGTGACTCATCTGCTGAGGTTTCACCTCAGAGGCCGAGGGGGAGCTGCTGAGACAGAAATTCAAAGCATGGCTGCTCTAACAAAGATCAAGGTTTGTACCTCTGAGCTCTTGCTCACTACAAGATCATAGCGGCTCTCCTCTCCCCAAACACACACACACACACACTGAATGCCTGGGTCTTTAACCATGTCTTGCTCGAGTGCTGGTCTTGGGAAGGAAAATCAGCCAGGCTGGAGAATTCAGTGTTCCTGGTGAACACTAGACTGTCTTGATTACATCTAGACTATGATTTGGGTCCATGCTCAAGCACTAGAAGAGTTAGGAGAGTCTACTAAGGAAAAGATCACTCCATCTTTGTTGTCCTCTTTCCCCTAAGCACTCCCTACTGACCAGGCAGGGGGTAACACTACCCTATTTACCCTGGATGTTACTGAGGCAGAGCTGAGCAGCAGGGGCTCTGCAGGGGAAAACTGAGAGCTCCTTTAGTCTGTCAGAGCGGAAGAAGCTTCCCCTTCCCAAAGAGCAGAGCTACAACCCAAGGTCCAACCCATTCAATGAATGCTACAGAAGACAGATGGGTGCACGACTCTTTCCAATTCTCCTAAATTGATTTGTGTGGAGTATAAACAGCAACAACATGCTGAGGGGAACAGAAAATCAACAAATGAACTGTTCCTATGCATGTATTTGCTCATGCTATGTCCCTTCTCAACATTTTCAAGCTAAGCAGTAGTCCTCCTCAGTGAAACTGGTTAAAAAGTGCCTGATTATTTCAGCGTTGTTTGCTTTGCAAGCCACATATGGTATTTTATTTCAAAGCGATGAAAATACAACCTGATTCTCTAACCCATGGGAAAGAGTAGCTGAAGATACGGTTTTCCAGTCGTCTCATTTCAGTGTGTGATAGAGTTGTCAACCTGGTGCTGTGCAGCCGGGGGAGCTGGCCTGCAAGCCATCTGTGTGAGACGGTGCAACACGTGGCTTGCACAGGTGTTTGTCAAGAAGGTAGGGACAAGTTCAGAACACCAAATTGCTGCTTTCTGCTCCTCATTTAATGAGTCAGCTTCCCAGCCAAGCACGCTCCAGAAAGCGGAGGTAGAAGGAATCGGCAGGAATATTATCTGATCCGTGCCACAATCATTTCCTGAGCCTACTCGTTACAAAGGAGCAGAGGTGTCCTGGTCACATATGGACATAAGCTAGCGAGTGAATGGAGTAGGATGGAGGTATAAAGCAGCTCACCTTTGGTTAGTATTCTGCCCTTAGCCCTGACAACATGAATCCATTCTTTTTTCCTTCAGAACAGACATTGTATTGTGCACAAGCACATAGTCTGTGCTTGCAGAGAAAACCATCAGCAATAGGACACAGCTTTTTCATGAACTTTGCATTCCTGTGCCAGTGTCCTCCTACAAAGATGAGAGCTAGTGAACAGCATGGATGCCCTCATCTTGAATCTAGATTTCTTCTTCCCCCTTCCTACTGCTGTCTTTCCTTTATTTCACTGTAAAGCCAGAAAGTTTAGGGCCTAACCCAAAGTGACCTAATCTAACCTGCCATCACTTTGAAGCTGTAGTTAACCTTAAATTTGGCCCTTTCAGAGAAGGTTGGACCAGGTGGCTTCCAGAGGTCTCCACTCTAGTGAGATTCATGCAGCGTTTTTCATTTATGTACTTTGATAAGCAGAAAATACCATTAAGCCAGACTCCTTTTTAACATGGGGAGCTGGGAGGGCAGAGTCTAGGGAGTTGAGGTGAGTAGTCATAATGCATATAAAGTCAGTGGTCGGCTAGGAGTATGTTGAAGGTAACCCTGGCAGATGGTTCTGCATAGCCTTAGCATCCAGCCACTATTCTGGTTTTCTGGGCACACAAATACACAGACCAAAACTTATCCAAGGGTTTGTGCTGCAGACCCAACCTCGTTTCTGTGCATGCACTTGATCTGTCTAAATAAATCTACTCTGAAGTCAGTAGAGACGAATGGGCATCTCAAAAAGGTGACTGATCTACAGCAAGGTAGAGGAACTTCACTGACTTTTGGGCCTTGTAGAATGCATAGGTACGTGAGCTGGGTGTTTAAGGTGTGGTGGGATAAGTGTAGGCAAAAATAATCTTTCTATTTACGACATCTATCCACAGCTGTACCTTGTCCCTCTGCCTTATTTCCTTAAAAAGTCATGGAGAAGAGCTGGGAAACCAAATCTCACTAATAATGTATATGTTCCAAAAGGCAGGTACCTAACTAATGTATATGATCTGCAGTGTAATGTATATGGTCCACAGTGTTTGAAATAGGTTGTGTATGGCAGGATGCTATCCTGTCTTTCTGAGCCTTGGGTGCAGGTAAGGGCATTTTTCAAAGCACTGGCAGCAAACCAGAGAAGATTCAGGCTGGGATGGCTAAACTTACTTGGGATATGTTTACATCCGTATACATCGTGAGCTTGCTTTCTTTCAGTTGGTTAGTTGAACAAGAGCAGTCCTCAGATGTAATGTATCTTTTGTGAGGAGACTAAGTTGTTTCCTCTCTGGCTCCTGCCTTTATCCTTTCCCTTCAATCGTAGCTTCTCCTTGCTGTGTAAAGAGACCAAATTAAACAGAGCCATCCTTTCCCATTCTCCTACCTCTATTTATTTTGCAAATGGTAATGATAAATCACTTAGAGGAGCCATTTTGTCTGCAACAGGGCTGTGCATTTCCAAGTTTTCTCAGCACATCATTATTTTCTCTCATGGCCATAAAGCCATGCTTCTGAAGACATCTCCTGGGGATGATAAACCATGATGCTGGATGAGAAGAGCAGGGGCCTCAATTTTCATTTATTCTCTCTGGTTTTTATTTTATTTATATATTTTTCAGAAACAGGAGTTTAGACAGTTTAATAGACTGGAAAAATAATTGAGAGAAAGTTCCAACTATCTTTTTCCCCTATAGGGACACACAAGCCATTTCATTAGAGACACACGTGGTAAGGAAGTTTGCATTGCATCATTAGTGCTTTTGCTTTGTGATAGCCGTTGTAAAGGCAGAATTCAAAGAGGCAAAGTGACATCTGCTTTCACCTGTAACAGGCTTGGAGTGAAACAGGACTGGTGTCAGGTAATACAGGCAGGAACCTGGGAGGCTAAACTACTCCTGCAAGTCATGCTGCAGAGAGATTGCCAAGGCAGCTTGCAGTGGCTGAGCACTTGCATCCCTCAAGTATGACGTGTGGCTGCATGGAGGTGGTCAGGAGCAAGGAGCAATGGCAGCAGCAGAGCCTGAGCTCCAACACATCCACAAGTCATTAAAATCCTCTCTTTAGTCTACAAGTAGTACATTGTTTTTCAGTCAGCTTCTGCTCCTCGTGATGTCTATTATGAATTGGGTCCTGGAGTCAGGCTTGACTCTTCTAGCTACCTTTCTATCAGTGGAACTCAGGTGCCAAATGTCAATCCTCATGCAGTCCATTGGGCAATGAAAGATCCAATTTTTTCCCCTTTTTCATTTAAATATGTTCTGTGAACTTTCATACACTCCCTAAAATTGAGATTTGTCTTCACCATGTAGTTTATGGTCAAGAGAATGGAGCCAGTAACTGATTTATTTTACCAAATAAGTCTTTATTTTTTTATATGTCCATGTTTAATTACTGTAATATATATTGATCTTCTGTGTATGTAATATATGTTCCTATTATTTCCATTAACAAGGGTCCAACTACTGTATAATGCTTTCCAGCATTTATGTCATCCTTGTTCTTCTCCAGGTAAATACAGCACAGATCATCTACTTCCAGAATTCCTGCACTTCTGATTTCCCATCATTTTCCCTAATTCAAGTACTCTCAAAACAAAGCACAATCAGATGGCTGAAAATGGGAAGTCAGAATGTGCAACTCAGCTTGAGGGTGTTGAGTTTTGTTTTACAGCCTCATCCCAGCCCTGTATATTAATTTGTGCTCTGTTGGGACGTTTCCTCTGCTCTTGTTAAATCATTATTAGCAGCAAATGCCCTCTACAAACCTGGCACAACAATCCTGTCAAAGACAACAGATACCAGCAAATACCGATGCTCTGACCTGTGTAATGTTCTGTGGTTCAGCTCCCAAAACTGTGCAAATCAACTGTCCCTCATAATCTCTTCATTAGTGCTTCAGTAATTTCTGAAGCAAATGAAGAATCAACAACAGCCACTCCTAATTAGCAGACTTTTCTCCTAGGTTGTCATAGAACAAGGGTAGGGAAAAGAAAGAGGAATTATCTCCATCTGTTCAGTATCAGATACTGGTACTGATGCAAATACTAAGCCAACTATCTATTGACTTAGAAGACCTACATGTGAATCCACACCTACTGTGTGAGGTGCTGCAGAGACACACAATCTATTGCAGGTGGAGTAATTTAAACCTCAGGAGTGCATCAACAGATAGTTACTTAAATAGTTGCAAACCCCTATAATTGAATGGATCTACAGCCACCAAAAGAAGGCCCTGTCTCCAGTGAGTATTGAGTTAGGCTTGTCTTTCCAGTTGGTTTATTCTATTTTTGTTAAATTGTGAGAGTAAAGATAAAAATGGAGCAAAGGTGAGAGTTCTGCTTCTCTGTCCAGTGCAGTTTTTAATATATAAAGCTGAACAGGAACACTTAATCAAAATGCTTCATCTGTGTCAACACTTCTGATGGCTTGAGATGGCACCACTAATGCATGGGCATCCATCATACCTCTGTAATGGCAAGATACTCCAAGGAATAATTTAGGGGCCTTCTCCTAGGAATATTGCTCTGTGTAAAGTCAGTATTTTATCCACTTGTCCAATGGGAATATTGCTTATGACAGTTTTATACAGCTGTGATATTACTGCTATTTATCTTCAAACCCCTGTGATGACGCTGTGTCCTCATGTTGCCCTATATGCATAAGCAATCTTGGCCTCTACTTCCATTCCTGAGAATAGAGAGGGAGGGGAAGGTTGAATCTGTGACCCTAGAAAGACTGTCTTTGCAATAAACTTTAAGAAACTGAGATACTTTGGAAGATATCTTCACTCCCTCGCACGTATTTCCACACCACCAGTTCAGCTAAAATGGAGTGATCTCCATCCCAGACAGGCTAGTATCTTGCTGAGGCTGTCAAGCTGAATTCCTTTGGCAGGACCTCCTGGTTTAGCTCACCAGTCATTCAGGTCTCTGTGCATGTAACTATTAAAGCCAGATTTCTTTTCATCTTAGAATTAGTCTGAGGTTGTGAAGATATAAATATAGAGGTTGCTAAACCTCTTTAACTGATGTCAGCATTTGGGAAGGGTGCTCAACATCTACTGTAAAGCAAGCTCTCCAACAGACTCTGTCAATGTTTTGGGGTCAATGGCGGGGTTTTTATTCCTTTTGCTGTGCTTAGATGAGTCTTTGTGACCACTTAACAAATATGAGAGTCCTTATCCAGTGGTGAAATATGGAGTCCATGTTTTAGAAAATGTTCAGTGTTTTCTTGCTGTTTCTGGATTATCCATCTCAAATTAGGGCTGATCTTCCAGTGATTCATATCCAGCTTTTGATTATCTATTTTCTGCCTAAAGAATTACTTCAGAGAGAGCAAGGAAAACACAATTTTTAGCAAAAGTAATATGCAATACTTAAATAAACTAGAAAACCATGCTTTACAGCTATGCCCTCTGCCTTGCACTGGGGGTGTGATCCTCGGATAACCTGGCAGGAACATACAGAAGTTGAGACTTACCTTTGCAATACTTGGAGGAATTGTGTTCCTCCAGGAATCCTCTAGTCCTGACAGACTGACATGAGGTTCCTTCCTTGCAGGTTCTTTCTGCAAGTAACTTTGCCATAGATTCTTCGTGGTGGGTCCTACTAGAAATGCAAATACTTTGCGGTTTTAGGGGAAGGAGAAAAAGATGGTTGTAATTAAGGGAGGGTGGGAATATTTCCTCTTCTTTAATGATAACTTCATTTTATCTTCTCATTACTGTAACTGCAGGTTTATCTAAAGATTTTTCCCATTGTGCAAGCTCTGGAGGGGCTGGGAATTTAATAAACAGTTAGAATAATACCAAATGATGGAGGCAAAAGGTGAAATTACCACTTGGATACATTTCTTTCAGCTAAACTGTGCGGGATCAAGGGGTCACTCAGCAGAGATAATTGCTAATTAAGCTCAGAGGGGCAGGCAGGCAGGCAAACATCCTTGCGTTGCACTGGCTTGCCAATTGATTATAACTTCAGCCCTTGATTAAACTTCAGAAATGATTAATTGATTAATACTTCCACACTTGCCAGAATGGACAAGAAGGAGGGGCCACCAAGGTGAGGCCATTGCATTCACCTCCACCTGACCTTCAAAGCACGAAAACTCTGCAGGTTTGTCGTGGTCCCATTGATGGTTATGTCATTAATGTCAGGACAGGAGCAGGATGAGCTCATGGCTCAGGTGCTGGAAAGGCAATCGAGTGACGCATGTTCAGTGCTGGCTCTGCAGAAGATTTGCTCTCACTGGAAGGCACTTAATCTCTCTCTTCTTTCATTCATCATCTGTAAAGTGACATTGAAAGATTGTTTTCTGCAGATACCTATGGGCATGGTTTCTTGCAGCACAGATCCATACACATGGCAGATTTGAGGCTGAGGAGGGACCTTCTGAAACTTTCAAATTCAGCAATCGATGAACATGCAACTGTTGTTAAGATGTGAAGACTCAGCGATATATTGTCACAGTATTGATTTACAGGTTTTAGGACCAAGGGGTATCATCAAGTCTGAAACTGCCTCACAACATAGGCCACAATTTATTTTCAGCAACAAACTGGCTGGTAAGAAAGATGTGATTACCAAACAATTTATTTAAACCAGAAACCTTTCATGGCTTTTTTTTTTCTTCTTTTTAATAATCAGGTGCTTTGTGTGGATTCCTGGAAGCATCAAGGCAAGATAAGGCAGATCATCACTGAGAACAAATATTGCATTACTTTTTTCCTGCTTCTTCATATAAATATCATTATATAGTATTTATTTACTTATTTACGTGAGATTGGTTAGTAATGGACGTTTGAAGTTCTCAGCACCTCTTCAACTTTTTTAAACTATTGAAAGTAGGAACTTCTATCTCAATATCTCTCAAAGCCATCAAAATCAAAACCTAGTCATGAAGAGTGTACATTATTCCTCTTTGTGTAAAGCACCATTGCTATCTTACATAAATTATGGTTTTCTTCTATTTAAAAACAATGTCCTGAGGTTAAAATATTGCTTCCCCAGCTGGAATTCACAATGGGTTAATATGTGCTTACAATTAAATACTGAAACATTCATTAGTATGTTCTAGGTAGCAGATAATTCTGCCTAGTCATGTTCAAAGATCATCACTATGTTCAAAGAGCAGCACTGTTATTAAGTAGACAGATACAGTCAGCAGTCCTGTGGAGAGTGTTAAAATGAGACCCCTGATTAAATGGTGACTCACAACAAACCCTTGGGGAGAATGCTTGAAGGTGATATAATCACCATAGAGAGTTTGGGTGTATGACAATAAGGTAGACACAAAGCATCATCCACTCCAGTGAAAGCTGTATTCAAGGTGAAGCTTCTGCTGGTAGACTGGATCCCAGCTGCAAAGCAGCATAAGCATCTTGACAGGTGGTTAGCTGGGTAACACAGGATGACGAAAATCTTTTAAGCTCATCTTACTCATATACCTTTTCATTTATTTCTGAACCTGTGTTGTCTATATTGGCCTGCCAGTAAGGTGGTTTCAGGGTAAGTAGCAAATAATAAGGTGTTTGTATACTAAAACCTGATTTAGTACCAGTCTTTTGATGTACTGTGGGACTATTTGTGGGAATGCCAGAACATCCCAGGCAGGTGGTAACTGTTCTTGAGCAATGCAGAGCTCCAGTTCCCCAGATAAGGAGGAAGACATCTAAGCGATAACACACTGTCACTACCAGTAACCTCCACTCTAGGGCCAGGGGAAAAGGATTATCCAGGGATTAAGTTCAGTCCTTCAGATGCTGGTGTGGCTGGACTGTGAGGGCAGACTGGAGGGGGACATCGCACAGTAATTCCTCATCTCTCCCCTGTTTAAAACAAGGGCGTTTTGCTCCAGGACTGCTGACCAGGGCAGTATCCTTCCTTCCAACACATTAAGGCTTAGTCTGACAGCTCATGCTACGGGGTTTTGTCTGTGTTCCTTGCCTGCAGGTTTTCCAGCTTCCACAGCTCTAACTCCAACTCCAATCCCCTCTTGAGCTGAGACCCTTACTTGTAAGGGCTTTGCAGTGATTTTGTAGCATAAAAAGTAAAAATTATTAATATCTCTGGAAAATCATCATCTAAAGTTGAATAGGTTTTACAGCCTGTTTTTACATCCCTAGGGAATGTCTTCAGCTAGACAGTTTCTTGGACTATGGGTGTTGATGGACTCTGAAAGCAATCTCTTTCTTTGGAGCAGAACTACAGGTATGACACTGACACTGTGAAATCTGAATCAAAGATTTTCTTTCAGGGAGACTGATGTCCTTATTTAAGAAAACTATGTAGAAAATTAAAGCAAAAGTAATTTTCAGCAGAGGATAGGAAACAGTAAGGAATAAATCCAATTTGGTGGCAATTGGTCGTTCAGTACCTAAATGAGGTCAGAGCAGGTCTGTATTATATGGCTCTCTGGATAGATACTCAACACAGTACCCACTGCTCTGAATCAGGAAGAGTTCCCTTCCCTACTCCATATAAGAAGAGCATATGACCTGGATCTTTCTCTCTTTAAACATGGGAATTTGCACTTGTATCATGCTGGCTGCAGAAGGAATTTATGGCACTGTGCACATGGTTTTGGAAGAATGCAAGGAGCAGAGCCCATAGAACAGAAAGGCAAAGGGGTCTCCCCATCGCAGGCTGAGTGCAGGAGACAGGAAAATACTCAACATGTGGGCATGGTGCAGAGATGCCCGTGTCCAGTGTTCACTCTAGCTCTGGAAGCAACATAGACTCTGCATTCTTGCTTTTTCAGGACCAAAATAGGTAGGTCTTTGTGG
Source organism: Gallinula chloropus (assembly GCF_964237585.1). Lineage (NCBI taxonomy): Eukaryota > Metazoa > Chordata > Aves > Gruiformes > Rallidae > Gallinula > Gallinula chloropus. The sequence goes on along the minus strand of NC_140095.1, from coordinate 14,399,628 downwards.
CAGTGTACTGGTTGGTACACCCACGCCAGCCTCCTCACTGGTTCAGGGGAATTTATAATAGGGGAGAGGAAAAAAAGGGTCCTGACATACCAATACACATTTCTAACTTTCAGCAGCAAGAACCTTTAGGTGAGTTTGGGGAAACGTGTCTCAGTGCCAACTCCAGGAGGAGCCGTTCAGCCCCCTTGTTTCTTTCTCTCTTAGTGAAAGCTGCAGACAAGCACTCAGTAATTTAGTGTGATTTTGTGCCCTAATTACACCGTATTATTCTTTATTATTATCTTTATGAAAAATAGACCTGCTGCAAGTCTAGAATCAGTATTCCTCCTACACTTCTCCTTAAGCTACTTTCCTGCAGGCACGCTATCTCTTTCCCTCGCTCTCTTTTGCTCTCTGCTTTGCTAGTAGCTATGTTTTAGACAGGTTTTTTTTTTCTCCCAGCCAATACTGAATGAAACCCTCTGCTTTTTTGGTGTCCTGTCCTGAAAAGGAGAAATCTTCAGCAAAACTAGAGAGCAGATGAATGTGAGAGGACAAGTGCAAATGCTCCTGATGATACTACCAAATAAAGGGGAGGGGGGGAAACTTCGCTACTTAACAAAGGATGCTCTTTGGAGAAGACTCTACATGTGGCCCATGTTGGCATGAATGTGTGAAAATGTTAGTGAGAGACAGAGGCAAAGAGAGCTCTGCATTGGTGTGTCTTGGAATCTATGGGGAGAAGGGGGAATTTCTTAATTCTGCAGTTAGGAAACTAACTGAGCCATGAAGAATGCAAAGGTTTAAGAGGAATAGAGACACGTTCACTGGATTAATGTCCTTGTGTATAGGGCTGCTCATGTGCAGTGGACCTCATGGAAAGCTCTTGCCTACAATAGGCACACAGCACAGCTGATGTCCTGTGTACCATAAACCCAGCAAGACCAGGAGGTTTCAGGCTCCCTGCGCATTAACCACGGCACACACAATGAGCCTAGCCAGGATGTCCCTCTTCTGTGTATGAGCTACTGCACAAAGGTAAAAAGTCCTCTCTGACATGAGGCAATTTCTAGGTGGAAAGAAAATGAAAGTGTGAAGGAAACCCAGACAGTACTGGCAGACCAGCCCTGGGCTTTCAGCCTGGCAGACCTGCTGTACCTGGCTTTTTGGACTGGCAGCGAATCTGATGACCTACCATGTTCATTGGCTCACTTCTAGGATTCAAAACTCTCTGGATAGTAATAATTGAGGATACACAATGGATACAATTGTTAGTTGTATAAGACATTATATTCAAGGGGCGCTACCTGTCTGCCTGCACCCCTGTGACCCCCCCTGCTGCCCTTGCCACACACATACCAGCTCCCCTCTGTCACTCTCAGATTCTACAGGCATCAAACACAGAGGAATTACTCAGAGCAATTCCTCATGCTCTTATCTTAAACCATGCCTTGGTCCTGCAGAAGAGTTTGTGAATTCAGTGTCTTGTCCATTATTTTCCACCTGTATTAACTGATGCAACAACAGATAAAGTTGTTCTTTTTTACATTTTTTTTTCTTCCAGAAAAGAAGGGTTCAGGCAGAGTGACCATTTTTTTCTGTGTCTGGAGTGTAGTTCTATCAGCTTCAACTCGCCGGAGAGCTCCAGTGAGCTACTGGAATAGACAGGATAGACAAATAATAGCTTCAGCCAGCAGGAAAAGTTGAGCCATAAGACAATGTATTCTTTTTTTTGTAAAGAGGGATTTGCTTCTGCAGCCAGGCTGTCACTAGTAGCTGAGCTATAAAGCTAATCTGTAAAGCTAATTTAGGTACATCTGGATGAGCTGGTCGCCAATTGTTGCATCTGCAAGATGCTGCAGAGCTGCTGTTTCTAAAGGACTGCAGCCAAGAGGTTGGGAAGCTCTTGCCATTTCATCAGCCAAAATTCTGGCATAACAATAGCCCTGTGCCTTTGTAAAACATACGTTAAGAAATTTAGCAGCATCTCTTTCATATTGCTCCCTTGCAATTCATTTCCTCAATGCAAGTATAACCATGGGGTGGGGGGGGAAGCCTTTCCTAGAGGGATATCTGGGTAATTTTCAAATACTATCCCAGAGGGAAGCTGAGTAGCAAATATCGTATTTTCTTTTTCAGACTTCAAATGCCCATCGACCCTTAGTAAAATATCTTATTTAGCTCATTATTAATAATCTGGCTGTTAGCTTGGATTGGTAAATGAATCTGCAGAAAAATAATGTGTGTACTCCAATTCTTTGATGTTTAGATTCATCCAAGCGTTTAAGAACTGTCAAACAAAATACACTCTATTCAAGGGAATATATTCATTGAAAGATTAAATTAGGTACTGCAGTAAAGCCCCCCATTGCAGTGGAGAGGCATTTCATGCTAACAAATAACTACAGCACTATTATAACGAGACCTAGAGGCATGTGATTTCAACTGACTGCACATCTCTGCTCTGTGAGTCCCTGTTTAGGTTGGGTTTTTTTTTCCCAGGCTGATGAAAGAGCAAATAGTGGTTGATATAGAACAGAGATGTTCTCTTAAACATTTTTGAAAGATCTGTATTGTTTCAAAGATTCCCTTCAGAGTAGTTACCCTGACCCATAACTTTGAATTCCTTTCCATCTGTTTCTTTTGAAGCACTGAGAAGTTAAAATGCCTCTGCATCTCCAAAGTTTTGTGCCCAAGAAATGCTATCTCTGTGCTTCCTGACATGCTCCTCAGTTTTCACTTTGCTTCCTCATTTCTTTATTTGTCTTTTGCCAGCAAGCAGCAAAGCCTAGATAACGTATGCCATCAGCTCTAGCCTTTAACTCTGATCTCTTAAGGTAAAAGCATTTTTCTTACTTCTTATGACACTTGTAAAAAATCTCTGCTTGTTTGTCCATTATAAGGTGGGATATAATTATTCTTTACCTTTTAAAATGCTATGTCTTTAAAGGTATAGGACCTCCTATTTTACCAAAAGGAAAAAAAAGGTCATATTTATGGCCAGCTGTAACTGTGCTATCCAAGACATGAATCTAAGGTGGCACTTGGGTTTAGTTTCTCCAGCTATGGCTAAGCCCAGCAAGATCACCACTATGTTAATATGTGGGGAATGAGAAATAAACCTAAATGCAGCTGTGGAGCAGAAGACAGCTTGTAAGATACCCGGGATCCTGAATATGGTACGTTCCACAATACCACCGAGCACCAGCAGAACAACTGTTCATGTGGAAGTAAAAGCCTTCTGACGCGGGGCCGCGTACTTCTGCCATCCCAAATACACTACAAATGTCTCTCTGGAAAGTATCAAAGATGCTTTATAGTACAAGACAGGTTATGAAGATGGTTCTTTACCCAGTTGGATACAGTGACTTACATGTAAATGGAGAAGGTTGAGTAACAGTCACTAAATAATTTATTCAAGGAATCTCTCAGCTGCAGCCCTTATTTGATGAATGCCTGCAGATACCAGGCAGGCACCTTTGTGCCTGGTGGCCGTGAGGATCCAATGATAACATTTTGGACCTCTGCAGCTATTGGATTCAGGTCATTTAGGTCACTGCAAAAACTTCCACTTCCCCTCAGCAAAACTGAGACCAAAGAGATGCTTCTCAAGATGTACCCTATATGCAGAATGGGTGCAGATCTGTATATGTCTTACGGTTGAAACTGGATTTACAAAGCATCAATGTAAAGGGAAGAGGAAGTCACTGCTCTGGGCCGTCTACTAGCTGTAGAAATATGAGATTTTCTCCTGGCAGAGCCGATAGAGCACCCAGACATGCTATGTGTCCATCTGTTCTGGGGACAACACCGTTGCCTTTTAGGACTGCACAGGTGAGAGAAGCTCTCAGCAGGCTGAGGCTGGATTGCATGCATTGAATCCAGCTAAATGTGGGCGGTATGGTTGTTCCCTGGCAGGAGGAATGAGTGTTTGCAGCAGCTGTATGTGCCCTCATGTCTGTCCACACCTAGGTCTGATGAAGAAGCACAGAAAAGGGAGCTGCAAAGGGCGCCCAGTATAAATAAGAGACGACCAAAAGTGGACCCTGGCATTCAGTATTTCCAGTTCTCCTGAGGATATTGCCTAGTGCCTAATGTTTGAGTTGGCTTCTGGATTTATTTTTCCTTGTACAGGTGATTTTTGTCTTTTTAGGATTTTTAGGTATTTGTATTTTTCCTTTTTTTCAATGTCCATGCTGACTGCGTCCCACAGGGCTATCTGTCAAGAACTGGGGGGGGCTAAATACATTTATGAAAACACAGGACAGCGGCTTAGACGTGGAAATAAATGTAGTTGTAGCCTTATTTTTCTCTCAGTGGAGACTGTTGGGTTTTCCTTGATGTCCCTAAGGAAACTATCTTTTTATCCAAGAGAATTTCCCATCTCCAAGGTTTTTTGTGCTGCAACTTTTCCTCTTTTAGCTGGGAAGAGACAAAGGAACATCCCATTCCATCTATGTCAACAGCCATCTTTATTATTTTAGGGACTCCTCTCTCTCTCTCTCTGGAATGAACAGGGTTATATTTAATAAATCAAGGCTTGGTTATCAAGTGAAATGCTCTTGTCTAATCACATGATGCTGAGCCTGTCAGGCTGTGACCAAAATGCTATACAAATAATGCTGAAGGAGGAGATGAGCTGCAGCAATCCCTGATGGTGGAGAAGACTCTGGCCCCTGAGGAGGTTGGACCACCACAGCATGTTCGGGCTCTGCTCTGGCATGCAGTTGGAAAGGCTGACCGTGTTTAGCCTTCTGCTGCAGTGGGCTTTGCATCTCTGATACAAGCCACCTCGACCTGCAGCTCTGTTCTCTGCAGCATCCCCAAAGCTCTTCTGTAACATTCGAACAAAACAAGATGAACCAGCCACAGTCTGTAGCCACCTAATTGAAAGTTTCTGCGCCTGGCAGGCTCTGTTATCCCAAATCTCTGGTGGAAACAGTATATTCCAAGCTTCCCCCAATTATAGCTACCAGCAGCACAAGCAGCAGCTCTTGCACTCGGGCTTGGTCCTCCCACACACCCGTTCCTCTCTGTTTTGTTGCCTCAGGATGGAGTTGCCTGGCAACAGGACTCTGCAGCTTTGGGAGACAAAAGCTATTATTTCTGTCACACAGATGTGCTAATGTGATTATTGACTGGGGGGGGCACACGACAGGTCAGATTTCAGATACTTGACAATTCCCAGGCAAGCTGTTTTTAATGGAGAAAGGCAGAGACCCTGAAAGCAAAGGTAACCGAGGTGGAGGGAGGAGGCAGGTAGCTGCCAGGTACAGCATGGGGTGAGGTAACCGTGCTCATTGATTTTCCAGGAAAAGAGTTTCATCGAAAAAATAACAATTAAAAGGCTGTTTTGGAGTGCTTTAGCTGATGAACTTATACTGAGTTCTTCCTGGATTCCTGCAGATGGTCTGGATGCAGGCAGCTGCATGTAGCTGACCCCAGTACTCAGTCACATCCATGGAAGAACTGTCCTGGAATAGAGCCTGTCACCCTGGAAATGCTGGCATCAAACAACTGGGCAAACAGAAGCTCCCAGGACCTTGTGGATGCTCTGCGAGTACCAACCTCCCTGGCTAGTCCCTTCTGTGATGCTGACAGAGATGTGTGGTTCACCAGCTTTGTGCTCATTTGGATCAAGACCAAAGGGCAAAAGGAAGAAGAAACTTTTTTTTTCCCCTGCCACTTGTCTTTCAATGTTCACATGTATTTTTGCATGTTGAGTGGAGGGCAGATAAGGCCACAGCTGAGCAATGTCCATTTACTCTTCCAGTTTATTGAGAATTTGCAGGATTACACTGACAAATCTGGATTTCGAGGTAGTTTTCTATTTATAAATTACTTTATAACCAGAACCAAAGAAAAAGAAAAACCCATCCATTCCTCTGGGCTTCTACTCAGACGGCCTGTGTAATGCTTTTCTCTGGCAGTGTGAGTCCGTGGGAAGAGGTCTGGCTTCTCCTTCCAGGAGGTACCAGGTGCTGGATGAGGTCCCTGTGCCTGGCTGCAACGTTGCAGTCCATAGAACTGCACTGGCCTGTTGTACTGGGAAAAGCTGCCTGGATCTTGCAGGAATATTTGCTCATTCTCAGGTGTTGAGGGGATCTTCATACCTGCTCTGCTCCTGCTTTCTTTGTTCCTGTGGATGGGGAGGTTTAATGGAAGGCATTTTTATCTGGGCATATGTCTGGGAATGAGCTGTTTTTCATGGATTTGCAGTTTTTATGAGGGCAGGGATTTTTTTCTCCTATAAACTAGTGGACTGAGACTGTGGCCAGTGCATCAAATGTAGGATTTTAGTTGAATTTCCATATGAATCAGTTTTGTTTTTTTCCAAATTAAAGCCCTTCAACAAAAATCCACGAAGGAAAATGGATGTGTTTTGTTGATGCACAACTTCCAGCCCTGTAGCTGCATATCCACACTGAGTTGCACAGCTGACTGTCTAGCAAAGACTGTTTTAAGCTACGTACAGCTGAGGCTCACTCTGGTCATTGCCTGGGTTTTTCTCCATCATTACTACTTTTTAAACAAATAGGTGATGAATAATGCAACTAAAGTACCCAAACAAATATCAATAACAATGAGCAGGGCTGGGTAAAACTAAAAGAAACTCATTATTCACATCGTGTTTGTGCTGCTTTGGAGAGTGCATAGAGTTGGGATTCTTGCAGTGACACTGGCAGTTTTGTTGCAGTTTCTTCTGCTTGCTATTTCTCCAGCATAAGGTGTGCTGCTCAGTGTAATGAGGCGTGACAGATGCCAAAGAAAAAGCCCTTTCAGGGGGGAAAAGGATGGCCCAGTACTATTTTCCCCAGCAAAGTGGAATTCTAATGGCTGGAGCGTGAAATGCACTTTTCTGCTCTCTTAAAATGTGAATTAACAGGAGGGAGGTCAAGGCAGTATTAACAAATGTCCCCTGGTCCATAGAGGGAACTCAACTGGCACCTGGAGCACAGTGACAGTCGAGTTGTGTAAAGTTTGTGTGTGCTCATTGTGTAGTCTATATTTATTTCCATTTTTTTCCAGAGAAAATAACTATATAAGAAGTAGAGATAGGTGAAAAAATCTTTTCAGGGCTGGGGAAGAGAAAAGGAGATTTCCAGTATTTGTCTCCATCCCAGAACAGGATGAAGATGAGACCTTTAAATGAGCCTGTGAAAAGTGAAAGAAGAGGACCACAACATAGCAGATTGCTGGAGTATTGCTTTTTGGCTTGTGTTTTGTTTTGGCTTCCCTTTCAGTTTGGAGTGACTTGCAAAGATGAAAATCTTTTCACTTTGTTTGGAAAGAAACAGATATAAACCACTTTGCCATGGCTTGAACCGAGATGGTTTTTTCTCCTGAAATTTCAGGTGGGCCATCAAGCCAAATCAAACTGGGCAAGTAACCATATAGTATATCCAGCCAGTGAGGTGAGTTTAAAAGACCTCCTGAGCTCTGCATTTATATGATATATAGATAAAAGTGCAGCAGTTGAATGGAAATGAGGTAACTGTAAGTGTTAGCTACTGTAAAGTAACCTGCATGGATGTCTCCAGATCTCAGAGGAATGTAAAAAGGGGCCCCTGCTGTAACTAAAAATCCACCCAGAGGATGGATTTGGTTGTAATTTTTCCTTTTCCCACATAGCCATAACTATGCTCGTATCTGAAATAACCTTTGGATCAGTTATTGGGGTTTACAGTGCTGCTGTGTGTCTCTGGGAGGTGATAGGTGAACTGGAAAACAATAGAAGAGCTCAAATAAAAGTAAAAGAAGAAGGATTTTGAATAAGTTAGAAATTGAAAGTTGGAGCCCTGAGAGGGGAGTAGGAAACATGCCTGCCCTTAATGAAATATTTAAATAGAAGAATTGAACTCAAGACCTGCTTCTATCCAGCAGTGAAAGAAGCTGAGAATCCCTGCTGAAGGGCTGCATCTGTTATGAAAATCATCTTCCAGCCATGGCTTCAGTTTCTTTTGCAAGAAATCAATTCCTTGGTGAAGCTATTTCTCACTTACAGTGTAAGATACAATAATAGACTAGGAGAAAAATGCATTTTTGGCACCTTTTGGCTTAACCTACTTGAAAATGAACTTCTCCAGCTTCCAAAATGAGCAAACTTCTCTGCAAGAAGGGTTGCAAGGGGAAGCCAATCTGTTTGTAGAGCAGTAAAGAAGTGTGATAAATTCAGATCTCAAAAACCTTCAGTTTATTACGTGGTTGCCACTCAGGCAAACTTCTCATTCTCTTTAATAACCACCGTGCTTTGACAGGAACCGAGTACAGGCTTTAGGATTTGTCCATATAGCCTAACAAATCCTAGCAAATATTGATTAAAACTGAAATGAAGCTAACAGAACAGTAAAAGCTGACTGCCTAACGCTAGTGATTTATTACACAACACTCTGTTTTTCCTTTGGCTGGTGTGCACGTAAGCACTGAATACTAGCCCTGAATTACAGGAATTATTCTGTTCAGCCACTGAACAAATTCTGGCTGATGCAGGTACTTCTTACTGAAGGAACTGAGTCACAATTTCACAAATAAACCTTTTTCCAGCCTTAATTGCCTCAAAAAAAAAGGGACATTTGAACATTATTTCTACGAGCGCCATCTGGTGATTTCCCGGCCAGGGCTCACGCTCCCCAGCCAGCAGTTCGTCTACAACGCGGTCCTGTGCTCCCCCAGAAGTTTCTGCAAGTATAAAATACGGGATGATTATTTAAGCTTTCTAAGTATCCTCTTACTGCAGAGAAAGATGATGGGGATCTGGTTCTGTATGTCATTAGTGCTGTCTCTGCCTTACTTATCTTAAGATCTCCGTGCCTTTCCCTAAATCTAATGTATGAGTATCAGCACAGCCTTTTCTGGGGGATATTAACATTCTTGGCAATATAAGCTGCAAAACAGAGATGGAGAGGAATAATCCATTCCAGTCCATACAGCAAAGCAGAGCCCAGCTCCCAGTTTTCCAGACCTGTGCTCTTATCACCAAAGCATATTTGCTCTAGTAATCTAATCTCTCCCACTGTTAATTCTGCACTAGTTGCTCTGTTTTGTTAATAAAATCAAATGTCAGCCTTGCCGTGAGGAGAATGTATGGAAGGACACCCTGCTATAAAGTAGCCAGCCGTGCTGTAGCTTTGGTTTCATAGGTGTAGCAGCCATACCTGGGAGCCTCCCTCTGCTCTGCTCTGTGCAGATGGGTCCCCCTCTTCCCAGAGAAGCTTACAGGGAAGTAAACAGAGAAGTTTACAACTTTTCTGTGTGTGCAGGAAAGGGAGGGAGGCAGAAATGCAGTGGCAGGCTAGAGGAGGCTGGTTTACATTCCCTGCAAGCTCTCAGACATCGGGAAGGTTATGCACAAGACAAGGATGCACAGAACTTGCTGCTAGGCATTATGATCCATACAGGAGGAGTTCAGCTTCCTCCATGAATATCAGTGAAAAAGATGTATTTGTCCAAAGTCAAGCAAGGATAACCCAAGTCTGGCCAGGCCAGAGTTAACCTCCCCAAGCAGCCAGCACAGGTGAGCTGAGTTAGCTTGGTCTGTTTTCCACACCCCCTGACATCACTCCCTCATAAAAGGGGCTGGTTAGGGATGGGTGCTCCTGGGTGTTTCCAGAGCAGTCTGAGTGTGACTGAGGCATCTGGTTGGTCCTTGCATTGTGCAGTACTCTGTGATATCATCAGGTCGTAAGGTATTCTGTGTTATCACTGGGTGTAAGTGAAATTTTCTGTGGGCTGTTATTGTTCTCCTTTCACAGCTACTTTGTCAGTCAACTGTCCTTATCCCAGCCCATGGAGGCTCTGTCTGTTTTTCCTTTGGGAGCAAGCAAACAGCATGTGGTGCTCAGCCACTGGTTGGGGCTGAACCACAATGCCAACCAATGGTCACTAGATGACCTCTTGAGATAAAACATCTTCCTTGTACGGACAAATGTAACCTTCTACAGTGGAAGGTAGTTTAGATGCATCAGTGTAGGTTTTCCTTTCAGTTCCCTGCTAGAAGGAAATCCCCATCAGACAGGCCACGTGGCACCTCCACACAGGACCGAGGATAGCTACTTTGTTGTTGGGATTCAAGAAGTTGGGATGTTTTGTGCATATCACATGCTCCAGGATGCCCCATGCCAACTTCCTCTCTAGCTTAATTGTAGCAAGCAATTTAGAGGAAGGCAATTTTCAACAAGCCCATCAGCATAAAGAGATGTAATGTCTAGACGCCTACCTAGGATCGGTACAAAATTCAGGATGAGAAAATCAAGAACTCAGCTTATAATAGCAATGTGGAGTAGCAGAAGTACTGCGTGGATTTCAAGTGTAATTCGGCACATTTTGCCCTGCTGTGGCAGACACTTTTTTTTTTTTTTGCAAGTGTGTAACTCTCATCTTCCCTGTTCTTTTGCCATAAGCCTCACTCCTACAAATTTTCTTCTCTTTCGTTCCACTATTCAGCAAAGCAGAGACATAAAGCATTGCCAGGGATGGTTTTACAATCCCAAGGCTGATGTTCTAAGATCAGCTGTTTCAGGCAGTCCCAACATCATATGTATCTGTGTATTTCTTTAATAAACACAATGTGTCTGTATTAAATGATGAAGCTTAGATTATTCTATCCATTGTGTAAAGGCTTTGACAACAGTAAATCCTTGTATCGTTGCGTAGGTGATGGTGGAGTTCCAGTAACCTTTTACAACATACTATCAACTGTCAAAATGACTTCATCCCAGCTTCTAGAGGCAGAGCTTGCAAGTGGCAATGGACCTTGTGAATTCTTGTGAGATCCTTGTGAATCACAAAAACAAACATCCTTTCCCTCCCTTAAAGTATTTCACTATAAGGGAAATTAATTTTGTTTACCCATCACCATGTTTTCTTACTTTTTAGAGTTTTGAATGTCTCCCAGGAGTTTTAGGGGTTTACTTATTTAAATTAGAAATTTTTAATGGGGGGGGGAAAAATTGTACCATTTAGAAAAACTGGTGGTGTTCTTAAGAGTTCCTTTTGGATGCAGCATGTTCATAACCAATGGAAAAGATTCATGTTAGCTCTTTTTTATTTTAATTGCATGCAAATCATGGTTCCATTTTAGATACATGGAAATAAGTTCTCCAAGTGCTTGATTATGTTTAATAGGGGTATGCAAGTCCTATCCGGAGGCTGGAATGCAAGCCATAATACACAGAAGTAATGGAAGGACTGATATAGAAGCAGAAATTAAGATCATCTTTAGTGTTTCTGCTTTCTTTGATTTATTTAACCCTACTTACACAAAATGCAGTGTAGTTGGGAAACTTGTTTCTAGATAAGAAACTATCTTCAGCAGGACAATTCATCTTAAGTTGTTTGAAACATTTTGAAAAATGCAGTGATTTCCACACACACAAAGTAAAAGTAAATGGAAAAGTTTTATGTTATTTACCACTGTAAAAAAATGTTATTCAATATGCAGTTAATGTTTCTCCACCAAACACACTGAGTTTAGGTTGTGTGTTTGTAGATGCAGAGTCACATGCAGTTAAGCTCCGTGAAACATTGTCCAGTCTAGGGACCTCTGCATATTGTATTTCCATAATTCTCATCATCACAAAAAGGGCATCATTGTTCCTAACTCACAGAAACGGTTTTTTCCTTACATACAGCTTTGGTAAACCAGTGGGATTTTCAAGGCCAATCTGATCAGGCCTTACCAGACAGGATGCCATGGCAAAGGTCATTAACATAAGCATTTAATTATGCTTATGCTAACAGCCATCTCTGGTTGCTTTTGTCTCTGTGCCACAAACCAGCTTTGCCACTCTGAGCCTTCTGTTGCTGCAGCTGAACGAGTCAGCACTTCTGCCATCACCCAGCTTCAAATCAGCAGTGATGGAATTGTGGTTTGTTCCACATCAAAATACATCTGAATGGCATGATGCTGGCATCCTTTGCACAAGGGAACTCTAGGTTTTTAGCCAGTCTTCTCTGGGAGCTGAGGATCATCTTCTACAGCGCGACTTGCCCATTAAGTGGGAGACGTGCCTCCCAAGTCTTCTTCTGTGGCTCAGAAGCATTGCAGAACTTCTAAAAGTGACAATGCAAATCTCTAACAGGTCCCTGATGCAGCATCGCTCCAAGGCAAATGCATCCCTTGGGCAGCTATTCCAAGTGATCAGCCAGGGTGCTGTGGCAAGGGATCTCAGTGGTGAGTGCAGCTCCTGTAAGCTCGAGGCAGGCAGTGCCTAAGTAATAAAAAGCAAGAGCCTTCCTCAGTCCAATTGCATTTTGTGGTTTATGCCCGTTTTCAGCCAGTAGCCTCCAAACATTAATTCAAGAGAATGGTCCTTCCCAAAAGAATGTAGAAAGGCCATGAATAAATGCCCACTTGCTGTTTGCAATGCTAAGTGGCATTTCCCAAGGAGACCATTCCGTAGCAGCACAGGGACTCAGTTAATTGTCCCTGTCTTCTATAATAAAGCAACTCTCCTAATCTGGAGAGAAGCTCTCAGGCCCACAGGAGCGTCCCTTCATGTTGGTCATAATTGGGTGGAAGAGGGAGGCCAGCCTAACTGTTCAGCTGTGCCATGTGAAGGCCCCATCCAATTTCACATAATAACAGCCTGTAGAATCAGAACAAACGGATTCTGGAGAAGCTCATTTACATTTTAAATGAACCTGCTGATGCCTTTGGGCAATCTTGATGGCTAATAGCTGTATCAGTAAAACATACCATTCTTTTCTCCTCTTTAAAACAAACAAACAAATACATCTAAGGCATCAAAGCACCTCTTCTCTGGGTAGATGCTTTACCTCTAGTATGAGGTCTGCATTTTGAAGGCATTCCTAATGCTTTTAAGCACTTTAAAAGTCCCTAATATAGACGGTGACACTGGATTTTTTTCTTTCCTCATTAAAAAAAACTAAAGCAGAACAGCATCACAAACACAGGAAAAAAAGCCCTTCACAAACATCACAGGCCCCTTGTCATGATCTCTATAGAGGACAACTACATGCTGACAGCCTCTTGCAAGGGAAATACAGTTCAATGTCACAGCACTTTCCTTAATACCTCAGTAATCCCTAGAGCTACTTAAAGAAGTAAATTCCACCAGTAATGGGGAGATGAACTGACTGTTGAGCATGTTTCCCTCCATGCAACTTGGTTTCTAAACAGGATCATTGTGGAGGGGATTTGACTACAAACACCCATCAGCAACATTAGCTGAGATGAGCAAGCAGAAGCTTTTTGTGATTAAACCTTCTCTCTGAGATTCCTCAGTCAATTTACAGTGATTCTCCAGACAGTTGACTGAAGGTATTTTTGTTTGCTGTTCATCCTAACCCTGCAGTTACCTTTGTAGATTGTACTCATCCATCTTCCACTGGGCAGGTTTTCACTACACAGCCTCTCTCCACATCCTGTCTCCTGTTTCTGACTTGCTGTCATTCCCTTCAAGGGCATCTGTGCTGCAGAGAAGTCATAGGGCAAATAAGCATCAAGCCACCTTCTGCTTCCTAACATAGTCCCTGGCCATGACCAGGAGGGATTGTGGCACTGCTGAGTGAAGAGAGTGGAAAACTTCACATCTTGCTATTAGTCTGACACTCACAGCAAGCTGGAAAGGAATAGTTGTCTGAATTAATGGTTATAGATACGGATACGGCTTCTCAGAGACACAGATATGGCTATAACCAGTTGGGGATGGTAGCTATCCATCTCATAAAATCACCCCCACCTCCAAGTCCCTCGGGAAAGATGTAGGCTTAGGCAATATAATGCAGATCACCAGAGAGTGAATGGTACCAGAGGATGCAGAGGGAATTACAAGAAACCATGATGTTTCTTCTGGGGGCAACAAGAGCAACAGAGTAGACCAAAACTGAACAGAGCAAGTTGAGCAGCTCTCCAGACAATTAGATGCTAAAAAGTAGGGAAAGAGGGTACCAGCTTGCCAGCCAGATTAAATGGTTCCTTTGAAGGACCCCTCTGGTCTGGACCCATCCATTGGTGCCAGCTTTCTGAAAACCTGCTGCCATAAATGTTGCCCTCCCAGCATCTGAGGGTGAAGGAATCATTCTGAAAGACGTTGGTCTGAATTTCTTGTGTTGCAGTCAGATTGTTTTTCTAGCATTTAGCACTCTGAAAGGCAAATGTCAGCGCAGCATCTTACCCACCATTCGCTGTAGAAGACTGAACTGACATCCTTTTAAGTGTGTCCAAAGACCACATACAAGCAAGTGTTCTGCCTTATGGTAGAGACACACCACTGCTGTGCGTTGCTGGAATGAGAGGCTTTGGTCAGGCTGCATGACAGGAAACCGAGTGGGAAAATGTTGGCTCCAGTTTCACTCGAAGCTCCCACAGCAGATGGGTCGAACATTTTAATAAGTCTTCTGAGCAGATGAGCTAAATGTTTTAGACCACATAAGTGCTGATTAGAGAGGCCTTGTGTGTGTCCCCATGCTAACATGTCAACTTTGCCAAAGCAAGAAATACAAGGTTGCTGTAGTAACAGAATTAAAATGGCAAGAGAGAAATCAGTGGAGGGTAAGGAAAGACTTTGAAAGAAGAAAACTCAAGCCCATCTTTTGGTTTCTAGTTTTCTGCTGAGATGAGCTGAAACAGAATGGGAGCTCAGATGTAGATTTAAGAGGCTAAAATTGATTATACAGCAAATGATAGGTTGCTAAGAGGCAAGGACTGATGGAAGCTAGATGCGTGACCTAGAAGGAGAGGGGTTTACAAGAGACTTATTTCCAGACAGTCTTGCAATGTATTTTACCCCAAAATGCATTATTTAGGGGAGATACCATATTGGGAGCATCACTGGGAGTCTAGAATGTGCTAGCCTTGAAAACCAACTTTAGCAAGGGAAGAGAGAAATTGTTTGTTTGTTTACTGGAAAGCTCTCCCAGGGCAGCAACACTCTGCAATATTTATTAGAAATAGAGGGAACACATAAAATGAGTATTAATTTGTAAGATGAAGCCTAAATGATTTGCCATAGTATTGTGACACACAGTTGCATGTAGCTGGCGGTCTGGGAGTTAGGAGTCCCTGCTTTGTCCCTGTGCAGCATGCCCTCCCCAAGCCTCTAGCACTAGCAGGGGCTGACCCAGACAAAACCCCATCTTTGGGAGGTTTTTTCCCAGTTATTACTGATCTGTAGAAGCTCTAGCACACCCACCCACAGTCTTGAGGATGGTACAGCACCGGGATCCAGGCAGGAGTATTTGTGGGGGTGGATGATGAGAGGACAGAGAACAACCTATTACTCACACACACAGACTAGAGCCGTTGGTAGGGTGTGATCTGTGAAAACAAAATCCTCGAGGAAGGGAAGGAATATAGAAATTGAACATTGAAAAGGAAGTAACCATTTTTGTCTTTGCTGTTATCTTTTCCCCCCATGGGAAAGAAATAACTATGAGGCCAAAGTTCCCTCCAGAGTTATCAGTTATGGCCAGAAGAAGTATGTCAGAATGGAATTAGACCTCAGGAGCCAAACTCAGCATTCAATGGAGCATTAAACTATCGACAGTGTTTGCTCCTGCGATCTGGGTCCTCACTGAGGCAAGAAACTAAAGATAGATCCACGGAGAGGTTGGGTTACCACATCCATTGGCAAGCAGTGGGACTCTGAGGCCAATATAAAGAGTTTTTCACTGGATCACTGCACTCAGGTCACAGCTGGAGGGAGAAATCTTGTCACTTCTCTCCCTTGAATCCTTTTACTTCCCTTTCCCCTGAGGTCTGCAGAGTTGGTGGCCCTTTTCAGGAGAGGAAAGTTTTCATCCTCAGTTCTCCCTTTGTCTCTCAATTCATTTCTTAATCAGGAAAGTGGAAATTAGAGGAAGCGTTCATTTCAGCTGTGGAAATGTTCCTGAGAGTATAGTATCACATGCATTTGTCAGCCCTGCTTTCAACAGCTAAAGTGAAAAGGCTTCCATCACTTTTGCTATGGTAACCACTCCATGCACTTCAGTTAAACTTCACTTAACTTCTTTTTTTTTTTTTGATGATATTCAGCTGGATTTGTCCTTCCCATGGTCAAAAAGTCTGCAACAGCCACTCTGAATTCTGCCTGCATGGACAGGAATTGAAGGCTAAGCCAGCCCAGTCACTTTGACAGTGCAAACTCCCTAAATTAAAACATCTGCAATGTCTATACCTAGGCAAATAAATCCAAATTAATTCAATCTTACAGAGAAAGGTTTGTTTATTCATTACACAGAGCAAAATTGTGAGTCAGTTTGTAGACACCTGGGCTGGTATCGGCCTTCTGACACTGTAAAGTGAAACTGGCCACCCACGTTCAGAGCAAGCTAAGAAATCTCACGCTTCTGTCTTGCAGACAAGCAAAGAAGAAAGGAAGAACCAATTTTAAAGTGACTCTCTCTTTTTCAGGGGCTGATTAGCCATCAGTGAACCTTCTTCAGAGCTGACCTTTTCCATCCCACATCTGGTGGAGCTTCTTTCCAGATTTCTCAAGGCAGGTTACTCTTCCTGCACTTGAAGCTCCAGCTCGCATATCAACCCCTTCCTCTCAGTCTCTGCTAGCCCTGTGGTCTATCCTGTCTGCAGGGTATTCCTAATCATGGGATGACTAATGGCACACTGATGCCAATGGGAAAATATGCCCAACCTTGCTGTCACTGCATTAGGTGCCTGTCATCCAGATTTTTACCTGATCCTTTGGAGCCATCTTATGCAGAGGAGTGTCTAAAATTATCCTGCAACTGGTGAAACAGGAAAGAAATGTAGTCTCGTTTTGTCAGGAAAGAGCTATGAGCTTCTGAGTCTTTCTGTCAACTTTTTAGGCACAAACTAAAAGGAGTGGCGTTTCTGCTAATTCCCTTAGAGCCATCTGCATTTATTTCCTGCTTTGTTGCTAATGAATCTGTTTGTACTATTTATACATTTGAACTGTCATGAGTCTGAATCTGACCCCAATTATTTCCCCATAAAAAAAAAAAAATCAGAAGGGTTCCAGGGGAGTTCAGATGCAAGCCTGACTTCCAAAACCTTTCTCCTCACTGAATTTTTTTCCCCCGGAGGGATTCAGGGAATTCATGCCATCAGCTTAAACTCCAGGTATCAGACTTTGCAATGTCTAGATCCAGACTGTTTTACTCTTCCAGCTTGTCAATACTATTAGTCCACTCCTGCATGGAATTTTACCTGGAGTAAATTGATTTGCCTGGGGCTGCAGATTGCTTTGCAGCCTTTGGCCTTGTTATATTTGTAAACAGAACAGACAAACCAAGACATACACATACACAAACCATTTCTGCAACTTTGCTCACACCTTGGCTTGCACATCTATAATATTAGCTGCTGTGGAGATATTGAGATTCAGTGGCTTTGAGTCCTTAAGCAAGCAACTCTGAATTGTACACAAATCACTGGAGACAAGAATAGTGTGTGCAGGTGCTGGTGCAATTTTCTTCCACATGACTTTGCCAGTGCTGAAGGGCTCTTGGTACTCAAGCTCCCGATTCCAAGCAGACACAGTGTCATCTAGAGGAGAAAGTATGGCTATGCACATTGAGATAGAGAGAGAATATATTTTTATGGGAATGAATGTCCTGAATGAAGCCAGTGTCCATACTGATGCAAACTGCAGCTTTCCCTCCCTCGTTATCCTTCTGGCTGGTGTGCACGCGTGTGCGCGCGTGTGTGCACAGGGCATGACGTGAAGGCCTCTTGGGAACCTCCTTTGTGATAAAACATAAAGAATATCTCACTGATCTGGGTCATTTCTGTCTTTCTATTATCTCCTCCTTATTTCCCCTCTCAGGAGCACGGCAGGCTAACAATAACTTTTGATACTTCAGTGCCCAGTCTGAAATGCTGTAGAAATAGCTTGGATAGTGAATTATTCCTTTGTAATTGGAGATGAGAGCCAGCAGGAGCCAGAAGGAAGATGATTGGCTTGCATTCAGGTTCTCCTTCTAAAGGTCCTACTATTTCTTTGCTTCTACTGTACAGGAAACAGACAAGCTGTTATTTCTAGTTATTGAGTACAATAGGGCTTGGAAGAAATGTGTTGGGTTTATATTAACCTCCTGTATTGAAAATCTTGGCAGAGTTAACTCAGTCCAGTACCCTTGCAAGACACAAGGGACAAATGAAGCATTGAGCAGTTCACTGCATGGGAGGGTTTTCAATGCTGCTGTGATATAAAGGTGCTGTTCTGCCTGGGCATTCCAGGTAGCACAGAACATCATGCTGGCTTTGGCCAAAGTTTCTCTTTACATGTCCCTGCTGTGCAGTGTCTTCTACTTTTGGAGAGCTGGTATAATTTGTCCCCACAGATGGATATATTTATTTTATAAGGCACCCAGAAAACTCTTTGGCATTTACACTTCCTAATGATGGGTGTTGGGAGAACATTAAACATTGTGGTCCTGGGGTTAGCTGCTTGATTGTGTGTTAGCAGTTTATCCTGTGTAGGAGGGGGAAATGAAGGCTAACAATAACACAATTTAAGATATGCTCTTCAGTTTGAGGAGTCTAAGAGCAGTCCCAAAAAGGCTGGTGTGTGGGACAGGCATTGACATCAGCCTGTCAGAAAGGGTGATCTTGGTCCAAAGTTGATTCTGCCCAGGTCTTGGAAGATAAGCTTCCATGGACAGGAATAACTTTGCATGAGTGATTTCTTCCACAAGAATTGCAGCTGTCAAACTCATTTAGAGAGCATTTCATCAGATGCAAGCAGCTGCCTTCAGGGTTTGGAAACAGCATGTTATTTAGATGTTACCTGATGGGAAAAGGGGGTTTAAAGAACCTTTTTTTTTAGAGGTTTTTGTTTTAATGAAGCTCAGCAACTACAGCCAAAGCTATCCTAGGACATGCTAGGATCACAGGATACACAGAAAGATCACAAAAGTCCCTCTTGGTTTAAGAAAAGCAGTAAAAGACATGGCACTAGTGGTACAAAAGAAACCAAACAACAGAGGCTATCCTTGATGACAAAATGACAAAAACTTTCAAGATAGGTGCCAGAGATTCTGGGTTGCAGAGTTTCAGGATCACCATTAGGGGACCTGAAAAATCTTGAATCTGCATTAGTGGAGGAGTAACAGTAGCTCTAATTTTCATGTTTTCCATTAATAGAGAACAAGTTTCAGTTCTTCGTGCCACTAGATCTCACTTCTGCCAGGTACCTGCTTTTGACAGGCCTTGAAGTCATGGCAATGTGTAGCATAAGTGAGAGAGAAGGATATATGAGAAATTCAACAAGCAGACTGAATACTTAAAGGATCATCAGGCAATTATTAGGTTTTTTTTTTAAATTAGAAGCCACAGAAGGTTTTGAAGGATGTGGTTTGGCTCAGAGAGCATGAGTTCTTGCAAGAAGCACCTTAGTTGTTAACTGACATGAGATAATTCCACTTTACATTCAGAGGGCATGAGTAGGAGGTGGTATGGGCATTTTTTTGGCAGAGTTATTAATAGTTGAATTTATAGTAAGATAAGACATAAGGCTGAAATGTGGTGAACACCTGCTGAGCACTTACAACTTCAGTTGACATGGGGGGCAGTTTGTAGGATTCACACCTCTTGAGATTTGATCTTCCAAAACCAAGACTGTTTCAGAAGATTACATTAAATATGAGTCATCTTTAAAGAACATGATTTGATGATTGGCTCTTGAACTGGGAACTTGTTTGCCCTGACACGATCTATGCTCTCACTCTGTAGTCAGTGGGATTCAGTCATCTACTCCATAATACTGAGACTTCACATGAACAGCTGGCTGGACATAGTCTCCTACATCTAGTACATGAGTTAATTTTTCTTCAATATCATCTACCCATTCAGCTATCCCTATCCTCAGTACAGACCACATATAATGATAATTATGCAGGTGGTTGCTGAGCCATTGTGTGCAGAAGTCTGCATGCAGTAACTCCTGTGAGCGTGTTGATGTTTTACTAACCAGCACTTGCCTATGCTGTACTTGTTCTGAGAAAAGTAGAACCCTGCAGAAGAGATGGGTGAATTGTTTCAGATCCTGGTACTCAGAGGTATCTGACTGGGATAGACCTGAGTAGGTTAATGAGGAGAGCTCATGAGAGTGCTTTAGTTGTTGTGATGGAGGGGTGAGTGTACATGTATTTCATAATCACATGTGATCGTATTCTAGAATTGGTCTGTTCCTGCAGCTTAGTTGGTACAGAAATCCCATAATGACTTACTGACAGTGAGCTAACTTATAATGGGTTGGGGGTTATGTTTAGCAGAAGGGAAATCTCACATTTTGGGAAAGGTGAAAAAGGGAGAAAAGTAGAGAGGAGAAATCCTATTAGGTCTTGTCCTCCACTAACACTGGACATGCTGCACTCCAAATCCTCTGCTTGTATGTTAATCACCCCACTCATTAAGCAGTAGGATCTGATTAAACAAAAGTCAGTCAGAGAGCCTGATGATGGAGGTTGTGTTAAGTTCCAAAGCAGATCAAATTAGATGGCTGGATAAGTATTTGCATGCATTAACATTATCTAGCCCTTTCCTTTGTAAGATCCAGGCAACATCTTTCTGAGTGCAGACCAAATCATCATTTCAATCATGTTCTCACATGAATAGTTCTCTCATGGTTCTAATACTGCAGGTCTGTGGCTACAAAGACATGATGCCACACTAAAAAGATGATGAATAAGTATACGTTAGGTAGGTGCAAAGCTCGATGAGCAGATTGTCCCTTGGAAATCAACATGCAAGGGACAGCTTTAGCTACATTTTATGTTGCTACTGGATTCAGGAGGCGTTTAGATCTAAATCAAATTACCCAGAGATTAAACATGTTCAGTGTCCTGAGTCACCCAAATCCTTTCTATATCTGAGCAATGCAATAATATCAGTGCTGCTGTGCTTCAGAGCATGGGTTATCAAATCTTGCAGCATGATTTCAAGTCCCAGCGTTATGAAAATCTGTTGTGCCAGCTCGGGTGCTATTAGGTAACCCATATGCATAAGTACTATTTGCCAGTTTTCTGTACTGTCTCTGACATGCTGAAAATACAGGGATCCTACAGAAATGTATGGAAGCTGCATGTCTTCTGTGCCCTTGAGAAGGAAAGGAGGTGCTTCTGGCACTTTCCTCATGGATCACTCATCCGTGGGGTGTCGGAACACTGAACACCTTCATACCCATCACAAACAGGACTTTCTGGTGTGGATTTCTCACAGGCAGAATAACAGGAAGCATAAAGCAGGAATGAAAAGGTTTGTCTTTATTAAGATTACTACTTTCATTACTTCCAGTATGAGAATATCTGTGTGTAATCGTGGTAACCCTCCATTTGTGTCAACTTAGCCAGTAAATCCGTAGTAACAGGTCAGTATTATCCTATGTAGCAATGAGGTCCCATGTGTAGCAAGATTGAAAAAGATAGCAAGAAAAGAAGAAAATGGACAAAATGCAGTTATTGGCATGTTCAGGCAGCAAAGAAAGGGAAAAAAGGGAGCAGTGATAAAGCTTTATCACCTCGTTCCTGAAGAAGAAATTCAAATGCACTCTCCCCTATCAGTTTTAGGCGGAGAGATGACAGATGCCCTCAGACTAGAAAGGCTCAATAATATTGCATTATTATTATGACTCCTTTAGAGAGGATAACATTTCAACTATTAGAATCACTTGCTTTGTCCTGGCTCATTGTTAATGACCTACTTTATCATCATCAGTAACCTGAATAGTAATGCTCTCACTGGGTGTGATAATCAAGAATCGATCTGCAGTCAGACTGCAAGTAGTTGACCCAGTCACTGATTCTGACTGGTATCAAGAGTTGGGAGAACATCTTCCTGGAAGAGGAAAAAAAAAAAATCTCTTCATCTCTTCACACCATTTCCCAAAGTCTAAGTATCCCTGTGGCTGGATTGATCGCTGGGCCCATGAGAGAGCTCAGATTTCTTGGCCATGGTGTACACAGAGTATCACAGACTACTTCTTAATGAATATGCAGCTTAAGTTTGGAGCCCAGCCTTTTACACTGTATATTCACACTCGTTTCTACTATGGTCAGACAAGGGAAGTGGACTTTGGGGGAATAAGAAAGCTGGTGTTAGATCTGCTGAAAGTGTCCTTCCAAATATGAGCTTTATAGCAAACAGAAATTTATATTTGGTCTCCTGAACACAACATGAATTTCATTCATTTGTATCCAAATAAACATGATCTGCTATAGTGAATTGGGCTGGACAGAAGAAAGCATATGATTTCATTCCTTTCAACTAAAGGACTCAGAAGAGTTTGATTGTAATGAAAACATAAGGGACCATGGCAGATAGTTCTACTCTCTGGATTTCACTAGGCATAATGCCTACAGCTGTTCTTCCCCTAACAGAAAGCTTCCTTGGACAGCTGGTGTTAGCAGTATTAGGGAAGCGCAAATTCATCCATGTGGCTGTCATCTCAGTCACTTATCTACACCATAGCTCCTGGCCAACAACAGAACAGAACAGTTCTCTTGGCAAAGAGCGACAAGGCGTATCAAAATCCCTCCTTGGGATTTGGTTTTGACCCTTGTGTTTAATGCAACTGGAGCAGATCCAAGATTAAAGTTCTTTGTATAACTTTCTCCTGAATGTTGCTGATTCCTCCACTGCTCCCAGAAAGATCCTTGTGGTACTTCAGTCTGGGTCTGTTCTGGGCTACAGACAGTCTGGCTTCTGCAGTGAGTCTGTGAATAACTGCTCTTAGGTGGAACCAGAATCTAACACTGTTAAGGATATGTTCTTTGTTGTCATTTGAGCACACTGCTATGGCTAACAGAAGAGTGGAAAAACATAACCCAATGGAGCTAAAAAATACATGTATATAACATGACAATAATATGCTGATGAGGTTTCCTTTAGCAGGCAGATCATTCAAACATTTTCATTGGTAAATGGAATTATAAATCCACAACCAACTCTACACTAAAGTTTCAGGAAGACTCCCATCTCATTAAACTATCTTGTCAGAAAAAATATTGCAGTCTGCAGAACCCCTCACCAAGTACAGTTGTGTGTTAATCTTTCAGAAATCACGTGGCCAGACTGCAAATTAGTCTGAACTCAAAGGTAACTCTGAGCAGTTTGAGAGAGAGCAATGAAGATGAAATTGGCCAGAGATAACAGAAGAGGGTATTTATTGGCATATGATCAATGAAAATAAGCCAGTGTGTTAACTCATTATCCAAGATGCTTCAGATCAAGGTTTTACAAAGCGATAGGCAGTTGCAGTCTGAGATTTGAGATCTCTCAGAGGAGCTGATGCTGCTGATGTTACCCTTGTAACATCCAAATATTTTTTTTTCATTCCATCTCATTAGTAGGGGTAGGTCTTGGCACTGAGCATCTGTCACTGTATTTTAAGCATGACAATCAATAATCAGAAAGCCTTCATTCCTTCTCAGATAACTTCATCTAAAACATAAGGGTAGTTCTGAAATCAGTTGTGAGCTGTCTCCAGCCTGCTATACAACTTGTGTTAAGAAAGCAAGGCTGCCTTCAGACAGGAAGTGAAGCTACAAATGTCTGGGTTTCTACAAGAGAGATGTGTTTTGAAATCTGCATGTCTCAGACTGATTCTTTATCCATTATCTCCAAAGCAGTGCATTACGAATATATAGAACCTGCATTCCTGACCACTGAATTCATACCCTCTGAATACTCAGATCTGGTCAGGCCATCACCCATAAATTCATACTTTAAAGGATCTCAAGAGATCCTCTAATCTGTCCACCTGCCCTGGGACATAGACTGCATTCCCTCTTCTGAGCAGATATTGAAAACTTGCCAGTTTGAGGTCAGAACACCTCTAGGGCTCTGCTCTGTGAATAAGGGGCAACAGGTGCTTTCTAGCCTATTTTAATATGAGTGTTTGGGTTCTTCTGAAATCAGAGTATTATCAGTCACCTCTTGTCTGTACGAAGGTCATAAAGAGTGTGACAGTGGTTTCTACAGCAATAGAGTGAAAGAGCTTGGACTGTTTCTTAGGGCAGTGAGAGGATGATTTGAACTGTAACATAATGCAGCTGAAATCCTTCCCGTACTGCAAAAGAAGGAAGGATGTTGCTACCTAGTGGTGACTAACTGGGCTGTGAAATACCATCCCAATAATGTCAGTGGGACCAGAGCAAGGAGAAGCCCCAAGAAGCATCAGTGAAATTGGCTGCAACAGAAACCATTCTGTTCATAGAGTGGCTGGTGGGGAGAAGCCATAGTTTGAGCTGCTCCGTTTGTTCCAGCAAGTTTCCATTTCACACCATCACTAGACAGATATTTTCCAAAGCACTAAAGAAGAAGAAATTCTTCAGCATTCATAATTGCTCATTACGAGTTGTTACAGCTTCTTGAGTCCAGTCAGCGTTTACGAGCCAGTTTTTAGCACTGACGTTATTAGGTGTATTTATTACATATTAATTAGTGCATATGCATGCATTTGAGTTTACTGAACATCATCTGCTGAGGATATTAGACTTCTAGAGAAGCTGCGCATCTCAGGCACGGATATCCCCCAGTAAGCAGATTCCCACTGGGCAAAGCTCATTAATTAATGAGAAGCTCTGAATTAGCGTTTGGAAGCTAAGCATGGAAGTGACCAGCTAGGAGCAGCTGAATGAAAATGAAACCAGTCCGCTTCACGACAGCAAGAGGCAGCTGCATTCTCCCCATTTCCCCACTGATTTCTCCGTTCCCCTGTGAGTATACTCAACTTCAGCAGAATCTGTCAAGTATTCTTTAAATTGCTTCAGAAACTCCTTGCAGTGCCTGTAAGAACAGGTGAGAAAGGGGAATTTGGCAATTCAAGGCAATGACAGTGTCAGAGGTGGCGAGAAAACACTGTCAGTTTTAAGACTGTGTTAGTGTGGAGACCTCAAGATTTTAAGCTCCTTAATGGGAGCAGTCTTAAGGACAGTGATATTATAAAAGTGTTCACAAGGAGAAAAGCCTTCTGTGGCACAGAACTTATATAATGCTGAGTAAGCTTTTCTGAGGGATAAAACAAAGAGAGAGCTGGCAACAAAACGGAGCTACTGCAAACACTTATGCCCTGGTGGAATCTTCAAATGCTGGTCTGCAGGAGGTGAGGTAGGATTTATAGATGTCTATCACAAAGGAAGTTTTAGATCCTGGCAGTTCCATGTGATCACAAAAAGATGCACTAGATACCATTCTGGACTGGAAGTAGAGTGACATACCCTCAACCTCAGTTTAGGAAGATGAGTATCACACTGCAGTCCATAGTGAGAAATTCTCAGAGCTCCTCAGAGCCCCCACTGACCCTCCTTGCACCAGCTAAAGTGAAGTTTTTTGCCCATCCTACAGTGCCATCTCATATTCGTATGGGTTAGCCGCCACCTCAGATGACTGACAGGCAGTAGTCACCTTGCTCTTGTCTGTAGTCTAGCTAGAAGGAAAATTTAAAAGTTTCAGAGGGTTCTGATGGATGCACTCTCTTCATCCCTCACCTTGGAATCACAGCTTGCATGAACATGTGAGGAAGATGCAGATGTTTCTGTGGGGCCCTGTGAGCATGCCTGTATGAGCACAATGAAGACTATTCTTGTTCAGCTCAGGAGCTTGACCTGGCATCTTCTTGAACTGCAGGCATCCAAAATGCTGATTTAAGAGGTCTCATCTGTTTACAGACTCTTTGCTCCAGTTGGGGCAGTGCATTACATACACTGACTATAACATCATCTCAGTCTAAGTTCAAATCTCAACTCAGGCAGATGGGTATTACCTACACCAGACTTAGCCTTTCCCTGATGAGTTTTCAGTTTAAGCAAAGAAGACAAAGGCTAGGGAAAGGGCTGCTTTTCCTCCTATATTCCTAAATTCTTTCTGCAAGACAAGAAAGAAAATCTCAGCTGACCTAAAAACCCATCAAGTCTAACATGGGACTGAGGGAGGCCAGGGCTGGTGTCAGCATGTCTTTTGTGAATGGGGCCAGCAGTTGGCGAGGTCTGGGATGTCCTCTAGTGGCCAGCACCGTACAGCGGGAGCTGGAGGAAAGGCAGGCAGCTGTCCTGGGAAGGGCAGGCAGTAGCTTCCCTGAGCATCGCTTTGGCTTCCTACAGGGAGAAGACTGGAGAGTTCCAGATATTTTTGTCGGTTGTTAAATTCAGCGTGCAGTTGCCATTACGGGTCCCTGATCATTCACAGCATGAATCCCGTATTGCAACACTGAATAACGAAAAGTACTTGCCATTCCTGCAGGAAGGAGAGAGAAATAATGCTCCTGCGCTACAGCTGGGGCTGTAAAGCAGTTCTGAAAGCCCTGTGGTGCCAGACTTCTCTGGGTGCTTTACCCTTAGTCTCTGCACAGGCATAGAGCTCTGGCTAGTTTTTTGCATCAACTAGTGAACAGGGAGTTCACTAGTTTTGCATCTCTAAACAAGGAGTTCAAAATAAGGCCTCATCTCTAAACAGGGAGGATCTTGGTCACACACACACGAATGAGAAAGTTGGAGGGAAGCTCATTGTAAAACTTGGGTCACAACAGTACCTCTCACCACTCTGATGTGGGAGGATAGATTTAGCCTCTTATTAATTTTCAAAAAGCTGTGTAGTCAGCTCAAGCTGCCCAGTGTTGAGACACGTTGCTGGATTCAGCTGGTGGCTTTGAGAGGAAAGCAATGAACAACTCTAAAGTTATATTCCTCGTCACAGGAGAAATAGATGCAGTCTGAAGAAACCAAGACTTATTTTTCACCCGAAGTGCTTAAAAATTAGTTCAACTTGAAGTAAATGTTCCAGTCAATTTGTTTTTCCTCTCTCTGACCTGCTTTGTTAGTAATGCAAGAGTAATGGAAAAAAAATATATTGACAGAACTGTATCTGCAGAATACAGAGCAAAGCCTGCCTCTGCTCACGGGGAAGACTATTACTGATTGCTACAAGAATGTTTCTCAAAATGGTTTATAAGGCATCAGCAAGTCTTTAATTTAACTGTGTGCCATTATTACATGCTGAGTGTGGTTTATTATTGTACTAATAAACCATAAAGAAGCCTCTATAACTTCATTACTGGAGTCAATTGCCATGTGCGGTGTTAATTTGCCAACAGATCATTAATTGCCGGTACTCGCTGAAATGTAGACATAAAGCAAAACTATTGGGCAGAGTTTCTTTCCCAGATTCTGTTCTGCTGATGGCAGTAAGACTGAGCACACACAGAAATAGCTGTGATTTGCCAGTAGGAAGGCTCAGGTCTACACTGCACCCAAAGAAGGAAGCCATAGAAGTTTCCGATCCCAGCAGCTCTCCACTGACCTACTGGCTCAATGCAGGTAGTTTACAGAAAACCCCAAATATATTATGATCTGAACCCTTAAAAGTGCATGTTTTACACACTCCAAGGATTTCACAAATGTAACTGTCCTGGGAAGTTTGTTTTCCATAAAGGAAAACCAAACCAAAATTCCTCCTTTGGCTGAAGAAACCTCTTTGAACAAGTGCTAAACTGCATTGTCATATCATGGCATGGGGGTTTATTTTGTACATGAAGTTGTTTTGAGTCCTCTTTGAGCTAGCTAATAGACAGTGCTGTGTACATATGTTGCTGTATGTTAGGGACCCCTCTGTGGTTGGCAACGTGGTACATTGGAAAAGCTGCTGGAGTAGGATAATGCAGTTTAATGTTGAGAGAAATAAAAGATACATCAGTCCAGCGAACTAAAACATTTACATTTTGGAACAGTGAAAAGGCCATACCAGCCACAAAAATCTGATCACAATGAACTTAAATACTGAAATTTCATCTGAATTCCGAATTGCAATCTACTGAATCAGCAGATTTGTTCCAGTTTTGAAGTGTAATGATCCCGATGCTGCATGTGTATAGATCTCACTCTTAATGATGCCATTAGAACAGGGAAATTTTTAATGCCTACTTTCCCTGGATATATGCAACCCCACTCCTTTCAAATGCAGGATGGGGTATATTAAGCTTCACAGGACATGAGTCTTTAAATTCTTAACTAAATCGCTGGCACACTAATGTCCTTTTACAAAGCTTGTCTTAGATTTTATTACTGAATACAGAAATCTGAAAGGTTATAAGGTGATAAGAAATTCCTCCAGAGTCAACATGGGACATTCCTTTAGGTATACACCCCAGGGGATGAATATAGTGGGACTTGGTACCATAAGGCAGAGAGACACATTGGCAGCACTCTGCAGCTCGTACCACTCAGAGATGGCCTGGATTCCTGTTCTGGTGAAAAACCTAGTGTGTAACTGGGAAGTTTCTACAGTTCTGATGACAAGGTGGTAATTTAACACCATGGTCAGCTTTACCCTGAAACATGTTTCTAATTAGCAGGAATAGGGCAAGGGGAAAAATACAAGCAAGAAAGAGCTTGAAAGTGTAAGGGCATTAATTGCCTCCCAGCTGTCAGGGCAGTAATTAAATTCAGCTTGTTGACTTCAGCTTTGTTGCGATTATGTGAAATTAATCTTCAAACACTTAAAAAACTTCCATTGCTGTTCATTTTAGTGCTGAAACCAGAAAATCCCAAACAATATGCATAGAAGCACTGGCATGCATCTGGCAGTCACCCATCAAAAAATGTCAGCTTGTGATGAAACTTCTTTCCCAATCTGCTTTGTGCAGTATTTTCCCCACTGTTTATTCCCCTGACCAAGCCAGAACTATGTCCATCTCTCTGGAAAAGCAGAAGCTTGACTGACAAAATCTTTTGAAGAGGTCACAAAAGTCCAGCTGCAATTCCTCTCCCACTCCTTAGCTCGAGCTGGATTAGATGTAAAGGATTACTTGGAAATTTCAGCTTTCAAAGAACAAATCCTTCCTGCTTGTTAACTTTCGATTAGCACTGTCAGCCTCCCTGTGCTGTGTATCACACACAATTAAAAGCAGTTTCTGCCCCAGAAAGCTAGAACTCAAACTCCCTGCTTAGTATGCAAATGCGTTACCTGACTTGTGCATATGTGTCAAAAATTTCTGCATCAGTGTAGTCAGGGGAAGCTTGCTATTAACATCAACTAGTACACTAAGCCCTTTTTATGTAAGTGAGGCGTGCATAAATACATTAATGCATTTTACAGCCCTACTTTCAGAAAAAATGTCACTTTTCTATGAATATATAAATACCCTTGTAACTGCACTTACTATATTAATTAAGTGATGTTCACTCTTAAACAGGGATGTACCAGGGAGTAATTGATTGGGTGGACTCTTACATCTAGGCAGAAACAATGTTTATTATCTCTGCTTGCTGCTTTTAGCTCCGAGGTTTTGCCTAAGAGAATCAGATCAAATCGGCAGCGTGAGTTCGATTTTGCTGCTAGGTTTTGATGTCATCTTTGAGGAGCCAGCAAATCTCAGTAATCAAAACTTGCAGCAAGAATCGCCCACTTTGCAGGGTATGAGATAATCAGGTACCACATGGTGTGAGAGATCTACGTGGAGAAAATGAACAATGTATTCTGTATTATGTGGACCAGAAGCTAGCAGGAGAGTAGCAGAAGTCAGTATTGCTTTCTCTCCTGAATACAGATACTCAGTTAATATTGTGGAGTTGCATCTACTGAAAAAATTACTCCAGGTGAGCTGAATGCTGTAACCTCCTGAGCAGTGTTTTAACAATGGAGTATCTCTGCAGAGGCTGCCCTGCCTGTCACCCTTGGAGTGGGTAGTTGGCACAAGAAGAGAATTGGGACGAGGTAGTTTGTGGGTTTGAATTTCCTTGGATTCCCATTAATTGGCCTGGCCACTACCAAATGAGAAGACTCACTGCTCCCAGAGGTGTTACACCCTGGGAAAGTGACCTGGAAGCAGTGTCATACAGTAGAAAACACTAGAAAGGCCTGGGATCTAGCTGGGTCATCTCTGACTGCCCAGAAACTTTCCTAGAGCAAAATTGGTCCAATTGACTGACAACTCTTGTGTCCTCTTATCCGGATATGTATCCCTACTTTTCTGTAGCACAAATCTGATTCTCTAGCTAGTCAAAGAAGTATACAATCAATATCTACCTCTTCATGCTGTGTACAAAGGCTTGTAAGATTTCTTCAGGGATAGCTATTTCACATCAATCTGGATGATGGTGAACACTACCAACACTTGTTACCTTCAAGAGCTACATTCAGTCCTGTGATGCTGTGTTACAACATATAACCTCTGTTCTTTGCCTCTAACACATGCCGTATGAAAAATGTCAACTGGTAGAGGGCACAGCTCAGATTTCAGAGCTTGTATTGCAAGGAAAAGGGTTTGCACATGAAGCCAGCTGCTGGGTGCAAAGCCTGACTGTTGAAATGGCCAAGGGCATAACCGCTAATATGATTTTGGAGTCATTCTTCCCAAATCTTACCACTTACTGCCTTATAGAATAAATTTGGAGAAATCCCAGTACAAACTGAAAAGCACTGGGGTTTTTTTTTACCCTTCTGCCAACCCAGAATTCTTATGAGCTGAGAACCAGCCATGATGAATTTCAGTGCCATTGGCTATATGCCTGGCAGGCATCCATGGCAGCCTCACACCACATGCTTGTGTTTGAGTTGAAGGCAGCTCCTGGCCTTGCTGTTTGTCAGCTTCTTCCTCAAGGGAAGAATGATGAGGAATTACTGCCAACATGTAATACTGCAGGACATAAGTCTCCATCAGCAGAAGGAGCTGGGACTGGTATCTCAGATAAATCTTTTCTGTGTTGAGCACACCATCCCAAAATTTAGTTTTGATTTCAAAGGGAAATGCATATTTTATCCATGTGGTTTTGAACAGCACAAGACCTCTATGTAAACCTCTAGGACAGAGTTGATAGTAATCTACTAGAGCTATGGGAAATGCAATTAAAGTCCCTGTATCACAGAAGTTCAGGTGTACTCTGTTAGGTCATTTAGACCTGGCTTCTGTCCCAGAAAACTTTAGATGTCTAACTAGGGTATCTAAGGAGCCTAATTGCTGTTTTCTCTTTTACAACCTGTGGATAGAAAGAAGCCTGTAAAAACAAGGCTTAGCCCACCTATGGTATGTTATGAGGATAATTGCAATAAAGATTGTGAGGCACTGGGGTGCAGAGGGAGGGTGCTGAAGGGAGACAAGCCACTGCAAAGCTTATTTTGTTCTGAAAGAAATGTTGGAGTTCCTGGAGTTCACTGTACCAAGACCTGCTGAGACCCTGATTAGCAGAGCTTGCCACAGGCTTTTGCATGCTTTTGTCTCATCTTCTGAGATACCTAAGAAAACAAACTGGAGAAATTAGGGTACAAACTAACTTTTGATTCCATAGCCAAAACTGATTCATCCTTGTTCCTCATTTAATCCGCCCGTGCTCAGTTGAAAGTCCTTCAGTAGGTAGAACCACCACAGAAATTTCCTTGCATTATACACCTAAAATCTCATACCTACCCCACAAACAGGCTTTCCATCCTCCTTGAAGTCTAGCCTTCTAGCCTAGCAGAGGAGAGCAGCCATAGTCTGGGTTTTCAGTAACACAGGTTACCCCACAGGGTGAATGTGTGCGGCTATGAAACCCCAGGTAGAGCATCTGGGGTTGGGGAAATGGCAGTCCTTCTGCCACCTTCACCTAGGTTCTACCTTTCCATACTGCCAGAAGTCCTGGAGCCCAACAAGGCACCTGCAGCCCCGGTGTCAGCACAGCACTGGCATGAGCAGCTGCATGGTTTTTCCCTCCTGGAGCTGGCAGGCTCTGCACT
Organism: Gallinula chloropus; assembly: GCF_964237585.1. Lineage (NCBI taxonomy): Eukaryota > Metazoa > Chordata > Aves > Gruiformes > Rallidae > Gallinula > Gallinula chloropus. The sequence continues at coordinate 14,368,001 of NC_140095.1, read as the reverse complement.
GCAGATATATCCTGGGATCTTCCGGCTGTGTGGTTCTTAAATACAGCTCCCCTCTTCCGGGGCTTTTTCTGCCTTTCTCATTAGAAAACAGGAGAATCACTGACCCTAAATTTAACCCTAATCTTAACTCTTTAACCCCAATTTCTTTCTGAACTATTTATTTCAGACTTTTCTATTATTTTTTGAGCGGCGCTGACAGGCGATAGTTCTGGAATAGTGAAATGTCTTGCAACCATGGCAACGCAATGCACTCATTGGAAAGTTTTCTGATACTAAAAGAATTAGTTTATCACAACCTTGTACATTAGGTTTCCTGTGAGATTCCCAGGCTCACCATGTTGTTTAAAAGCACAGAACTCTTTGGCTGATCAGGTAGCATTACAGAGAATTACTCTGACATGCTGCACAGCATTTGCCCCTAGAGCCCACGACAGGAACAAGCCCAAAGGAAACTGCCTATAAAAACTATCGAACTGGAAAAATTGGAAGTACCTTCATTAAAGGGTACTTCTGTTCTGATGCAGAATTCCCTTGCTTCAGATATAAGCTTTAATTTGCAGCAATCTGTTTTGATTCGTAAAGAGAACCAGGAGCCTTACTGCTGACAACAATAAGCAATTCCTCTCCTCTTTTCACCTTGCCACCCTTTGCTCCCAGTGGGAATGAATTCCTTCTCGCTGAAGTCACCTGTACCTCTGCAGTAAATATTACCCATAGTTTTCCTCTATTTCCATTATCTCTGTCTCTCTCCTGAATTTATATCTAATCTTACTCTTTTTCCTTCTGTATTATGCCGAATTAAAATCTCCTAAGTGCATGAAAAATGGTGACTGTAATGCATGAACGAAAATTAATAAAGCCAGAAGAGAACATGAAATCAATAATCTGATTCTGACAGCTTGCTTTGTCTCTGTGGCCAGGCTGTAAGGATGTACTAGTGTTTCCCTCTGTTTAAAATTAATTGAACTATTTTATCATATCAGATAAGAGTGCACTCTTTGTGCTATTGAAGTGATAATTATGACATGATAATTATAGTCTGTGGCCTGCATGATTCTGTGAATGAGTCAGCACAGGCAATTACTTTGCGACAGCAACTTTCTGTGAATGTGTCCCTACAGACGGGAGCTACAGGATAGTCTAGCTGCTTATTATCTCTGTTGCCCAATGCTCCTTACTCACAGGAGTTTGTTGTTGTGGTGGTGGTTTTGGGGGGGATTATAAGGGGGGGCTGATTTTGATTTTATTTCCAATTTGGGCAATTCATTTGGATGAACATAATGATTGCAGGAGTCCAAGACAGAAAAAGATGAAAACGGTTCCAGTCTATAAGGCTGTGGATTCAGAGCTCTGTGATGGTGTCCTTTGAGAAATTCTGTTTGATGTCAGGCTCCCCATGCCTGCTGCACCTTAGTGTGACTCCATTAAAACTGATCAGCCTTGGAGTTTTCTAAATCGTCTGCCACTGTGGTATCCTGCTGACAACTCTATACTCCTCTGAGCTCACTGGAAAGCCTCTAGAATGTCCTGGAAGAAAGGAGACAAAATACTTGTTAGCAGAGAAAACTATAAGTATCAAATGGTGCTGAAGAATTGCTTGAGTTTGGCAAGCTCAAAGCAGAAGGGTATTTTTTCCCAAGACATTTACAATGTGAACCAGGAGACAAGATATAGATAGAAATATATGCAGATAGGGAAATAATGAAACAGTTTTGTGAGACATGAGAGAGTGCAGTCTCCCAGCAGGGAAGTAAAGTTGTGAGGCTATTCACTTTTAGAGGGAAGGTAGAGAGGGAGGAGGGTGGTGTTTGATTTCTAGGTGTCCTTTCCCTTTGTGATCTCAGACAAAAAAGGCAGGATCATCACAGACGAGTCAGTAATGCCTTGGCATAAATAATGCACCGGGCAACGTACTGAAAAATGGAGAGGAAACAAAATACAGAGCAGCTGCTTACTAAGTGAACATCATCCATCCCGTGAGCTGATGAGACAGTGGAAGAAACAGTGTATGAACGTGCAGTTAATGACAATACCTAGGAGCATGATCCACCTTTCCTAATCTCGCAGTGTTTAATTGTCTTTGACTGTGTGTGTAATTATATCTTTGCTGCATTATACATTTATCACAATGTTTATTTCTAAGCTGGTTGCACCATAGGCATGCAAAGATGAATGCTGTAAGGGCAGGCCAGACCCGAGGCAGCTCAAATGGAGAGGACATATTTTTACTCCTTGAATGTCGTGGTGTATTGCTGTCTGTGAAATTTCAGAAAAGGTGTCATTCCTTTATCCTGGATCCCTAGTAGATGTGATACAAGGGTATTTTTGTTTATTGGGAAAGACCAGGTTGAGAAAAAAGCCTAGGTTTATATCTTGTGGGGCAAAACCAAACTAGAAAGTCTGTCACGTGCAGCCTAAGTGACATCTGTTTTGAGTGATGTCTCATAGAACTCCTCCTGGACATGCTGTACCTGGCCTAGGCCCCAAACTTGGTCAAAAGAATAGCTCAAAGACCAACATCTTCTTTTTTTTTTTTTCAATAAGGAATCAGATTATTTACTGTTCCTTCATCCTCTTCATGTGGCTATTCATGTGCAGTGTTATTATAAAAATTCTCTTCCCTCCTCTCCCCCAACAGAAACACAGAGAAAACTGTTGGTCGTGGTAGCCAGACGCCTTCAAGTAGCACTTTCCTGCTTACTTACGTAACTGGGTATGAATATTGATAATTATTATCTCTGACACTCTGCTTGTTAGAAGGTTTCAACCTGCAAACAAATCCAAAATACTGTACATAAAATCCTGGATACTAAAATTCTCAGTCTCTGCCAAAAAATATTTGGAGCTTCCCAGTTTCTTCCCTTGAACAAAGAGAGGAGCAAATAGAAAAACAACAGTAGAAAGGGGGAAATGTTGGCTGGAAAGGACCTCTGCTGGTCACTATTTCTAACTCCATTTTGAGCAGGAATATCACCCTCAAAGCCAAAAAAGGAAACTCTTCCTTTTTTGAAGAGAAGCTCCCACTTGTGTTTTACAAACACACCCCTTTCCTGTGCTCTGGTCATCTTATTCCAATGAAATAGATTTAAGGGGTCCCTGGAAGCTCTGCTCGTATGAACGAGGAGTCTTCTTGAAGTAGACAATATACAGGGTGAACATGAGGTCCTCGTTTGGAGTGCCCCTCCCAGACTCCTGGCCAGAAGAAGGAAGGAAGGAAGGTAACACTGTGGAGACTCTGGCAGAGCTGCCCTTTGCATGACACTCACACAAGTCTCCAAGGGCTGCCTAGCCACCTCTGCCCACTGGACTTCATTCCCATATTGTTGTAGGAGCAACCCAGGAGATGCATGAAAGCTGTGTTCCTTTCTTTATAGGCTTCAGGATAAGTGGTGCTCACAGAGAAGTGTTTTGCCTTTCATGCACGGGGAACTGATGAGACTTGAGGAACTGGGTGCTTTATGGACAAAGAGATCGTTGCTGTGTGGCTAACATGTAATGTGTGAAAAGGAACAACCTTGGCAATTTCAGCAGCTTGTTTCAGAATTTGGGGCAATAGTCCCATTGTAGAAAACACTTTGCTCTGTCACACAGATCTTATGAATAAAGATTCATTCATACTCATGAAAGTCTATGCAGTGACTGCTTTAGTATGCCTGTTTAGATGATGCTGAAGAGGTGATTGACAGTAGGTACCTTCTATGGTTATTTCCAGCACAAAGCAATCACTCTGACAGGGGCAAAAGGGTTGTGTCACTGATAGTTCTTGACAGGAGTGTAGAGAAGAAAATCAGCATTCACTTGCAGATGAATGGCCAAGATTGTGTGTTGAATAAGTGACTGATTTTACAAGTCACTTGTTGATTTTCACCAGCGTATGTTTCTCTGAGAGTCGCTGTAGTCCTGAAAATAGGGTGGTATCAAGAGATGAAACAGAATGTCTGTACACTGGGGTGGTGTTTATAAATCAACTGATACAGGTGGGAAAATTAAATTTTAAAAGTTTTACTGACAAAGAAGTGATACAGTTCAAACTAAGTACAGAGTTTGGCTAGTTGAGCTGAACTGAGCTTACTGTGAAACCCAGCCCGTAACTTTGATCCAAGTGCCCCGGTTCATTATGAGTGAAGGGAAACGGGACATATGGCCCCAGCAATGCCCTGCATGAGGTTGTTGGAGAACCAGTGAAATAATCTGAGCTAGTTTTGTGCTTTTTGAATAGCGATTTTTATACAATTTATCCTACAATGACATCTGGTGGTTGTTTTTCTTTGACAGGAAGTTCTTGCAGAAGCATCCTGCCAAGAGCTGCCCGAGGGTGAATCCTCCCATGGCAATAATTTACTGGGGTTCTACTTTTGGGAGGAAGTGCAAATATATTAACAAGATTGAAGGTTTTTTCAGTTAATAAACAATACACAGTCCTTCCTTGGGGCCAGTCACTGCAGCTAATTGTCTTGTTGGGAATGGTTTGATGGGCAAGTATCCAGCAGTGAAGCCACTGCTGCATCTGGAAGATGTACTGGTTCCTTCTGAGAGCAGCCCCTGCTCGACCCACAGATATGCTGTGATTTCTCAGAGATCAGAGCATCCATACACCCATTTTGGCAGCAGAAGTTATGAGCACACTCAGGAGTGGACTCATGGCTCTCTTGCTGCCACTAAGCATTGCTGCATTGTGGTGCTGAGTGTTCTGCCAACAGTGAGCCCAGGCTTGTAACCCATGCAACAGCACCAGGTGGGAGTCTCCGAAGGCAGATGCTCTCCCCTAAACAACCCGCAACAAAGCTTCCAAAATACAGAGGTAGTACAAAATCAGTTGTCTCTTTCCTGGAGCTGGACACCATGCATTGACTGGAGAAAATGGCACCCCTGCTCCTGGGTGCAGCGAGGTGCCACTCAGGTGTTGGCAATGCTAGCAGTCACCTAAGCCGAAACAGTCTGCAGGCAGACGTGGGGTAGTGCCTCCCCTCGCCACCTCCGTGCTGCTCAGGTCCTCACGGCCAGAGAGTGACCTGTGGTCTTTGGATGCTTGTGCAAGTCCTTGTGCCCATCGAGCTGGAAGGATGCTCCAGAGCCTGTGGCTATCAACCGGCGATCTTCTGGCCAGCAGGTGGAACCCGAGGCCTGCCTGTCCTCACAACGTCGCACAAAGGTACATGCAACTCCCCTTCCGTGGGTCTTACCATTATCAGTTGTTCACCCTGGGCAGGCTGCAGGGTGTAATTGCTGTCCTGAGTCAATAGCACAAGGAGGGGGATTGGCCAAGGAAAGGATTCACAATCTGCAGCAAGGCATGGAGATTTAAGTCTGATTTCACAAAACAGACAAGTGAAGGAGAAACTGTAAGCACACGTTGACTGCAGTATGGACAGAGTAACATCAATGAGTTTCACAGCCTTTGGTCCATATTAAAGAAATGTGGGCATGGTGTAATTAAGCTCTGGCACCTATCAGTGCCAAATACTGCATTGCTTCTTGGGGGAAAGTAGCAGAGAACTGTTGAGTTTGGTCTATAAAGGTGTCAGTCGTAAAGTCAGTATCCAGCTATCCTGAGCTGTATTCAGCATTTTCAAACCCCAAATTGTTAATGATTGAAATTGGATATTGTTTTAATTCAACTTCAAACTAAACTCTTCACTGTGATATCTTTGCACTAAATATTCATAGGTTTCTGGTTTGGAAACTCACTGGTTAATGCTGGCAAGTACCGATGGTCATTGGCACTGGCTTTTGCTTTCTACAAATATTTATTTTCACTTCAAAATTTTACAAAATATCCAGAAGGGTTTATAAAATATGTGTTCTTATGAAAACCTTAATAACATTCTGTTGTTTTAGGTTTGGTTGTGGTTTTTTTACCCTGTAGCCTATTAAAACCTTGGAAACTTTTTTGGGAAAAAAAAATGGGGTTTATACACTTGTCAACATTTGTCCTAGGACTAAGAAAGACCTCCCCCTCACCCAGAGCAGGATGAGGATACAAACAGCTGTTCCTGTTTATGCTTTAGGATTGTGCAGGCTCCCCCCAGAGTAGGTAGCTCAGCAGCTCATACATTTGGGACCCCTATAGCTCTGCTGCTGCTACAGCTCTTTTTCCTTTGCTCCCCTGCCAAGACCAGCAATTATATGCTGTCTTATTCTTGCCCCCCAGAGATGAAGCCCAGAGTCAGGCCATGAGGATCATACATGGTTAAAACTCTATGCCTTGTTGACTCACACATCAAAAATAATTTCTTAATGTCTTTGTATTCCTTAACCTACTGTTTCTTCTCATTACTGGCACTGAAAGTACATCTGCGATCTCTGCTGAAAACCCTGGCTACTCAGGATGCGCTGTGGGCTCACTGCTGAGTATCACAGATCTTTACAGTCTTTATATACTTAACTTTAATGTTTGGTCTTGTTTATTTGCAGTTGTTTCTTGCCACTGAACTCATGTTTTTCGTGCCTTAACATCCTAAACATCTGAATATCTTGCACCATTGGGCATCAGATGCCATTACCCAGCTCTACTGGCTGTCTGCTGGTCAGAGAGTGGAGCACTAGGATGTTTCACTGGCAAAAGCCACAGTGTTTTGCTTCACATAAAAAGCTGGGGGGCGGGGGGGTGGGAGGTGTTCTTGTGCTTTAAAAAGAAAAAAAAAAAAGAAAAAAAATCCAAAGCTGTGTCCTCCAAATTTGAACTAATTGGAAGGTGAAGCAATGTGAAATGACATCTTTCCTTTCCAATCGCATGAAAACTTTTTAATTGATCTAAAATTTGATTAGGGTGTGTTTTCATTTTTCTTGAAGGGGAGTTGGTTTTACTGAACTCACCTGTCCTCCTCTCCCCTTGAAGGAAATGTATGACTTGAAGCCAAATTCAATGGAAAGTGTGGTGTTCTGTCTGGCCCCACTTGTCTCACAGGTAGTTTTTTGTGTGTGGCATTTCACTTCCTGAGGTGCAAAGAGACCAAGAACAGGATTAGGGCACTAAGAGCTGAGCCCTGTCGCCTTACAGCTTTCCCACCTCCAGCAGCCCACCTCTCCTTCTGCCAAAGGTCACATCAGTGTTACTGATACACCTTGTGCTGTACTTTTAGCTTGGTTTCTTCCACCAGCCAGGCAGCCAGACAGGAGTGAATAGACTTAAATGAATATGCAGAAGGGTAACAGATTGCATATGGAGATATTTTATTTTTTTTATATGTAAAATCACTCATCACCACAGATATCAGTTCCTGAGAGCTTCATCCCTCTCAGTAGCTAGCATCAATGTCACCATCTGCTCCCTGGTGTTGCCACTGCACAGTAGCCTTGCTGTTCCCAGCCTTCCAGAAAGCTGGATGCTTCAAATACATTTTTTTTAAAGCTGTTCTACTGCTTTTCAAACGATGTCCAAAAAGAAGTGAGTGGGACTCGCTCCAGTCTTATCAGCAATGGTGAGAAACAACTAGAAAACACAGATAACACACTAAACTGCTGCAGAGAAGCTGGATGTAGTCCCAACCAGTCCAGGGAGTGGTTTTTCTCCCCTCTAGGTTGAGTTTATTTACACTTTTCCATGTTTATATTGGGCCAAGTTAGAGCAGCTGAGCTACCCAGTGTGACCATTCACTCTCCTTAGTCAGGGTTCTGGAGAAAACAATGGTTTGCTTCAGCTACCTTGTGACTGCAATACCTGAAGTCAACACTTGCCTGCACAAAACCCGGGCACCATCCTCCAGCTCTTTCTGCATCACTCTTCCGAGCTGTATTCTCACATTCAGCAGCAGTCTGAAATGAATTCCCAGTCTTAAGGTGTGGGTTGGAGGTTTGCTGAGTTGTGAACGGCCCCACTGCAGTCTTGGGTTTGTGACTTATGAAAACATTGAATATTTTCCATTTTCTTAGGACAAAATACTTTAAATATTTTCCACCAGCACTCTCTGTGCCTTTGGGGAAAACTTTAAAAAGAAGAGATTTCTTTTAAGAAATACAGAGTTAACTTTGCTGCTAACAGAGCTGTCTCTATGTGCTAATATTAGCTAGCTAAGAAAGACCTGAGCTAGGAAAAGTTAGTTTTAAGGCCAAATGTCTATTAGTTATCAAATAAAAAGGGGAAAAAAAACCCTGTAAGATTCCTGAATGGGGGAAGGGTCTGATTGTGTTCAGGTCTGAAGTGGCCATGAAGCAGTACCTCTATGGGCCAAATTTAAGCTTTAGAAAAATAAAATAACAGCCTGAGCTCTGAAAAAACTGTGAACCTTCTGTATGGATGTGACAATGAAGTGGTAGACAGGAAGGGCCTTATATACTCAGGAATGGGTCCATTATTATCTCCTCCCAGACAGTGAACTAGATCTGCTAAGATATTCAGCTCTATTGTCCCAAAGTTTATTTTTCCTCTTTCTGGAAAAGACAGGATTATGTGAACTTTTTTGTTTGTTCTGTAGTAAACTGAGATTCTTATATCCATTTTGATTATCTAAAAATCATGGCTTGTTCTTAAAATTATTACTTTAAAGATAAATTATTGCTCTACTGGAATCAGGATTAGTGTCTCTGGAAGACATGAAAGTTGAACTGGGCTAAGAAAACATCCTCTTATGTTGAGCTCTTGAAGAAAAGAAGAGCTGCTCCTGCTGGGTTTGAGATGGAGCTGAGCTTTGGGTTTGTATTGTTTGTTTTCTAAATGTCTAAAATCAGAAAATATGAAAAAACTCTTTTGTTGTTTTTAGTGAGAAAGAAAGAAATGTTTTGGGTTTGAATCAAACAAAACCACACTTGTGTCACTTTTAATGCAATGATCCCTGGATAATTGTTAGTCTGTCAGTTTGCATGTCCAGTAATGGTGAGAAGAGTAGCTAGATTAATGCAATTACCCTGTCAGTGAGATACACTGGATGATTTAGCTCTAATGGTAGAGATTCGTCTCTGTGATAGGGCAATGTTTATTAGCGATACAGGCAATAACCTGCCCTATGTTGCATGGGCAAGTCTGGGGGTGTTATGCTTGAAAAAGAAATTGTGCCCTCTTCATAGCGCCTCTGAATCACCATGGCTTTATGATACCCTGTTTTCGTTCTGCCACAAGTCCCACAGAAATTACTGAGCCTCAAAGCCTTGAATTACCAATTCTCACATGTAGAGCCTGGAGATTATTTTTTTTTTTTTTCAGATTCAGCTCCACAATTTGGCACAAGAGCAAACTACAGGGAGAAAACGATTTGCTGATAAAAAAAAAGTCTGAACTGCACAGCAGCAGCCCAGCTAATATTTCCTGAAAACACGATTACACTCTAAACAGCCTCATTGTGTTGGCTGTAGGGCACTGTCTCATCTGGAAACACCCATCTCACAGTGGATACACAATTAACAGATATAATCTGAACTATCTCTGCGTTCAGAATATTTAACTTTTTCTTTTATATACAATCTCCTTCCTTAAAATTGGGTTCAATGCTTTTTAAATCATACGCTGCCTTCCAGGATGGAAAGGGTCCCTAAAACCCTTTGGAACAGCCGCAGTTTCTCTCTGCACCACAAGCATCTCTAATCTTGCTCCTTCGGCCCTGCTGTGAGCAATCCCCGTGCGCACCCGGGAGGCCTCAGCTGGCCAGAGTTACAGTGTGTGAACTACAGTGATTCAGGGCACTCTGCTCATTAGCACTTCATTTCTCCTTCGCTTGCCCGGGGCTTGCTCCGCTGTAATTCCAGCAGCAGCGATGCACTCAGTCCCTAGTGTCGCTCCCAGCCCGGCTCGCCCGGGCTGAGTCACTGCTGAACTTTCCTGAAACTCTTCCTGTAGTTTTTGCCAGCCTCAAATTTTGAATTTTGTTTTTAAAATACTTAATTTAGCTGCCACTTAAGGCATGTTTTATTTTCACCTGAAGACAAGGAGGACTCACATACTTTTTTTCCTGCTGTTCACTGTGGAGAACTTCAGTTCTCAGAGGCACCTAATGGACAGAGAGGTCAGCAGAATGTGACCAAAGGCTGAGGCAGCACAGCTCCAGGTAAGATGTCTTGCCTAAAGATTTTGGTAGCAGACTGTCTGTATGCAGGAATTTGCAGATGTTTTCAGCTCTGAAGATGGCTGGTGCTGTTCCACAACATTTCTGTGGTTTGGGGGTTTTTTGGTTTGGTTTTTGGTTGGTTGGGTTTTATTTGTTCTTAACTTGGCCAGGCTCTTCAGAACCAAGTAAGGTTTGTAAAAGAACAGAAAAATTTGTCAGTGCTTTTATTGATAGCACAGGTATCTTGAGAAAGTTCCTGCTTCTCTGGAGCATAGTGGATAGGGAGATTGAAAGAAACTTGTTCATTTGCCTCACAGGTGGAAGCAGAGACATAGCCTCTGCCCAGGGAAAGGGTGAACTGGAAGGTAGGCATCCTCTGTGCACACCCCATCCCAGGATCTCTGACTAGACTGTGAAAGTGCACGATGTTATCTATGTCCTTACTGGGCAAGCAGCAATTTCCTATTGAATCCTATACCTTTGTCATTGCCACCACAAAAGGATTTCACCCTGCTTTTTCCATGGCATCTGTTGGAAAACTCTATAGCTTGTTACCTCTCCACAGACAAGGTTCCTTGTCATTCTAAGTGCAGAGCCAGTCCTTTACTCCTCAGGACGTTAAACAGTGTTTGATGAATGAGCTGGATAGAGCCATCTGAGGAGAATCCAACAAAAATAACAAGACTAACCCCAGGACTTCTGATCAGTTTTGTCCAGGGCTTTTCAAATCACTTGGATTTGAGTTGCTTTGTGTGCTATTCTATCAAATAAAGTCAACATCGAGTGAGGGAGAACACTTAAGCCCCAAGGTTATGAGTGGGTTTAACCAAATCAGATCAATAAAAAGAACTATTGTATGTTCCTTTCTTTTTGAAGCCAACACTTTTCAGACTTTTCAGCAATCTAGAAATTCAAGATAAATCAGTTGCTTGGTAAAATTGTCATTTCAGCAGAAGGAGATCAAATTTATGCTTTCTACAGACCTTTTCTGCCTGAGAAAATGTTGCTGTTAAGCTCAGGCTCCCTTGTTAGCTAGTTAGTATTTACACATTATAGTAGATTCTTAAATCCTTTTTAAAAAATTCCATGACTGGAATTACAGCCTTTTCCACTCTGATACTGCTGTCCACAGAAGGCCTTCTGAAATATTATTAAAATTTTAATTGAGAGTCTACATAATTGCCCTCTATTAATACATCAGGGGGTGATTACCCGGGAGCAGTCTCTAAACTGCAGTAATTACAGAAGAGCTATTAACAGCTAAAGGCTATGAACATGAAAATGATGGAGTTTTGGGAAAGAGAAGCTGTGATGTAAAGTTGAAAGAAATGAATTTGTTATACAAAAAGGAAAGTGACAGGGAATGTCTGATAAGCCCCCAACTACATGAAAGATTGTCTTTACACAGGCAGTGATCTGTGCTTCTCCATGTTGACAAATATGAAACTCAATCTGAAGCCAAAAAGATTTAGTTAAGATACTAAAAATAAAGATCTGACTAAGTCAAGTTTTAGACAAAGGTCAATGGAACTTTGGGGTTCTTCAGTATTGGAGGCTATGAAGAATAATGACATGTTCCAGTTATTCCTAGTAGCTATTCCTGGTTTTACTTTAGGTTGGTGGGAGAGAATAAGCTGTATTTTGAGGCCCCTTTGCAAGCTTGTGTGTCTGTTGTAGGATACAAATAGATGTAGAGAAAAGTGTCTTGCAAAGCAAGATTTCCTTCCCTGGAAACAAAGCCTTTAGTAAAGGGTGTGCTCCAGGACTAGATACCTGTTGAAGGAAGCCTGTAAAGGACTTGGCAACCTATAGGCTGAACTAGTTAGTTTAATAACACCAGTCTAAGTGCTAAGTAGATTCTTTGCTTCTTTTTCTTTTCTTTTTTATCTTCCTGGACAGTTATATGTCTGTAGAACTTCTTATACAGTATTGCATTCTTGGATTTAATAAAGAAATATTTTCATTGCTTTGGGCTTAACATGTCTATCCTGTCATGGAGTGCTCACCCAAATTCCTGTCCTGAGATCTACTAACGCAGAGCTGAGAGGCAGCCTCTGCCCTGCAGCAAAGACATACATGGGTATGTCTTCTTCACAAGGGCTGTGACAATGTGCAATTGTGTTTCTGTGCAAAACAGAACCTGGCAGCTGTACCAGAGCTTTTGGGAAATATCTGGAGAAACTGAATGTCTCTGGTAGGTGGCTGAGTGTGTAAAAAATTGCAAAGATTTGAAATGATAAAGGATTTATGAAATTTAATACACTGGACAATTCACCAAGGCAACAAGATGGACATTTTTCTAGGAAATTAGCTTTGCTGGAAGATAGCAAACTGATGACCTTCATTTCTTATCTTCTCTGTTTATCCACAAGGTGAAGATGGCAGTCACTGCAGTTGTGCAGGATGCCTCACATGAACTGCCAGATCCTGTATACCTTCCAGAAGCAGTGGGGCTACTGATGAGCCTTCATTTGCACTAGCTTTTTTTTGTTTGTTTGTTTGGGTTTTAGATTTAAATTTAAACATTTTTCTCTTGCTATCAGAATGAAGAGCAGTAGAGAGTGTGTCCTGTAGGAGTAAGTCAATTATGTTGGCAGCTGAAATTATTGCTTATCTTCTACTTTTTCCATATTAGCTAACCAATGCTTGGCAATAGAACCTTTCTACTCAAGTGGCCTGTTCTCTGACCATGATCACAGCACAAAGCTTGTGAAGATTCATGTTCTCTGATTTTCTGAGGATGCCCAGTTCTTGGCAGTTGTGTCATATTTCAGATAAGAAGGTGTGCATGCCACCTTTGTTGCACTTGGGGAAATAACAAAGAAGAAACTGAGGCTGCATTCCCCCAAAACAAGGTATGTGATTTTGCCCTAGAATTCACTTTGAACTTTTTGAGACTTTGCATTTCTCTCCCTGTAGAATAGGAACAAGTCTGAAAGGTGAGAAATATGAAGCAAGCATTGCTTATTTGTAAGAGAAACTACTTCTTTCCCACCACCTCTAGTTCAGAGATGTTAGATCTTGCTGCATTTAAATATTCTAAGTTTGTATATGAAATAAGGACATCAGAATTAAATGGCATTTTGCAGAGCATACTGTTTAAGTGGCTTTCTGTGCTTGGATTATTAGAAAATATATTCCATCTGCAACCTGAACTCTAATTAATCTGGTCTAGTTTTTACAATAAGAACAATGAACTGAATTGTACCAACTCCCACTACAGTGGTCACTACAGAAGGAGAAGGTCAATGTTGATTTTCTTGCAAGGGACCAATTAAAACCTTCCCTAAAGAGGTTAAGTGCTGTGTTTGAAGAGAGCTTAACACACTGATAATAGAGTGAGGCCAAGTGGAATGAAAGGCCATTGAAATGCACTTAAGCAATTCAAATGAAGTGGAGCAAATATTCCTAGGAAAGCCTTGATTTTTCTGTGGAGTGTGGGATACAAATTCATTGGAGGAGCCCGCGATGTCATGTTAAAATAATCTGATTGTACAATCACTTCAGAGTAACCAGTCTTAATAAGTCTACAGATATCCCATGAAGTGACCATGAAATCATGTGTCTGTTGAATCAGAGCTAGAGGAACTTCTAAAACCACAGGTTAAAATCTTCTCTCTCTAGTAATTATTGGATGCCACATGAAGGTGAAAAGCTCCTTGAATGAAAAGATCCAGCACTGCAGGGGATTCCAACTTCTCCCCAGCTGGAGAGGATTGGGTGAACCTCCAAGCCAACTTTCTCTACCCACTGTTTATTGGTAAGCTGTGAAAGCATCCCCCAAACCTACCACAGCAGGGACTGGGCCATTAGCCTGGCACTGGGGAAGAGGCACATCGATGAAAGGGAAGATATGGATGGCAAGATAACTTCACAGGCACTATGTGACTGCCACAGCCGTGCTGGCTTTGGATAAACTAACCAATGAATAATTCAATATCGTTTACCTTGCTGCAATGAAACAGTCATTTGCTGAGTCTCCCTTGCCGAGAAATGACTTGAAGCCACTAAGCTGTCAAGTTATATGCAATTGAAGAAAGGATTTGGGGATTAGCACTGGCCAGATCAATACTGTCATATTTAAACAGCATCTGAAGTTATTGTTTGATGGCACAGAGAGACAATTTGGGAGAATTATCTGCCTGTTAAGAGTTCGGGCCCTGTCTTCATCTCATTTTATGACATTTCCCCATGGTCTGGCCCTCTGTGGAAACAAATCATCATTCTGGGATCTTGTTTATGGTGCTTTTCTCACAGTATGAATTCACAAGGCTGAAATTCATTCCCAGAGATTTTATGAATGTTGTGAGAGTTGATTACTTAGACTCACCTAGACAGAAAATTCAAAGAGGGACAAAGTATGTAATTAGCATCTTATTTCCTGCCTCTTCTGATGCCATTTCTAAAACTTGCTGAAATACTTTCCTTATCAGACTGTAATCTTTATTTTTTTATTCTTTTGCTTTCACCTTGTCTCTATAATTAGGTGTAATTTGGGAGCAAGTGTTAAATATTATTTGTAATGACAACTAGCAGTCGTTAATGTTGTTTTGGAGGTTTTATACGAAAACCCATTTTATATTGGTCTAGAAATCACTTCCAAAGTCCTGCTATTTATAGTGATGTGCACTGGACATGTCACAAACACGTTGAAAAAATGTACCAATATCCTGAAAACCCCTGTCCCTTGCTTGATGGCAGAATGTTCTCATTGGTAAAGCAAATCCTCCACTAGTGGCATGTACCATGAGCGTACTTGGTCTGTACCTGTGCAGTAAAACCTTAATTCCTGTTAAACATCAACAGGTGGGCATGATAAAAGTAGCTAGGCAAAGGCATCTGAGATGCCTTAGCATGGCATCTGGTGTACCTCACCAAGAGAATCTACATGCTGGCCTAGGTTGCTGTAAGTTGCTCTGACACTATGCTGATTGGTGCTATACTGACAATTGTGAGGGTGTTTGAAATGAGCCCCATTTCCTTCTGATTGCACAAATGTGCTATTTCACAAATGCCTCCTGCAAAATGGCCCCATTTTGAAATACTGGATGATGAGCTGTCTGCTAAATGGCCCAAATAGCAGCTCTGTATCCTGCCAAGCAACTGACAACTTTGAAACACATCCCACAAAGGGTAACAGAGCAGGCACCATTGCTCCATGTAGAACGTGGTCCTGAAGAAGTAGGTACAAACTGGACTCCAAAGCACAGTTGCCTTTGTGCTAACCCTCTTGTGATGATCATTGGTCCATGCATTGCTTCCTTTGGCAGTTTAACTGGTCACATAGTGGTAGAATTGAAGTTGTGCCCCAAAACCTTTGTTCAGACAAAATTAAAGAAATCTTGAAGAAACAGGAACTCTGACATGCTCCCTTTTCTGAGAAAACATTCTCTTTTTTGGGACCAATTTGGGTGGAAAAGTGAGACCTACATTCCTGGAGGTTATGAGAAAGCAAGTATTTGTCATGTTTGCTTTCACAGAGGCTGCAGAGCGCTCTGCCCCCAAGTTACTTAGGGTAGCTCATTGAAAGAAACTCACGTCTGAGCAATGGGATTTTCCAGGCCTTAGTGTTATGGCTGTAGGAAGATTATCTTCTGATAGAAAGATTATCTTTAGTTTATCACGTTGTCCTCACCTGAGGGAGAATTGCACTGAATGGTAATGGTCCTTATTTATAGGGTTGTATGAAATTGAGGTGCTGTTCCTAAGAGTCTTTTCTGCAAAAAAGAAACTAATATATTTTGGAGGCAAAGTCTTTGCAAAGATTTCATTTCCAAAAAGCTCTCACATTTTCCCAACTCCTCTATTGTTGCCTGATTTTAAAAAAAAGTTTATCCCACCCCCACCCCCCAGAAAAGTCAGGAGATCTTCTTTACCCAGAGCTGACAAACCACTAAATTAGCCAGTATGGACTCATTTTTTGCCATATATTTGCCAATGTTTACCAATGCTTCCCTCTTCAGAACTTCTTCACTGCAATTCCACCACCTTTCCTGGAAAACTGTGCCAGGGTTTGCCATTCTCCCTGCTCAGATATTGCCTTGTGTTATTAAGCAGTGGCAGGAATGAAAAGAAATGGATGCTGCTTCTGGCTTGAGTTTAAAGGCATTAATTACCTCTATTTCTCTACTATGGCAGAAGGTTATTACTATCTTGTAGACAGTGCTGAATTTCTAATAGGTTGTTTCTCTTCACTGCCTACTTTCTGCTTGTCTTTAAATAATAACATCAGTGCCCTTTTTAGAATTCATCCACTTTGCCATTAAGTAGTAAACAAACTACTTCTGCTCTGGGCATGCTGATCTGCATTTCCAAGACACATGGATAATAAACGCTACATGTATTATTCTGTCAAAGATATTAAATCATGGAAGAAATCTGCACAAAAATAAGCAAGTGAGAGATGAGTGCTCAGAAGGTGAGGAGAAGGTCAGCTCTGAGGGAAGAAGGGTTGGGATATTGTTTTTGAGCAATGATGGATCAGCATGTTTGGTTCTCAAGCTCCGCTTTCTTGGCGTCATAATATATCACGATACATAAATTGTTAGTTCTCATCCCCTTGGGTTTATAGCATGTTTACACATACACACATATATGTCAGGTGAGGCTAATGGGAGATGGATATCAATGTTGGTATAGCAAATGGACTTAATATGCTTCGTATGGCAGGTGTTATTTGATTCCTAGCGACACCTGAGACAAAGAAGCTGTGCAAATGTCAGGTATACATCCAGGGAAAAAAAAGTTATACCGGCTTGGCTAACTGCAGAGAGGTGAGACAATTTACTGCTGCTGATTTCAGTAACTGGAACACTGGCAAAGACTGTAGCAGTACAGGCAAAACCCCCCACCTTTATGTCCCGGCACTTCAGGGAGTTTTCCATACATTTCCTCCCTGTCCTGCCATGATCCTGGATATCCTGCACTGACACTTGGAAGTTTGGATGCAAGTTATGTTGGTAGAATCTTAGAAAGATTTCTGCTTTGGTCTATAGAATGAAAGATGTTAAGATGTGAAAAGAGAGGTAGAAGGTTCACTCTGGGATCCAAGTGATGCTGGAGGTGCATAGCAGGTGTACAGAATGGTGGAAGAAAGATACAATGACATTATTTTTGCAGATTTATGACTTTATTAAGAGGGCACTTTCTTGTAATATTTCTACTTAACCTGTGGCTAGTGAAAAACTTGATTACCATCCTCTTCAAGATACACACACACACAAAAGCCTTAAGCTCTATATCAGAAGTAGCATCATAGCAGGTTAATTTTGCTTGCTTGGAATACTGTGAAGCTGAGATTTTAATCTTTGTTCCTAACTGATTGCCGCCTCCTCTTCAATCACAGCTTTCTGACTTCAGATAGTTTAACCAGGCCTCTTTTTCAAACTATTATCTGCCGCCTTCATCTACCATTCATTTTCCCATCCTTACATGTTTATTGGTCCTAATTGCATGCCTGTAATAGGACATGAATATCCTGTGCAGAGTGTCATCCTCTCACTTTTTTGTATGCACAGTCCTGTAGCTAACGTTTTTATGAACACAGTAAAATAAGGTGTTATTTTTCATAAATACAGGCCTGCTTGGGTTTGGGGTTTGTCATTTTTTGCTAGAATAAGGAGGTAAACAGATTAATTAAAACAAGGTACTTGTCATTGAGTTCAGAGGAAAAGCAGGAGTAATCAGCTCCTGAATATAGTTAGGGGCAAAACCAAGGCAGAGTCGGGTCTGCAGAAGTTGTTATTTATCACTTTCATTTTGCTGGGCTTTTTTTACCAGGCTTCTCTTTCTTCTAGAAATCTGAATCCTGAAATATCTATAGAAAAGATCTGGTCTCAAAAATGTCTCAAATATGAGCCTGACTTTGATGTGAGCATCTTAAAACATGTGCAAGTATTTTTTTTCATAAATTATTTTATTTTCCTGTTGCATTCAATCTGTGATGATGATTGTTTTGAAAAATGGGAGCAGCTATCCTGAAAAATATATAGGTACCAGGTATTAGCACAATGTTTTGATGCTTTAACTAAACTTACAAGTAAAATTACTAGATCATATTTCTAAATATGCAAAAAAAAGTAATACCTATAAAATTGTGTGTGTGTGTGTGTGTGTGTAAAACAAGTGCAAATTTGATGCCATTTTTTTAATTGGCTTTAAACTGCATAACTTTAGCTTTACAAAAATGTTTACGTTTTCCCTTTTGAAGCTGCAGCGGTTTCATTGCTGAAGGTATGTTTCTGAACTATCACACTCAACAAAATTAGGAGATAATTTTTATCTATAGCTCAGTTAGTCATTTCAAAATTATTCCAAACAATCCCATTTTTGTCATTATATAATCACATGTGGTTCTTAAAAGTTCCTCTCTATACTGTAGGGCATTTTCAGCATACAAGGGAAACAAATAACACAATCTAGGGAGGCAAAGAGGCAGCTGGGAACCATAAACATTGCATTCTTATAGAAGTTGAATTACTGACCCGTTTTCCAGCCCTAGGCAAGTCACAGAAGTTTTTACATTTCATTTGTCACTATTAATGGCCTTTGTTTGTCATGTAATGGAGAAGAAAGGAGGAAAAAAAAGATTTTTACTTGTTCTTTGGAAAAAATTCCAAGTTATCTCTGTTTTGTGTATTTGGTCATGCTTGCTGGGTATGTATCCTTACCAGAATTTCACTGAATCTTCCGAAATAAATTTCAGATCTTGAGAAGAAATGCTGCTTCCCACAGTAATACCTTAGGGACATTTTTAGTTGAAACAATGACTATATGACTATTGCCTTGGGGAAACCCAGAGCATATGTGAGTGTGTACTAGTCTATGGGTAGGGGTTTGCTCAGCAGGATGGTGAATCCAGGTCAGGCTCAAACCTCTGCTCTGACAGCGCTTGGACTGAGTCTGTTCACCACAGAATAAGTTTAAGTGCCAGAGTTTTGGCTACTTTGGAATTAATTTTAAAAATGTGTGGGAGCAAAGAGTTGAACCTGCTATCCCACATGCCGAGGTAATGACCAGAGCACTGGGTTATTGACTTTTCTTGGAAAGGAACAAAGTCCTTCAGTGTGCTTCTTAGAAACCCACCCTGAAACACAGACATTTTTGCCTAATAAGTGTTCAAAATGAGTGCATTCACACGACAGGTTCTGAGTTCAACAGCTTGACATTTTCTGATAACAGTTCTCTTTCTACTGAAAAGAATTACCGGTTGAATAAATTATGTTATTAAATCTAATGCATTCTGCATCCCTTCTCTACTCCTCACCACTTTGGGATACTATCCCCAGTTATTACCTATACAAAACTGCAAAATTATACCAAAATCTTCAGCCAGGATCCCACTAAACTGGAAAATTCCATTAAGGGGGAAAGCATTTGTATTTCCCTACCTTTAAGCAGCATATGAAACTAGTGGGGTTTTCCCTGCTCTGAGTAGGTTTAAAGCTGGTAGGTATTATGAACTCTAAAAACTGTGCTTAAAATGCTATTTCCAAAATCCTTACAATGATTAGTTATATTCAACAAAAGCTGGGAAGATAAATCCCCAGAAAACATCAAGCCTTCTCACTAACTTAAAAATGCAATGGAAATGCAGACAGTAAATAATTTTTTTTTTATTTGCTTTCAAATACCACCAACACTTTGACCTTTTTAGCATAATACAGAAGCATTCAGAACATGAGCCAGAAGCATGAGTTATATATCTTTTTTCTAAATACAGTCTAATATTGTTTGCAGTTAGTGGTCAAGTTATATATTTTTTTCATTTATTTCAAGACTTTTTATGTATACAACTAGGATAAAACACATGAAAGGAGAAAAACTCTCTGTATATGTAGTTTCATAGC
The DNA here is from genome assembly GCF_964237585.1 of Gallinula chloropus. NCBI lineage: Eukaryota > Metazoa > Chordata > Aves > Gruiformes > Rallidae > Gallinula > Gallinula chloropus. The sequence continues at coordinate 14,348,176 of NC_140095.1, read as the reverse complement.
TACCCTTTACATTGAGACTACGTAAGTGCACACGTATAGAAGTCCTAAATCTGTCTTGTTAACAGTTTAACAGGTTATCTCTGAACCGAGCTCTGCCTTTCCTGCCCTCTCTTCTGTGTATAATTGAGGCCTTGCCTTACAGCTTGTCTCTTTTGCATGAAAATGAAGTGTCTGATGATGAGCCCCTTAAAAGCTTGTCTGCTCTGTATGCAAATGCGATCTTGCCTACCTAAAGTCTCTGGATCCTATTTGCAAGGGTGACTGTGGAACTTTATAGACGTCAGATACGCACATAACCAATCTGAGAAGAAGGAAATTGATGGTTATTAGACTTTGTGAGAATTTGGGGTTCATTGGGAACACTAATGCTGGAAGACTTGTTCTGGTTTTGAATTAGGAGGAACAGCTGAAATCTTGGAGTGAAAAACATCTAAAATTCCAGCAGTTTTTCTAAAAGAACATAATTTTATATATGTTTTAAAAGTTATTCCAAGCTAAGACTGGGCTATTGGAAACAGCTATTGCCTGGTAACACCTTCAGTTCTGCTCCTTTCTTCTTGATTAAATGAGAAACACTCTGAAAGGCTTCGTGTTACTTTTCCAGTTCAATCTCAGTTGTACCTGTACTTAAAACTTATTTTCAAAGGTTAGAAAATATGTAAATGTCATGTTATGTCTGGCTGTATTTTACACTGTAACTCAACACATTCTTAACAAAGCCTATCAAGTAATATATTTATGACAGGCCTCAAAATAATATAGAAATATTCAAACTTATATAAATGAAAAAGCATAATTGATATTAAAACATTCATTTTGACATTTTCAAATCAGATCAGAACACCCTGGAGGCATTTAAGGCCAGGTTAGATGGGGCTTTGGGCAACCTGGTCTAGCAAGGGGCATTGGAACTAAATGATCTTTGAGATCCCTTCCAGCCCAAACCATTCTATGAGTCTGTGATCACATTTTACTTTCAGAAGTTTTCTAGAGGGGTGTTATTTCATCAAAATCAGTGGCATCTCATGATTTTCATCAAAACATTTCCCAGAAGACAGCTGTTTTAACCACATGTTTATAACTACAGTTGATTATTATCAATAATATCATTGGACTTCCATGGCTTGTGTTTAAAAATGCCAAGAGGGGTTAGAAAAAGCACCCACTTCCATATAAATATGTATAAGGTCAGAAGAAGAAACCTTTGAGTTAATGTGTACAAAATCTGGTAGCCATCTAAAAATCTTCAAAATATCATACAGCAGACTCAAACGAGCTTTAGAGTACTCCAGGGCTCTTGACATTCTTGCAATTGTTGTCAGAGAAAGGCACAATGTCTCTCAAAGCAGAATCAACATAATGCTTCCAAAAGGGTGGAAGGAGAAACAGAATTTCTTCTGGAAAGAGACAAAAATCTTCTTCCAGTGGGTTGCTGGTACAGCACAGGGACAAATTCCAAAAAGTTGATATCACTACAATTTCTGTAGAACTTCTTTATGCTTCCTCTGTATCCCTCAGGGAGAGGGGGACAATCCTGCTTTGAAGGACTGGGCTATTCACATCTATAAAGCACTTGAAAATCTCACGGGAAATTTTATAGCGATGCCAGGGTAGATGTGCTCAGGAAGATGAGCTTTTCTTCCCCACTGAGCACAGTCTTTTTCACACTGCCAAGCACCATCTACATTGCATTGTACGATGCTTTTGAAAAAAAAAAAAATCACTGGCAAAATGCATAGGGCTTGATTCTCACATCTTGAAGACAAAATCATGGCCTGTACACTTCATCGAAAAGTACCTTTTTAGCACAGAGCCAGAGTGTGAGCCGCTCGCTCACCGTAGGAAGTCTCATTTAGGTCTGTGAATAAATGTTTCTCAAAAGGGACCAGAGATGTGCAGATTTCTGTACATTGTTCTGCTTTGAACCTTTCTCCAGCTAGCCAGTAAGAGGGGATCTTCTGCTGCTTTTCTCTCTGTCTATTAGGTATCATTTAAACCTTGTACCTTCACAAATATGAGCAAATTCTTTGGTTTTCCATTAGCCTGGAGGCACATACAGTGCTGTCAGCCTAACCAATCATCATCACTGTTTTAGGGACCCAATAGAACTATTAGCAAATTTGAGGGAGGCACAAAGTACTACCTGCATGCCTTCCCTTTTGCTTCTGTTTTGTGTTAAATCACTTGCATGTCAGCTCTGAGGCTTCAATTCAACTGGGGGCTGTGTCAGACCGTGCATTTGAAAAGGCAGTGATTGTCAGCCAGAAGAAAGCAATCATAGCATCTTCTGATGCAATGAAGGGATAGCAATCATAGCATCTTCCCATGCACTATGGTGATGCCCCAAAGTTTTAGGAAACTTATAAATACTGTGGCAATGTAAGGACAAGGAACAAGGCTTGGAGCGAGAAGCCTGGAAACCTTCCGTTCTGAGCCTTGAATTCTTTTATGCCTTAAGAAAAAGTCCTGAACATTTTCTATGGGCCATTTATTAGTGAGAGCAGACTATCCAGTACCAAATCATCATGCATTGTATCCTCCCGGGAAATGGCAAGGTAGGTATTTAAGTAGGACATTCTCGATGCTGAGAAGATTTGTGTTATCGTCTTTCTCTTCTGTTACTAGTAACATAAGGCTGGGAACCAGGGCTCTGAATAGCCTTTAAGATTTGAAGTCTCATGAGTACCAGAGAGACTTAGGCTCCCAGACACCTCATAAATCTGGACCATGGATACTGTTTCCTTTCTCTTCTGGGATGATCGAATCATTTCAAACAGTAGAAGAGAGAATAATGAATAACAATGTGGGACTAATCAGGTTTATACACAGTGTTATCTTGGAAATAGCAATGCTAAAGAGCCATTCCTCAAATTTTAGTGGTAACAGCTTCCACACAGAGGAAAAGCAGACAACTGCATACTAAAGCAAAGCTGGGTGGGGAGCAGCTCTGTTGAAAAAGACCTGGGGGTCTTGGTAGATAGAAGTCTGAACAGGAGCCAGCTGCGTGTCTGGAGGCAGCAGCAGCCCAGGCTGTATTAATAGGAGCACAGCCAGGATACTGAGAGGTGTTCGTCCACCCCAGATCAGCACTGCATCCAACTCTGGTTCCCCCAGTGTGGGAATGAGAGTGATAACCTGAAATAAGTTTAAGAGAGATCACTGAGATGTTTGAGGCTGCAGCATTTGCCCTATGAAGAGATGCTGGGAGAAGTGGTCTGGTTGCATCTGGGAAAGAGAAGGCTTCAGGGGACCTCATAGAAACCCCTATAACACCTAGAAGGAGGTCACCTCATGATCTATCCTGTGGTCTGACTCTGCTCTTAAGCAAGAGGTTGTACTAAGGCTGCCTGAGCCTGTGATCCTCTGATCCCATTTCTTCACAGGTGACTTGGTGCTTCCATTCTTTTTCTGTCTGCCACCTTCCTCATACCAATCTTTACCTTTATGTATGTTTTTCATTTGGTATATTCTTTTCATTTTCCTCTCTGAAGTTAATTTCACCAATCCAATAAAATCCAATCCCCAGCATTTCTTCGTTTATCTTCCTAACAGGTTATTGTTTCAAGGTTGTTAGGTTGTCTTCTCCTCCACTTTACTTCCCTCCTTTGTCCTGCCAGCCATCATTAAGCTTTTCTTGTTTCAAGCAACATTAATCTTTAGCCATTGATCTTTAAATAGAATTGAAAAATAGGACATCAGGCTCTCTACTTCTATTTTCCTTACCTAATCTATTTCTGATGTAATTTCAGAGTTAGTATTACTACCCATTTAAACACAGCTTGTTGTATTGAGAGAACAACTTGACTCAGATTTGAGTCATTTCTTTCTGATGCACAAATTTGTTTTATTGAAGATATTGTAGAATACATTCAGATGTTCATCAATAAGAGGTATGTTTAGCATTTAGTACAATCAGAACAAATCAATAGAGTTCTGGGTCAGCTCAGGTCTAATTGTGGATCAGAATTTGCAAATGAGCAGGTGATTAAGGTGTCTTGGCTAGGCAAAATATCTCTCAGTCTGGGTGCTAAACTGGTCTCCCAGACAGGAGAGGTGGACTAGGCCAGATTTGTACAGTTAGTACTGGGGAAGATCAGAGAGATGCACTGCAGCAGCTGTGGCCTTAGTGGGCCATGATAGAAGGAAAGGTCCAAAGAGCATTCTATTTCAACAGAAATGAAGAGGACACAGCCTTCAGGGGCTGGACTCGATGATCTCTTGAGGTCCCTTCCAACCCCTACAATTTTGTGATTCATTCCCTTGTCTGTTTGCAGAGGCTGTTCTCATGGCAAGGGGACTCCTGTTGTCCTCCTCAGCTCTAGAGGGCATGGATGGGTTATTTTACCTTATTTTGCAGTTCTGCCTGGGATCATCTCACTACTGAGTGGGCTGCAAATCACAAAAATGTTTTTGAGGTGTACACCATAATCTGAAGCAAGCTTTTTAATAAGTTAATCCAGTTTGCTTTGCATGTCTAAGGCCTGTTAGGTTATTTGAAAACTATGGTAAATTATCCCTCTGGCATGTATCTGTTTCATCACTGTTGTGTCTAGAGTTTTCTTTTTCTCTCTAACCTTGTAGCAGGAGACTTTTGAAAGAACAGTACCATCCCTCGCTGCATTTAACTAAACCAAGATATGACTCCTGGGGATAGTCTAATGGGGAAAAGAGCAGGAAGAGAACATCATCTGCCAGCATATTAATGTTCCAAATTATGCACATCCTTCTTCATAAAGATGGTTTCATTAATTCCAAGTCAAATAATATTGATTCTCAATGTGACACAAAGACGGGTGATCACTGTAATCCAACTTACAAAGCAATCTGAACAGCAGCTGAGGCAGGAGAGAATGGGAACTCTTGAGAAGTGTTTGTGCCAAAGAGTGACCCTTATGAGCAGGAGAATAGTACTTTTACTCAAGCCAAGGAGAATTAAACATGCATAGATAATTTAAATGAGCCTTTTCTTAAATTAAAAGAGGAAAAATGTTGTCTAATATCCAGTTTCTTAAATTTAATTATTATTTATTATTATTATTATGTAAGTAGCTCTGAGAAAACTTGTTAGTAGAGTATAAACTAACACATCACTGTATTTCTGAGAGAAATAGAGAGTGCGTATAGTTTTCTAATAGGAGTAAAACTTTTTAAATACACTTTGTTATTCTTACAGCAAAGTTGCCTCCACACCAACCCTTCAAGAAAGAAATATTCAGAAAGGGATTCTTTTAATATTTTTCTTACTGTTAGCTTTATATATGATATCTGCTATATAAATTCCATGTGTCCCATTCATCATTTTCATTGACAGATTCAGTTCTCATATAACAAATCGCTAACTTTCTACTACCTCAAATAATACAATTCATCACTGCCTTTCTCTGAATATGTTAAGACTTGTCACTGTGATTCCCTCTGTCTCATCAGTGCATATGTCAAATACATATCCGGGCATTATACAGCCTCTATCATATTGATAGTTGGGGTTTTTCAGTGGGGAAAAATCCCTACCAAAATCCCAAGGTTTGGAACAGAAGACAAATGGATGTAAGTTGAAAATTAATACTGATGAGTCATGTCAGGCAAAGTAGTTAACTCTCTTTTGGGTCAGACAATCAAATGAGTCGAGCTCTCCTGAGAAACATTTACACCACAAGAAGAGGAAGAGGCTGCAGTGGAGTATCAATACTGCAATAAGATGCAGAAAGCCATAGAGAGATGCTGAATAATCTGATTCTTCCTGCATAAATCTTGGTCCTGTGATACCTGATCCCTTCTGACTCAGCCTGACTCATTCTGTACCGTGCTTGCGACTCCAATACATTTTCTGCCATGACAATCCTTTCATCTTCCCCCATGTAAATCCGAGTCACTTGTCCAATGGACACATTCAATATGACAAGATTTTCTGCATCAGAGTTCTTTTTCAGCTCTTTTTGCTTCTCCTCTATGTGTCAAGTCTGAATCACATCCCTACCTGCCACCCACTGCCTCTTCAAAGTGTGAGCAGACACACACAAACAAACAAAATGCTTACAGAAAAGGAAGGACGTAATTCCCACTAGTTTCCAGAATCAACACTAACAAAGCAACCTGTCACTGAAAGCCAAGTCAATAGGTACATCCTTCCTGCTAGATAAGAGATGACTAGGGAGTAATTTTTAGCACTGGGCCATCCTGACTCTTCACCCACCTGCTCACTGGCTCTTTGTCCTGTTTGAAGGATGAAACCTATGCATGGCTCCCTCTAAAGACTGGTTCTCATGGGAGGACAGTGGGTAAGACTGCACAAAACTGGGGTCTAAATTCATCTCAGCTGTTTAACAAGCTTGCTGTTAAATCTTATTACTTGCCTTTCCTCTGCAGACAATAGGAAAAAAAAAAAAATCAAGCTCCTGCATTTTGTACCTCTCACCTTGCTCCATGGTTTAGGACAAATCCCTTTCTGGATGTTCCTCTTCCCACGTCTGATGAAGGTATGAGCCTAAAAAAACCTGGGTAGACTCTTTTCTTGGTTTTAATGACTAAAGTTGGGCAAAATGGTTCCACTCTTGAAGTGGCATGTGTCTGCACTGCCTGCATAGATTGCCAGCTGCTCAAGCAGAGAGGTGCCCTCCTTGGTATTTTGTACCGTAGTCATGAAATCCACTTCTTATGTGTGTTGACTGATATCCTAGGGACTTCAGATGTCATGCACAGCCATGGAAAAGCTGACTGAGAAGAGCCTAGATAATTGCAAAATGACTTACAATAAGGCACGGAAAGGCTACTGCAGATCCAGCTGTGATAACAGTGCAGCTTACTCCTCCAGCCTGGAGGGAGAGAAAATATACAAAATGCAGCTATGCATTTGATGGTATGTTGAATGTTACACTGAATATACTTAGAAAAAACATGAACTCACACTCTAGCTACTGTAGTGAACCAAAAAAGACTTTCAAAGGACAAAAAAAAGTCAAATCTGTTATCTATAACTATAGCTCAGTAGTTTATAAGGAGAGTGGGGGCTATACTTTTCTGGCAGTCGTGTCAGCACATTCAATGTAGTATGGTTTAATATTTCTGCTTACCTGTTCTGCACCTTCTTCTTTACATCCTCTTTTTTGCATCCCTATGGGGCAGAGATACTCAGTAATGCCAAGTTCTGAATGGGTGAAAACAGTGAGTTTGAACCTGCAATTCAGAAAGCGGCGTGGCTGCACGGGCAGCTCTGAATGGCTCCACGAAAGGAACAGGGACAGCAAGCTCAGGCAGGCTGGATTGCACTCCCCTCACACAGGATTTCTAAAGGTTTTTGCACCTACCTTCTGTATCTACAAATTGGAGAAAGGGTGAGACCACTGAAACAACAGAATCTGATGGCTGAAAATTAGGAAATTAGAAATGAAAGGCCAGGTTGTAATTGCTAAGGAAAAAAAAAAATAGTGGACCTGCTTACCAAGTACTGGGACAAACCCAATACTTCTTCAAGCCCTTCCGATGAAGTAGGATATCTTTCCAAGAGTGCTTCCTTAGTAAGCATTGCAGCACTTTCTTGCAAACCATGAGCAACATCCCGTGCAGGGTTGCTCAGAGGTGTCAGCTCAAGTCCTGGATGCCAAGGGGACATGTCAGGGGAGCATTGCATCTCAGCTAATCAACAGTATTAATTAGCATGGCACACCATGGCATTAGTATAGTTACTTCCAGTTCCAAAATCAGAAAATATGAAGCTGGATGATAAGCCTCCTTGTCTGACCACATGGATATAAATATCAAAGAAAGCTTGTTTTGCATGAATAAAATTCTACATTCTGAGATGAGCAAGTATGCAGAGCAGACCATCATAATGGGCCACAGTTCTTCACAGTAGATCCCCCTGTAAGTGTGACCAGTGGTAGATTTATCCATTTGCTGTCCTCTGGATCACTTCTGCTGTTCTCTGTCTTTTTTGATGAATGTGTCAAATTTTCCCTAATATAGAAAATTAGTCACCATTTACTGACCTAATATATAAGGGCTTTGGGAAACATGAACACATTTGAATTTACCTCTTATTAAATGTGCACTTCGAAACTCTTGGTGGAACACGGGAATGTGCTGTACACATCATGTCAGCTAAGGGGAAGATTCCACAGTGTAAATGCAATACCAGAGATACCACCACAGTCAGTGCCTAAGGAGATAACGCCACAGTCTGACAAGCAGTGACACCAATGCCAAAAAGCTCTTGCCTGAGTTAATGTCACCAAATATTACACAACAATAACATGCATTATAGCGTGTGCATCACATGAATGTAAATATTACATTACACGACTTCCATCACTATTACATAAAGCTGCAGGATTCTATGGCCAGCATGCAGCACACCATCTTCCTCTGAGCCTATTACAGCAACCACCAATGAAGTGTGCTTTATAATGAAAAATACCAAATGCTTTAATATTACTTTCGAAGGGAAAAATCTGTTTTTATTTTCTGTCTCAGTTGTAAAAATAAAATATTTCCAGTCATACCGAGCCAGGGCTAGTCTTTGGTTAGATACATTCTCCTATCCTTATTGAGACAGCTATGATAAAGAACACCAAATAAAGCTTCAAGAAATGAACTGACATATATTTTCCACCCTCCTTGTCCTTGCCATCTGCTACTTAATCGTGGTCATAATGACACGGTTGCAGTGGTGGCTTGATAGACAAAGAGACCTCTTTTTTCCTTCTGTGCTTCTATTCCTACAGCTTGTCAGTACCCAAACCCATCAGGAACAGAAATGATGGAGGAGGGAGAAGAGGTGGAAGTAGGCATAGGTGGGCCTGGCACATCCACGCTGTCAAGGGACCCAATGTGTTTCTACAGCCCATTGCTTTCCTCTCGTTGAGGCCGTGACAGCTATTGCTGCCCTGTTGGTTTTTCAGTAAATAACTCATCCATTTTTGTTTCCTTTTCTGTAAGATTGAGTTGAAACTGAACAGACCTCAAGTTTCCTTTTCAGTTTCTTTTCAGAGGTTACTGTGTAAGAAGAAAAATGAAGACCAATTTGGTAGCTACTTTAAAATTGTTTTAGTCACTTCAGTTATGATGTGGGATAGAGAGTGGTGGAACTTACTGGGAAGAAGAAACGGAAATAAATGAAATATTGCTGAGAGGTTAACGGGAAAAGAAAACCCTGAAAGTTAAGCAGAGGTACAGAAAGTGCTTAGTCCTGCACGAATTCTCAAATACTTGTCTCCTACTGTGCTCTAAAACAGTCACTGCTGGTCTCAACCAGGTACTAATGATGCCTCTGTTCCTACCTCTTACTGCAACAGTAGATCAAAACCAAATTCATGTTCTTTCAACATTGTTAAAATGCAAGGCATGACTTTAAGATGAGCCCTTAATGAAAGGAGAAAGAGGTCAAAAGAGCATACTTGTGGCTCACCAATCTGATAAAACCTTTCAATCTGCTGAATGAGCCACCTCTGCGCTATGCGAAAATAAATGAGTAGCGTCTTTCTGATGGCAAACGTTTATGTGCAAGATAATTTCAGCAGATCCAGAAGTCACAAGAGACATGAGCCTGTCTTTTAGTACAGTTGCTGTGGAACCTTCCGTGCCTCTAACATTTTAAATGAATGCACAGCAGTCCTCAGGCTCCGCGCATTGAATACGCCTCTGTGGGACCAAACCTCGGCTCTTTACCTCCTGCTGCTATTTTTGGAGGCAGTTGGTGCTTATTACAATACCTTTTCTTCTAAGGTTATTGAACCACTGGTACACCAGAAGCTGTTAAAGAGGGAAGGAATAAAATGACAGTGTCTAAGTCTCAAATCTTAAGAGTCAGGAAATAGGTTTGTGTGGGATCAGTTTGCTCCCCAGCCACTTAGAGTGGAGTAGTTTGCATCTTCCTTGGAAAATTTGCTTTTGTTGGGATTTTGGAGAACATGCCAGGGAACAAAAAGGCTGTTTTGCTCCTGGATAGTTAAAAATATTCAGTCTTAGGTTAGCAGCCAGGGAGACTCAGCCTAAGGGTCAGAGAAAAGAAGGTGGTTCTTCACACATAAGTAGTAGACCCAAGGAGCTCCTTGCCAAGGATGTTAGCAATGCAAAAAGCCTGTGTGGATTCAGGGAGGGGGACTGGGCAGATATTCAAAATTGAGAGCTAGTGCCCGTACTGGGCAGACAGAGTGCACATCAAGCTGACAAAATCCCCTAAACTAGCCCTCAGATTTTGAACCTCTTTAATTCCAAACAGCTAAACTTTTTCTGAATCTCAGAAGATAACATCCATACACATTGAAGCTTTTTTGTTTCAGAGAAATTCAGTAAGGAATGAAGCATTCATAAGGAGCTAAATGATCTATTTTGACACAGCCATCATCCTTGCAGGATACACATTTTTGGCTCAGAAAGTGTGTTTGCAGAATGGTTGTCATTCAGGAAGAAATAAGAGTTTATAAAAAATGCATGTAAATTTAGTCCCACAGGCAATAAATATGCTTTTAGAATAATACAGTCCTCAGAAATATTTCCAAAACAAGGCTATCTAAGAACATGGGATTAGATTCCAGCATACCAGGAAAGTGGGAAAATATTTTGGTATCAATAAGAAGAACAATTAAAAGCCTACATTTGATTTCAGGAGAAAAAAAACCAAACCAAACCAGTGATTTAAGAAAGGCTGAAACATTCTAATAGCCTTATTCCACATGAATGACTACAAAAGCAGGTTGACTTTCTACTGATCAAACTCTGTTTCCACATACTTGCTGCCATAGACAACAGAAAATAAAAACCAGCAGAGATTTGCAAAATAAAATCATACTGGATATTTTATTTACTTTTTTTCTTTTTGCTTGAGGCTCGTGGCTGGATGTGGCATCAATACAATTTTGTAAAAGCTTTTTAGACAGAATTTTTTGGAGGGGGGGTGGTTTTTTTTTTTTTTGGTCTGGTTTCCCACCCTCTGACAAATACAAACATCTTGCAGCTTGTCTCACATCCTCTACTTGAGATTCCTAGCTCTCTAAATCCCACATTTCTGATTCTGTAAATGCATCTGTTACGGGAGCTGATACAAGTAGCTGGAACCTCTTTCCTTACTCTATAATCTAATGCACTTAGCGAGCCAATGAATATGTGTGAAAGGAGGGGCTTTCTGGCTAAGGGACTCCTTGCAGGGGAACAGCTGTTACAACGGCAAAACCTTAACCGAAGCCAGGCAAACACACTCACATCTCTCAGTGGCTTTGTGCATCTAGGTCTGGCAAGACAACTCCCCCCCCCCCCCCGCCACCCTTCTCCGCCTCCGTCTCTTCCTCTCTGTCTGCAAAGAGTGAGCAAACTAGCAGAGAGAAACTTACAGAAGATCGGATCTCAGTTGTGAAACATTTTGGGGATCCAGCAATGGCCTGGATCAGCAATATCTCCTGGTTTAATCACTTGGCGCTACATGAAGAACGTTTCAGGAGGTACTTGAACAGCACTGAGGATTACTTAGCCTTCCTGTGTGGGCCCAGACGGAGCCATCTGTTCTTGCCCATGGCTTTGGTGTACACCCTGATCTTCGTTGTTGGGGTGGTAGGTAACTTCTTAGTTTGCCTGGTAATCCTCAAGCACCGGAACATGAAGACCCCAACCAATTACTATCTCTTCAGCCTTGCCGTCTCAGACCTGCTCGTGCTGCTTTTTGGGATGCCACTGGAAGTCTACGAGATGTGGAGCAACTACCCCTTCTTGTTTGGGCCCGTTGGCTGCTATTTCAAGACAGCGCTATTTGAGACAGTTTGTTTTGCCTCCATCCTCAGCGTGACCACAGTCAGCGTGGAGAGATACATTGCTATCCTCCATCCTTTCCGTGCCAAGCTGGAAAGCACTCGCAAACGTGCCCTGAGGACCATCGTGGTGCTCTGGGTGCTGTCTGTCCTCTTCGCCCTCCCCAACACTGGTACCCACGGCATCATGCTGCAGTACTTCCCCAATGGCACCCTGGTCCCCGGATCTGCTACCTGCACTGTAGTCATGCCCATGTGGATCTACAACTGCATTGTTCAGATTACTTCTTTTCTCTTCTATGTGCTGCCTATGGGGGTAATAAGTGTGCTCTACTATCTGATGGGGCTAAGAGTAAGTCCTATTCCAACTATGCTCAGTATTTCCTTAGTTCATTCTTGTGTGTGTGTATGTGTGTATGTGTCTTTTAAGTGATTTCACATTTTTCTTGCCTATCTGGTTCCCACCCCACATACCTAGCCCCCCAACACCCCCCCAAAAAAAAACCCACAAAAATATTTAAAACCCCTGAAAAAAGTGGATCCAGCTCTTTATTTGCTGCAACCCCATTCTCAAATGAATATAGCTAAGTTGGGGAATTATTTTTTTGAAAACTTACCCTCACTGCTGCTCACAATTCAAATGTTCCTTAAACATCCAGGTGTAGATTGACTCCAGCCTCTCAGGGATTTGCACCTTTGCAGCAGGGACTAGAAGGAAATAGACCAAAAGGAAAATGTGAAAAGAATAAAAAGGAGCAGGCTAGTGATTGAATCATCTGTATTATTTATTTTCTCTCTTCTTGTGGCTGTGAAATTTCCATTACATTACTTTATTTTTCTCCTTCCCTGGAGATGGTGATAACATTCAGTTGTTAAAACTCACAAAGCTGTCATAAACTGAAATGCTACCTTATTGCAGCAGCCAGGAAATTCAGCAATCGCTTCTTTATGTAACTGTGGCATAGTTTCACCATCGATTAAGGCTACCTTAGAGTTCCTATTCGTTCTTCCTTCAGAAAGTAAGACTAGTTTTACCAGGTATTCATCATTTAAATACATGGATAAAACAATCAGTATCAAGGCATTATAAAGCTACATAGCACAGCACAAAAGTGCACTGCTAATCATAGCCAGTTGATGACTTTTTTTCTTCTCATTATATGTATTTTGAAAACATAAATCCTATTTCATTGCACTGAGTATAACTCAAAGTTTAAAAAGCTGTGTGTGATCATACAGCAAGACACTGGTGCAATATGCTAGTAGAGACAAATGAACTTACCAAATCTGTGTTGGTATATACATCATTTTCTTGTGCTGGCTGATATTTACTGGTATCTGAACCTATACAGAAGCAGTTTGTCCTGATCCAGGAAAAGCCACAAAGATTAGCTGCCAGAAATCCACAGCACGGAGCAGATCTTCAAAGCAATGAATGGGTTAAATTAGCCCTACTACCCAGTGGCTGCTGTGACATCTTTACATAGAGTCCCTGAAAATTTAGCAAAATAAGACCTGAAGGGAGAGGAAAGCACTGAAAATACGGCTGTTAGAAAAAGAGAAATCCCCAAACTAATAAAAAGAAGTCTTGAAGACTGCAATCACTTCTATTTGCCACATGAGATATACCTAACCCCCATCCCAGCAGAGAAGCTAGGTACCAGATGAGGGCTGCTCCCCCAGGACTTCTGTATATTCACAGGTATGTTCAAGCTGTCTTTCCTAAGGGCTGCAAGATTCGTGCCTCTGCTTTTCTGTATTTCCAACTCATGCTGCCAAATTTTAAACACCACCCTCCCTGGGTACATCCGCATTGCGCTCTGATAATTTCATTTTTCAGCATCAATGATAGAAGAACAGTGTATAGCTATCATTTCACAAGAGAAGACACTTTCTATCTATTCAGAGGATGAAATCTATGAAGCTTCAGCAACACTCCAGAGTGTCCTCAATGCCATGTATTGCGCATAGACTGCTGTGGACCCAAAGTTGATCCAAAGATTGTACAACAGCTCAGATTCAGCAGAGACATAGCCCTTCTTCTGTTAAAGAGTCCAACATCTCTCTTAGGGTCATTTGTCTCAGTAACACACTGGACACAGTGATAACTCTGATTTCAACTATCTTTGAATCAACACAACATGTTCTTGCCACACCTGGTCCAGATTTTTCTCATCAAAGTCTATTTTGCCCTCTAAATGCCCAGTTGTTAAAGCCAGAATCACCTGCAGACAGCTGACTGCCTTTGGCTGGTTCCTGCAGAGCCTGGAAGGGTCTGTTCTCTTTCCATGGAGGTTGTCCTGCAAACCTTGCACCCACTAACAAGTTTTCCTTTCCATTGGGAGTGAGCAAAGAGTACACCCAGGCTGCAGTTCAGCAGACAGATGGCAATTGTTTGAGCCAGATCACTCCAGTAGGAAGAATTGCATGCTGCAGCACAAGCCTCATGGTTTTAAAATATTGGGTTTTTTCCTTCAGATGGAGAGAATGTTTGATCACCACTTGTGTCAGGCCAAGGAGCTTACAGAAAACAGTTCTCCTGCTTTTGCTGAGTGGTCTCACTAGGTTTGCCTGGGGATAGGTGAAGCCCTGTTTTGCTCTGCCTTTTGATTTGTGGTATGAAATGCTGTAGCTAATAAAGATGTAGGGGGAAAATCCAATTTTCAGCTTCTTGCTCCAGATACTTTTAATTCTCTTGGAGTGAATGGGTAACATTCATCTCCAGGCAACCCTGCCTAGGCCCAGTGATATAAAAGTAACCACTACCTTGGCCAGAGTTCTCCCACTGTCAAACCATCAGCATGAATTCAAGTTACAACCTTTGCCATGGATTCTATTCTCTTTTTTTTATATGTTTTTCCTTCCTCTTTGTCATAACTCATTGTTTTATTAAGTTGCAACTGTGGAGTTATTTTTACTAGTTACACCTCCATCTTTTATCACTTGAGGCTCAAGGGGAGCCTTACAGTATCATCAAAATGACAGGTGGAAGGTGAAAAATAAAGATACATGTGTGTCTGGTTTATTACAGCATCAGAGCACTGTATTCTCTGAGGCATTGGAATATGCCTGGAATAAACTGTGGTAGAGACTGAAAACCCACTGAAGAGAAACAGGGGATTTTAGTCAATCTGAGCAGACGTTTATCACCAGATGTGTGTAAAATCAACTAAGGTTCTTCCTGAAGCAACTGTGGCTATGGCTAAAAAGTTATAAAAGGAATAATGCAAAACATGAGAGGCTGAATTGCAAGATAATTGAATATCATTCAATTTACTGTGTTTCCCTTTTACGGGTCTTTATGAATAAATAGGACATTGAAGGAAGGTCTCATTCAATCATATTTACAGGAAAGCATTGTTAAACAAAACTTGGGACACAAAGTCACTGTGTAAAAAGCAAAACAATATGGCATGACTAGCATGCTTTCATGAGATTTTTACAAATCCAGATTGATTTTCTTCCCCCTCATTCCTGACACTCTTCCCTATGTAATTGAAAGTTTTGTTTCCAGTTTCTCCCAGTTGAAAAAAGCTTCACTCCAAATCTGTTGGCTAATCAGAAGTTCCCACTTCAGAAAGCCGGGTCCAGTTATGGGCTCTCAATAGATGGTTTCTTTTATAATCAAAGCAATTGTCCTGATTATCTAGCTTTGGTCTTTTGATCACCAAAGTACCAGTGCTTTCACATAAGCATACTGGAGAAGTGCTTCACTGAGGATCAGATTATTATTCTTCATGTTCATTTTTTTTAAAATTCAGAAAACACCCTGGAGAATACAGAAAAGCTCACCTTGCTGTAACTGAGCAGCACGTGGCTGAAATGTGGCTGAATCTGTGTGCATGATGGACACTGTCTGCAACGGATCATGTATGGGTTTTGTTCATTAGATGGATTGAATACCAATTAGTCCAAACAGCCAGGGCATGAAATGAACTCCCTTGAATTCTACAGGAATTTTTCCAGTGATTTCAGCTGTGTTTCACTGAGGGCTCTCTGGGTATTTTTTGGATCATTGTTTTGTGCTTAATTGTGGGGAACCTTTTTAGCAAAATAAACAAACAAACAATATTTTGCTAGAAGAGAAAATAACACCTAGCAAAATACTGTTTAAATTGAATACAAACTGTGAACCAAATATTGACTCATTGAGAAAGGACAAGAAGGGAACTGAAATACAGATTTCCTATAAATATGCAGTCTGAGAGGAATAAAATCTGCAGATTCTTTTGAACCTAAAGCTCCGATGTTTCCCCAGACTAAAACTGAAATATAACTGTAGAATTTTTTTTCAGTGAGCCCTGAGTTGCCCTGAATTTTACCTTCTCAAACCAGAACTATCAAAATATCAGAGGCTATGTCTCACAGGAATGTCATCTCCTGTTTAAGCTCTCCTTTGGTTTCTCCCCTTTTACCAGTTGAAAGGAGATAAATCTTTGGAAGTGGAGGAAATGGCTGTGAACGTCCAGAGACCATCCAGGAAATCAGTGACCAAGATGCTGTGTAAGTAGTGAGTCTTTCTGTCATTTATTTACCATGGACAAGAAGGTGACCAAGTCCTGAAAGGTACCAAGGAAATTCACTGAATACAAGAGTTATGAGAATAGTAGCTGTGATTAAAATGAAAAATAAGTTTAGTGCTGTTTTATATGGACTTACAGGGTATGGGACCAAAACACCACCTCTAACTATCAAAAGACTCAGCAGGCAAATTCTCCTCCCCAGCACAGGAGGAGGTGGAGCAAACCTACATGGCAGATGCTCGAATGGCAACTCTCGAATATCCCTCACTGCAACCCTGACTCTTGCAGTCCTCTGGGGAAGATCCCTCTTTTTCAAAGTGCAAAAAAAAAAAATCTATCTTGTACATTTTTAGAGAAGGACGTACCTCTGGTTTGCATTACAGCACAAGCTCTGCTCATGAACAAAGTTATGCCAAGCCACATACATCACCTACTGCTGACTTAACCACTTAGACCTTCCCAAGAAAAAGTAGGACCTAGGCAGACTTGCACGTTATGTAGCATTCAGGAGAAATTTCTGTTCCAACCACCCTGAAAGCACTGACATCACTTCCTAATTTTGAGCTGTCTTTAAGGCAAATATCACCTTGCTACTGAGGTGGTGTTTATGCAGAAAACATGAATCACCTTTAACATTTCCTGCAACAACATTATTCTTTCAGGCAGCTTAAGTCACCTTCTGAACTAGGAAATTGTACTTTGAAGCCAGCCTGATTCTCTGCATCTCATGACTGTGCCCACAGGTGGTCATAGGACCCAAGTTCAGGAATGGGTTTGCAAGAGTCCTTACCAGAGCCACCACAGGTCAAGTTGTGGATGAAGGCAGTGTCGTCTTCTTTCATGCTGAACAGTGCCCCCAGAGGCATGGCAGATGGCTCCTGCAGCCTTATCCTGCTATGGGATGTACACACAGTGTGAGAGGAAATTAATTCCAAGGCATAAGGGAGTCAGTGTGTCCCATGTACCAGATGAGTCCAGACATCTCACTGGCAGTTTCTTCCTTGGGCTCTCTACATGCCACTGCATTACCTGGCTCTTGCCTGTACTGTTTGAAAGTCCCTGTGTGTGTGTGCATTGAGTTATCCAGCACAGAAATTAGTGGAAAGTTTGTTCTTTTACCTGGCAGTGTTTCTCAGTGACCAGAAAGACCACAGAAAGGATGGCAAAACTTTTGAAACAATTAATACAATTTGTATATTTAGTATTTTATACAGCTTTGAACTTTCTCTGCTCTGTGCAGGCTAGTGAACTGTATCCTTCCATAACAGACTCAATTTCTTCTTCCTTTTCTCTACACTAGTTGTCCTTGTGATGGTTTTTGCTATATGCTGGGCACCGTTCCATATAGATCGACTCTTCTTCAGCTTTGTTGTGGAATGGACAGAGCCTCTGGCTAATATATTCAACTTAATTCATGTGGTGTCAGGTAAAGCTTTCTTCTTCCACTTGCACAGGGACTGGGAAAGAGCATTTGTGAGTGGTTTTCTAGAAATGTGTAGTCATTTATTTTGTAGGTGACATGAGGCATGTGGGGAAAAGCTTTTTGGGATCTGGTAGACAGTGACAAGAATCATGCCTTGAATAAAAACAGCATGCAAGTTTCTGCAACTTTCAAGATCTAAGCATGTTGTCCAATAACAGTTGTCTGAATATTCAGAGAAAGAATAGGGGAAAAAAAATAAATATTAGGATATCATAAATCATTTCCAGCTGCTTTTCCTTCCTGGAAATGTTCAGAAGTGAAGATGGCTGGCATTCAGCTGCTTTTAATGAATACACAGCAGCAGGCACCATCCTCCAGAGGGTCTCTCTGGCAAACAGGAAACCTTACCAAATGGCAAGAGAAAAGACTTACATACTGCTCAGAACTGGGTGCTATTGCCAAATGTTTACGGCCCTGCCAACCAGAAAATGAAGGCTGCTTCAAAGAGGAATCTTAGTTTCAGTCTGTCATGGGAAAACATTGAATGTGGCCATTAGGCAGCTCAGACAAATCCAATCTCATGCAATTGTCCTAGTGTGCTGTAAGAAATTAGCTCCCCTTGGCTGGAAGTTATCCTCTGACAGCTCTGATGGGGGCACCAGCTGTGGAAAGCCTGCTGTGGGGATGCTGGCTGTGCTGGAGGCAGGCGGGTACAGCTTGAGAGAGAGCTGGCTCCTGAACAGCTGGAGATGATAGCAAGCTCCAGCTAGTGCTCTTTCCCACTTTCCTTTCCCTGTGTGCTGCAATGCTTGAACTCACCTGGGTAAGACATCCCTCTGCCAGGACGATATCAGGTGGAGATGGGCTGCAGCTGCCTCCACCTTTGCACCCAAGCTTGGTGGAGCAGTATAGCCAAGGAAGAGATCTTTCCTCTTCTGGGATCATTACACACACAAATTACTCACTCTCTCTTTTCCACACCCTTGTTCTTCTAGGTGTTTTCTTCTATCTAAGCTCTGCAGTGAACCCCATAATTTACAATCTGTTGTCCCAGCGCTTCAGGATGGCTTTCCTCAGTGTGATTTCTCCTTGCTGCAAGCACTGGACCCCTAAACATCCCACTAGCAAGATTCCTGCCCAGCAGAGCATCTTTGTGGTTGAGGACCACAAACTCATGGACTCTGCTGAAGACACAAGTCTCCCTGGCACCCACAGGACATCTGTCAGCAGTTCCCAGCTCTCCACTGGTCTGTGACTTTCCATGTTGTGATCCAGGTGAGAGAGAAGTTAAGGAAAATTACTTTAGGAAACAAAGAGAAAAGACCCTCCTGAAAGAGGGATTTTAGCAAGAAGAGCTCACAGAGGGCGATGAGTGAGCAAGAAGACTGTAAGTAGGTGTTGATTGAGAAGCACTGTATTACCCTTAAACTCAGTTGAGGGCTGGAAACATCAGCTTACTGTCTGCATGCTGTGCCAGCCAAGAGCTGCTTTACCTACACAGGACACACTCCTGATGTTACCAGCACAGGATGGAGACACAGCTCATCCAACTCTTGCCAAATGGCTTTTTGTGCACCAGCCTAAACATCAGTTTTTACCTAGTTTGAAATGGGGCAATAAGCCTTGTCTACCCACTTCCAGCTTCAGGCAACCCACTCACGCCTCTCTCTCCTACAGTCTTCTGTGTGGCAGTTGCAAGTCTCTCATGGCAGCATGAGGAATTAGGCATGGACAAGAGCAGCTCTGAGCTGTGCTGATAAACACCAGGCACCAGCACTAGTTTCTTTGGGGGCCAGAACATCCAAGGAGCCAATAGTTGTAAAATAAATGCAAAGCAAAGTTTTGCTTTCTGAGCAAGGCAAAGATTCCATGAGGATGCTGATTGATGCTGATTAATGCCTTGAATCACTTTGTCAAAAAACCCTACTGGGCAGTGGGTTATTTTTAGCAAGTCTCAGTCACTGACAGCTCCTCATACTATGTCTAACGATATGTACACAGCTCTGAAATGACACATGCATCCCACAAATCCATCTGCTTGGCCTGGGAAATAGCCATCACTGGGGGCTGAGGATGTTCCTGGCATGACTCCTCTGCCCAAAACGCAGCTAGTGTGGGATATCTGCCCAGGGAATGCGAAAGCTCTGCTGCCTTTGCAGGCTTATCCTGGGCATTCTATGGTTTTATTTTTGCCCAGCTGCCTGAGCTGAGTCTGATCACATACAGATGGACTGTGATAGGTCCCTGCTGTGACCTACATCCTGAAGTTTGCAACAGAATCTTTTCAGGGGGTTCCTGCTCTGACAGGGGGGTTGGACTAGATGATCTCAAGAGGTCCCTTCCAACCCCTATCATTTTGTGATTCTGTGATTCATTCTGTGATTCATTGCTTGAACATCAGACACGTATGTGCCATCTCTGCCAGTGAAGCCCTGTGGTCCTGCTTCACCCGACTTCACACCTGCCCATAGCAGCTGGAATGCAGAGGTCAGAGATCTACATGGGTTTAGGGGCAACCAGGAAACAGGCTGGAAACCACAATGGGATTGTGACATACCTGCAGGATCAGAGAAGCCGATACGCAGGCGATAAAAAGGAGAGTTTTGCAGTGATTCACATCTCCTGAATTAAGATTGGTTTTTTTGCCACAAAACACAATATAAGGTCTGGGAAACTCTTGCACCCCAGTCGTGCAAATGTCCTGAAGGGAGCATACTTAATTCAAGCTGAATTTCTGAGCTCCACTGAGTTCCTGAGCTCCACAACTGCGAGAGGTCAGGACCCTTTTGTGAAGAGGGAGAGAGGTGAATCCATTACATGGCAGGGAATTGTATAAACCTCTCTCTCTCCCAAGTTTCAAAGCCTGCTTGTGGCATGTCAGAGAAATGCCTCCCTCATGCATAATGACACAGTGCTGGGTTTGGCCACCGCTCTGGGCTCAGGCTTGGCATGCACTGCCACAGAATATCACTCCCGTGTGTCATCAAGGGGCTGGGACTTACATAGTCAGAGTAGATAGATTTACCATTAATGAATTAGTTCCTGAAGGATGATACACGATTTACATAAAGGCTTACTCCAGCCTGGTCACTGGAAACCCAGAGGACATTTCCCACCATAGGAGGAAGTGGTTATACTCCTGCTACAACCAGCTCTTACCTTGTCTGTTCCAGAGTCTTCTGTTTTGTCTCTCACTGTGGGGGCTCATGGCAGCTGGCGAGTCGCCTCTTCCTGCAGCGCAAGGAGAACTTTAGCCCATGTTTTCTGTCATTTTAGCAGCTGCAATCTTGAGAAACAAGCCATGGGAGGGGGTCACAGATACACCCAAGGCCCTGGAGAGAAAAGGCAATTCCTGCTCTCTGAAGACACAGCTGAAATACTTTGCCACCACCAAGTGGACACTTGAGTTCTGTCTGTGACATTTACATTTCCGACCAGTTTTGTGTTTTTCCCTCCACCAGACATTACTGTGCATTTACCCTCTGAACCTGCCATGGTGTTTGTGCTGCAAGCTGCTCCGGTCTTTGAGGGCAGGGAGGTCTATGCTCCCACCCAGAGCTGAGGATTGCCTAGGCAGAGGCTGTGCTGGAGTTCCTCCTTCACCATGTGCCTCCCTTGTGCAACTCCCGAATTGACCCTGGGGTTTATCCTCCTTATCCCAGTTGGGTACCACTCAAAGTGCATCTCCTCCACCGTCCTAGCCAAAGCAGTGAGGGGACAATATAGTCTGACATACTCACACATCCACTATATGATGCAGAAATTCCTCTGCAAGATTTTGTGGCTCTCTGAACAAATCTTATGCATTTAGGACCAGACATCATCTCGTGTTGGTGCACAGAGAGCCATCCATGAGTGACGGATGCCTTTCTTCATGGAGGCAACTTTGGCTGCAAAGCCTGGGGTTGGTAAATGCACCCCTGACTCGCAGTTGAGCACGCAGACCCGCTGTCAAGGCTGGGGTGGGAAGCTGCAGGGTGAAGATTTTATATGATCTTAACTGAAGTGCTGAAATTTTTGTTCCCAGGGAAGACAAGGGGCTTTGTGAGGAAGGGAAGTGGTGGGGGAAGAAAAGTGTATCTGGATAGGGAAATTTTAGAAGAGAAATAGTGAGGAGCAAATGACCAAGAACTCACCTGTTCTGAACCAACTTCTTTTATCCTAAAAGCAGGTTTAAGCACATTTAATTTGACATCAACCAAAAGAAATGACACTTGCAACCAAAAATTACCAGCTTCTTTTGGCTATATGTAAAAAGGAAAGCCAAAACCAGTCTTGCATGACACTAGCCAAACCTTCTGTGAAAGCATTACTGGGGGAGACATGTCAAAATTCTTCTAGATTCTTCTAAATTCTTCTAAATCCTGCTAATATTGAAAAAAAATGTAGTGAAAAAAACGCATGGGCTGACTTGATGTCGAGCACTCTGAGTCACGCTCCCCATGTCAGCACAGCCCAGCACCCTCTGGCTCCTGCGGGTGAGTCTCTTAGGAAGCCCCTGAAGGTTTTTCTTCCAAAAGGTCAGCACTTGAGTTACTTATCAATGCTGCACTGATATTTACCTGGCTGGCGATCAGAAGCTGCATCCCAACGTGAAAATGCTGGGAAGATGGATAGAGATGTCATGAAAGCTGATGGTATTTCTTCCCTTATCCATTTAGCAGCTTTCATAGCCCAGTGCTGAGAAATGTTGGCAACCGGCTGAGAAAAACTCCTGTTGCAAGAAAACAGAGAACAACTCACTTCTCCCCAAAGTGGTCTAGTGTGATAAAAACTATATTTATTTGAAATCAAGCATGACTTCCGAGGCAGAACTGTCTATTGATTTATTTCTCTGTTTCTCTTTCCCTCTGGGAAACATGCAAGTCTGGGAGCAGAAAGTGTGGAGTGCAGGGCCAACACTCCAGAGCTGCGAACAAAAGATGGAGAGTTTGGAATGTGTTGCAAAGAGGCACTTGAAGGAGAGAAGAATTGCTTGCATCGGTGATGGGTGATGCTCAGATCTAATGCCAGGTTCTGCGCTGGGAAAAAACAGAATGACAGCAAATGGAAAATTCTGTTAAGTTTATGTGAAGAGGTTTTGGACTCTACTGTGTTTTCAAGTGTTTAAACCATGGCTTATCAGTAAAATAAATCTTATCTTTCAGCTGGCTATATGTATTTGTGTGTAACATGACAATAAATATACCAGAGTCTCTCTTCCTATGTCTGGTCCATCCTCCCAAGCTTTGCACTTCTTGTTTCTCCCTCTAATTGCACATGAGGGGCAGAAGATGGAGATCCCTGGGATGTTCAGCCAGCACCAAGTGTGGGACTTTAAGGAGTTACTACAAATCATAGTAGTTAAATAGAAAAAAAAACCCAAGCCATTTATTTCAGCTCATGTATATGCATATGCAAATGCAGCACTAATCCCAGCGTGGTGTGTTGCATCTAAGTGCTCTGCACCACTGTTGTTTCAGGGCAGAAGGTTAAAAACTCAGCAGCATGGTTGTCATAAGCAGAAGAAGGTCCCAAAGCAAAAAGTGTTTCTTTCCCAGACTATGTACCAGGCAGGGCTGTTCTCCCTCCCTCTTTTTCTACAGTTGTTTGCCTCATTTTCTTCGCTGTTCATTATGACACTTGCTAGGGGGTTTTTTTCCCCACTGAGGTTTCTTGCTCCACAAACTAGCAAATCTATAGCAAATTGCTGAGAAGCAGCATTTCCATATCAAATAGATATTAAAGTAAGGAAAAATACAGTAATGAAAACAGAATAATAATCTGGACTTTTTATTTCTATGATGAACTGAGTAGGAATAAAAGGAAAGGAAAAAAAACCCACCGGGAACTCTTGCAAGGATTAGAAGTTGGTTTTAGAATTTGATCCTCATTCATGCAATGATACCAAATGTCCTTCAGAGTGAATTGGGGGATAAAAGAGCTCAAAAGAAACTCTGCAGATAATTGTCCAATTTGGGCCTTGCAGATTTCTCTGCCCAGGAAAATAAACAGGGCTGAAAAAAAAGGTTGGTAGAGTAGGTCAGAAGCCATAAGGGCTCATGTACCAGGAGACAGTGACCAACTTGTGCTCGATTCAGGACTGGCTTCCCTGACTTGAAACAATGAATTTGCCCTGTGTAAAATAAGCATGGAGCATGATGTCAGAACCTTACCTGGAAAGTCAGGAGTTTCTTATTTTCTTCCACATCTCTTTCCATTTCACATTCTGGCCTGTCAACAACCTGCTTTGGTCATACCCCAGGCACAGAGGCAGAAGGTTAAGCTCATTTGCCACCAGAAGTGGAAGACTTTCTCTTGCTGTCTAGACTTTGTGAAACTGTGGAAAGTTGCAGCTGTGGTTTTTAAGGCAAATAATCTTAAATCCACTTCATTTTTAAGGAAGGATTAATTTGAGGAGTAGGGGAGCTGTTGGAATAATTTGCTTCCCACTAGGATCGCTAATTCATGAATGAAATACCGAAGTCTTTATTGCAAAAGCCTAAATAACTTCTTTTAAGCATCCTCAGCTTACACTGTGTTGTGAAATGCATCAACATTCCTTCCCAGAAGAACAGACTTTTGTTAGGGCTTTTTTGGCTGTCAGTGGGTTTTGCAAAAGACCCTTAGACTCAGATCTCTACAACATGAAGATCTTCATGAGAGGAAATCTGGATTCTTTTTACAGTCAAAGGAGAGAAAAATAGCTGTGTTAAAATAAATTTATCTGACCTATTTCAGTCATCTACCTTAGGTGTTTTACAGGTAGTTTTTATGCATCTCATCTACTGTTGAAAAACAAAGATAGGCAGCTAGGTACAGGTCACCTTGAAATGCTGTTTGTTCTTAGTTGCAGAGCAGGTATGTTTGTCAGTCCCTTTCAACTTGTTTCATTTCTTTAGAACCCAAGAGACCCCCCCCTTTAGAAATGACTCACTAGGAAAATCATGCTCCAGACAAGCAAAACAAATGGCTAACAATTAACTCACTGCAGAACACTGGGAGAACAGCATCTTCATTGGTTCACCTACCATTTTTTTCATTGATCTGGGGCTGGTGCCTCTGGGACACCTGGACCATGCTCTCACAAGCTGGGGAAATCAGGAAAAAAAAAAGCTCTACCACTTGCAGAGTTTGCAGCATTTACTTCCAAGCTTGCAGTTTTCCTTCCCTTGCTTCTACAAGAGCTGGTGAGGGCAGGAAAAATATCTGACCTGTCACAGGATGTTCTAAAAGGCTCCTAAACTCAATGGAAAGGCTTCCAAGGGGAAGGTTTTTTCATGCTGCTGTTGACTGCAGTGCAGGTGGGTTGGGCAGCACTGAGCAACTGCAGCAAAAAAAAAACCCTATGAGCATCACAGTTTTGGGAAATAGAACAACTCCCCAGCAGCCTTTTTTTTTGTGAGGAAGGAAATAAAACACCAACACAGGATTATGGTGGTAGAGTTTTTGTTTATTTAACCACATACAGAGCAGAGTTTCTGTTAGGTGGCTTGGTGCTGGGGAAATATGACATGCAGAGGATTTTTTTTGGAATGGGAATAAACTTGGCTAATGCCACAAACCTCAGGTTCCCCCAAGCGCTGCTCCAGTGTTTCCTCCCAGCTCAAGTTACCTGCTCCTGCAGAAAACCAGACAGAACACAGGCACAGGAATATGTATAAATTTACATTACAGTTGCGATGACAGGACCTTCCAACTGGGACTTAGGCACAGTACACAGTGGGGTAACAAAGAACCATTCCTCAGCTGCTTCTCAGGAAACATTCATCTCCATGCTCTTAGCCTAAAGTCATGCAAATCAGTTTGTGCCCCTGCATACAGCAGAGATGAAGAGGCAGTTGACATTGGCTCAGTAGCATCTAGTTTGCTTATGTCTCTCTGCCCCAAGAGGAGGGGTGAGTCGCATAGAGCTCGTTCTCTCTCTTTATATAACAAGAAATAGTCCCTTGGTTGGGTCTGACACAGCAGCTTACCAATTCCCAGTAAAGCTACCACATCACTCCAAGAGGTAGCAACAACTGCCATACACAGCCCAGCCACAGCACACTCCACTTCTTCACAGTGTCTCATGCATTAGCAGCAAGGAGCATTCATAGGGGTGTTAGCATCAATCTGGCCGCTTCAGGTCTCACTTCTCCCCCTATCTCCCCTCCCATGAGGAACAAGCATACTGAAGAATCATCCTTTCCCCCCACCCACTCCTGCCTGTTCACCGCTAAGGAATTCCACTGAGGATTGAGTCTTTTCCTTGCAACTTTATTTGCCAGCTGTAGGGTTTTCACACTGTATTTGTATTCCAGTCCCGATTTCAATTACCTGGCTAACCTTTTCAATTTTCACAGAGAGCGAGAATCAGAAAACAGCAGGTCCTTTATTACAGCTCACACTGGCAGGGAATGTTTCACACACACACATCTCCCCCCCCCTTCATTCCCCAATGTTTGCAGGAAAGCTCTATCAAATTCAAACAAACTCATTGATCATAACTTGTCTATTTACTTACGCTTTGCTGACTGTTAAGTATTCTGGTCCTTTCTGCAGACCTCTTATTCCAACCTCCTTTTGGCTGGAACATGCTATATTTTATATCATTTCTAAAAGACAAGGAGAAACAGTCTTAAGTCCACGCTGGTGCTTGATTCCAGTGGGAATTCTCACCAGGGTCAAATACTGGAAAAGGCCAAAGACTTGTGCTTCAAGAGGGGCTATTTGCTGATCCTTGATGAGCAAGATATGGTGGTATCCAGTCCTTACTTGCATGACTCAGAACACTTCACAATGGAGGCTCTGGGCTTTGGAGGGGTTCCCTCAAACCAGGAGGCAAGTCAGGCACAGGACACCACTCTGCTGATCCCAAAGCCACTGCTCTGCCACTAAGCTCTACTAACCAGAGCTGCCACCTGAAAAATAATTTTCCTCCTCCTTTTGCCTTTCTCAAATCTCCCAGTCATACCCCTCCTTTTATCTACTTCATTCTTCTGAGCTCTTGATACAGCAATCATTTCCATGCCTGCACTCTGTCTGCCCCATCACTCAGCCATGAAGCTCATAAAAATGGTTTATGTGATATGGGGGGGGGGGAGGAAGAAGAGGGAATTTAGTGGAAGAGATCTGTTTCTTAGCAACCCCTTCTTTCTTACTCTTCTTTTGTTATTGCCAGCTCATTATCTCTGTCCATGTTCAACTCCAAATTAACTTAATTACAGGCAGATTTCATATCTCTCTAAACCAGAAGGGGCACTTGTAAAACATCCCTCCAGTCAATAGCAAATGAGGACCTTGGCCTACGCTAGGCAGGCTCTGGGAAAGACAGCTCAGATGTGTCTGTCTTGCTCCCTCCAGAGACCTCTCCCAGTTGCTCATAATTCTTGCCTTTTCTCTGAGCTGCTTTTAGATAAGGCATTTCCTCTACCCATTTTTCAGCCTTCCCAAGTTCATTGAGCTGCCCATCAGACACCTGTGTAAACTGTGAGGTGAATGCTTCTCATGCAGATACCAAGGGCACTGTGATATTTCCACCTCCTCCTGCCATATACAGGTGGAAAGTGCCTCGGTTCAATGTTCATGGGTGTTGGGATCTGCCCTGGGTGCAAATCTGAGCTAAACCTGAATCATATCAAACCGAACATCGGATGTACTCAGCACAAGGTGATCACCTATTACTTACACATTTGGTAGGCATAAGATCTCTCTTGCTTAATGCAGCTCTGGTTGCCCAAAAGTCGTCCTTGAAAATCCCCTCTGAAATAAAACGCACTAACTGGACTAGATCCAGGGCAGCTTCATTTTCTCCTCAGCCTGTGATAACAGGTCTCCTTTGGAAATCAGGAACAGGATCTACACCTAGCAGTTGATGGGTTTCTCACCTTCTTACAGATAAGGTTGCACTGCTGTAGCCTACTGTTCACAAAAGTTCTCTGCTGGCAGAGGAAACATCTTCTTCCTTTCGATGAAGGTCAAGTAGCTATTACCCAGCCAGGACTCCTCTTCCAACGTCTTGTCATGGTGTCAATGATTCCTCACTGGCAGGAGGGATGCTGCTCTGAGAAGAATGAGGAGAGATCTGTATTCAGACAATGAGCCACCAACAGAATTGTGTTGAGGGCATAGGAGCTACTGAAAACAGAGGGGAAAGGGAACTAAACTCAACCAGCAATATAAAAGGCAGGAATAGTCCTGTGGCAGTTGTGAGAGGAATAAGAGGAGGAGACTATTCCACTATTAGGAGGAGACACCTGTGGTTTCTGGACAGGAAGGAAAGCCTGGGTGATTCTTTATTCAGATGGTTCCTCAGTCATACGAGTGCTCCTCCCAGCTGTTTGCTGCCCTGTAAAGTGGAACCACTGGTTAAATTGGGATGTGTTTTTCCCCACTCTCATCATGCAAAGGTTGAGTTACAAATCATGCATACATACTTAAGTAACTTGGACACTGGAGGTGGTGCAGGTAGAGGACAAGCCTTCCTGGCTCTCTGATGGCTGACACATACTGTTAGTGGGAATGACTCAGCTGCCAGGAGACCACACAACATGGACTGCAGCAGGTCCTTGTCCTTAGCCCTGGACTTCTGAGGGATAGAGCCTCAGTCAGAATGAGACTCATTCTGTCCCAAAAGCTTAGGGTCATCCCTTTCTGTTGACCCTGTCTTGCTTGTCACTTTGCTCTGTAGGTAGAGGTCATAGACAAGATACCTCCTCCCTACTTCACAAGGACATTTTCAGAATTAACTAACTCAGTGGAGCCCTGCTGCATTTATCAGCTCAGCGGGAGATGGTTCCTAATGTCTGGTTTAGTCCAGAAGTGCCTGAAGAAGGCGAGGAACAACTATCTGCCCTGATATCTGCACATGTGGACTATAAAGAGCATTTGCAGAGATTATCCCAGGTTTTCAGGCAGGCCGACGACACCAGTCAGTGCCCACTGGAGGTCAGTCTTGTGCCATGAAAACCCGCGTGGGGAGTGAGGCACTGGGATGCCCCTGCGCTTGGGATCCTGAGCACCCAGGTGTCGTGTACAAGACATCCCCAGATAGAACCTTTTCCAGCTCCCTCGGTGTCGAATTTTGGATCTAGAGGTTCTTCATGTTTTCATTTCTTTCTTTTTTCCCTGCTCAAAAGTTGCTGCTGCTGGATAAGCTCAGTAAGAGGGCTGATGTGCTGCTCATCAGCAGGGTGCAGGCTCACAGAAACTCAGGATGCTCCTCAGGTCTGAGACAACATGTGCAGAGCCATATTTCTTGCCAGTGCCTATAATTAACTTTCTACACTGAATCCCATTCATAGAGTCACTTCCTCCTACTCCTTCTTTGAGATTCTCCAAGAAAGGCTCAACAAATATTCGATGGGAAACAAAACCCTTCAGCTGAATGTTCTGATAAAATAGATTCCCCCCTCCCCCCCCCCCCCCCCAAAAAAAAAATCTATAAATCTATGAGTTTACTACAGGAGCCTTAACTTGCCAGTGCAAACTCAGCTCTGGCTCTACCAAGTGTTAATCAGCTCTTTGGTAATTATTCTGTCTTTATTAAAAATATGCATCAGTATGGCCTACATGGAGAATAAAGTACTGACCTGTGATCTCCTCAGGTTCCTATTCCACACATCAGCCTGTGGCCCCGATTTTCCTTATTTCACCTTCATGGTGACTTAATTTTTCTCTCTAGATCAAGGATGGCAGAGCTGCCCTCTGTCCTGCCTCCAGTCAGGCCACATCCGAAGTGCAGGATACACATCATCCACACACGTTCACTGAAGCTCAAGACTGACATGACAGTCAGCGCTGAACAAACCCTCTGTTTGCCCCCTCTACAAGAAGCCTTAAGCATATATTTCTTCTGCTTTGCTGTAACAGATAAAGAGCCATTCCTTTTCTGCTGTTTTTCTAGCACTGCAATAGAAATATTGATCCCCACCACTGGCTTCTTTCCTGTGAATAATCAGTTATCCTTTGGTGTTAAACAAACTGCAATTACGCATTCTAAACAACCAGAAAATCACAAGGGTCGAGGTACCTTCCGACCTCTTACCTCTTATTCCCATTAGTATTCCTGGCTGCATGGCCTTGTGCACACCACATCTCTCCAGCAAGAGAAAGGTAGTGTCCATCTCTCTGTCCTTCTCCACTCACACTCACCTCCTGCCTTGAGGAACACCAATGTACCTTCTGAAGCTGGACAGTTCTTTAAGAGGGACTGGAGCAGCTAGAGAAAAAGGAACGACATGGGGTTACTGCAATCCCTCAGTGATATCAGCTCTCTGTAGTTTTGAAAACAAACCCACAGCACGGCCACAACACTGGAAACATTACTTGGAAGACGTGACCCTAATCACCAAATCAGCCCAGGACCTTGGTAGCCCACTGATGGCACAGTCAGAAACCAGGCAAGCAATGGGCAGGAACAAGACAACTGATGACTTTGGCAGAGCCCATCCAGCATCCTGCAGCCGCCCTTGTGTACTGCTGTCATGCTGTATACTGGAAACTGCATTAGGAGAGTAGGATGCACTGTTCCAGTATGATCCATATTGGGAAATTACATACCAGTGAGCTTAGTTAAGGGGAAATTAGCATCCTTCGCATTGCATATTAATCAGTTTTGCATGTAGAAGCAAAACAAGGTTAGCAAGGAAAGGAACACAAGCCTCTCTCATTTTGTCCCCAGGATCCACCACAAGAGCTTTGGTCCTTCCTCTCACAAGTCAAATATTTTCAATCCTCTTTTTGTTTTAAAGGGATTTTTCTGTTTCCATCATCCTTTGCTGCAACATCTGTGCAGGAAATGTAACATGCCTTCACCTGTCTTTTTGGGAGCTTTGCATCCATTATGACTTTCTTATGGGGTATTTATTTTCTTATGAACACTTTGTACCTTCACAGATGGGAATGAGCCACTTACTCTATCAATAAATCACAGTAGCTAAAGCCCTGGTTTACTGCCAGGCTGCACCAACTGTGGACCTTAGTAAGCATGCTGAAGACAAAAGGTTTGAAACAGGGATATATTTAGCTGTTCATATTTAAGGAAGGTTTGGAATGCAAGGGAGAGTTTAGAAAGTATCTAGCTAAAAAATAGCTTTATGGAAGTGGGACAGCTGCTAGTCTCTGTAAGCAGGACCAAAGTTCATACGTCTTGGTTTATTTACTCCAGTGATCATCCCAAGACATTTTGGAGTCAAGATTTGCTCAGCCTTCCAAGGACTGTCTCCCACTCTCTCCTTCTACCATACCCCACCTGCCCTGGTGCATCACTCTTCAGTGATGCTCTAAGGGAAACTGCTTGCTTTAGAAATGCTAAAACAAAAGGGTTCCTGGATATTGAGAGGGTTTTGTTCATTTGATTCTGGAAGAAGCAGCTTTTCAAACATTTATCAAGCTGTCTGCAGTTCCCGTACCAAGGGTGATAAAGCTATAAAAAACAGTGAGGCGCAAACACACACACCACACACACCAAAACCCGCAGAAAACCCCCAAACCTCTTTGGAAAGGTATAGCCAGAGCAGCTTAATAAATAAAAGAAGGCTGGGAAAAAGAAGAAAAATAATCAGTGCCATAATCAGTGCAAGTCTTGGCTTTCCTCCTGTTCATGTTAAAGCATAAATTTAAATAAATGAATGAAGCAGGTTGGTGGAATCACTCTTTCATTTTCAAATCCATACTCTAAAAAGTCCTGCCTATGAATTCATCTTTCTACAACGGCTCATGTCTTTCCAGCTACCCTCCAAATTGCCACTTTGAAATGTATAAGCATATCCATCAGGCTCTGCAGATCCCCCTGTCTTTCTTTGATGAAGTACATCCATTCCTGATTGATGAGAACTCTTTATGGAAACTCCAGTGCAATAAACCTCAACACAGCTCAGCATATGGATGCCAGCTAGCTCAGGCAATCCCAAGCATTATACTGTTCCCTTCCCACTGTCCATTCAGAGAAGATGGAGTTTGCCCCAAACTTCTGTCTTCCACAGAGGAGACATCATTCCTGGACAACTTAACAGAGGTCTCAGTCCTGTATTAGTTGCCAGGTGTTTCTCTGAGTACAGGAGCAGCCTTTACTCTAATTGGGATTAAGTGTTGTGTGCCATGTTCTCTTCTCCATTTGGGTTCATGGATACCTGGCATGTTGGGAGACTTCTCCAGCCCCTTGCTGGGTATTTTGTGCCACTGATCCTTCCAGTTCATTTTTGTGCCTTTCCTTTCAGTTCATTTTTCAAGGCCAGATAGACATTCAGACTGGGTGTGCAGGTGTGAGTTTCAACACTCCTCTAGAAGCTGTCACCATGTTTCATTAAATTGCAGGAACTCTTCTTTGGGTCTGCTTCTTTCTTCAGCTGATTTGGGTTAAGGCTCAAGGACATCAGCAGATAGCATTAAAATCCTGTTAGGAACAGAGAGAACAAAGAGGGAACTGCAGACAGAGGAAAACATTGAAAGATGAGAAGTGGAGAACGAATCAGTGAGAAGTGAGGGGGGAAAAAAAAGCCAAGTGCAGAGAGGAGAGACAGGAACTGACAAAAAAGGAAAATTAATGAACAAATGGAATATAAATAAGGATGAAAGAAGAGAGAGGAAGGGGAAGGAAAGGGAAAGGGAGCAAAAAGACCCAAGAATATGCATAAAGAAATATCCACACTGGTTTTCACTAATGCTTCAGCAGATGTAAATGGCATCAACAATAATAGAACCTCTGAGCTCCAGAGCAATAGGTGAAATAACTCAAGCACCACTTTCAAATTAAAAAACAGTGAAAGGAGTTTGATTTCTTTCCCAGTTTCCCTTTCCTTCTATATATACAGAAAATAACCTCATCCACTTACATTCTGTGGCTCATCACCACAAAAACGTAAATAAAAGAATGAAAACACCCTTCAGTGCAGACAGAAAATAAATCAGTGCTTTCTCATTGTTGCAGCTGGGCTCTGTCTTCCCATTTATTTATTTTTAAATTTTCCCTCCCTCCTTGCACTCTGGAAACCATATCCCATAAAATGTCGGGTTATCAAGTTAACTGTGAATAATTCATGAGATAATTATAAAACATTTACACCAGAACATTATTATCTCGCAACTAAAAAAACCCCAAATACTTAATGTCCTCCAACACTGATGGCAAACCTCTTGTGACTGCAATGTTCTTTATAGCTAAAATTAAATTGAATTCATCTTCAATACTGCTTTTGGACCTACCAGCACTGACTCACAGGAAAAACACCACAGTATGGAAGCACATGAATACACATATATATGTATGTGTGTTTATGCCAACACATGTATAGGGGATTCTGACACAGGCCCACAAAGGAGATTTAATTTCAGTCTTTTTCCACCAAACAGACTCTGAGGCATAAGGGACAAAAGGTTTTATGCTTGAGGGATGGATTCAGTGCATGCTGATGGGTTGTTATGATCCAAACACAGCCCCCCCCACCCCCCACCCCCCCAGCTATAGGCACAGCTATCTACCTAGGCTGAAGAGACAGAGCAAGAACTTGTTGTGACTCATGGAGACAGACCACCTCTCATAAGTGCAGAGAAGCACACATGGAGAAGACACACACAGACCTGCAGCACTCTGGCCATGCACTGATGGATTGTGGTAGGATATAAGGCTTTCCTCTGCAAAGAGTATAGTTTCTCCCTTCATCTAGAATGGGATCTTTGGTCAGGTTCTGTTCCCATTGCTACAGCATAGAGCTTACTTTGAAATGAATATAATACTAAATCTCAGTTTTACACCAGTATCATCAAGGTCAGGCTTTGACCTTGCATATGCATGTAAAATTAAGACTGCCATATGTGGCTCCTACGAATGCATCGCTGATAATGCAAATCCCTAGTACAACAAGCATGACTGACCATTAGGACTCCTGCAGCCTGGAAAACATCTCCTCTGGCATCTTCCATCTGGACATGAGGTCAGAGTAATGTCCAGGAAAATTCTCAAGGCCATGCCTTCACTATGTGCTGGTGATCCCAAGTTGCCACAAAACTCCTGAGGGCATTAACAGGCAAACACAGAAAAACCTCAAAAAGGGTTCTTGCTTAATTTACAAAACTGCCAGCCTGTTGCTAGAGACATCCAGGTTTTGCAACAATTAATTACTTCTCCTGTCCCTTGAGAACATGGGAAAATGGAGCATCACTAAAACAAAACCCAACTCGACAAGTGTTTTTATGAGTGAGGGCTGCCACATGCCCAGGAAACATGGAGCAAGCAAACCTCTGGCTGGCACAGCTGACATCTAGCTACAGTCTGGGGTAATCTGGGGTAGAACTGCAGCCTCCCTCAAGGCAAATGCAATAAAAGAACTCTTTCCTGTCCCACTTCCCATTGCTCCCTCCTTGAATGTAGTTTGTACACACAAAAAAATTATCTGTCCTCTCTCACAAGCACATTTGCACCCAAAACAAAATGCTTAATGCTTTTCTGCATGGAAGAGAAGGCCAATGGCTCCTCTTCCTCCAGGCAGCTACTAAGAGGCAGCATTAAGCAACACAACAGCTACATCTGCCTTAAGCGGCGAGCAGCCATCCCTGCCCTGTGAGGGCTGGAAGCACACTGCACATCCTGAACCAGTGAACACGTCCCAGGGGATCTGGCACTAAGCTGATGATAAACAAAACTACCCAGAGTCTGAGGCATTACAGTTTGACTATCCACACGCACCTTTGTAGAAGGATTAGTGGGACTCTATCATTGTGATGATAGAGTGAATCCTAATTGAAAACCAGTCCCTCCCACACAGACTGTGCTGGTATGGGATCTGGAAGGTGAGATGTGTGTGTCTGTGAGCATCTGCTTTTGGGCAACAAGGGCAACACAGCTCCAAAGAACCACGTTTACCTCCCATCACACATCAGCCCAGCAAACACCATTGGTATTGTACAAGGCTGATGGGCACAGTGGGGGCTGGGTTTTGAATTTCAATCACCTATGCCAAACCCATTTAGAAATCTGTCTGCTCTGTGCAAGTGTCAACAAACACTCATGAAATTTTATCTCTGCATCAATTAGCAAAATAGGAAAAATTCTTTGTGAACACCAATGAAGCCCTGTGTATACAGCTGCCAACAGCTGCCCTCTGGGACCATTCTTGTAATTTGCCATGTTTCTCTCAGCAAGATGTCCTTTACCATCAATACTCACTCAATAGGTGAGCTGAAGTCAAACCCCTAACAAGGTCTATTATCGAAACCCTGAAGCACAGGGAGTCCCGTTTCAGGTATTCTCCTCTGGGTACCAAACTCTGCTACATTCCAAGGAAATCTACAGTCAAGAAGGTGGTAAAGAGTTTGGATTACCAGGCCCTTAGGCTATATACTGTCCACAGAGAGTAGCAGACTCAATACCTAAATTTGACCCCATCAGTGGCACTCTAAATGCTCAAGAGTCCCATTCCTGAGCATTCAATCTCAGTATTAATGTTCCAGTGCAGTGCTGGCATTAGGAAAGCAACAAGACAGTTTATGAATGTGATTGCTACTATCAATGTGACCCTGCAGCTGAAGACCACCAGTCATGGTTCTTGTTCATGTGCCCCTCTAATATGTAGCTATAGCACAACCTCTTCCTCAAAGGAAGAGAAAAGTTAATGTCACTTTTCGCAGAGAAAAGTTAATGTCACCAGGTAAAGATAGATGGACAGTGTGACATGATGAGACAATCTTGACTGGCATTACAGAATCTGAATGTACCAACAGCTTAATGAGTGTTAGTTAGCTAATTATAGATGCTAAACAGGTAACAACCTTTCATGTGATTCTTCATAACCACCTGGGCACACGTGATAGAGAAACAGAGCTCAAGTTTAATGTGTGAGGACAGTGGCGGTACAAGGGGACATGTTTTAGCTCACACTTTTGCTTATGTTGTTCCTGAATGCCTCTTCCTGACATCTGAGACCATTTGAGTATGAAAGTTTCCCAGTGAAAAAAGCTGAAGACTGCAGCATTTATTTCTCTCTGTAAGGACAAAGGGAGGATTCAAGTCCAAGCTGTTTCTCCTCAAATCATGGATCAATTGAACAACTCTGGTGATGTCACTTTCCCTGGCACTGCGACCTAATTCAAAATTACCTCAAATCTGAAGGATTGATTTTCACCATCAAGCATTTAATGTCTGCTGTATCTTTCTTTTCCCAGCAGAGGGGAAAAAATGAAAAAAAGAGAGAGGGAGAAGGAGATGGTTCAGATTCAACTGCAATTTAGCATTCATTTGCATTTTTAAATTAGTTAAGCTATGGACCATTGCAAAGCAATGACAGAGAATTTTTGTAATAATTAGTCTGCTGGGAGTGTTGAAATGGCTACAGAGGCAGGTTGCACTGAAAGAGGAAGGAATATCCAAATGCTCAAACTGGGATTTGCACAGGCAAATTTAATCTCACTCACAGGGGCCAGACCCAGCTCACTAGGCACAGATAGTTAAAGTTCAGACAACTTCATCTGCACCAGACAATGACTATAGTCAGCAGAAAGGGATGTTTCTAGATTATGATTCATCTTACCCTAAAGTAAAAACCTAAATCTGGACAGATGATTAGATACCTGAAATGAGGTGAGCTGAATCTCACCACTGTTGTTTTCAGTATAATCTTATATTATGCAATCTCTTTGTACACCTCAGTGGGCTCCACACATCTTACCCCTCTCCTTTCCTTCTGCAGTTCCTACCAGGATTGTCCTAGTGCCTGTAATCAGATGTATCTCTCTCAACTCCAGTGGACAGTCCTCATGGTTTCAGATCGGACAGTAAGTACTAAGGTAAGAGGGAAGTGGAGGGCCAGGCTAGGAATGAACTAAAGGGCTCCCAAATTTGCTACTGACCTTCCCTTAGCTCTTGTGCCATGAAACAGCACTTCACTGTACAGCGTAAGTTGCTACGTATTCAGCAATGATGTGAACACGCCGGTTTTGAATGCTTCCCATGGTTGCTGTTTGAGATGGGTGAATATTATAACATGGCAGAACATGGCAGCTCTAATGCTCACTTTGCTCAGCAATGAGAAGAGACCACTCATGACTAAGCACTACTTTAGAAACGCTGCACACTCAACCATCTTGAAAGCAACTGTCCATCACTCATTAGATGCTGTCTGTCTCACATCAATTTGTATTTGTTGTCCTTTGCCTGCCCTGCTCCAAAAGCTGGCATCTGTTTCTCAGTGTGACTGCTACTTTTTGCTTAAGTTTTCCCTCTGGATGAACTGAAGCACAAAGAACATTCAGTGAATATCCTGAAATCCAAACCCTTCACCTGATCTGAAACATCAACCCTCAATACATTTGCCTTTAACCAGCTTCATCACTGCTTTGTCCAGAAATGTGAATATATTCTCTTCCAAAGCAGCAACAGTCCCTGCATCTCACCATCAGGAATCAGTCAATACAATGGATCTGGGTCAGTAATGGAATATTCTCAGTACAGACAAGAAATGAAATAAGGAGATTGGAAGCTTTCTCTGAGCCCTACATCAGCTAAAATATTTCAGATATTTCATTACAAATAGCATTTGCATCTGTCCATATTCATCAGACGTAACCAGAACTGAAGCCAAAATCACGAAATACATAAACCCCAAAGTGATGTCAAGTTAGACATAA
This sequence comes from Gallinula chloropus, assembly GCF_964237585.1. Lineage (NCBI taxonomy): Eukaryota > Metazoa > Chordata > Aves > Gruiformes > Rallidae > Gallinula > Gallinula chloropus. The sequence continues at coordinate 14,310,914 of NC_140095.1, read as the reverse complement.
CTAATTATCTACCTATCAACCCCAGTGGGATCACCAGTTCAAAGAACATGTGCCCTCAACTGTTGTCTGAACCCCCATTATAATAACTGGTATGCACTGTCCAGGGTAATTCTAAAGGACCAACAGGCCACGGAATGGTTTGTCATCTCTCAAGCATAGTATGGGATTGCAGAGCATCAACATTTTACACACACTTAATACATAATGGATGTATAAGAACCAGCCATTTAAAAAAGTTTTGCTTCTTGTCTCCTTCCAGAGAGGTCCCTATAACTTGAAAATCATTCTACCTGCACCAAAGACATTAACTCTATGACCACAAAATAGACACCTCATTATTCTGACAACAACTTATACTATGGATGCCAAGACAAAACTGTGCAGTTTCACATTTGTTAATCATTTGTGCAACTTTTGGGCCTGGCATTTCTGGAGTGTGTTTATCCCTTCAAAATTTCTGAGATGTTGTTACCGGTTTGCCTTGTCACATCAGTGGGTCTCAGCTAGGACCACTAGCACTGCCACATAAAGTTCAAGTTTCTTGCTTGCTCACCTGCCATTTTGCCACTAGTCATGTCCAAATTGAGATGCCAGCAAGCCCTTCCTAGGATCCTCTGTGTGTTTTCTCTCAGGATATCCTCCCTTTGACAGGGGATAGTTGAGTGTGGAGTTTGTGCTTTACAGCTGTGGTGTAGGCTCTGGAAAGGCTTTTTTTAGCTCATGGGATACAGGAACACATGGAGCAACCCTTGTGTCAGTGCTGCTGAACTCTGGATAGGATTCTTCTCAACTGAGCTTAGGCAGCTGACCTGCAAAATGTCTCAGATTGTGTTGTAGTTGCTGGAGAGAGAAAAACAGCCAACACCCAACACCCTCCTTTTCCCCCAAGACTATCTGTCTCATCCTAAGATGGTTGTCCTAGGAAAGTGAGATCAGTTTCTGAACGTACTATTCTCTTCCTACTGACTGCAGAGCAAAATCCGCACACTTCTTGAGACTATAAATCAACTTTTAGACAGTTACATTTAGACTAGGTGGAGTACATGCAAAACTTCAATCATTTCTGTATGCTTGCCCACGTGGATCTGTTCCAGTTTGTTTATTCCTGAGTCTTCCCACAAAAGCATCACCTTGGAAAGGACACTATTTTCAGACAGAACCGAGCCGATCCAGATTTAGATGCAGGAGCTATCTGATAACATCCACAGCCCTAAGAACGTGCTCTCCTAGCTGTCCTGTGATCAGCGTAGCATCTTCCCTGTGAGACAGCAGGTTGTGTAGAGACAGCAGGCAAAAGAGGCAGAAAGGAGACAGAAAAAGAGCTTCATGGCAGAACAGTTCCTCGGTGAGGCCCCAGCTGTATTACAGCCTCCCTTCCTGAGAGACTGAATTTTGAGAACGTTTTTAGGAAACATCTTTAACCATCCAAAGGCGACCAAAGCAGTTTCACGTGATATTTCTTTGTCAGGCATCTTCCTTTGTTCCCAGCCTGGGGCTGCAGCCTGGCAGACAGGCTGAACTTCGCATGGCAAAAGGTGCAGAAGGGGCCAATGCCCAGTGCCCTCTGACATGTCTAGACCTTCACCTGCTGAGGCTTAGCCGGCTCTAATTATGTTCCCTGGATATTTCCATATGCGTAACCAGCAGTTCAGACATCCCGCTGTTCCCCAAAGTGCTTTTCCATAAAAATAAGGTCCTGTAAAACATATATCTTTAGACAGCCCCCACTCTGAGATAGCTTGTGTCTCTTTATTTTACAAAATAAAGGTCTGAGCAGCTCATTCTCCTCAGCCTCCTGAGTTTCCACGGCGTTATCTGCGCTATCTGTGATTGTCTTGGAAACCCAGCTCACCCCGGGGCCAGCTATTAACATCTTTCAGCATAACAACAGCTTTTATTGTCCCACTATTTCACATGCATCCTGTCAAGACCTGCAGATGAATGAGTTACCAGGGGGTAAGTTTGGGTATAAATTTACAAGGCCTCTACTCCATCATAATTCTCTGTATTCATATTCTCATTCCTCATGCTCAACCAGATGTACTTGGAAGTGATTTGTCCTCAGGAAGGGAAGAAAAAACAAAAAAAGGAATTGGTTGCTTTGCATCTCTGTAGAAACAAAGCAAAGGGTGTCCCGGGGCTTCTGGTGGAGAAGCTGGGAGATCACCCACTAACCTCCCCTGCCTAACTAGTTCTGTGGCACGCATCGTGCTGCTTCCACATCATTAAAAAATGTTTAGTGAGAACACGAAGCCAGCTGTTTAATCTGAAAGACAATTTTCATCCAAGTAGCTGAAGTTTATCAGTTGGAAGGAAATGTATTAACAGGAAGAAAATGCCGAATGGGTTTTGTCCACACTGAAATTCTTGACACTCTGCATATAAGAGCACCCATCCCTACAGACATGCAGCTTGAATCAGCAGAAGACCCTCCTCCAACCCCAGCTGTAATATTTCTAGAGACACAACCTGAGAACATTCGACTATCTGCATTTTTTCACGTGCCTCGAAACCTTTGTAAGCAGGACTATGATGGCTGGCGGGCAGGATTTGCTCACATTCCCAGCTGACAGCCAGGCCAGCAAGAGCTCAGAGTTTATACATGCCCTCTGCTCCTTTTTATTATCTGGGGAATTGACTAAGAATCCCTTACTGGATCCAATGAACGTTGTGTTTTCAATGTAGAGGCAAATAATTGAAAACACTAAATATTCATCGCAACTGGTAAATAACAATGCAGTAATAGGCAGCCAAGTGTTAGAGAACTTCTCCCCCAACTGAGGGACGATGAATATAACAAAGATCATCTTCAGAGAACTGCACCATGAATGGCATCCATCTCTGCAAATGAGTTTGATAAACCCTTCTAATCTAGGGTGCTATTTCATCTGGAAAGCAAACAAAGCTAAAATAGTTCCTTAAGTCCAGCTTGTACACACACTTAACTTACTCAGTGTTTGTCTTTTGCAACACTGACTTTAGCAATCTTCAGCTCACACCAGTAGCATTGCTTATTTTATTCTTACTGACTGCTTATCCATCCCACCAAGGCTGGAATTGCTCTAGAATAATTTGTGAATGTTGCATGATGTCCTAATTATTGCAGTGCTTGTTGTATTCATATGCTAGATAATTGAAACGTGGGGAGACAAACAAGAAGAGTCAGGCATTCTGAGGAAAAGGCTTGCTCTATGGACACCACTTAATGCAAACAACTCAAGGATGCTAATAGCTTCATCCGGGAAATTAAAAAGGCTGAGCATCAGAATACCAACATCACCTGCCTGGGGTCTTACATCACCACTGTAGAAAATTCACTGGGATTGGATTTTGTTCCTCTTCTAGCTTCCATCTCCTTATGGGTAGCAAAGATGACTGTAGCTTATAGGAGTAGAAAAATGCAACATTATTCATGACTGTGACACTGTTATTCTAATTTGCAAAAAAAAAAAAGGAGGAGGAACAGATTCAAGGACAGTACAAAACCCTTGGGCTGGATTCCCTTTCTGGTTTATATTGACATAAATAACATGGAGGAGTGGAAAAGTCCATATTAACGAGAGAATTAAAATGCACTAGTCAATTTGCATTGCTGAAGTGGTGCAAGACTTTAGAGGCATAATCATAAAACTGCTTTCCCCTGAATTTCCTCTTTTATATTCATTAACTGTCTTCAATTTCTCTTCCTTGTTCAGGTTTCACCAATCAAAAAAGCAAATGGTTTAAAGGCTTTAGTATAACTGTGGTTTTGCACTGTTGTAGGCAATAACAGGTTTTGCTCTAAAAGCTAATGTGCCTTGTTCAGGATGGTGCTAGAATTGTTGATGTTCAAGGACAGATTGGACAAGCAGCTGCGAGAGGATCCCAGTGTGGCTTACTAAGAATCACATCAATCTTGGGAAATCCTGAGCTAAATATACTGAGTGTGTAGAAAATGTTTTGGAGGAAGATTAAACATGCTTGCCCTGTTCTTATTTTTCACCAGGTGTCTTCTTGGGGCCCCTGCTGAAGACCCATTACTGATGCTGCCAAGCTACTTTGAAGGCTCAAAGAAATCCATTCCTCAGTGGCTGATCATTTACAGACTCAGCTGCACCATGAGCATCATCTGCACATTGCAAGTCTGGTGAAAAGACAGAAGATGGTGAAGACTATTTACCAGAAAGGAACTCTCTGCATTCCTACTAATGGCCTCAGCAGCAAATGGAGACAGAACACTATAAAAATTACAGACTTGGCCCTCAGTAGAAAGATTCTCAAATTTCTTTCACAAACTGGACATGTTTTACAAGATGGAACCCCAGCATGCCAAGTTCAGACACTTCATGGCAGTATGAGGATGTGTTCCTAGAGGAGTAAAATACCTAATTGACCCATAATCTATCAGAGCAACAATAGAGAACAAAATTCCCAGTATAATTGGTTTATAAATCATTCCTGCGATACCAGGACTTAGCAATTTATTTTGAGTACTGGAGTGTTTATTCTGAGGAAATACAGTGGTTTAGCTATATTTAAACTCTTTGGCTGGTGCTTGGAGGGGAAAGATGACAGCTGTGTACAGTGATTTATCTATCCACTTTACCTGAATTGCAAAGGTGTGAAGACAGAGCTTTGAAAAAAGCAGCCATTCCCATGGCCAGCAGGCACTGTGGAAGTGCTGTCCCTCCTGGCCTCAGCTTTCTGCGAGCCTACATTTCCACTCAGAACAGCTGGTACTGGGCAATCACCTTCATCCTCTCTGAGATGCCTCCAGCTAGCTTTTAACTGCTGTTTGAAGACCATTTTGCCAACAGAGAGTCAGTGTCCCACACAGGGAGCCCATACAATAACAAATTCACGGATGTATATGAACCATCCCTATCCCTGACATTCATAACTGGTCTACATTATATGAACATTAGAGCATGTGTTTAGCTGCACAATGGACACAGGGCAGCATCAGGGCCGGGTGGGATGGTTACCCCCCACTGTCCTGGATTGTCAAGCACACCCTTCACTCCCTAGCAAAAGGAGCAGAAATGGTTTCTTGGTGCGGCTTCTAAAGAAAGTCCTTCAAATTAGCAGCCTTCACAGGACCATGGTGTCAGATAAAGGCTTGACCTGCGCTGTGGTGAGGCCAACAATCATGTGTGAAAGTATTTTATAGCAGTTTTGTCTGAGCAGAAGCTTAGAAGATAGGAAAAAAAATATATATATACCCATCCTCCATGTAAGAAATAGGGGCCACCTGCCAATCCTTTCCCACAAGCAAGTGGTCGGGACAGAGAGCCTAGCTGGAAGTTTCCTTTTCCTGACACTTATTTCCACATTCATCCCTCCAGGAAGCCATAGCAGAGCCATCACTGGATTTCTGTGGTTGTTCATGTCTCACTCTGATAGAACAGTGACCTCAGTGACAGCAGACAGGAAGCTGTATTAATACACTAACATCCTCCTGCACCATGGATTTAGAAGTACAAACTATCTTCTTTGACCAGCTTTTCATTAGCAGAATTGCACAAAAAGAACAGCTGAGATTCAGGAAGTGCCATGTACATATCCAAAGCAGATAGAGGGACCAAGTTACTTTAATCCTAATGAGAGATACTCCTAACATATGAGGCACTAAAGGCTGTTAAAATGAAAAGAGGGGAAGATAAAATTTTGCACCAGGCTGTTCTGCTAAGTTATCAAAGGGAATCTGGAAACGTTGGGCTCTGATTGCAAATTTGGTGACAGAAAATGGCTCAAAGAAAGAAAGAAACCAAAGACAAAACCCAACAACAAATGCAAGAAAAAAGAAACAAGAATTAAAGCTATTTCTCCCCTTGCTTTCCAAAAGTACAAAGTAGTCAGCAAAGCAGTTCAAAATAGCAATGTCCCCAAGCCCCAGGACTCGAGGCCCAGCATGGCCATTTCACTGAGCAGACAGACAAATCATATGTGCCTTCTCCTGACAGAAGTCCCAGTGAAGGGGAGATTCCCCAGATCTTGACTGCAAGGTCAGGGGACAAGCGCAGAAGATGGGTACCATGGGGACACACTGGCCAAGTACATACTACCTATTTCTTCTGGAGCAGAAGCTACGAACAGGGTAGCTCTACAGTTGCCACACTACCCTGGAATGCATTGGAAGCATTTCCCTTGAAAAGCACTGAGGAGCATCTCTGATTGTAAAAATATGTTATGTTCTTCTAACTCATCCGTTTTCTTCATTTACATTGTATCTCAACAGCCATGAAAGTATCAGAATAAACCCTCATGGAAAAGAACATTCTCCGTTTAGTGACGTTCAACATGCAGTTCCTACAATCTCCTACACCTTCACCCAAAAAAATGGCTTGCACTGAAATTTCTTGTTTCATGATACAGTACATTTTCCCTAGCCTCCACTTCCAGCCCACCAAAGAATTCCAGCTAACCTCTTGCTCAATGTAAAGAGACAACGGTACCTCAGCACAGCAAGCATCACATGCTGCCACTGCCTTCTCCTTCTGGACGTAGCACATGGAGCTGTTTTTGTTTTCCAAATCTTCTGTTTGGCTCATCCTCTGGACACTTAGGAGACCACCAGCTGCTCCCTGTAGCATGAAGATTACTTATACGAGAATAAGCTATTGTTTGTATGCAGCCTGTTAGGTGCACACGGGTAAGCAAAGGCAGGAAGGGCCTGGGAAGACACTTAAACAAGTGAAATCCTCAAGCAGCAGAACCTAGTGCTGCCAGTAAGTCAGGCACCTTACCAGCATCAATTTTATATGAGCTGAAGAAAGCCTTTTGACTTTCAAACACTGGCACAAAATTAATCTCTCCAGCCCAAGCTTTGATGTGAACTAAGACCACGCAGAGCTGGTGAGAAGCAAGGATCGATGTGATCTGATTAATCAGATCTGATTAATTATTGGTGCAGAGTTTGGACAGCGCTGCCTAGAACCATATTTTTAAAGCACATAAACTTGATGGTATATCTCTTCTGATTAGCCCTTCAAAAGAATATTCATGTAAGTTGGAGCCACAACATCTCTGCTGAAGTATTCTGACGACATAATGGGTCATTATAAATATATAATTTGCCCAAGTGAAACAAGTCTGACTATTTAGGGTAGGTCAGAGCGTCAAGTTACTGTGTGCCATCTCTAACAATTTTTACTATCTCTTAGGTCAGAGAGAACCTGTTTAAATGCAAAAGCACTTTGTAATTGCCATTTACAAACAATAAGAGAAATGAGCACAACACAGTTTGCTGATAAAGCAGAATTTTGTCAGAGTAGGACATTGTTTAAAGGTTTACCCTGGAGGCACCAGCTGTTTTCTAAAGTACTGCTAAATGTCAGAGCACTTACATGCAATACAAGGAAAGGCCAAGAATAAAACCTGGAAACATTTTACTTGTAAATAACAGTACAAATGCAAGAAGTCTGAGCCCACAGATAGGATACTGATGATACAGACACATTCACCGTCATATATCCCAGTTTGTCAAGAAGGGAAACGTTCAAGAGGAGACTATGAGACAGCAGTTATTTCCTCCTTTATCAATATACAACAAGGATGCTGATGTTCAGCACTTACCTTTTTATCCATTATTTCCTATGACTTTTTCCTCCCAATATTGAAAACAGCAACTGCTTTTTGCAACATTGTGAATGATGTTTAACACTTAGATTAAATGGGAGCCGGGGGGCAGAGAAGTATTAAATGTAGAGATGATGCTCTTTTAACAGACTGCTGGCCTTTGTCATAAGTAAGCTATCAAACTTGGACCAAATGAAATCCATCAGGAGAACAGCAGCTTTGCCAGCAGCTGTTACAAAGGGAGTAGGGAATAATTTTAAGTCAAGGCCAATAACTTCTATTGAGATTAGACAAATTCACAGATGGTGGAACCACCAGTGGCTATGAAAAACAGGAGTCCACATGCAACCACTCACAATATCTTTAACCAGAAAGTGGGTGAGCAGAAATCAAGCCACTTGGACACGTTCCTTTGCTTGGCCTCCAAAGTGTAACTGTCGTGGAAAGGAGGTAGCAGAAAGGGAAAGCAAGGCACCAGAGCACATTAGCTACAAGCAATATGGACCCTCTTCTCCCACGCCCATCAGACGAGTGGTGCTAATGCTGTGAAAGGCATCATGACAGCCTAGATCTGAGTGCAAGGAGACAGAAACTCAAAAGACAGATGAAAAAAGATGTATGTAGTAAGGGAGGCAAATGATGCAAGAAGGAAAAGGGAGCAAGAATGACCTGAGCCAAAATGAACAGAGAACTTGCCTGAACAGACTTTTGGTCTGATACCATTTGCGAGTTCTGATCACATCTCCTGGTCTCCAGGAGAGACAATTCCTTGTATGACATCAGCAAATCAGTCCAGTCTCCAGTTGTGACTAATGCCTGGTAGAAAGCTGTAAGGGAGAGAAAACATGAATGCAACCTGGCCAATTATGCACCAAGGAGAATAGAGAAAACAAACAAACAAACAAACAAAAAGCCTCTGGACCTGCAGGTGTCAACACAAACCCAAAAGACTGACAAGCTTGTTTTCTTGATGTGGTCCTGTAGCATGGTGAGGGCAGGGGATAGGAACCATGCTTAGAGCAGCTGCTTGCAGAAGGTCAATACACAGCAGTGACCTCAAACATATATGTGACGGTGCAGCCACAGGGGTTCCAGGAGTTGGATTTGTTTACTCATTTTTTATTTGCTGTGAAGTTTGCGATGGCAGCCACATGGGAAGAGCAAGCTCCCTTTCTGCCAAGGGTTGCAGCATAACGTGTGAAATTCTGTATCCCTTAGTACCTCATCTCAAGGACTTCCATCAGCAACCAGGTCAGTAAATCTTTGGCTGAACACACTGTGGAAAACCTGTGCACACAGAATCACAGGAGGAGACTACCACCTTATGGACCTATCTCCAGAGCTGGAAAAACCCCAGCCTGTTTCATTCTCTCAATTTGTTCACTTGAGCACAAATCAGTTCACTGCACTGTGCAGCAGAAGCACAAACATACCGGGACTGCTGCAGTGGAGCTGAGCTCCAGTGCAAGCAGTAACAGGACAATTCAAAACACCAGCTCTGAGACCTGCTGCTAGAAGGTACAGGTCTGGGGGTGAAACCAGAAAGACTTTAGAGAAGCATCTTCTTGCTGCTCCTGATGAAGTGTTAACCCCCTCCGCCCCACTGAGACTCTCTGTGTCCTGCTCTTCAAGTACAATTATTACTCAAACCTCAGCAGAGCTTGTGACCATCTCTGGTGAGACCAGGACTGTTCTGTCTGCTGTGTGTGATCGAGCACTGACACACAACCCATGGGAACTGATCTAGACAGACCTCAGTGGGCCGTATATCACAGACCAGAACTATAAAAAACCAGTGCATTTCCCACCTCAGAGCAAAAGGAAAGCCTGGAAGGAAGGGATGCTGCCAGTTGTTTTTTACCTTGGTTCTTTTTACACTTTCCAGTCTCTCACCCCAAGCTCCAGAAATACCTGCAGGGTCAAAAGACTGTCCTCAGGAGTTGGAGTAGTGACCTTGATAAGTGACACAGCCAATATGATGTCCTTTCTTTGGAAGGAATTGCCCCTGGTACAATCTTTTGCTCATTCAGTCTTCTTTCTCCTTCAAGCAAAATCTGCCAGAACTAACTACTTCCAAATCATTTTTCCCCCTTCCTCATCTTCTTTATTGTATTTTATTTTATGTTATTTTGTGTGTTGTCCCAGCCTCCCCTCTCAGAGGTGTCTCCCTGGGGAAATTCATGTCCCTTGTACTTTTTACTCTGTGCACATAATAGAACATTATCTGCATAATTTATCTTTCACTGCATGTTGTCTTCCTTCTGGCTAAGTGTTTTTCTAAAATAAATATATGTCCTCATTGTGTACACTGAGAAGAAGAGCCAACAAGCTTGTCCTATATGAGAATTCTGTAATATCCAAAACCTGAATCACCACGAATACACTAGCTCAGTCCTTTAGATCAAATGAAACTGTGAAGCTGATCTTCCTCCTGCCCCTCTATATTTTTCAGAGTTTGTTCTTTCCATAGGTCTAATGAAATCCCCCCCCCGGGCTGAATCCAGATAATATTTGGAATTGAAATGCAATGATCAAAGCAAGGGAATTCAATGAGACAAGACAAAAAAACCCCTCTGCCTTTAGTGCCTTTTTACTCTCAATGGCAGAGTATAAAACAATGGCTGATGGGACGGGGAAGTGTGGAAGCATTGGTCATGGACTAATCAGCCTGACCATAACATCCAAGACCACATGTGGCAGAGATGTTGCTTCCCTGTTCCAGAAACACAACTGCCAGCTAGTACCTATTACAGCTCACAGTATGCAGGGGAGATGACAAAGCATTTGACCGTGTCTTGAAGTTAAATTTTCTGGGGCTGTTGTGGTCCAGTCAACACAATCTTCAGTCAGCTTCTCTTAAATTCTCTTGAGCAGGAGGACAGCACAGCGATTTGCTGATGCTGCTGGGATTTTCAGGTGTTTATAGCTGTGAGCTAGAAAATTTGAGAGAAAAACATAACAAAACAGATTCTTTTCTATTGCAGCCTGAGGTTTCACAGCAAATCTGAATCACAAAATATTAAGGTGAAAACATTTCCTGAATACTGAAAGTTTAAAATCTTCCCTTTTCATTTATTTTACCACGTGACTACATCAAAACTATTACAAATTAATTTTATGTTTCCATTTTTCTTCCCATTTCCTCTACAATTATTTAGAAAGTATCCCATTTTTTCCCCTTAGCACAACAGTTATTGTCCCCGTTTTGCACCATCCTTCCCACTTCAGACCCAGTACCCTCTAACCTTGGGCCCTATCTCGTATGAGGACTGAGATGGACACTTGCAATAGCAGGCAAATCCAAGAGCAAGGTTTGGAGCTTTCTCTCAAACCCCTCATACTTCTACTTTCTACAGGTATCTTTGGACAGGCAGAATTGTCCTTGGAGGTTCTAGATCTTTCCGAGTTCAACTTATGGGATCTATTCAGGTTTCTAAGCACAGGAGCTTGGTTCCACTTCAGATAATTGCGTCCCTCCCACCTGACTTCTGAAAGTGCTGAGTCTCCAAAAAGCCCAATGTGGATGTCTCAGACACCCTTGTGTATTCACAGTAGTATTAGGAGAGGAAACACCTTAATCTCTCCTTATTTTTATAGAGTCATAAAATGCTTTGGGAAGGAAGCGATCTCAAAGATCATCTAGTCCCACTCCCCTGCCATGGGCAGGGACACCCTCCCCTAGCCCAAGTTCCCCAAAGCTCCATCCAACCTGGCCTTGAACACTGCCAGTGATCCAGGGGCAGACACAGCTTCTCTGGGCAGCCCATTCCAGTGTCTCACCATCCCCACAGAAAATAATTTCTTCCTAATATCTAATCTAAATCTACTCTCTTTCAGCTTAAAACTTACACTCCTCATCCTATCACTACGTGCCCTTTTAAACAGTCCCTTTTTCCTGTAGGCCCACAAACCCACCTCCAAACACTCTAATTTCCAAGTCAGGATCTGTGAGACTAGGAAATCATAGTGCAACACTGATTCCCTGGGAACAGCTATCAACACCCACTCAGATGTCAACACTCAAAGCAAGGACAGATGTAAGTACGGTCACCTTATCAGTACTAGCTGTCCTAGAGACTTAATGATTTGAAGAAAGAACCCGAGTTGTAATAAAACTTAATAACATCATCTGAAAGGCATCAGGTAACTCTAAATTGCCATAAGAAGGCAATAATTTCCCACCAATTTCTGTCTTAGTTAAAAATCATCTTAATACAAGTATATGGCAAAGATGGGAATATGTCATAAGTTGTAAATGAAGGTAACAGATTTCTCTCCCTCAGCCTGTATAAGTAAAAACACAGTTTCCTCAAGTTTTGGCCACTTGACCTCAGCAAAGAAGTGGAATAACTGCAGAAATCCCAGATGAGAGAAATGTGAACTGTCAAATGATCTATGAGGGAGCAAGGAGGGAGCTGGGGGTGTCTCAGAGAAAAACAATGGAGAGAACAGAAGAGCCATCAATTGCATAAAGGATGTTGGAAAGAAAAAGGAAATAATCTGTTTGCCATGACCAGGGTGGCCAGCACAAGAAATAATTGGCTGAAGTGGCAGCAAGAGATATGAGGGTTAGACATCAGGAAAAGCTTCCTGAGGTGAGGGGAGTACAGCGCTGGAGTGGATTGCCTGGGGCGTGGTGGAGTCTCGCTGTTGGAGGCTTTTAAAGAACAAACAGCCATCAGAAATGATATATAGAGAGGTGATCCTTGCTAAAGGAGGAGGAAAATGGATAAAGAAACCTCTTAAAGCCCTTTCTCCCCTGTTTTTTTTCTCTGATCCTATAAAGCTACTAAAGAGAGCCCAGTTTGCTCAAAATCCCGAGAACGTGGTCAAAGGCAGCTATAACAAAGCCTCCTGGAGTGAAATTGCAGAGTCCTTATAAACCTCCCAGTGAGCCAGAGGACTGCCTAGAATAACCTGTGGTGTGTTATACCAGGGCAGCAAGTCATTGTCTCTGACAATTTATTGTACACGGTGTTGAAACAACAGACTAGCTGCCAGTAAAACAATTAGTTTCACTGATGCTTCCAAAACTACCTGCATGGAGGTCAGGTGCATCCTTGCTGAATCAGAATCTAACTACAGCACCCTGCCCTGGCCCTCTGAAATAGGCTCCTCTGCCAATGCAAAACTTTGTGATACAGAAGTTCCCATATGCTAGAGTAGCTTCAGAATCTAACATACAGGGAAACAGTCTTGCTGTTATCAGATAAGGGCCCTAAATGAGAAAGGCAGCGTTCCCAAGGTCCAGTGCCTGTGTCCTTTTGAATACTGCAGTATATATATATTATTGTTTGCCCAACTGATCTTTCTCAGACTGTTTCTTCATATCAGTGGTAGAGATAGGAGCTCTCTGGGGTCCTCTGAATGTAATTACTTTCCTTTCTATGTGGGGGAAGAGATTTCCTTTCATTTGAAGGTACTGTCGCCTGCAGTCGTAGTCACTTTTATCTATATCATGAGGAACGTGGACTCTACTATGTGTTGTGCCAAGTACATCTTGAGAATGAAATTACAACTTCATGCTACCACCTACAAAGGAGAAACAAGGTTTTCTTTATCTGCTTGACAGGAGACGGGAGGGCCCTATGAAGCACTCCCTGAGGTTTCTTTGATCAGTCACCATGTGTCACCCTTGGTTTCTCCACTTACATTGGCATAAGCATTTTTCTACTTTGTGGTGGCACTTAGGACCTGAAAGCCAATCTGTGGTCATGTCAGGATTCCAGAAACATCAGATTTTATTACTTTGCAAGGGAGATGCTTCCCCATGCCTGCTAGGAGAATTCTCCTCTGTCTTGTAGTGCAAAGTGCCTTTTTTCCCACAAAGTGCCTTTTTTTCCATAAATGTTTCCTTGGATCTTGTCCTATAAGAATCCAGGAACTGCCACACACCCTGAAGTGCTCTCAGACCTCTGCCATAGAAGCAGGACAGCTGGTGATCCATATTTCACCATTCAGCATGTGAAAGGGAATACTGCAGTAGGAAGTACCAGAAAGCCAATGGCTCTAAATATTTACATAGCTGCATGCTTCCCTCCCCATTCCCCCGCCAGATAAATTCAACAGGACATTTAAAGATCATAGACCTGCCACATGGCTATTGGAATTGTTTCCCTTTTACTTCATTAAAAGCCTCAGGCAAGAGAGATCAATTTTAACCTTAGCATCATTCTGTTTCAAACAGCGTACAGTAATGCTGAATGAGCTGGTATCTATTTAGTGTGCTTATTTGTGTGGTATTATCAAATCTGAAGTCCAAAGACTGAAATCCTGCTCTCCACAGTACAGTGTACACACTGGTTAATATAGATTTTGCTCTGGGAGAAAAAAGCACATTAGGAAAGGCTAGATGGTGAAAGTAAATATTATTGTGTGCAAAGCAGCGAGGGGGAGAGGGTGGGATATGAGGCAATATGAGAGAGAGAAGAGAAGAGAGAAATGAAATGATATATCCAAGGACACTCAGGAAACCCATGTCACAGCAGGGAACTGAATTCACATCTGTTCCGCTCCAGCTCAGCACCTTTTCTACAAGCAGCCTCCCTCAATGGGCTTCCTTTGTGGTCAAAATTCCAAACTGGGAAAAGAAGAAACAAGGAAATACTGCAGGAACTTTAACCCCACTCACTAGCGAGTATTCTTCATGGTGTCCAGGTAGTTAAGCTTAGTCTTCAATAATGTATGACAGAAAGTAATGCAATTTAAATTAGGAGAGGCAGACAGCGGGTAGGGGAGGCAGAGGTGAGTCCTGAAGTGTGCAAGCCAAAGGAGACAATATTGTAGGGGGGGGAAAAAAGCTGTGAGCCATAATAACAGCTTTTCTTAACAGAACTTAACTAGGTTAGAGTGACCTCTGAGAGGTGCCAGAATTTTAACAGCCAAATTCTAATGTGAAGGATTAGGGATATTTCTGTATAAATTGCCCTTGTTTTACATAGACCATTTTGCTGAGCACAATGTTAATTTTGCAGCTCCGCTGGAGCAGCAGTTTATAAGATGATAAACAGAAAATGATGCCTTTAGCAGCTGATGGATACCTTGGCTAAGAGGAAGGATAAAACTCTTTACATGGAGATATTAAAGGCACAAAGAGTGCACCAGATTTTTAGCAGTGCTGCTCTGAAATGGGTGAAGGGTAGACATATTTCCTTCCACCTGATTTTTACACAACACACAGCTGTAACTAGCCACATGGACTAGATGATCATTGTAGGTCCCTTCCAGCTGAAATAGTCCAGTCCAGTCTATTCTAAGAGAAGCCTTTAGCTCATTTTAGCTGCTGGTTCTTTCTCTGACTTTCCTTTCTTGTGTAATTCTGCAGCAAGGACAATTAAGGGATTTTTCCATCCCGGGTGAAATTTGGGGTTGTGATTCATGGTACTGACAGAGCAGGGAATGGAGAATTGAAGAGAGTCAAGGCTTAACCTGTTCTGGGAACATAAACCCAGTTGCACTGGAGTGGCCGTAACGGAGCTCGTATCTCCCCATGATTCCAGTCCCTGAATCTGGGGGCTTCCTTCCCTTTGTGTTTCATCCAGCCTCAGCAAAGATGATGGATCAGAGAAAAGGGAGAAATGAGGACCTCAGGATCATGAGGTTCAAGCCAAGGTTAAGAACACTCTCAGGCCTGTATCAGGACATGCACTGTGCTGATCTCCAGCTGTGCTTGAGCCAGTCCTGCTTTGAGGGAAGCATCTACTTCTTAAAGGACAGCAGATGGGATGGGAAGGGAAAATTAGAATCTGAAAGCAAAAAATTACTTCCCAAAGTACCACCCTCCATTCCTCTGCAGCTGCACCTCAGCAGACATAGGGTTCAGGCTGCATTAACTGTGGCACAGAAGTGAGTAAGCAGGGCAACTGCTTGAGACCAAGCACTGAGATGTGAAGACGGAGGGAGGAAGGAAGAGGTGAATTATTTGTGCCTGGTGGGGTACATGTCCCCATCTCTCTGGCCCAAAGTGGTTACAAGCCTCAAGCTCACTCAGCCACAAACTTTCTCCTTTAATGGTCAGTCCCACTTGGCCTAATTCCAGGTCCTAATGACCTAAAAATGTGCTTATTTAAGAATTAATCATAAGCAAAATATTTTCAACCGTCTATCTTCCTCTCTTTATATCTACCTCAGCTTATCTCTTTTTAAATGTGAGACAAGCAATTAGCATTCATTCAGATTAAAAGTAAACTTGGGGTTTTTTACTTTTTTCCTCAAAGAAAAGGGATTGAGCCCAGTGATAACCACACTTGAACAGCACCAACAGATTTACCTGCCCAAAATGATAGAGCTGAAATTCAGTGGCTGGCAGTTAGGCAAAATTAGCTCAGGTACAATCCCTCAGAAGTCCACCTGGCTGCAGTCATAAATTGCTGCCTCCATTACAGCTTTGCCAATACCTTTTCCATGCTGGCTGCACACCAGCTTTATTGTCGTATAACGTGCGTTTCACAGGAATGCAGGAATGACAGAATGGGGTTAGGACGCTAGAAAAGCCACATTATTTTTTCATCCTTAGGAGCTGCAAAAGGAGGTAGGAAAGAGAAGGGCAAAGCCACCAAAGGCTCAGATCCAGGCTGCTGCTGCAACTGAGCAAAGGGAAAAAAAAAAAAAAAGAGACAGAAAAGGTCTGTGCTCACTCATCCAATCTAAAGGTAGGAAAGTTTTTCAGAGGTATTTCCCACTAGTCTTTCACTTATTATGCATCAAGGGCAGAGCTGTCTCCATTTTATTGCACTCTGTCATTCAGAGCTGGGCTAATCATTGCTGCTGAGAATGGAGATAGCCAGGTGGGAATCCATCTTTTCACATGTCCCCCATGTTGCTTATAGACATGCCACTGCCCTGACTCAGCCTGTGTCTGGTGACTTTGGAATAACTCTCTTTGCATACCAAGATCTAAAGGATACAGTGAAAGGACAGGTTTATGTGACAAAAGAACCAAAGGACAGTTCTGCTACATCCTCAGCTTGAGTTAAGATATCTAGAAGCAACCTGGGCTCAGATGTTCATCCCTGGAGGTGTTCAAGGACAGGTTGGGTGGGGCCTTGGGCAACCTTGTCTAGATCATGCCTGGAGGCTGGTGGCTCTGCCTGTGGCAGGGGGGTTGGCACTCTATGATCCCTGGGGTCTCTTCCAACCCAGACCATTCTATGATTCTATGTCCTCAGCATAACTTTAGCAACAATGTACTATGATCTCCATGCCAAGGAGATCACCCAGTGCCATACAGCCCTGTGAGGGCACAGCAAGTTGGCTTGGGTTGGAAGCAGCATGGCCATCTTCACTACCCCAAGCCCAATTCAGCAAAGTCTCCTCTCACCACGATAGTTATTGAGATAGATCTGGGTGTAAATTCTAAATGCAGAATTTTTCAAGCTGCTATGAAGTAAAATGGGTTAGAAGTGATGTCCTGAGAATGTTGGGTCTGGAGAAGCCATCTTGTACCTTTTATCTACCCAAGGCAGCAATGTCAGAGAAGAGTCTGAGATCCTCATCCTCTCACCCTGAGTTCTCCAGACAAGGAATAAAACCGTGTCTCTTCCTAAAAATCTTCAGATTTATGGTTCCAACAAAATAAGAGTAAGAACTCAGACGTGCTTCTTCCAGGGGAACAGCACACCTCAGGGTGTAATTCACAGGAGGATGGATGTTATAACTGCACAGAGGTTGGTATTTGTGCCAGTCACTTGAGGGAGACAAAGAGCCACACTGAGTTTGTCTGGATTTCTTACCGCCTGTCTTCAAAGTAGAAGAAAAGGGAACCATAAAAGCCCAATGGTCAGTGCAAGGTTTGAAGATACCTATTAGCTTCCGGAAGCAAAAGAATGACTAATGAGATGGTAAAATCTACAGGGAAACAGAGAATTAAAAAAGATCTCCCAACAGAGCTGGTCAGCACAGCCTCAGACAATGTTGTAGACAATGGCAAGGGTTGGGATAATTTGCCTGAAAGGATCCAAACGTCCTGTAACATTTGGTGATGGAAAGAAGGCTTGAGAACACAAAGGTCATTTCAATCAGCTCAGCATGATCAAACACTCTGATGCATCTGCTCAAAACATCTGTGATGCTTAAACATCTGCTCCAGAGTCAAAATATGAGGATACAGAAAACACCAATGTGCTGTGCACTAGAGAAAACACAAGAAACTTCCTTGGTGAGTGCTGTGAGCAGATCTGTGTCAAAAGCCCAACAGGAAATGGTAAAAAATGAACAACATTTTATGAAAGATTTGTAAGGATAAAAGAGGTTGGGTTTTGTTTCTGTTGAGAAAAGCTACAAAGATGACAGCTACTGAATAGAAATCAGAAAGATGAATGGAGATGATAGAGCACAGGCATGGTCACAGACATGAAATACCTCACTTGGCACTTCTGCTTTTTCACTGACAATTTGAGAATACAGTCTGGGACAATTAAACCAAAAATTGCTTAGAAGACCTACAAACAAAACACTTTTAAGTGCTTAAGCAAAACCAACAAGTGGAACTCTCTGCTGTGTGATACAACTGACACAACCAGCTACATCCTGCTGTAACCTGAACAGGATGTTCACTGTAAGTGGCACACGATGCTATTTCGAGCATGAGGGATCCCTGAATACTTTTATTTTA
The DNA here is from genome assembly GCF_964237585.1 of Gallinula chloropus. Lineage (NCBI taxonomy): Eukaryota > Metazoa > Chordata > Aves > Gruiformes > Rallidae > Gallinula > Gallinula chloropus. The sequence continues at coordinate 14,292,745 of NC_140095.1, read as the reverse complement.
TTGGCTCATATTGCTTTTCCTTTTTTTGCAAGTTTCCTTCCTGTCTTCAAGGAAAAATTTCACCTGAAAGACCTGAGCCACTTTCCAGACTAAAGACCACAGATGGAGCCTCCCTCTTGCCACTGACCAGCTTCTCCATCTAAATTCGCTGTCTAAAACCCTCTGCTGTGAATACTTCCAGAAAAAATAAAAAGGAAACACATTAGAGGAACTTTATTCAGCCATTAAATTGGGATGTTTCTACCTCTTTCTTTGGGATCACAAATGAGATTAGTTTACCATAAGCTTCTAGATATCCTGCAATATCAAGAAAGACACAGGTAAATATTTCTGCTCTCTGTAGAAATTTCTGGTCTGTTTATCATTGCAGTTTTGAAGCACTTATCTGAACTAAAAAAAAGTTTATCAGTTCAATAGAGCAAGATAGTCACTATATTCATGCTGAACTGGACATGTGTGTGTTAGCTGCATCACTGACCATAATAATGTCCTTAGGTATAAGTGCAGTATTCATGTGTTCTTCCAGCTGACAAGCTGCCATTCTAGTGTATTTCTACATTAATAAAAACACAAGTGAAGTATCGGTGCAGAATCTAGCTCGGTCTAATCTAGTGAAGCTGAAGAAACATTGTGAAAGCCCCTCTGATACTGTGGGCTAGAGCTGGGTAGAACAGACCTGCACCCGGTTGCACTGTCCTCTCCGTTACTGCAGGCAGTTGGTCCTTGAAATGACGACAAATTGGCTTGGAAATGCTCTGATGCACCTGGATGACTTTAGAAAAGGAAAGGCCTGGGGGATTCCCTTTTCAACCAAAATGGGAAACATATATATATATATATATATATTGTAAAAAACAGTCATGCTACTTTTCTTTTGTTTTCATCACTGAGCTGTCTTCAGTGACAATGAAAGGAAAACACACACAGTCCCAGGGAGAGCCGGTATCCCACAGGCAGGCAATAATCAAACTTGTCTCTTGACAGCTCAGTCAGTGGCTTCAGTGAAGAACCACAGCCAGTTTTCATCCCTGCCTTACCTAAGCCGATCTCCTCATTACTTATGGATGGACTTGACTTTGGTTTAGATCATTATCCGATGTTTTGCACAATAAAATAAGCAGAGATATGCCATGACCTCAGGAATTTTCTCTGTGGCTGGTTGGGACCAGCAACTAGAGAGGGAAGAACAAGTAAATACTCAAGCAGATGATAAATTCCACGTATTGCTTCTAGACACTCTAAGGAAACATCGGTTTCTTAGCTCTTACAGATCACCTTGTCCCTCAAGTAAATATACCATTTTCTTTCCTAACAGAAGCATGAGTTACTTTAGGCCAATACTGGGATCAATACCAGCAGCCCTGGGACTTCTAACACAACACTGACTCTATAACTGGGTTATTAGCCCAGTACTCTATCTAAATCAAGGAACAGCTCCTAAACTTAGGAGTTAAATATCATTCTGCCCAGGTGTTTCACAACCAAAGACCCAGCACTGAGTGTTTCAGAGTTGCTTCAAACTTTATGAAGAGTAAACAACATCTGTTAACGTTTGAATTAATTGGCTCTTATTTAACCATATAAGACAAAACCACACTCCAATGCAGCACTGTTTTTTCTCAGAAGCTGTTTCTCTCCCTCTTGACAGATTTTCAAATACTAGATTGGCAAAAAAAAAAAAAAGGACCATAAAGCAGTATCAAATCCTGGTCTTACCCAACCCACACTGCCGACTTGTTTCCACCTCTACTGCAGAAGTGCAGAACCTTCTCCTTTAAGAAAGTCACACTGGAAGAGGAGAGATCTCTTCTTCAGGAGAGACTCCTGAACATTTAACAGCATTTATAATGATTCTCTGATGCACATACCAGGAGATGATTCGAAGATGACAACAGACTCAGACCCTACAGAAGCCTCAAGGCAGTCTCAGAGGTGTGTTTTTATCCACAAATTCTTCACATTAACCTTTTCTGCTTTACTCACACTGGAGACAGCTTCAGGGACCACCACTCATTCATCTTTCTCCATTGCTCAGTGATAATTCCTTTGCAGACTGGGAGCAGCACAAGGGCAGCTGTGACATGTGGTCCTTGGGGAGAGTTAGCCAGGAGCTGCCTGGAGAGGCTCTTTCAAGTTACCTGAGACTCTGAGCATAACAAGATACAGAACAAAAGGATGCCATTGCAAAGCCACAGGGCACCCTACAATCTGCTGAGCCTGAGATGAGGAAAAGCATGTTCCTTTGCTGCCTATGGACATCTTTTCTCCAGTGGTGATAAAGCATGTATGTCTGGAGCCTTACAGGGAGGTACTGTTTTCCCCCATTGTTTCACTTCCAACCAGAGTGTGACCAAACATGAAATACAATTTATCAAGGACAAGCTTCTTGGGTTGATCATCCTTCTAGATCTCACCTTCCTTTACTTATTTGGACAACCCATTTCCACATAGATACCTTCACAGAACTGATGGAGCTAAACCTCTCCAGACCTGCAGGACCAAGATAATAATGAACTCCACTCCCTTCTCAGTACCTCAGAAAGTCTCAGCAGACACAGGAAAGCGTAAGAGAATAAAAGCAGATGTATACAAACCATATGCAATATGCATCATTTTGGCCACCCCTGCAGCAGGAACTCCTCACACAGACCCTTCCCCACCAGCCTGCGGGTTGTCTCCCCTCTTTGCCAGAGACAAGAAGAGGAACCTGTATTCAGCGGTTCCCTCTGTGCCAAGATTAATCCATTGACAAGGCTCCTAGGAATATGCCAGCTCATTAATTACCATAAGAACTGTGTCAGCAAGTAGGCAAGGTGACTGTGAAAATGGTCAGAGTGAGCCATCTATCAGTGCTTGCTACCCTGGCCATTGCATGCCAAAACCCAAACCAGTAACACCTGGCAGACGTTTCTTGCCTATGAAATGCCAAAAGTTGCACACTTTACTGACAGGAAGCGTTAATGTCAATCAGTGTTGGGGGAGCAGACTGCAAGGAAACCGGCCCCACACACCAGTCAGTCCTGTTTTGAGGATGAAATGATCAGGCTATCCCTCACAAGCACAGTGGAGACCTGGGAGTACAACAGGCCTCCCAGCAGGAGCTGACATGGAAAAATCCCAACAGCTTTGGACGTGCCACCTCATCTGTGTTTCTATCTGGTTAATGAGAGAAAATTAATCTTTGGTGGAAGCTGCTCCAGTTATTAACAGGCAGGGTTGCCAGAAGGCAGGCAGTCCCATAACAAACCCACTGGGATAGAAGGCAGAGAGAGACCAGGCTCAACGGGCTGAGATCTCAAATACAATGTCTACTTACATGCACAAGTACTTGACTCACAACCCTGTGTTGTCCACAAAGGCTTAGAGATGGCCACAGCCCATTTCAGATCTCACAGCTGGTGTGTCTGCCTGGTGCCTCCCTCAGAGAGCAAACAGGACCACCAGGAAGCCTCTGATTTGCTATTAAAATTCATCATTCTTCTTGTAATGCCAACACTGGGATAATGCACCTGGGATTAGACCTAGGAAATCCATCAAGGCCAATACTTAGTCACACTCAAGTGCTTTTATGCCACAGTTGCTATGAGGAGGGCTTCAAAAACAGCCCCTTAAGAAGACGGGGAGGGCAGGGGGCCTCCCAACTGCTGTGCAATTGAAGGCAGGATCTTCTCCAGACAGAGCCCATGCATTTTCAGTAAAGGGGCATTTGAATGTCAGGCAGTGGGAAGCAGAGTCTTGTCAATGCATCAAAGGTTTTGTTTCCCTTGGCTCAAGGGGAATTAAAGGAACAGAGAGAGTAAGCTGGATAAAGTTAAGGTTGTTTCAACTTACACAGAGCTCAGAGGAGCTCTGGAGTGAGTATCTGTAAGAACAAAAGGAAGATCCAGGTTACAACTTCTCTCTTCTCATACCTGTCACAGGGCTGGTGAATTTGTACCCTGAGGGGAAAGTGCTACTTTAAGAGCAGTATCCTGCCGCACTCCTGATCATCTGCCCATAACCCTTTCCCTTCCCTGCACTAAGTCACAGAGGGTGACCTTCCCTCAGGCCCCACAACCAGCTCACTTCCAGCCTTTCCATTTAACAGATTTTCATTTTATTTCCCCCCTCTCCCTTTTCCTTGGCCAGTCTCACTGCTGGCCACAGGGATGGGAAACACTATTTTTCTGTCATCTGATATAAAAGGGATATGACAGGCCCGTGCTGTACAACGCCAAGTATCAAACCATAAGGAATTCCACAAATAGCCATTCAGATGTCCAAAGGGAGGAGGCAGGATATGGATGGCTCCCAAGGGCATGTCTAAGTCCACCAGCACCACAGCAAGAGAAATGTGGTTCTCTGTCCAAGCCTGTGAGGTTTCCAGTGGAGACCCTGGCACGTGTTGAGAGCAAACCCTGCCAGAGGGCAGACAGGCAGAGCCACCCCCTGAAACCTTCTGTCAGAGGTCTTGCCTCTGAGTGACAGCACGAACTGTGCCACACACCTGGAGCAACTGCCTTGAAGAGAGCAACGTTTGCTGATGGAAAGCAGAAAAGGAGAGACCTGGTTTCCCCTAAGGGATGTGTGGTGAGGTCTGGGAAGAAATTAGTAAAAGAAATCTGTGAGAGAATCGCCTGGCAGTGATGAGGCAGGAACAGGCTGAGCAGCTGGGAGAGGTTTGGTGTCCACCAGGGAGAAAACAGCGAAGCCTGAGGTGCTGGAGGAAAAGAGGAGGAGGCGCTGCTGCTCTCCCAGGAGAAGGGGAGGTGGAGGGATTGGAAATTAAAGAGACATGGGGGGTGGGGGAGGTGGAGGAGAAACTAGAAATGAAGGCTAACAATTCAGATAAAAATGGATTAGACTGGCATAAAGGCAGCTGGGAGGGACTCAAACAACATGAGATTAAGTAGTGCATGGGAGAGCTGATCAGTGTTGGAGGGAGATGAGAAAGCAGGCTTGCCTGGATCATGCTGATGGTTCTTAGAGGAGCAGTGTGAACAGTTTGGGAGGGGGAATGGCCCAATGCACAAAACTCCATTGCCCAGGGAATGGCAGGGGGGCTGCTAGACCTGGGTACCCACTGAGATCATCAGACAGCAAGCTCAGAAACAGCACTTTCTGCACACCACAGGAACTCTGTGACACTGTGAGCCCCAGATGCACCCAGGGCTGCCAGGCACCGGGCATGGCTGTGGGTGACACTAAATGGGCTTCAGACACCATGTAGGAGTTTCTTACATTTCAGTCTCTGTTTAGTAACATGGTCCTGGGCCAGCTGGACTTAGACCTCAGCCAGCACAGCAGACAGAGCTAAATGAAAGAGACAGCTCCATCCCTGGGGACATGCCACCACCCAGGAGAGGCTCTGAGTGACCCTAGTGCAAGACTCACTCCCCAGGGGTGGCCAAGCACCGTGACTCCTTGCGTGGGCCAGACAGCACCATGACCCCAGTGGGCATCACATGGCCCTCACACCGCTGGTCACGGACTGGGAAAAAGAGTAATTGAGAGGTCTGAATTGAGCAGTGAGCAGATGACAGAGAAACAGAAGTGTTGGCTCGATTCCTTCATCTCTTTTCTGGGCTGGGAATCAACTCATATGCCAGTTTGGTCAGGCAAGAACAACCACATCGCTGTGCCCCAGCTCCTTCCAGCATCTCTGTTTGCCTTCCCTTGACATCCTTTCTCATTCTCTGACAAATTCTTGCACTGGAGGTCCTGTGAAATGGTTCAGAGCAGATCCTCACTTTGAGAGGCCAGCTCTAGGACTACAGCCTTCACACAGCAGGGCTGCTGAATTCACCACTTTGTCACTGACCTAGACTGCTGGTGGGTGGGCATGTTACTCCACAGAGGAGAGGGGAAAATGCATCTAAATTGGGCAGTGGATAGTCTGACCATAGGACCCTCTCACCACAGCATGCACTAGCTCAGAAACCAGCGCAAGGCAGAAACAGTCAGCCAAAAGCAGGAGTGCAGCTGCTGCTGGAGTCCTTCCTCCTCAAGTGCTGAAGAAATGCACACTTCACTACAGCCTAAATTAGATTAGCTGCACGTCTTTGAAGACCATGGGTTATCTGTTTGAGCTACTTTCTCTGCTAACTGCCCCTCTGGGTGTGTAAATCTTTATAAAACTTTATAAAAGAGTGAATGATCCTCATGCTGCCAAGGAAATCTAAGGAAGAGAATAACAAAGGCAAGCAGAAGCCAAACATGTAGTCCATTTAATAACTCTTCTTATTCCCGTCATAGCTAACCCCCAGTTTCTAAAAGCCGTGCAGAAAGTCACATCTGAAGGGGCCAGGTGAGCTGAGCCTCCGCTGCTGCTCCACACTCAGGTCACATCCCTGGAACAGCAGCCTCCTTCCTCCCAAGCCCACCGTGTCCCACTGCCCAAACACAAGCACAAAGGCTTCTTGTGTTCCATTATTCCTGACAAACAAAAAGGAAAAAAGCTGAGAGGAAAAGGAGAAGAAAAAGGGAAGAAGAGATGAACAAGAAGAACCTCCTCTGAGCAATTGGGGTTAATCTGACTCAAAGCCTAAATCCATGTTAGCAGTTAATCCAGTTAGTAAGGCTTTCATTGGGAGCTTTGAGAAATCCTTTAACCTCTTGCTGTAAACTAGGAGCAGCTTAACAGCTCAGTGTTCACCAGAAAAGCCTGTCAATAATGCTGCTAAGCAGGTATTTAGCAGGATTTAAGAAAAAAGCATGTGACAACTCTTCTTTAATGAAGCAATTGGGCTTCTCTCCAGGAACCAAGTGGTCACTGTGATCTGCTTTTCAAGATTCAAAAGAAGATGCAGCTATGGGAATTTGGGAAGTATTCTTTCCCAGGGAAAGCACAGTAAAAAAAAGCTGATTTTAGTAATGGTTTTTATAAATCTCATGGATTCTTTGCCCTGAGAGATCTTCTATGAAGCAGACTGCAGTAGTAAAAAAAAAATTAAATTAGCTTCCCTGTGAGGTTTTTTTTCCCTTTCAGAGGTGTCTGTACTTTTCCAAGGAAAACAAACTGACAAACAACTTTGAGGTTTAGGACCTGAGTCTAGCAGGATCAACAGTAAAACCAAATTTTTTTACCACTCTCTGCAAAGTCATTACACATTCACTCCACCTGCAGAGGCTGGCTAAATATGAGTTAGCTCTAGCCCAGAAATGATGCCATCACACGTAGCCTGGTGCTGCATCCCAGTTCCTGGCAAAGGCAGAGTGCAAGAATGGCTGCAGACACTGATGTACTGCAAAGTAAACTTCATCCCTGCCCTGGACAGATGAGACCAGGGGATCAGAGGCAAGAGACTTCCCAGACTCACCTCCCCTTTGGCTTCTCCAGATTCCCATTTGGTAGAGGGACCCTAATGATGCTCAGCTGTCCTCTGGACTGACTTTACTTATCCTCCTGACATCGGTCACCGAAATACCATTACAGAAGCTTTCAGGCAGTCGCCTTAACTATCTGTATGGGTTGCTACAGTTTCTCTCTAAGATATATGATCCAAGGTGACAGTACCTGCTACTTTTTTTTAATGAGGGAAGTCTTTTTCAAAACACAAAGCCCTCTGGGAACCAAACCTGCAGGACAACAGGATAGAGATCCCTACATTGGCATGGTGGGGACCACCATCAGTCTGGAAGTTCCAACAGAAAACAAGGGTTTCTGCTATGATACCCCATTCGCCCTGTCGCTTCTGGGGAACAGGGCAGTTCTGAGCTACAGGGAAGCAAAGAAAAAAGGAAAGAGGGGGATATGCATGTTAAAGGTATTTGAAACACACAGCAAACGAGCACAAAAATCATGGCTTTTCTCAGCCTTCCCTTCTGCTCTATGCCAGGACATTGAGCCAGGGGTAACGTTTCAGCCAGACCCCTCTGCCTCCTGCGTTCCAGAGAGAGACGTTCCCTTTTCTATTCACTTTCACAGATAAAAGGTCACTCTGCCTTCCCCCCCCCCACCCTCTATACTAAGCAGAACATTGCATTACCTTTGATATTTGCTGTGTTCAGGCAGCGCGGGCTGAGCAGCCCATGCAACATTAATCCGGTTTTACCACCACCCAGCGGGTGATGTTCAAAGGGAGGTGGGATCATTGCCCGTCTGGCTGCTGCCTCTAACACACAAGATCCAGCAGCGCAAGCTGAGTCTATCCAAGGGGAATGCTTTGCAGCTCTCAGTGCCTCAATTCGGTCCTAAAGCAGGTTGAAAAAGCCAACGCGTAGGAAGATACAAGAGAAAACGTTTCCTCTTTAAGCACCCAGTCAGACTCTCAACAGTACGCAGGTTTTGTGTCACTTGAAAGGGTTTCCATTGCTGGGCCCTTTACTAGCTGACTTTTTCTGCTGATAAAAGCAAAAAAAATCCCCTGCAGATATTAAACCACTCATAGACAGAGTGTCTTTATGGAAGTCCTACCTGATGAGACCATGATCCCCCTGTGAATAACTCTGGTAGGCATAAGGACAGCACACATACTAATTAACCTATAACACTGCCATTAAAAAGTCATGACATGAGTTAATGTGCTGACTAGCATAGCCAGTTTTTCTTCCATAAATTATTTTTGCCTATAGCTCAATTAGATATTTGCAGCCACTGTTCTTTCCCCAGTCCTCACATGGTGCCTTTTCCAAAAAAGAGAATCACAAGCCCTTTGAAGGAAAACAAAAACAAAACAAAAAAACCCCAAACAAAACCCACCACACTTTAAAATAGCAAATGAGTGGTAAAAACAAGCGAGCCCCCATGAAGTTCAAATTCCAGCTCAGACCATGCTGGCCAGGTACAGCGATTATACAGATAGAAATGAGACTTTTTCTGCATCATGCAGAGCCATCTTTTCAGGGAAAAATGTACTTTGGAGAGATGCAGCATTGGCAGAGACTGGGATACTGAGCAACTGGTAATCCTGTTGACTGTAAAGTAACCTGTTGCCTTCAGGGTTGATGGTCCTGTGTTTTCACAGTTTGGTTTCTTACAAAACAAAGTGCATAAGGATAACATTTGTTACACTATAGTCACAGCTCTACTGCAGCATCTGGATACAGAAAGTCAGGCTAAAAATGAGGAATTTAACTTCAAAAAAGCAGCCATATTAATCACAAATCAGCTAAAGACCCAACCCTCAATTCCAGATAATTTTCACTACAATGCAGCCTTCTCCACCCCCAAAGTCCAGAGGGAACCAACCACCGATTTTCATCCTTGTTATAAATCACTTCCCATCATGGAGACATTCATGGGTTTTCCAGCTCACTGCACCAGCCAGAGCAGCAGCTCTGTCTGTACCAGCAGCCCCCACCGCTGCTCCCAGACCTTCTCCTGCCAAGGAGGGCAGCGGCACTGGCCAGATGGTGCCTGCATCCCGTCTCCCCCACCTCCCAGTGCTGTCACGGACCACACTGCTAGCAAGGCAGGACTCTGCTGGGGTGCACACCACGGATGCACCACGGACGGGGTCGGTGCTGCTCTGCTTTCTCACGCAGACCTCTGCTTGGCCGCGTCCCAGCGCAGTTTGTGCTCTTTAGTCAGCATTGCCCTGGGGGTTACCTCAAGCCATCTGCCCAACGCACCATCTGAGCAGACCTTCTGCTACTCCTGCCTCCCGAGGAGGAGGCTGAACACCGCCAGGCTCCCCTCCATTCGCCTCCAAATAAATAAATAACAAGGAAGCCAGAAGAGCCACCGTTCTTTTGTTCTGATGCAGTCTGGCAAGGTCGGCACTGAGGCACTGCTTGGAAAGGGCCAGAAAAATGACAGGGTCCATCCAGCCTGAGAAACCATCCCTGCCGGGGCATTGCAGCGAGCGCTGCAGGGAAGGAAGGAGTGAGGATACTGCAAGGTATCATCCCCATGGCAGCAACAAGCTGCCAAAAGGATAAACCAAGGCCATTGAGAAAGCTGCACAGGACTCTAGGGAATCTCTTCTTAGGGTGAGTTGTGGTAAACCCCAGGATTGCCTTCCCACACTCCAACGTGGGGCCTTCTAATTCCTATCAGCCAAGAATTAAAAGCAGCTCTGTAGAGCAGGGAGGGCTGGGACACAACATCCTCCCCATCTCCCTCCCCATCGCCAATGAGGAGATGCTAACCATAGTCCTGCTATGGGGAGGGACCAGAGAGCAAGGAAAGAGGGAGACAAAGGAAGGACAGATGCAGGAAAACACTGAGCTTCAGCAAGGCTGGAGAGACCAGACTGTTGAGGGTAAACAGAATGTAGGGCTACTTTCTCTGTTATTAATGTGGATATTACAGGCATACAATACGGTGGTGTTGCTGGGGTACTGGCACAATCACCCCCATCGCATCAGGCTTCTCTAAACCTAGGGTCACAAGCTCTCTAATGCAGTTCCAGGGTCTCCAGCTCCCTTCAGGCACTGGGAACACTTTCCTGGAGCTATTTATAAAGACTTTGTGTAGACACTCCTTAGAAAACAGATTCAGGAACCAACCCTCTGCTCACACCTCAGGCAGCACCCCTCATGCTAATCCCTTTCCATGATCTTCCACCTAAAGAAAAACAGCCTCCACCGCCTCAGACTGGGACTAACTCCTGAAATGATGCTCACTAAAAAGAGGGAGATCGTTTTGCAGATTAGGCTGGGAGGATCTTCAGGACATGAGCTCCCTGATGGAAGAGTTTTGCAGCAAAACTATTCAAAGGAACAGACTGACCCAGAGCCCCTTATACCTCTGTATGGTCACACTACTCAGATTGAGCTCCTTGGCCATTGTTAGCAATACCTGACCTTCTGTCCTGCTGTTCTCTGATGTTTGACAAGCTCATCAGCCACACTACATCCCTACGGAAACGACAGTGGTGGTATTGATGGAACCCTTCTCCTTTGGTGGCACAATCTCCCTGCCTACCCCAACTGCCCCAGCAGCCAGCCCATCCCCTGGCTCTGCTGTGCCATCAGGGCCAGGGGACAGCACTGTTCAGCCCTGCTTAAAGTAATCAGGACAAATGCAGATTGACTGCATGAAGCATGGGAGAGTGGGGGAAATGAGGGGGGAATTGGGAGAACATCAGGTAAGATGAGGCCGCGGGCAGAGACGGATGGCACAGAGTTTTCCTGCGTCAGGCTTTTGGTCCCAGCAGGTTAAGGTACAGCCGCCTTGACAGATGCAACCATCCAGCTTGGAGGGATTCAAATTAAGGTCAAAAGGGATAAAGCAATGGTGAGCACATGAATGCATCGTTCCTGGCTCACAGTCATGCCCAGATGCACGTTCCTCCTCATTTATGAGGATGATTAAAATGCATCATTTGTGTGTGTGTGTGTGTGCACATACACACATACATACACAATTTACTGCTCTCCAAAGGAATACCACCATAGGGACTAAGGGGTTTTTCACAGCCTCTGTGGCAGCATCTGGGGAAAGAAAATGGGAGGGGAAAGGGTACCCCCTTTCTCTGTTTAACCTCACCAGGAGAGGAAGGAAAAGCTGCTCACAGCTTTCCAATCCTGAGCAGAGATTCAGTGGCACACTGTTTATGCAATTTTGCATTTGCAAAGAGCAGGGCCTTGTAGTGCTTGTGGCTGGAATTAGGCCCAGGAGGGGCAGGTTTGCCCTCTTTCTCCATCGCTCAGCAGATTAATTAGCCATTACTCTCAGCTCTACAATGTAATCGCAGCCCAGATCTGTAGCAGCACACTGAACCCATCCCAGAGCACAATGCCAGCTGTGCCCAGCTCTTGTCCAACAACCATGAAGGTCCTACGTGCCAGGGCTTCCTTCTCTCCTCCTCCTGGGCAGCATGGCTTAACGATTCTCCTTGCATCCTACTATATACTCTCCATAGAAGCTGATCAAATTGACTTGTCTAAAATCTGAGTCCCAAGAAAACAACTTGTTTCAGCAGTGGCACTCAGAAGCTTTGTCCAGAACTGGGAGGCAGATGTGCTCAGCGCTGCACAAGGGTCAGGACTGAACCACCCACTGTTGACAAGACTGTTTTGGCACTGTAAGGTCACTGGATATTAACAGGACCCTATTCTTCTGTCTCCAAGCTGAAGCACTCAGTCTGTATACCTTCCACAGCAGGATACACCTTCTCCTAAGGTATGCACACATTTGCCCTAGACCCAAGATGTGACCGAAGCACAGAAGCATCCAACCACTGTTCCATACATAAAGCTTGTGAGAGTTATTTTGGCTGGCCTCTACCATTGCATTAGCACCTACCAGTAGATACACATGCACGCTGAGGAGGTGGCTGAACGCTTCTCACTCACTGTAAACCTGCGATGCCTGGGAATTTGTTTATTCCTAGCTAGAAAAACGCAAAGCCCATCAGTTATGTCCTCACTATTCTCATCATGCCATCTAATTTACACTGGCCTTCCAGCTGGAGCACTGCTCTAAATTGTCACAAACAGTCAGTTCTCCATTACGCGGCTCAGTGGAGTGAGGGGTAGAGACATCTGTGTGCATGGACTCAGTGCTGCGACGTTACTCAGCACACAATCCCCGGGCATAATTAGCCTGGACACTGCACTGAATCCTGGCTGACACCCCTGCAGCCCCAGTGTCCAGCTCATAAACCTTCCTGGAGAGCCAAGGCACACGGAGCAGAAACAGTGCTGCAGTCCCCTGCTCACCTCTGGCATCACCTGCCTCTATGAGTGCCACTGGCTGCACCCAGTGCCGGCCAGAGGGCTGCTGCCACCTCCATCTCAGCCATGCCTTACACTGCATCTGCCTCCTGAGCTGGCAGTGTCCCTGGGGCTGTCCCAAAGCCTGTGCTCAAAAAGCTCTAGCTGGACAGGGACTGGCTCCATCCCTCGCCCTAACACTCCCTCCTCCACACTGCGTGCTTCCACATCTTCTGCTCTGAGAACCTGGGTGAGGGACAAGCTAGGAGACAGAAGTCGTCCCACAGGATTTAGTAACTCAGCGTCTCACTACTAAGTATCTGAATTATGGATTTTCCATTAGGGACTCAACCAAGATTGCCTGCAGGCTGAAGAACAGGCGTCTTCTAAGAAGCTTGGGGACCATCACCACTTGGGTCTGCTTCAGGATTTGCTCCTCAAGCAGTTGTCAGCAATTAGCACGGATGTATTTTGGGTCTGTTTATAGATGTGTTGCAGCTGCACTGATCGGGAGCTGGGCACAAATAGCAAGTGAGAAAAATCTGTTTGGGTTCTTTGCTAACACAACTGGCTTTGGGTACAGTCAGACTTGTTTTTCCTTCTTTCAAATGTTGATGGTGTCTTCAGATCTCTGAAAGCTAGGATGAGGGTAGGAGGGACAAAGGGACCATCATGCTGACCTTTGAGTACTAAAATTGCACAAGCACCACGACTAACCCTGATGGCTAGTCAGACCCCTGACAGAAACTGCCAGAAACTCTCTGAGAGTGCAAGTGCCCACTAATTCATCAGGATTCACACAGAGGATTTAATTAGGACTAAGGCTAATGTGGAGTTAAGTTCTTCAGGGAAATTAGAAAATAAAGAGCATGGCAACATCTGTCACCTGCCTCTTTCTTACTAGGGATCTTCTGCTAAACATCAGATCCCAGCAGTGTTTGCCAAAGCCTTGGACATCATCAGCAAGTCTTTCCACCATTGGTCCCATGATGTATATATCTCCAGGGTAACTCAGCACAGTACCTTCAGACCAGCTGTGCTGCCTCTGGTTCCCCAAGCTTGGATCTCCTTCCCCAAGCACACTGCCATGCCTCAGGAGCTGTCACCCAGGGTGTGCTCCATCATCTCCTCTCTGGTGCAACGGCAGATGAAACACTTTGACACTGTCTTGGCAAAAGGACAGTAGCCCAAGATGCAAGTCTGAAAAGAAGAGGCAGAGGGCATAGCCCAGGCTGTTACTGCAGCATTAACACGAATGCAGAAGAAAAGGACATATCCTTGCTGACATGCTGCACAGCTTCAGCTCTCTTGTTTCACCCTTCTTTCCTGCCCCAGGACCTCTCTCTTTACCGGTACCTGGGCTCACCAACCCTCCTCAGCTCTTCCTGCCATCCCCAGCTCACTGTTGGCTCTGCAGCCGCAGCCACAGCCGTGTTAGCTGAGCCGTGCAAGGGCCCATTAGCATCTCCTGAGCCGGCACAGATGGACAAGCTGGCTTCAGCAATAAAGATAGTTTGAAGCCATTAAAAAGCATCGAGAGCAAAATGAAGCCCCCTGCAATGCTACCACCATTAGGAAAGCAACACCAGCAGCAAACAAACAGAAAAAGCACACTCATATTTTTACCAAGAAGGTCCTAGTTGGGAAATGAGGTATATACAATGCAGCAGGAGCCAGATGCAAAGCAATTCAGGTTGCAACCCTAAAGTGGGTCTTTTCAAGCAGTGTGGGATGCTTGATCCCATGACTTATGTTAGATGTACATAACAAAAGGGGCTATTTCCCTGCCCTTGTTGTAAAATCATGGTAGAATCAGGACTGACTGTTACAGGCAACTCTGCTTAAAGACATGGTTAACTGCTGCACTGAAGTAATAATCCTGCTGCTAAATCCAGAATTTAAATGCCTCAAGGGCTTAAGGGCTGTCAGGAGCTAGAATTCATTTCCAGAGGCTTTATTTAGTTGCAGCAGCAATTTTACCTGGGGGTGACAGTAAATTTGAGAGATACAGGGCTAATAATTTAACAGAATTGGCTGCGGTATTTTTCTAAACACACACAAACACGCACACACAAGCTTGATGAAATGAGTTCTGCACATTGCATGCTTGCAGGTTTCATTTGAATGAAAATGATTAATGGGAATATAAAGCAAAAACACAGCACAGCAACAGCAACAATCAGCTCTGCCTCCTAAAGGTCAGAACAAACCTGCCTCCCGATTTGGAAATCATCTCCTAGGACAACATCAGGCATTTGCTTTGGCATCCACCTCTTGCCTCTCCTGGCTGATTGCTACTGATTCCCAACACCACAAGCAAGTAGATGGAGCAGTAACTAAGCACAGTCTTAGCCAGACACGCAGGACATGACCAGAAACAGCGATTTACACCACTGGCTTTCTACTTTCAGAGGTCAATTTTCGCTTGTCCGTGTTTCACCATTATTTGCAGTAAAACAAAATAATCTAAGAGATCTTTTACTCAGTACCTCATTTAAGCTCAGAAGATGCTTTCCTTCAGGAAGAGATGGGGACTCAGTGTAGCATCAATGGGGTATTTCTATCACGAGGAGTGTAAAATAATACAACAACTCTGTAAAAGTTTGTAGGAAGCTCTTTCCCCTTTGCCTTGGACCAAGGCATGAGCACAGCAAACAGCCCTCCCTCCGCCGTGACAGTATCAAGGGACTCCTCTCTGCAGAAATTCCTATCTCTTAGCCTGGCCAACTGTTGTTTCAGGGTGGGAAGGGAGTGATCTGCGAGACCAGGTCCAAGAAAGGAACTAAAATTCCCAGCTGTGAGGCTGTCTTACAGAACAGCTCTGCAGGATTTGAAATCACTGATATCTTCCCCCTCCCTCCCTGCCACTGTAATTGAGAAATATGTTCTTTTCCTGCATGTATAATTGGGACAGAACAGATGGTGAAGGCTTTGTTTAATGAAATATGTCCATTCAATTAACCCACACCACCAGGGATTCGCTAATGCAAAAGGAATCGGCGTCCCACTGCTGTAATGGGGGTTCTCCTGCCCAAACCCACACACCTGGGCAAAGACCTGAGGACCAGGATGCTACGGGGAGGACTCAAGAAACAGATTGGACCTGCTGAACCTTGCTCAGCTGGCATTCCTGCTTCCCCAGAAGCTTTGTTTCTTCCCCCCGCCCCTCCCTCCGTTATTTTCAGTCCCTACTCCTGTTGCTGGATGCCAGTTTCAGAGATGTGCCCAGAGATTTGGGACCCTGCACTCAGCCTTGCCTTACCAGCACACATAAAGGTAATGTCTGGTCTATGTGTTAATTGCAAAAGGAAAGGCTATGGGGTCCAACGGACAACAGGGAGCTGTACCAAAGAGAAGCAGGTCCCATTGCCAGCTCTGCCTCCAAATGTGGGGGAAGGAGAAGCCCATCCATGCCTCAGTTTCACCATCTACACTGATTAGCATTTAGTCCTCTGTGAACACACCAGCAGGGGGTTTACCAACAGCTTGAAAATCAACCAATGACCATCACAGCTTCCTGATGCAAAGCATGGCATTTTATTTCAGGTCTCTTGTCTGAACACAAAGTTTAGTTCCTCTAAAGAAGGGGGATGACATCTTGCAACACACAATTTGAAACACACATTCATACTGTGGGAAAAATATAATCCTCTTCCTTTCTGTCCAATTCCACTAACAGAATACTTACTGTGAGAAAGAGAGCCAAAACCACAAAGGCCCAGAGCTAAATCTGGTGAATCTGAGGTTAAGTATTTTTATGCAGGTAAATAGTTTCTTCCTAACCCTGCTCACAGTTTCCACTGGTCCAGGAGCAGAGACACGTCAGGGATGTGACAGGAATCTCTTCAGCTAAAGAAAATTAATTACATGCCAGCTGGACTTATTTTATCACTTTAAAAAACAGATTTTGATTCCCAAATGGTGACTTGGTGTATTTGCCAAAATAAATTACTTTGATGTTTTGGGGATTTGGTTGTTTGCCTTTTATTTTTTAAATTTATGTTTAAGTAAATGAAGAAAGCAAAAAGCCCCACAACCTTTGGGGGCTTCTTGATGGGTTTTTTCTTCCTTTCTTTTTTTATTTTCTTTTTCTTTTCATTCAGATCAGGAAAGAGAGAGAGTGCTCAGCTGGTCCCCATGCTCAGGCACAGTCTGTTATTGATCTCTAGGGCACAGTGAGGAAAACTAAATACTTCTATGGGAAATACCTATTCTCTTCAATGTGCATATTTTTTCCTCATTTTGCAGAAAACCAAAGTACTTTATTGGTCCCTTTGGTTGTGAGGAAATATCTTTGGATAGTGATTCATTCAGAAATTGGATTTACGCAGCCAGAGGAGAAACACAGCCCATGACACCTCCCAACAGGCACCGACAACCCTGGCTGAAGCATGACATGCACGATGACATGTAACACAACCCCCCCAGGGAACGTGCCACTCAATCTGTGCACGCATGAGGGAGCACCCGACGTGATCTCTGACATCCAACAACCCCAGCAAACCCAGGTCCCTCCAAGCACACCAGTCCTTGGCTGCAGCATCACTAACAGTCCTGCCATGGCAGGAAGGCAGCTCCTGCAGCTTTAAACAGCACCTGGCACCTCTCAGGTTCCCCAGAACACATCCTTCAAACACTCGCCTTGTGTTATGATCCAGCTGGACTGTCTACCTTCTCCTCTTTCCCCTTGTAAGGAAGAGGGATACCTCTTTTGACTTCCTTTGAGCTGTTTTATGGGCTGATCTGATCACTGCTCCTGAAACCCATCCCTCCCTGATGGCATCACAGGCACATCTAACAGCATTTGTGGCTGTTCCCACACTGTCTCGAGCTGAGCTAAACAGTTTCCAAGTGCAAAGCAGCATGACCAAAACTCCTGCTAGACTTTCATAATGAATATGAAGTTGCCAGACAGTAGCAATTCCTAACTTCGCTCAGTTCTCCAAATCCACTTATCAATGCTAATCAGCCAAGACCAGACAAGTCTTCCAATTTTGGCTAGAATTACATTATTTTTTTCTTTCTGATAATAGCAAAACAATTCTTGCAAAAATATTGGTACATCATCATACATGAAAACCAGCATTTCATTAATGCAACATGCTAACTCATGAGTCAGACAAGGTATCGGCTGAAAAATGACCAGGTTGACTCATCATTGTTCATGGCAGAAGTTTCCAAGACTCATCCCAGATTCTGCCGTGAATGGTTCAGGCCTGAAAGCAGCCCTGGATCTGAACTCTCTTTGGACTTTGAAAACACTGATCTAGCTCCAAATTTGTCATTTTGAGGGCACAGCTTGTCCTCTGGGATGTTTCAAGCAGCTGAATCGAATCATTTGATGGGTTTGTAATGCACTCAACTGGGATGCCACAGGTTGACTGTACATAACTGCTGCCTGTGACTATTGCAGCTGGTTAACAATAGGATTTGAGATAAAAGGATAATTTTGCAGCTCTAAAGTGAAGGTATGCTAGATAAAATACAAAAAAAAAATGAAGCCTTCCCAAAATGCTGGATTCTAGGATCAAAGCTCCTGCCCATATCAAATCAGAAAAGTTGATGGGCAGGTAGAGATGCATCTTTGCCCAGGGTGCTAGTCTTGGCCAGGGTGAAGGAGCTGGTTCTGCACTCGTATCTCCTTCATAATAGCTCCAAGTAAGAGATGGTTTCTGACAGCTTGACCACCTCTCACTCTCACAAGTTGGCTGCCTTGTCATTGGCAGAGTCCTCAAGCAGATCCAGCTGCCCAGACAGAGCTGGCTTGTATCTGAAAAGTGGCAGGCAGCCAGAGCAGCAGAGAGACATGCTGGCTTTTCCCTACATGATCCCTTAACAAGGAATCCTGATGTTCCTGGGCACAGCTTTCATTCCCTGGGTACCTCACACCATCCTGCCGCCTCTCTGATTATCTCCGAGACTCCCCTTAGCAGAGAAACAACCAACCTTTTTTCTTCCTTTCTCTCGTGGGATGAGCACGTAAGAAAACATCATTAAACAGATTTTATTCCTGGACTGGAGAGGCAACTCCAGGCCATTCTAACAAGGTGAATCCTGTCTTTGTTATTTTAACATCTGGCCCTGTTAGGACTTGTGCTTTTGTTAAACCATCCACACATGCACCAGCTCACATGGGGAGTGAGCTTATTGAGGGTGCCTATCCATTTGACTGTTGGGGATGGACAAAAGGTAATATTTCTGTTTCTTTCCTAGTCGTACTATTTGCTTTGACCTAGGCAGTGAGCCCAGGCCATCTTCAGATGGTATCTTCTGCCCAGATAAACATCATTTCCCCTTCTCTTAAGGTGCTGAGTTTTACCAAAGCTGTGTGTGAGCTTGCTCCTAAATCTCCTTTGGACACAACAAATGGATTAGCATAAGCAGTTTAACTCAGACCTCTTTGCTAGCCATTCTCACCTTGAATGGTTGTGGACAGGGAGCAATCACAGTTCAACACCACGAGCTGCTGAAGCTTTAGTAAGCCACTGGGGCTGTGACCATCTCAACCAGTTAAGAAAGACCCAGACCTCTAGTCTTTCAGAGGTTTGAAATCCTCCCCACTTTCTCACCTCTGTGAATTCTGGTCCAGGATGGAGTTTAGGAAAAAAAATGAGCAGGAAAAAACAACTAATTTCACCGTCAAAATGGTGCTTTCATCTTGCCACAGAGAGTCCGCAGTATCAAAACACAATTAAGTAGTTGCACATCAACAGACTCTCCTAATTGCTGCAAGGAGCAATTCAATTACATTTTCGACACTGAAATGAGTCATTATCAGTCTATAGGGGAAAATTGTGTTTGTGGGGTCGTGTTTTTTTATAGCATGGACTATTTTCTTCCCAAAAGTTAGCTATTTTACTGCTGACAATATTCATTTTGGATGGATTTTTCCCTTTAGGAACTAATTTGAGACATTTCTAGTTCCAGGAACAATGTGCCACTGTAGATCAGAAAAGCCCAAAGCCATAATCTCCTATCTGGGGTTATGAAAACAAATTTAAGGTCCCGTCTGCCTAGCGAAATTCAACTACTTATAATTTGATTATAAAGTAATTGCACTTCTACTCTGACTTCACTCTAACTGTAGTCTAGATAGGACCCTAAATGAAATTAAACTAGTACCCCAGTTTGGACCAGTGCTAGCTGGTTTTCAAGCAAGGAAGAAATAATTCCTGTTATGAAGTTGATAGGTGTGGGATGAAAGGTGGCAAAGACATTTTAAAGATATTTTAAATTACGGATGATGGAAGAGTTAAAATACACAGAGTATCCAGAGTATCCTAGGAACTGGAGCAATTTATTGAATACTTAAGTTGTGTCTACGACTTGGGTGATTGAGGATGGTTGGGAGCTACAAGAACACTTGAACCTTTCCCACAGCAAAAGTTAGTGTTTTTTTCCTATTGTTCCTACAGCAATTTGAAAGCAAGATGATTGCAAAGTGGTGAGATTCAGCAGCACTGAATAAGTCCTGTTGTGAGAGCTCTGGGTTAAACAGCACTGATTTAGATGTTCACGCCTGCACAGTAGTTCAGCAAAGATAACAGGTTGCAGTAGCCACTTGGTAATTGACCTATGGTGATTTAAAACCTTAATTTGCTTTCATGCTTCCTGATTTAAAGTAGTGTGTGCACTTGGGCATAACTGCCTTAAGAGGTCTGAGCAATATTTTAGCCTGGATTCCTCAGGAAACAAGGCTTAACAGAGCATACAGACTATCCCTCCTAGTAACTCCTAAATGCAGTGGCCATTTTCAGCTGAATTTGTTACAGAGATGAGTCACAGTGCTTATACCAATCTCACAGGGTTGGTGAAGAGCCAGAGCCAAACTCCGTGCCTGCTGGATTTGGGAGCAGGCTGTTGGTTGAGCACTGTGGGCAGCCAAGACTCAGTCACAACTTGTCTCATCTCCTGTGTGGTGGACACATTACGAGGGATACAAAGTGGAGAAGAGGACAGCTGGGCTATTGTGGGGCTGGGGCCCAGATGCAAAAGGGAAAACATAGATATCTACACTATATAAGACTTGGTGCTTCTTGAATTCCTGTTTTTAAATAGCTGTGTAACAGCCATGACTTCATGACGTTCCCTGTACATACCGGCTTTGACAGAGGGAAGAAATGCCACTCTAGCAGCGAGACAAGCATGTAAAGTGGTGAAGGAGATCCTCCTTGTTCTATCTAGACAGTGCAAGAGGCATCACCAGCTGCAGAGCCCCGAGTGGCACCTACAAACAGGTTACAAGGCTCCCTTGGTGATTTGTAGGCTTTGAACAGCAAAGCTGTCCCCAAGCTCCACTGAATCTTTCTCGGTCTGCACCTTTGCTGAGCTGATATATTGGATGTGTCAATAACAGAAGTGGACTGGGGGCCAGCTGCGAAGTTCAAAATGTGAATTTTCTATGAGTTTGCACTCACCTCTGCCTTCAGCACTCCTAAGTTTCATCTTCAAGTGAGTTCAGGTTTTGGCTGGCTTTCAGTGGCAAAGGGCTGCTGGAAACGAGCCCTGCTGCTATATCTGCAGAGGGTAAATCAGGGGATGCTCATTTTCACAGACTGCATGCTCAATGGCCGAGTCAATGGGAGTTAAAAGGCAGCTTGGTCAATCAAGCATGGAAGAGCTGGAGTCAGAACATCCAAGCTTTTCACTGCCCATAGAACGATCTGACACACCTTTGGCCATGGCTTCCTCACACAGTAAAAGGGTCAGTCCCCACCTGCTTTTGCCACAGAAGGACAGTGGCCATTTCAGAAAGGAGGTGCTGCATTTTCATTACTGCCATTCCTAAATTAAAAGTCAAGTGCTGACCAAAAGCCTGCTAAATTAAAAAAGAAAACTTTATGGAATTCAGCAAAATATAATGTCTGTGGTCCCCCCCTCACACTGGCTGACAAGGTGCCTGTCACAGCACGGAGAGAAATTATGAGAAATGCCAAGAATGCTCCACAACTGTTACCTTTTCAACTGTGTTATCCACACACACGAGACACTGTAAAGCCTGTCCCACTAGGACCACCCTGCATGATGGCACGATCCCATCATGACCAGCAGAACTCACCTTCTGGGCAGGGAGCCCAGGGCCACGATGGGAAGTGCTAATACTTAAAAAGATGTCTGGAACTTGCAGAAATAGATATTTTCCCAGGAATAAAACATGACTTGGAATAAATGTTTTATTCCATTGCACATAATGAATGGCAGTGAATGTGATTTGGGGACCTGTCAGAGAGGGGAGCACAGACATAGTACATGCACTGCAGACAGTATTAATGAGGTTGTTTAACTGAAACGCAGGGAATTGAGATCACTGTTAATTTTAATCCCCTTTCCTCTTTCTTCTGTTGTGGGTTTGTTGGGTTTTCTTCTTCCTTTTTATGACTGCCTTCCTAGGTGGTTGATAAAACAAGGCCAAAGTGTTTATTAGAAGCTCTTGCAGGAACCAATCCACACGGAACCGCGTGGAAGGGAAAGAGGCACCCGCCGCTCAGCATTTCCAGCAGATTTAGTATCAAGCTCAGCTTGCAGCCTGGCAAGCAACACTATTTGCTTCCAGAAGAAGCAATGGAAAGAAGACATTAGGAAATAAATACAGGATGGTGCTCTAACCCAACAGCAGCTTGAATTGGCCTGATCTTTGGCAACACCACTTTGCAGAGGAGCTTTTCGTCATTCTCCCTGTATGGTGTAATAATGACTGTCAGGGGTATGGAAAACTGTTGTTCCTTTGTGGATCAGAGCAGCTCTTACCTCTACCTACGCTCACCAGACAACATACTGCACAGCTCATGCCAGCATGGGGGAAAGAGACCAGCGTCTGCCACATTCTCTCCCTTCTGTCTGAGAGAGAGATTTTTAGGAGGGGATTTGTATTAATTCCTTTAATAGCCAGAGAGTTTTCTTGTTGGTAGTTTGGTTTTCTCCTTCAGGAGGAACACATTCCCCTTTGCCAGCCAAATCTTTCTTCTTCGAGACTCGAAGAGTCTAATGGGGCAAAAGTGAAGTGTGGTTTCACCTGGTTTATGAAAGCTGAAAAGAGGTTTGTCCTGGCAAAGGAGAATTGTGGTGCTATTAAAAGAGCAGAATAGCAACAGGGCATCATCTCCAGCTAATTGTTTCATCAACTTGGAGAGCAACAACCGCTTGCTAAATAAGGCACTTCTTTTCTGCTTTGCAATTGTGCTCCTCTGTCTGCCAAGAAAAGCTTTGACACTGAAGGCTTCTCAGGGCCTCCAGAAATGTTGCCTTTGGTTTCAATCCAGAAAGACAAAAACCAAAACCAAGAGCTGCAAATCAGAAAGAGAGGCAAAAACTCTAAGGATATTTACCCTCCTACCACCCATGCAAGACCCATGTAGCCAGTAAGCATTGGCTAGAAGAAAAGCAATTAGTGAAACTTGTTTGCTGTGTGTGCATCAGAACATGGTAATGCTGAGCTGAGTTTCCTCAAATAAGTTTATGTTTTCAGTTGCTTTCTCAAAACAATCAAGTTTGCATATTTTTACCAAAATATTGAAAGTACTCCACTCTTCCCTATTCCAAACCAGGAAACTGAAGCTATTAAGCCCATCCTATAGTAAGATTCGAGAAGAAATAAAGGGCTATTTAGAACTAGTTATTGCTCTCTGTAACGAGCTGAACTGGCAATTTTTTTTTTTATTTTCTCCTGTTCCTGAGTTATCCAGATATCAAACATGATGTAAGCACCTGCTAGTTGAAGTGCATGCTCATGCATGTTGATTTCCCTTGTCTCAAGCTCAGCTCATTTGCAATTTAAAGCATCAACAGTAAAACATTTCTGCACTTGAAAGCTGTATCTTTCCACCAGTAAAGCTCCTTCCTGAACACATGTCTCTGCTGTTCTGGCATGCCCATTTGGGGGTTGTCTTTAAACTGTGAATCTTTTGTCTAAATGTCTTCCTTCTCCCTAAGCAGGTGACCAGGGAGCGAGCACAGCAAAAGTTCACTAGATGATGCAGACAGCTCCAAAGCTGCAATCTTCTGGAGCAAGTCAGTCAAAGTAGTTCACTTAAGGATCAAGGTGTCCTTGCAGGACACAAGTGTGAATGAGTAGGCATTTCTCACTGCTGCAAAAAAAGAAGGAAGGAGACATCAGGGACATAGACCAGGACTACCTCTGATCTTAGATTCTGGTAAGCCTGCTTACCAGAAGCCCAGGGGACACTGGCAAGGACAGACATACCCAAGTGCTAGACACATCCTGCAGCATGGATTAGTGTGCCAATTCAAGCCTACCTGCCAGATTAACTGTGAGCATGGGACAAGCCAGTCATGATGAGGAATTCCTCTGGTTCCAGTTGTGATTGACAAGAAAAGGAATAAGAAGATAGGAGCTGAAAAGCTGTGTGGCAGTAACCTTTCCCTTTGTCAAAAATGTCAAACCAATTCCTAACAGCTCACTTTAAAATGCATTTTACATCCTCCTTTTGACATCTTTCCCACCTCCCCAACATTGCCAGAAGATACAAATGCACCCTGACAGCCGGAAGACGAAGGGAAAACAAGAAATAAAAGAAAAACAACTCACTAAACCCTTTCTAACCATCATAGAGGACAACAAGAGTTAGTACAATACACCTACCAATAAATCAGGCATGAATCATCATCTTCCCACAAAAAATCCAGCACTTATTGGGCAGGAACAAGGTTACTTATCCTAGAAGGACCTGATGAATATTGTCATATTTCCCCGCTAAACAGTGATAGCACTTTGTACCACAACTATATCAGGTTCATTTTCTTACTGTTTTTATTGCCTTTCTCCTCTCACAGAATGCCTGCATTCCTTTTCTCTGTCATGTTGACTTAGAGAACCAGACATCTTTGCATGAGCAAAGCTGTGCACCTCTAGTAATTGCTCTGAACAAAGACATGTATCACACAAAGACCAAAAAAAAAATAAAAATAATCCACAATAAAGAGAAAAGGAAGAGGTTTTACTGATAAACCCCCCACATATCCATTTTGTGACTTTATTAGGGGGGTTCCTCTTACCTAAACTTACATATTTTAAAAGTTACAAGTCTGGTGTCATTAGCCATCCTGATTTCTACTATACTCAGTGAACAGAGAAAGGGCAAGTCAGGAGAATGATTCACTGTATCTTCTTTAGAAAGCTATTTTGGAATGGACTAAATCATTCTTTGGAGATTAGACAATTAATATAGACTAGATGTCCACCTTCTACACAGTTACAGGGTACTACTGTCATGACACAAGGAAGGGCAGGTCCAAAGACTGAGAGCTGATAACATATGGGTGACAATTATTTGGTTTTAAAACCTCTGGGACATAGCAGACTCAAGGAGAGAAACCACTTGTTCAAGGTCACAGGGAAGGTCAGCAGAACTGCTCGTCTCCTGAGTGCAGGACTCCAATATCCTAAATAAAACATATTCATTTATCATGCAAGGAATAAGTTCCAGGAAATGACAGTCCAAATGCTACATGTAAAAGAATAAGAAACAGAAAAAAAAGCATGACCTTACACTGGCACATGTTTAACTACAGCTGAATTTACATGAGCAGAAGCACACCAGGTCCCCCAAGCTTCTGAGAGTATTTGGAGTAGGAAAACACAATACTGGGGATTTTCAATAGCTGCTTGCATTAGCGAAAACCCGAGGCACAGGATGATATTGATGACCACGTTGCCTAACTAAAAGTAAATAGACCACAGTCTGACTAGAACTGGGGCAAAAGCTGTAGGGAACAGGAGGACTTTGCACCGTACGAAATTAATGCTGGCTCTGGAATAAGAGGTGGGAAACACTTTGAAAAACTATTGCAGACAGCAGCTCGGCACCAATCTGGAGGCATCCAGTGATGTGTGACTTCCATATGTGAAACCAGAAGTGACCAGAAGGTGGGAAACAGGCTTCATGTCTCCCACATTCAACCCTACCACAGTTGATAGGACACCGCAGGAGACCTAAGGAACCTCAGGGACTTTCCAAGGACCTCTGGGAAAAGGAAGGTCGTGAAACATTTGGAGTGATTACATAATAAAATACAAATATCCCTCACCATGGACCAGCATGTGAATTGCCAACTGCAGTTGTGCTCAAGACAGCAATCATTAAGTTAAAAGATGCCTCTTACAATAGCAGTGTAGAAAAGCCCTCGCAGGCCTGAAGGGTGCTTTTTATACTTACACCACCACATCTCTTTGGACTTTCTTTTAACCATAGCTGCTTTCTTAAAAGAACTGCCAGTTGAATAAGTGCTTCCTCTCCTCCTCCTCCCAACACTTCATAACCACAAACCTCAGCTGCGCCCACTGCTTTCCTGTGTTTACCCAACAGATCATGGCAAAAAGGGACAAGAGGAAGGAGTTTATAATAGGAAAATAATCAATACTGACATGCCATCACCGTCTGCAAGGCAATCATTAGCGGCTCAGGAGAGACCTCGGGGTTTTTGTTTGCTCGGTGCGTGATTGCCTCTTGCAGAGAGCTAAGCCGCTCTGGAAGACTTCAGCAGGTGCCTTTTCCTCCTCCACTCCTCCTCCAGCCCAGGGAATTCAGTATAAGTCAGGCAGCTAAATTACACCTCTGGGTTATTATCAGCAGTATTAATTACTGTGTTCTCCCTAATTATCCTCTCAACATACTCGGTTTGCGGGAACAATGCAAGGTTGGCAAACAGTGGCATTTAAAAATGATTGGGCCAGAGGCTCGACTGATATAAAGCAGCACAGCAGGTTTATAGAAAGGTCAGTTTATGCTAGTGGTAGAGTTTAGCCACTGTTTTATGAGTGGGTGAGCTGAGTTGCAGCTAGGCTGACATGCCCTGGCCAGCTGGCATGAATGGAGACGAACAGTTTTGGGTCAGTTGTTCACCAGTCTACACCGTGACCTCCTGCGAAGTGCTATTCCCTACCAGAGTTCTAACGTGACATTCTGACCTACATTACAATGAACAGCACAATATCACTGTCCAGAGTCAGAACATGTCTTCTGTCTCTGGTTCCATCCTCCATGACCTGCAGGTAGACTAGGGAAGCGCAAGGAGACTCAGATTTATTTTAGCTGTCTATCCTGCTCTTCAGATAACCAGACATCAGATCACTGACACATGGAAAGTCACACTTGCAATGCAAGACAACTCAGTTGTGCACTTCCCTGCCTTTGGTGTTCAAATACCTCACTCTGCCCAGGCAGAGTCTCAGGTACACAATTCAACTCACTGGACAACCCATCTGGAAACATGGCTGACAAGGATAACTGCTCCCTGGCCTGACAGCCTGCTGCTGGAGCCTTCACAGGTTTGTTGCCTTGGGGGATGACCAACCTACCCCTTTGAAATGTACCTATATCTCCATATAGATCTGTTCCTGAAAGAGCACTAGCATCTAGATAAATTGTGTTACAAAGAAAAAAGGAGAAAAACACTGTTTTTCAGCACGATCCTTCTTTGTACATATGTCCATATCCCTCAAAACATGTCTCTCCTTCTCACTTGGTGCCTCTGAAAATGATGTCTAACTGGTCTTCTGTCCTGCAGAAGACATGACACAAAATACGACAGTATTTGCAGAGATGGACTCTGAAAATGTCACCAGACTTTCTACCCAGAGCCAACTAATGCTCTATTAGTCTCTTCCTGCCAGCTGTGGGATATGAAGTACTTTTTTGCAAATATCACCAGCCTCCTGTGCTCATCTGCCTCCAGAGTTCACAGTTTAAATGAAGCACTCAGAGAATACGGACCCAAGCAAGCAAGATATGTTTGCCAGTGTATATAGAGCAGCAATAGAAATCCCATTTTAACAAACTGTTCTCTAGCTCAAAGTGAAATCCAGTCTGGTGAAGGTCAATTCTAGCCCTATGTATACTGTTTTAGTCCCTCTTAGGCCTGTACCTGTCACAGAGGTTACATGTTTTTGGAAGTGTTTATTCTGATAGAAGATCCCTGTGTTTTTCATTTTGAACACATTCCCTACAACACAACCATAATCAGGGCAAGAAGAGGGATGCCCTGCTCCAGGCACATGCTGAGTGGGCACAGAATAAGAAAAATCTGTCCATTTCTTTGCTAATTTCTGCTCCAGGAATCCAAGGGCTGCCTGCAAATCCACAGCACTAGAGGGGAAGAGGCAAAGATATGCAGGTAGAGAGACAGACCTACAGAAGGATGCTTCAAAGGATGACTGTTTCAAACGTCGAACTCTCAAGCCATTCCTTCCATATCTGACCATTTACTTCAGTTACCATCTCCAGCATGAGCCAGTGACACCAGAGCCAGATTTGTGCTCCTTTCTGGAAGATACCAAGGGCTTTTCCTTCATTCTGATTACACGACTATAGCTCCACCCATGCTGCAGCTGGAGATACCCAGCAGAAAACTAAGAGCAGCCACATCTGTAAGAAAGAGGCAAGGAATGATTAGAGTAGGCATGTTACAGTGCCAAAGACACCATCTCTGCACGAATTCATTACTGACAAAAAGAAATCTGCCCAATGATGCCACAAAAAAAGACGGGGGTGTATATAAACCCCCTCTCTCAGTCAGCAAACCTCCATCCTTGTAAACCCCTTCCATGGCCACGAGCTCTCACTCAGAAAGCAGCACAGTCAGTTTTGAATCATGAAGGTGACCTTCTCCACCATGCTGCAGAATATGTAGGGTATAAAATGTCCTACATAGATTGGGACCCGATTCCTACCTGTGCTGGGCCATTTTAGGCAGTTCTTCAGTGTGTTTCAGTCAAAGGTAGCATTTCCAGCAAGGTTTGGATCAAGCCTTGTGTAAATTAGAACTCCTAAGACCTCCTTAGTTTGGCTTTTTGTGTGGAGGAGAGTGTGCAGGGTGGTGTTTATGCTGATGAATAGCTTGGCATTATAGTAACAAGGTGCAGGAGATCCAAAACCCTGCTGCTGCTAATATACATGAGTCACCACTGCTGCGTGTGCCAAACATGCTTCCAGACTTGCAGTTTGCCCTTGGTTGTTTAGTTGGGCAAAGGCAAGTTTGCAAGACTTCTTTTTATTTTGTATATATTCTTTGGTGATTCAAGAGCTCAACAGAGCAGGAATCTCTGTCTCAATCTGCTTACTGGCAAATATCAGACAACTGTTGTGTGTTTGCATTTTGTTAATAGATTACATTTAAATTTCCCTTCTCTTTTGTTCCTTCAGATCTCACAGAAAACAAAAAACTCCAAACCAACCAAGCAACCAAAAACTAAATAAAAATGTATGTATGTCTGCCAAATAGATTTCTTGAAGGAAAGCAGAAAAGTGTGAATAATGGGTTCTGAAGTATGGATAATTAGCAGATCAAATAACCCCAAGGACTGGGGAATTTTTTCATCATCTGCAGATATTCGCCATTCCTGTTTTTCTAAATGAATTATGTGTACCCTCCAGGTACATTTTTTCTCCTGGTTCATGTAATAAAAATAGAGGTGTCTGCTGTGGGGGTAGGGGAGGTTATTTATTTATTTTAATTTAATTTAATGCTTCTGACAGTGAGAAAGTGACAGCTCTGGCTGCAGTTAGGAGTTGTACGGGCAGTTGCTGTACAAACTTCCTGACTGTAGCACCTCTGCCCTGACCTTTCCACTCCTGCAAAAGGCTGTTGTGGGATGGTCAGTGGGCAGCAGGCACACAGCAAAAATCGTGTACCCATTTATCTCTAGGTGCAGATAGCTGCAAAGCTCCCTTAGAGGTCCAAGTCATATTCCAGAGGGGTTTTTTTTTTTCCTACATACTAGCTTGCTTCTCATTTACTCACTCCACTTCTCAGTATATCCATAAATAAGGAATATGCATACCTCCAGCAACACAAAATCAAAGCAATTTGCTTCTCATCTGAAGCAGTGCGAGGCCAGACCATGGGAAAGGGGTCGATCTTCCCCCTAGACAGCAGTTTATCTGCCACTGGAGTCACTCATCAGCAGCCCACATCTGAGACATGCTCTGAAAGGCGTGTGCAGCTTTGTCCATACATTTTTGGAAATGAACAAATAGGTGAAAGAATGGCTGAGGTGTTCAGCTGATCTGTAGAAGTGGAAGAGAAAAAAAAATCCTTGCAAAATTGATAGGACTTGGTTGCAATCCAGGAGCTCACAAGAGCAAGTTTTTCATAGCAATTCTCTTATCAAAAAGTAGAGGGCCAAAGCTCTATAACATCACCAGAAAACTGATGCAACTGTTACTTATTATAAATAAACCTGATAAAGTATTTCAGAGCTTGAGCCCTCCAAATCTTCTTTTTTCTAATGAAACACTATCATCTTAGAGGCAAAATAAAACTCTTCCCTTCGAGACAGTAATTTGATAGCAGGGACATTAATTAATTTCATCTCCACATCAATGCTCTGTTTTATTTAAACTCCCATCCTGCAGCCACTGGGGTGCTTGAGCATCTGCAGAGCCTGCAAGAGCCCTGGACTGCAGCCAAAGGGAGGTTTGGTGTAGGTGGCAGATGGCAGACTAATGTAGACATGACAGAACCAGCTCTAAGCTAGTTTGCTTGGGTAGCAGCAGTGGTTGACCAAGGGTAGCATGGTGCTTAGCCCAGGAAAAGCAGGATAAACTACAACCATGCCTACTTAGCTCAAGTAATAGGGTGACCATGGACCTTTGCTAGCAATCATGAAATAATAGCTATTACACACAGGCTTCAAGTACTCAGATGCCCTAAAACCATCTGTTCTTAATCTCTGTTGATTAAAATTTGCAATGGTGATTTACCAGGGACCCAGAATGGTGGTTATATGTGTGAGTGGTACTAGTTTGCCTCCTTAGCAATCTCCTCTCTGGACCCAGTGGCACCCAACGTGCATGGCATACCCAAGTCCACTACCCTGACCTACAAAAGCAAGGCTTGACATGACCTAAAGACCTTGCTAAATCCTTAGCTACAGCCTGCCAAGGTCTGTAAATACAATTCAATGGCAAAAAAACCCCCAAAAAAACAGTTCAACAGCAAGGAAAGATGTCATGAAGCACTGTCAGGAAGATGTCTCTATCTGTTGCCCCATTGAAAATCAAATTGATCTTTCATTACCCCATGCAATTAACCTATGTAAATATGTGCTAATGCCCACTTCACTAGTAATTCATTTCATTTGCTCATCAAGCCACACGAAGACACACGAAAGCAGAGTTCAAAAAAGCACATCTTTGATGACTAGCTCTCTCCAGCCCAAGAGGAAAATGCAGGACACCAGTGGCACATTAACACTGTTGATAGCACAGCCATCCTACACCTCTCCCTGCAAGCAACTTGGGAAGGGTAGACTCAGCAACTTGATGATGCTACAACAGTGAAAATATTCTCCTGGCCATTCCAGCCACTGCTGTTGCTGGTAACCATCTTCTTATTGCTCTGTTCTGTTAATCCTCACAGTGGTGAAGCAGGGGTTGGGTGGTGGCCTGCAAGGGCTCAGAACCCTCTTGGATCTTCAGGGCCAGATTAGGAGTTGTCATCCGCCTCTGCCTGTTACTCATCAGTAAAACAGCAATAGTAGCAACCTCTCAGCTTCAAGTACTACTACTGTGGTAGACGCTCACGCTTCTGACAACAGCAGGGTGCAGACCCAGCAAGATAGATCCCATTCAGAGAGTTCTATGCCATTAGAAAGCAAACTTAATTAGTCTACTGCATAGATGCACATGGAAAACATAACTTCTGGAGTTTCTGAATAACTGAAACACCCACACACTCCCTGTAGAACCCTCCAGAAGTGCTGCAGCCTGCTGTCCCTACCAACACACATCACAGACCACAGTCATGTACCCCAGCTCCATGCGCTGGAGTATTTTTATGTTCTGTCAGTAATTCTCTCCAGCAGCTCAGCAAGTCTGGCAAAGCCCAAGGCTATAGCCACCAGTTTTTACGAGCATAATAAGCAGAGTTTATTTCCACACCACAGACATAAACATTTCCAGGATCCCAGCCACGTACACAGGGCACCTGAGACACTGGCAGCTGTCTCCAGCTCCACTTGACCCCCTGAAAAAGGAGGCATGGAAAATGCTATCCCAGCAGGCATTAATGCAGGTTAATTAAACCTAAACTGCTCGGCAGGGGCACAACGAGTTGAGAAGCGGTTCTTCTGCAGGCTGCCCAGTGCACCAATCCCACCGTGGCATCATCATTAATGGTTCTCACACGAGCCTCAGGGCTCATTTGCTTGACAAGAGCAAAGCACTAATTTTACTGTTGAACACTTGCAAAAATGATGCCCTGACTGTTATGAAAAGTGACAGGCAAGTTATGTGAGCAGTTAACTGAAGGTTACTTTTTAGGGCCAAACCTCTGAATAGATCAGACGTCAATTAGTTCATGCATGGAAGGAGGAGGGGAAAGAAAACAGAGAAAAAAGGAGGGAGGGAGAAAACAGAAGAAGGGGAAAAGATAGCAGTAAAGAGATGGACTTAACTGGTTTCCCTGAATTAGTGCTCTAAGGGATAGAAGGGGGCAGGCTTTAAGCATGGCAGCTGCCTGCACTCCCCAGGGAGCTCTGACCATGCCAGTTGGTTGGCAGCTGCTGCAGCTCAGGCGATGCAGCTGGGACAGCAGGAGGAAGCTGAATGTTCAGCACACACAGGAGGAGCACCCTGCAATCTGTACCTCCCACAGGCTTTTGCTTTCCACTATGTTCCTCAAGCAAAAACCTCATGAGAAAACTTTCAAGGGCCAACAAGTTGTTTCATTCATATTATGGACACTTGAAGAGGAATGAAATATCTACAGAGCAAACATTCCTGGGCACACTCCAACTCAAGAATTTAAGAAAAAAAAATATGGGCTTTGAGACTGAGGGAAGTTTCCAGTTTTGACCATGTTTCCCCAGTAAAAAAAAAAAATCATTAGTGAAGTTACATATCCTATTGAATCATTCTAAATAAAAAGATGGAATTTTCACCTTAGAATGACTTCTTTTTGAAAATCATAGTTATACAGAAATGAAAGTTACTGTATAAAAGTATATAGAGAGTATAAAAGTCCAAATAAAGCCTTTGTTTAAAAATAATTACATTTTTTTGCTCTTATCCAAAAGCAATGTGGAATCACAGCTTTTCTTCTGAAACACCAAAAAAGTAGATAGAGACACCCCCCCCCCCAACCAAAACATCCTATCCTTCCTCCTTCACCCAATGGCTGATGTGAGGAAAAGCAATAAAACTGAACTCACAACCTGCAAGCCAACTTGTGACCAGGAGCTTGGCAGAGGCTGCCTGGCTCAGACAAAATCACATCCCCATCACCTGCAGGGTGAGAAACCAGACGTCTTGTCCCTGCCCTGCCTGTGTGCTATCAAAGGGTTTAGCTGCTAATAACTGTTACTGCGCCAGCTGTTAGCTGGATAGACAGCTCTGTTGGTCGTCTTCAAGAGTGTGTGGTGCAAGACCAGTGGTTCTCTGAGTTTTGTGGAGGATAAGATTGATGGGAGGAAGACAGAGAATAAGATTCCCCAGGATTGACACCTGGAAGAATCAAACCTGTAGCCAACAAACTAAATTCAAAAGGATAACTAGAGGTTTTCTTGCAGTTAACGGCTTTAGAAACAGTTTGAGTCACAGTTTAAGAAATGCTTTCTCTAATGAAAGTAGAAGGAAGACAACCAGACTGCTTATTCCTCTGCCTCCCTCCCAAAACAGCTGCCAACAGCACAGGACATTTGGTCTCAACTAAGCTTACCCAGGTGGGGTGACAGCCCCCTGACACTGCCCTGCAGGTACCCACAGGGACACCAACCTTTGCCCCAGCTCCTGCAGCCCTGCACAAGGCACAGCCCTGAACCACATCCTGCCAGACCACACTGCACTGGGGGGGTACCAAGACAGCTCACTGGCAGCAGGATTAAAACACTTCGTTAGTTATTTCCAGATAAGTCAGTTCTGGGCCTTGACAGGACCATAAATAGTCACAAGGCTGAGTGAGTCTCTTGGGTTTAGGATGGGAATTATTGCAGTTGGGAGTTATTTGTTCAAATCCCCACTCCCCCCATCCCTCCTCTTCATCCCACTCCCCACCTTTTCTGATTTTCACCTTCTCCCAAGAAAGGTCAGCATTTTGCCTTCCTGGTTTGCTCCTGGAGCACACCTTGGCTTGGCTGATATAAGCAGACTTGATGCAAGCGAGGACTGAACCTTACAGGGAGCACCCGTTGGTTTTCTGATCACATCCCGGACTGGCTGTCAGGCTCCAAAGGCAACAGGATTTATTGCTCTGAATCGCAGCAGCAGCAGCAGCCGCCCGTGAGGAGCCTACGGAGCTTCATGCACAGGAATAAAAATTTCAGGGCCGCTTGGAGATATGAAATATTTCTTAATTACTTTCTGTTCCAGCACAGCTTGAGGATTTTGCTGCTGCTGTTGTTCTTGGGGCTCGTTTGGTAGTTTTACCAATTTTTTTTTCTCCTTTTCTTGTTATTTTTTTTTTAAACGTAACTGGTGGCAAAGCAGCATTAATGCCAGCTCTCTTGCTGGGTCTTGTCAAGGACTAACTATGGCTTTGCTCAGGGACTGGCTGCTCACGGTGGATGCTGGCACAGAGAGGGTGCCAGCCTCTGACAGCATGGGATCATTTACCTCATGCTGAAAGGCATTAAAATCTCCTCCCCTGAGACATTTCTCCATAATGGCTTTGCAGAGAGGTGCGGCATTGTCATGCTTGCTTAAAAGAAGCCTGGACAAGCTCTTTCCATCGATTCCCTTCTAGCCCTGCCAGATCATGCATTTCACTAATGTCCCCGCTGCTCAGTAACATTTCTCCCTTGCTCTGTGATACCTAAGGCACAATTTTCCCAATCACCCTTAAAATTTAAGCGCTGCTCTTCTCTTCTTCCTTCTGCTTAATCTCTGACCCTCAAACAAACATGTTTTTCACTGCTGAAAGGTCCAGTGGGGAGTAAACTAAATTTGTTTCTGGGCTGCTGCTTACTGGGTCCTGGGAGAGAAAAAGGGGAAGTCTCCAGGGGAATGAGAAAGCCCAGAGACTTAAACCTGTTCCTCTCACCATTCCCACATTCTCAGAGGCTGCAAAACCATAACGCATCCCCAGCAGCCAAGCCTGTGATAGCAAAAGGAAGCTGCCAGGGCTCTGGGAGCTGCACCTTATTCACAGCTTTCCTCTCTCGACAGCTCTACAGCGAGCTCCTGGTTTGCACCAGCCATCAATGGGTAAAAAGCCCAACAGTTGAACTGCTCAACTGAAGGGATAATCCTTCTGCAGTAGGTTTTATTGGGTAGAGAGATGCAGATACCCAGGTACGAGGGGAATAGTGAATGTCTCCTCCTTGTCCCAGGGTCAAGGCCAGCTGGGAGGTGGCCCTGGGCAGACCAGGGTTGGCTGCATATCCCCACACTGAAGCCATCTGCACTCACACGCCTCTCCTCTTCCCCAACCCCACGACAGGGCTCTGTAACGCTGGCATGGAGCCTGTCCTGCATTCCAGGAGCATATTGCTGTAGTATGTCCCAGTTCAACCTCTCCCAGAGATT
This sequence comes from Gallinula chloropus, assembly GCF_964237585.1. Taxonomy (NCBI): domain Eukaryota; kingdom Metazoa; phylum Chordata; class Aves; order Gruiformes; family Rallidae; genus Gallinula; species Gallinula chloropus. Next base: position 14,257,685 of record NC_140095.1, on the reverse strand, counting down.
CTCCCGGCTTGTGCCTTGCACCAGGCAAACACGTGACTCAGAAACAGAGCTAAAAGTCTCCAACATCCCTCCTTCTGTGCAGCTGAAGAGAAGAAAGTCTTTTTAGCCCCTCCTTATATCCCTTTTTCTTCTACTTTGCATAGGAACTGAGAAAAGGCAGCACTCCCCAGTCCAGAAGTTTTCCACCTGTGCCTCGGTTGGTGCATCAGCTTTTGATCAGGGAGGAAAACTGGTCCTGCACAATAATAAAATATAAAACCCTGGGCATGGCCTTAGATCAGTGAGCTTCCAAGCTAGCAAAGTTGCACAAGAGGGATTTGCCTCTCTGTTACCAGAACCCCTCACATCTTTGTTCCTATAAGTGACAGATTTTTCCTTCCAGCACACCAGGTTGAGGAGTATGGCAGGGGTGGGCAGCTGGATGGGAAAGAGAATGACAGTTTTGCCAGGACAGCCCAATGACCATGGTAGGTCATGTTTTTTAATCTTTTCTAGGTTAAACACAGGCAGTTGTGTCTTGTTACATTACATTATATAATATGATTCGCTGATATAGTTTGATAGGTTGAATCCAAGAACATGGTGACTCATGTAGGAAATTGGAAGCCTCTGTCCCCAGCATAGTGTTTCCAGAAGCTAGAGTGAATTAAACTGATTGTATTTATTTAGTTATTTTTGCTGTTTAGTAAATAACTATTTAGTTATTTTTAAAGTCTGTAAGGGAAACCTCCCCAGAGTTGAGAGGGGGAGGGAAGGTACAAGGTTTGGGTGCAACAGATTCTCTATGATAAAACATCCTAAAAATGGAACAGAGGAGAAGGGAATGTCACCAAAGGTGGGTGTCAGGACTCCTGGGTTGCATTCCCTGGCACCAGCACTGACTTCAGAGAAAGGCTTCTTTTCCCTGCAGAGCATCCTGGCTGCCAAGCAGTTCCTTGCTTTGGGAGCTGAATGCTTTTGACAAAAAGCCTGAGCTCTTCTGAAATCTTCCCCTCTAACATCTGGCCATCTCCGTTTGCCCAGACATGAAGATCCATTTCCACAGTCGTATTGTAAATCTTAATTACCATTTGTAAACTACAGATGAAAAGGATTGTACAACACCACCAGCATCAGTACCAGGTATAGCCTCCCGAGAAGCACGCGCTTTCATGCTGCACCCTGCACAGCGGCATTGAGAAATGTATGAATGTCACAGCACTATTGATTTCTTGGATACTAAAAAGCTCCAGGATCCCTGGCAATAAAAGCACGATAATGAGAAGTAGCCAGAATAGCACTATTTCTGCAAAGAGTATTTGCATTCACTGGGACTAGAGCATAAACTGTGTTTATCACCGGAGAGGTGAGGGCTGGTTTGAATGCAAAGGATCAGCCAGGTTCATGTTGCAGAAAACGTGGTGGCTGTGGTTTGCCTTTTTAGCATTGGCTGCAAGGTGTTGGTAAAAAAAAGAGTAACTCATCCAAAAGTGAATGCTGCAGAATGAAACCCCCAGCAATGAGCAGAGAATACAACTCCTGTTTGGGTCCTCCTATCCTGGGGGATATTTGGGTTTGTTTTCTTTTTTGTTAGGTAAAGTCCTCAAATTCTCAACAGCAAAACCTTGGTCTATTTATACTCAGGATGAGCAGGAGCACAACTTCATTACAAGGTGAAGAAAAAGCAGAATGTTAAATTGCCCTAATGAGTATTTACTACTTAATGAAAAAGAAGATAAAGTATTTACTTTACAAAAGCCCAAAGTCTTGGAGATTTCTCTTGAGAGGGCAATATACTGTAATTAAGGCCAAGTGCAGCGATGGAAAGAGCTACATCAAGGATATATGTTGTCTGATACTGCCCCCCCCACAGATCCCCCCCTCTGGTCTCTGTGTAAATGAGGACACAGCTCTAACAAGCTGCCTTCTATGATTTACCATAGCAGGGTATTTCCAAACGCAGAAAGAAGGACAGTGAGTAAACACTATTCACTCTCCTACTGAGAGAAAGGGGAAAGATGCTGCTGTGCGTTAACAGAGGCTACGTGAAACAAATGGCTGCTTTGCTGCTGCAGGTCATTAGCATAGGTACAACCATAAATTTTGTTGCTCCCTACTGCTGCCGCTGCGGTACAGCTCTCACTCACAGCACAGAAATCCTGCTGAAACCGCCCTCTGAGCTCACGACATGGTGGCCAAAAGGTGTCCTCACCATCTCCACCTCACGATGCCTCACTTCCCACCTTTGCACGTGGTGACACACGAGCTGGAGCAGCCTCCTCCACTTCTCCTGCCTGAGGTCCCAGGTGCTCAGCCCCAGTGCTCAGCCCCTGATGGAGATGCGGCCATTCGCTCTGACACCACAAAACCTGGAAACTCTCTTTTGTCTTCTTTTTTCTTCTTTGACTCATTCTGTCTTCAATGATTTCTTTTCTGGATTAATCTATGCTCATGGCTGCCACACACGTTCCATGTGGCAGGAAATAAAGGGCAACTTTTCACTTCCCAGGGATCCTGAAGTGTTTATTTGAACAGTAACGATTACACTTCCTTTGGTCATGCTATGCAGTACTTTTGTATTAGAAGAAAAAGAAAGGAGAAAGCAAACTCCTCCAATGGTGCTTGCCTTGGAAAAGCTTACAAATAGTGCTGGCAGAAAGTTTATAGTCTTCTGTAGAGATCCCAGCTGGGTGATTTTTTTCCTGTCTCTCAGACACAAATACCGTGTAAATTCTCTTAAATTACTTGGTAACTAAGAAAGATATGCTTGGCAAATACCCTATCACTACTTAACACAGTAATTACATATTCTGCATCCAGGTACTAATTATATTGCCTCTCGATTACTCAGTGATTACGCTTTGAACTAATTACCATGACATCTATGTGATAAAGTAGCAATAATTCTGTAGTGGTTCTAAGGGGAACTGGCTTCCCTATAAACACCTTTCCCCTACTCTGCATATCAAACCCAGATCTGGAGTAGGGCTCTGAGGAAGGAAGCACAACCATCCTCCCAGGTATTGGTGGGCTGCAGATCATCCTCCACTGATCATCACTTGAGGACCTCTGAAACCAAGGCACTCATTTCACGTCAAATGGAGCCAAAAGTCACCTGGGCAAGAAGACTTTGCATCATGTGGCTAAGCCTGACCTGCTCTCTGTGTCTGATGATACCAGCACAGACATCACATAACAGCAGCACAGATGAATCCCTCAGCCCAGAAAACAAAGGCTCAAAATGTCCACACTTGCAAAAGCAACTTCTTGTCATCCTCCTGAAACTTATTGCTAGTACATGTTCAGCAACTAATTTCTTCAAACATGGTATTTGCTTAGCACTGCTGAATAAATCAGAAAGGAGAGGAAAGAATTTTTAAAAACAAAGACTACTGCCACCTACAGCTTTTGCTTGCTTTCCCATCACCTCCTGAAGCTCACTTCTGATCGTCATATACATCATTCCAATTCTCCCTACGTCTCTGAAAGATGACGCTTTTTAATTGCAGCCAGTGTTAGAGAATCACTTCTGCCAACCTCTCCAAACCAGCCCTGAAAGCTCAGAAGCAACCTGGGCAGCATTTTAAGAGCTCAGAGTTCTGGCACTGTCCCCTAACAACGCTTAAGCGGATGCTAATAGGTTAACATGTTAAATATTGCCTCTTTCTTGCCTGAACCTAATGAGAAATATTTCAATTACAGTATTCCCACTGAAGATCCCTACCGACTCCAGTTATTATAAGCCAGGTCGCAATCATCACATATCTGCCTGCTCTGAGCTAAGATCACAGCTCTTCAGAGTTTTTGTTTGGTGACTGCACAGTGCCTGATCCAGGACAGGGAATCCCTCTGGGAGATCACAATGCAAATAATAGTCTCTAAGCTTCTCCCTACCCCATGCTAGAACAGTGATTGTACCAGCCCATGGTACAATCGGAGCCCTCCCCCCCTCCCCTTACCAATTAAATGCAGGTCTTACCTATAGCTTTACTGAAAAGATGGGAATTTTCCACTGATTTCAGTGTATACAGGGTCCAGCCCCTGGAGTAATTTCCAGCTAAATAAAGTACTCAGGGAAATCACCATGAGAGTTTATTAATAAAGTCTTACGATGAGTTCATTGGATATTGTGAAGAGAGAGGGGAAGGAAGAGAGAAACTCTATACTGTCCGAAAAAAACATGCACTTCCCATTAAAAATACCCTTCCCTCAAAAGCATAATAAGTGTCAATGAAAACTGGGTCCTTCCGTGGAGCAAAGTTATTTGTAACTGTGCAGAGAAAGACCTGTTACTGGGTTTGTATTTCTGCACTTGATCACAGCTTTGGTCACCCAGCATCACCGTGCCTGTGGGTCACAGCTCTGGACAACCGTGTCATAGCGTACCTGTGTCCAGCTGCAATCAGCCCCACTTCTTGGGGGTTCAATTCCTCTCTCCTTTACACCAATGAAAGCCAATAGTCTGCAGGGATGAGAATGCTACAATAGCACTGTGAAGCTAAATAGTCTAGGTTCTACCAGGAGCTGTGAAGATAGATGAGGTCAGTTCAACCTCCCTTGACTTTCATTGCTCAAATGGCAGCATCTTGTTTATATACCCTCTCTCTACATACCTGCTTCTGTGGGTTGGGTGAGACCATTCCTGATTAAACAGAAGACATTTCCAGAGGCAAGACATAATCCTCATCTGGAATTTACAGACCAGATTCTCCATTATGGACTTTAAAGGGAAACAATTGTCACCCAGGAGTGCTTCAGGCTAGAATTCCCCTTCAGAGAAAAAAATTAGGCAAAGCAATCCTGTCAGTAGAGATGCACAGAAATATTGTCTCACGAGGGCTTAATTAAGAACATTCACCTGCCCTGCTGTTCACATCAAATGTAATAAACGTTCTGACCATCTTTGGCAAGACCTAGAGAGACTTGTATGGCTGAATGAGAGCAGCAGCTTTTTCCTTCCCCAAGCTGCCCTGTGAGGAGTGGTGAATAGAGACATGTCCTCCTGTACTGGGGCTGACCTCAGCTAACACTCCTCGTCCTGCTGGGCAGCCCCATCACTTGCAGCAATATTCAGAGTTGAACACAGACCACATTTTAATATACTGAGATGGTCTCACTGAGATCTCCCCTATACCACATCACAATCCTCCAGCAAAAAGAATTCCAGACTTGTCCTTAGAAAAATAAGTTTTCTCTTTGTGTACCTGTCAGCAAGAAGGTGGCATGGCCTAAGCTGCTTGTCATAAGGCAGGTGTAATCCCTGTCTGGTCAAAACCAGAAGTCCCTGATCAGTTCCTCTTTAGCAAGCAAAACTGAACTGGGAGGATCCAGCCTGTGCCACTGCTAAATAGATAGCAAGAAGCTCTGTGCCTGGAACATGCAGTTTCACCCTTTGTGTCAAATGCATTTGGCCCCATTAACATTTTATCTGCATGCAAGAGCAAGAGCAGGTGACTTGGCAACCAGTCAAGAATAATCTTTGCTGGCACACGGTGCCCTGCTGCAACAGCTCTGATGAACTTAGAGACAGTTGATTGGCAGCAGGGAAGAGATTGAAGATGGAGATTGGAAGACAGGATAGGGAGGAGGGAGCAGGCAGGCCCAGGACCTGGATTGGAAGATGTGAAGGTACATGAGTACAGGTCTAAATTGTTCAATGCTAGAAGATCCTGAAGCTGCTTCCTTCAGTCACTATCTTAGCAAATGGCTGTCTGCTGTTCCCTTCATGTCTCTGAAAACAGAAGGTATTAGCACTTCTCTGCATGAGATGTCCGATCACAGCACTGTGAAGGGAAGAAGCTTCTCCCAGCAGCATATCCTCCCATCCACAAGACCATCCTGAGCACCTTAGCTCAGGAGAAATGGAAAATAGCAAGTGTAGATGAGCCTATGCAGATGTCATGGATCAGTGCTGGTGGCATGCTCCATCCTGGACAAACTGCATAATGACAATGCTCACACTCCATCAGGAGATTTGGCACAGCCTGATCCAAGGAGTCTGGTGGAAAAACTGTCACATCTTATTTACTTTTAATGGAACATCCACAAAACTCTAAGGAAATTAATGGGTACCTCAGAGTCAGAATGTAAGAAGGAACAAGCAATCAAATTTGGGAAGCAGCGGTTAAGCATCAGGACAGAAAGTAGGTTCCCCCCATCAGTTGAGGAGCAGAGATTCAATTCCTCCCTGGGCCAGAAAAACAGGCCTGGACCTGCAAGCTTCTCTAGGGCTCATCTTCAGAGGCTCGATCTGAGGCCTCTTACATATCCAAACATGAAATTAAAATAGAAAATATACTGTGAATGGTCTCCTGATACATTCAAATGCCCTAGCACTGGACTGGATGTGATTAGTTAGTACAATTTCTATTCACATTAATTAATTGGAACACCTAGAGTTTCAAAAAATAGCTCAGCAATTGCAGTGCTTAAATAGCTTACGGTATTACCAGCGAAGGCAGAAGGGAGGGATGAAGGAGCTAGTGATTAAAAGCTATACTTTAATGAGACAGCAGTCTCAATTTTACAGAATTTATCAGGGGTAATGGTGAAGAACACCCAAATTAAAGTAGCAAAACCACACCACGGAGCCAAAATGAGGTGAACCATCAGTGTCAGGTATGCAGACTGTCAGCCAGAGCAGCTGGGTTGTCAGGTTGGGGGATGGCAGCAGCATGGCGACAGGAGTGTCACCAGCCATGTGACTCCCTGAATTCATTAGTGTAGTGAGCATTGCACCAGGAAGCTGCAGTAGAGGCCAAAATATAGAAGAAGAGGAAAAACAAGAGGGAGCCTGGGAGAGCAAAGAGAGAGGAGTCCAGCTGGAAGTCAAAGCACACGCAGCACACTGCAGCATTTCCCTGTTTCCTAAGGAAACGACAGTTACACAGTCATGCTCCATCTATGTCTGTCTGCCCTATCTGCCCTACTCATTTCAACCCAATTCTACACAGTGGCACAGTCTCCAAGATGCTAACATCCTATGTGCTTTGCGAAAACAAGAAGGCAGGGATGGTCTGGGAAGAGCTAGGCTGTAGTGGGGCCGCTGAGCATGCAACCCTCAGATATTCCATATTAGTCCTCAAAGAAGCCTCACAAGATGCTTGACTCCTGTTTTTGGTTGCTTGTGGAACAATAGCTTTCTTTACTCTGATTTCTGTGAAGTTATGCTGCATCCCCGTGGCCTCATGCAGGGGAAAAAGAGACTCAGCTAATCGGCGCCTTGGGGGTCCTCAACAATATGAGGAATCATAGCATGCTGCTGCCAGTGGACTTACTAAGCCATGGAAGTGTCAACCTATGAAGTTGAAAAAATTTCCAGGTTCTCCCAAATGAGTTTTTCTGGTGAATTAATAATGTTCCAGCATAAGGGCAACAGAAAATATCTGGCTTAAATTTCTTTTTCTCACTGATTTATTAACAGCATGGAAACATAAGCATGGCACAACACTATGGTCAACTCCCAATTCACCATTCTTCTTATAAATCAGGGAAATTACATTTTTTCTAACCCAGGGAGGTGTCAGAATCCGTTTCAGCATGTGAAAATTTCAGCATGGCCAAGAGATCAAAGCAAAGCAAGTACACATAACACCTAAATTACCTTTGATAGCATGTAAAGGAGCACATCAGCTGACTCCATCAGTCTGAATCCTCTTCTTAACACAGCTAATTTAATCCAACCCCCTGAAAACTAAAGTTCCTGAGGAAACAAAATGTAGTTCCTTACTCAATCTCTCCAAAACCTACATGTAAAACAAATTATTTATCCTCACAGTGAAACAGAGGAGTATTCCCTTCCCTGTTCTGCTTTTCCAGCCAGCTTTCCTCACTTCATTTATTTGTCCTCACTGGTCCTTCAAGATGCAATTCTGTCCCATCCAGTGATTTTTCCTGTCTAAGCTGACTTGGGGAGAAGGTCTGGAATAACAGCAAAAGACTACAAGTTCCTCAGAGGAGGAAGATGACAAGAGGCTGAATTCAGTTGGCCTGAAGCTTTTTTTCTTACCAGTGTGTAATGAATCTGCATCTTCCCGCTGCAACTGCAGCCTCATAAAGATCCAGTTCAGTGTTTCCCTTTTATTCACACTGATGATAATACAACTAATTGTAGTCTTCCTGCCCACTGAAAATTGAATGAAGAAGGAAATCTGCATACTGACTGAACATGCTGCCAGGGAGAATAATAAATGAAAATCAAAGGCCTGGATCCCAGATGACTGTATGCAAAAGAACCAGCTTGCATGAGAATTCACACTTTCAATCACCACTGGAAGTCTGCCGTTGATGGTGTTTTTGTGGTGAAAATGATACTAGCATTTGATCTTCCTCAGAGGAAAATCTGTGATGTTCAAAAGCACACAAAAATGTGCCCCTTCTCTAAGTGCCCTGGCAGCGAGGCCAGGAAGAACCCAACTTTGGGTGTGTGAATTCCACACACAGCATCCCTTGATATTAGCCTGATTTATGCGATGACTTCCTGAAAGAGAGATAATTATGTAGATTGGGATTATTTATTTACACAGCCCTGTCGCATTTGGAATGAAACTGGAGGCCCTGATCTGCTCAAATTCCCTTACACAGCTGATGTAGAGGTTCCCTGTCAGAACAGATAGAGCATGCGCCTGTCACGCTGGCTCTCTCTGGAAGTGAAAGGACATTATTAAGGCATGAATCAGTCGAATCAGGGCAGTGTCTGTCCCAAAAGCCTCCTCAGCTCTCAGCCAACGTGTACTACTGCTGTTGGTCACGACAGCAGCAGCCACGGAGGTTTTATGGCTAGATTTGGAAGCAGGGCTCCCTGCAGTCAGCTGCATGGACATGCTGGAGATGTATTGTGCCAGCTCATGGCAGACTGGCAGCAGCCTGGTGTTTGCCTGGTCTTTCAAGACAAAAGCAGAGTAAAGCAATGCCACATCTTGGATACAGGTTGTATGATAAAATAGCACGAGAAATGCTTGTATCTCACTGCCACCACCTAAAACCAACCCAAACAAATGCTGGTGTTGTTTTTCCCACCTAGACTGGTTTCTGGAGCATGTTTCTGTTAGTTTTTGTCAAAAGGTCACATGTACAACCTTTCCAAAAGTGCTCTAGAGCCACCTTCCTCATCCAATGATCTATGCCCTGCCACCGGATGGCACTGAAGTGAGCGGGACACTCTTCACTTCCCAAACCCATCAGTGCAATCACACCAGAGTATCAATTCTCCTTAATTCTGAAGAGTCAGGGCAGAAGCAGGGAAGCAACTGGAGGCAACACAACAAAACACAATGCTTTTCAAAGACTACTGGAAAAGGAAAGGTGTTCTACAGTGTTACTTGGGCCTCCTTTACACCCTTCACATCCCCCTGCACATCATCCAGGGCATGCTGGACAGAGCAGCTATCAGGCTGTTGTGATTTGTGCTGCTCAAAGCCAGCTTTCTGTGATTTTGACATTCAGATTTATTGGATTGCAGACAGGCCTGGACATTCCCTTCCAGCTTTCTACTCATTTATGTAAGACGACATCTATTTACCTCTTTAGATCAGCAGTGTCTCCAACTTGCATTGCTGGAGCAGTGCCAAGGGGACGGAGCTGAGGCTTGGTCTGACCTTACATATTAAATCCAAGTCACATGAGTCAGTAAACCATTTGTCTCTACGGGGGGGCCCTGTACCTGCCAGAGAGATGCAATTAAATGAGCAAGTGTCCAGAGAGCTTTAGAGGCAGAGAAAACTGGGTATATTCGGAGTAGTCTTCCTCACAAAGTACGACAGTTGCATTCCCCATTAGCTTTACTTCCTTCCCTGCAACCCAGCGAAGCAAAAGGATGAAAAGCAGGGACAGAGCAAGACTGAAGCACAAGGAACCCAACAGGGAGAATGTGTGGGTCACACACAACCTGCCTACACTCAGGAGGGCAATTTCACCTCAGGAGCTGGGCTCCTGCATCTGCTGACTGCCATACCCCTTCCCATCCCCTCTGGTGTTTGGTGCCCATGGGCACGCTTGCAGCCTGTTACTAATTTGGTCTTGTCTCTCCAGTTCACTGCACTCATTTGCCGTGAGGGGAGATTAACAAACAGAAGAAAAACAAAACTAGAAAGGAATATTTTTTAACTTGGAGCTGGACAGAGCTCAAGTAAGGGGATGTCCCACTCCTATCAGACATCTTTCTGGAACTAAAATAATTCTCTTGCCACATGCAAACATGGGTGGGAAGAGGGGGACTATGCTTTCTAATAGCTAACAATATTCCTTTGGCCTCAGGCCCAGCATCAGGGTCAGAATTGGGATCAGAAAAAGGGCCAGTATTGGTACCCATCTCTGGAGGACATGCTTCTATCCACCTGAGAAGGCAGCGCCTACCTGGCGCTCTTCCAGTCATACTCCTTTCCCCCCCGAGGGCTTGCTGTCTCCTCCATAAAATTCTCATCACGACAAATTTTGAGCAGCCTGTTGTGACAAGATGATTTTGAGTGCTGTGCGCCCAGCGCCAGCCCGCCCCGGCGATGCTCCAGGTCAGGGCTAACCTGCTGCTGACTGCCTGCTCCTGCCTCGCTCCCATCCTCCCCGGGTGCATAAACATTTCATCTAACCACAGAAATGACAATACAAACTCTCCTTTCCTGAAAGCAGATGGGGAAAAAAAAAAAAAGAAAAGAAAAGAGACAACAGCTACAAAATCTGTTCCTAAAACCATCTTCTCTGAAGATGGAAACACATAACTTCTGATGTTTCCTGACAAACTCAGGGAATAATTTTCCATCAATGAAAAAAACGCTGATTTGTTTTTCCACTGTTGACAGATTTTCTTTTACTATTTATCTCCAAAAATATGTTATTTAGTAACTTGTGGTACATTTTGATGCAACATTATATATAGATTTGGTTTAATTTTGGAACCGGAGGAAGGGAGCATTTTTAAAAATTAAATTTGGATTAAGTGACCTAAAATAAACCACAGCCTTTCATTTTGGGTGAAATAAAAGGCTTCAGATAGCCCAATTGGAGTACTTGTGAAGAGGTTTTGCTATCACCTCAAAAACAATTCTGTTACCTCGCCAGCATAGGATTCTCCTTGATTCTTCTCATTCAAGCCCAAAAATCTATCCTTTTTAACCATTCTTGTGAGATATTGTTTTCTTTTCCCACTTCTACAGAACACAATTCTTACTTAGGAGAGGCTGAAATTTGTTGGTAACACACTGGTTTGGAGAACAAGAAAAGCTTTGAAACACTGATGGAGAAGCAAGGCTGCAGGAAGACTTTCAGAGTTGATACCACCACTGGCTGGTAGAAAAAAAAACGGCCCATAAAACAAAGACAGGAAGAAAAAAAACCAAATAAGCAAAACACCAAAAAACACCTCACACAACAAACAATCAGCAAAAGAAAAGCAGGGAAGGGGAAAAAAATAATCAGGAAAAAGCTGTGTAAAAACTTTAAAAAACTCAAAACATTTCAGCTATATATGCTTGGGCCCAAGGGGATTTGCTAAGAAACGCAACTGAATGGGACATTCAGAACTCCCCCATGAGAGAAATTCTGCATTGTGGAGCACTGTAGATTCTTTTGCTGGAATGCGGATTTGTATGTGACCTGTAGGCAAAGCAGTAAAACCTTTATGCCATCATTTGTTGTGTGTTTTATCCCAAGAGGGGACTAGACTAGCTTCAATTGCAAGCTATATCTGCCAACACGTTTAATAAAATAATTCCCATCCTCATGAATGCACATCATCGCAGTTCCATTACTGGGAGCCAGTTGGAGCAAATTAATCTGCAGAATAATTTCCAGGCACCTACAGCTAAAGAGTAAAGAGTAAGTTTCCTCTCCTTCCTTATCTTTCTTTCTCTCTCTTTTTGCTTTTTCTCTCTAAATGACAGACACACAGACTGGGATATCCCTTCCTATTTCCTGCAATACGGCAGTTCCAAGCAGGTCTCATCAGAAGCTGGTAGATGGCTGCTGAATTTGGGAGATAATTGTGCCCGTGCTTTGTGCCAACAGAGGCTCTTGCACCAATCTAGTTCCACTGAAAGTTGGTTTTGTTGAGGGCTTCCCCACTCCTAGTGAATATACTGGGAACCTGATTCTAAACCCAGCAAACAGTCTTCATGCAGGATGGTCATGCTGGTGTTAATGCAGCTCCAGGGGAGTGTTATTTGCTAATTCTCCAGGGCTAGCCAAGTGATCGGATTATTTTATTTGTGGATCAGCCCTACAGTTTCCATCACAAGCCTTCATAACTAAGCAGATCTCCAGCCATGAGAGAAGGAATGATTTTTACTCTAATAAATCTAGACTGCATCTGAGAGCAAAGGCGTTAGTAACGGAACGTGTAACCTAACAGGCACAGCTACTGCCTCAGCCTCTCTCCCCAGAGATGGCACAAAGTCATCTTGGCAGAGCAGAGGCTGCTGCAAGTGAAGAATGATGTGTACTAACGCCGCAGAAATTAGATGTCACGACCAAAACACCAGGGGGAACAGCGGTCTGCAACCAAAGTGCTTCAACTGGAAGACCAACCCTGCAAGAACAGGGGGGTGCTGCTGACCTCTTCCAGTACCTTGACAGAGCAGTGCGGGGAAAAACCCTGTGCAGAGCTTCCCAGATGTCTAGTTGCCTCTAACTAGCGCCATCGGATTCAGAGCGCCTTGAACAGCACCGCACTCATCTTGCTCCTTCTGCCGCTTTGCTGCGTCCCACCCAGATGACGCAGAATGCGCCAGTCAAGAGTGGAGAAGCATCATGGTTGCCTAGGCAATGCCTTTGCCACGAACAATAAATAAACTAAAAGACAACGCGTTTGAGTTAGCAGCATCTGGGGGTCTGAATTGTACTTTGCTACTTCAAGAACTCCCCAAAGAAAAGCCCTTTCCTCCCTTGACACATGTACACGTACACACACACAAAGTGCCCGTGCGTTCCTCCCACCTTTCACTAGGGGAAACTGCCTCCTCCAGCTCACTCGCCACGTGAAAGAGAAGAAAACACATCCAAAACCACATTCAACCGAGCCCACGCCTTTCTGCATCTTCAAAATGACTGACAAACCGTGGGAGGAATCCAAGACCCTAAGACAATGAGTTCGAACCTCTGGTATTGTGAGCCACTGCGGCGAAACCTCTTATTTAAGTGTAAAGGGAAACTGTCTTCTATACACACGTCAAAACAAACAAAAAAAAAAAGCAAGTCACCAGCCCATCAACCTGCTCAAAACGGGTTTGTATCAAAGGAAGACACTGCAGACCAGCACTCGCTGCGGGCAGGCAGCCACTGCCTGGCCAAGCCTGATGGCGTTGCTCGTTTTTCACTCTGACACCACTGCAGGCTCCACAAGGCTCCTTGACTTGCAAGGTGATCAGAATATTGAGTACAATACTGCAGTAGCGAGCCTGGCACCCAGCACGGCAGCAGAGCGACTACCTCCCTTCCCCGCCCCCCTTCTCGCTTGCATGCAAGGAAGAAAGGAAAAAGAAGGAAGAACAACCCCCGCCACCCACCCCCACCACCCCCCCCCGCCGCCGCCGCCATGACAATGAGATTCCAGGCGTCCAACGCCCCCTCATACATCTTCGGAGAAGGGACCTTGGGTCCATTGTTTCCAATCCCTCAGCTCATTTCACAAATGCCAGCATGTATCTGCCGGTCCCCATCGCTGTGCACACACAACCTTTTTAATATGCATGCTTTTACTACAGAAATGTAACCCCGGCAGTACATTGTGGTGATGGCCGAGCTGCAGGGACACTGCAGTCTTCCTCTGCCCATTACTATGCAAATAAAATTCCTGGAGAGAGCAATAAGTCATCATCTACCCCACATGATAGAGCCCATGGCTTGGACCAGCTGCTAGGGTCAGATCCTGCAGTGGGATCCTGCCACCTCAAACCCTTGACCCTCTGTACCCATTCATGAGGTGAGAGCATCTCCATCTTGATTGGCAGCCTAAAATCCCACCTTAAATCTGAAATCACTGCTAACTGATACCAATAGAAACCTGAGGAGGTTGAGTTTTAGTCAGGGAAGCATTGCCAGACTTGAATCTCAAAGGACATGGATCAACCAAGTGCCACAAAAAGATGCAACATCTACAAACCTGTTGCTGCCCTACTGAAGCTACTCATCTTTCCTTCCAGCTACTACCTCTCCCTATTCAGTCCTTGGGTCTCTTGGACCATTTCTTCTGTCCCAGGGATTATTATTAAGTCACAAGTTTCATTCTTGCCTGTAGCTCTCCTGCAATGAAGGGTGAGTCATTAAAAACACCTCCATAAAACTTTCCTCACTTGTATAAGCTTCTTTGCCTCATCCAGTTGGGCAGGTTGCTTGCAGAACAAATTACCTTCCATATTTCTGAGATTTCTTAAGAATTCATGTCCTATATTCAGGATGGGAAAGTCAATTAAATTCATTCCCTGTAAGGGTTAAAGATCCAATGGCCTATTTTCACTGTAGTTCTGAGACGCAGAAGCATCCTGCATGATCAGGTAACTTCAGGATACTTAAGCATACTCCCTGTCCATCTTAGTTCTTTCCATTTATTGATTTTAACTGAATAAGATGTCTTTGAAAAGCATTTAAATTTACATAATATTGCAGAGAAAAAAAAATTTCATGCTGCTACCTGCTAACTAATCAGTTACACGCTAGCAAAACCAGCAAGAACAGCACAGCAGAGGTGTGATTTTCTCCCCCTCCCATTTGTATTACTTCTTCTGGATAATTTCTTATCGATCACCTGAATGACACAGCAGAAATTTCCATTTCAAATTAAAAAAAAAATTAATTTGCTGATTCAGTTTTAGGAAATGTTTGTAATAGGTTTCAATGTCAAAAAGGCATCATTTCATTGACCAGTTCTGACTCAAGAATGCAAAAAAGTAACGTGTTTTGTTGTTATTCCTTTCAGTAGCAAATGGATATTGTAAAAATTAAGTCTGGAAAAACAGATCACTTAAAAATACCTGATAGCAGATATTCTGAACCCATAAAATAGCTTTCTGATGTGAGCTGGAGATTGACAACAACACAATCAGCTCTTTTGCCATTCTGCCTTTCTTTGACGAAAGCTGTGTTTGTGAGCATGACAGGTCCCCTCCTTCACCCAATCCTTCCTACCCTTGAAGCTGCTCAGGAGAGCTCATTGCTGCCTGTGGTGAATCAAAATATGTTATCATTAGGGTCAATGTGTTATTGAGCTAATTAAATGTCACACTTTTGATAACATTAATTAGAAGTGTTTCAAACCAGTCTGAACACACACCCTTCACAAAACCTGAAAAATAAGTGTTGATGTTTTCATCTCAGCAGATTTTATTGCTGGAAACATTTAATCCATCCATTCATTGCCAGTATTCAATTCTTTTCATACGTCCTAAGGTAGCAAGTTCTTCCTCACTTTTTCATTCTGTGCCAGACTCAAGGAAATGCAACACTCAGCTATGCCCCATGTTTGGGAGCTCAAGTTCCCAATAAAAGATTGGAGCCGTGCTTCCAGGACATGGCTTTCAGCATGTTACACTCTGCAAGTCAATGACAGCAACTTTAGGCTGTGGGTTGGACACGGCCTGAGACCCTCACAAAGTCATTATAGAGCTTAATGCTGTCCAAGTTTGCATAGTTTAAGGATGTGATCCTGTTCCTACTTTGCATGAATTTCTACCCCTGGAATTTGAAATGAGGGAATGTCCTACACCAAAGCAAACCTCAGCTCAAAAAAATCCACGCCTTATTAACTATGAGCCAGACCATTTTCTAAGACAGGTACTGCACTAGCCATAAATCCCTGTACGCACTGCAGATCTTCCCTTAGACAATATTGCATTTCCCTTTAAGCCATCAATCATCTCTTATTTCACCTCCCCCAAGGCAGGTTAGTGCTCACCACCACAGCCATCATCCCCGTTTCAGAAGCAATCTCAGGAATTTCCTTCTGAGGAATACAAGCCCAAAACTTATTTGCCAGGTTTCAAGATGCCTCATGCTCTTTTGACAGCCCAACATTGCGGTTCTCACATATTGCAACTGCATTTTACCAGGTATCTCTTAAGCCATTTGTTACTGTATGAACATGAATACCAAATAAAGGACATCCTCCACAACACAGGACAGGCAGGTGCTCTAGATGTGAGCCACAGGTCACAATGTTTACTGATAACTCCTGGGATGCTTCTCGACGTACTCATTCACATGAGGGTTTCCTTATTTTTGGAAACCAGTCTGGCTGAAAACACAATCACACCTGATTAAGCTTTCCAGACTTTGAAAGAGAAGTAACCATAGCAAAATAAGATAGAAACAACCTTCATCTCTTCTCCATTTCCCTGCCAGCTGGCTGAAGCCTGAACTGCAGTGCACATTTGCAGTGGACTCTTTCATGAGAACCTATCATCTTTTGTTTCTTCATCACCATGACATTGTAGGCTTGCTGTGATTCCCTAGTACACTGCTTTATTGTTTTGTCTCAAAGCACCATGTCATCCATCTGACACATGAGGTGTCCCACAGCATCTTTCACTAGGCTTGACCTTCGCCTTAAAAAGATGGGGGAGAGTAAGTGTTCCTGAAAGCTATGGCTGGAGAGAGGGAGAGATAGATAGAGCGAGAAAGACATTTATGAGAGCTTTTATCAGGCAACCGAATAAAGCACGCCATTTGCTATTAAAATGATAAACTGAAATAGTTTCCAGAGATAAAGACTATGACAAAATTCTGTTATTAAGTGCTATAGCATTGTTCTTGGCAGTAGCATCCACAGAAAACAATGCAGCTGTGATAAGATGAGGAGCATAAGTAAATGTTCACTGACCTTGCTGCAAACAGGAACAACGGAGCAATACAGGCAATAAAGTCACAATTTTGGCAATTGCCTACAACATTTAAATGTGACTTTGGACAATATCATGAGATTGTGGTAAAAGGTAGTAAAAGGTGTGTGGTAAAAGGTCGTACCCGTTGTGCGACTGGGAAAACCCAAAACTTTTGCTTTAAATTTTGGGAATAATACGACTGCTGGGAGACCATTGGAAGAATTTATTCAGCCTGAAAAATGCTCCCAAATGCTTGAGGAAGAGGTTTTCATGATTCCTATGTCTTCAGAGCACCACTGGTGCCAGTGAAAGATGGGCAGATTATTTTTTTTTAAAACAAGAGAGGAGATTACCAGGGAAAGGAGAAGCTATAAACTAATATTCTTACTGTAGGAAGGAGAGTGGCCTTAGTAGGTGTCAAGCCAAGGCCAGAGAGCAGTTTTCAACAGGAAATACTGGGGAAGCATACAACTGTCCTAGCTTTGTATAGGCACGGATACACAGGTTTATTTAAATTAAGAGAAGGAAGATCTTGTTAGAAAAACACGGTTACAGCAAGTTGTTTTAATTGGAAAACACTAACTTTGTTCTAAAAAGTTTTAAATAACATGTTCTATAACAGGACTTCTTTGACAGGGGGTCACTGCCCAGGGCTATAAATACACTCAAAGACAGAAGAAAAAGCAGAAGTAGTGCAAACCACAAATGTTAGGTTTGTTTTTTACAAGAGCAATTACCTACTAAAGCAATTTTTCTAAAGCTTTGCAGAGGTATGATTCACCCAAAGTCTTTAAACCAAGGTAGGATGATCTGACAAAGGTTACAAGCCTTGTGCAGATGTAATGGAGTGCAACTCTGCCCTCTGCAAGCTGGCAAGATGAAAGAGTTAAGATGAAATGGCTCATGATCACTTTCTAGCCTTAAAATATGTGATTCCCAGGCTTCAGTATAGATGTTGCTGCCTTCCTCTTTTCTAGGTGGGCTAGAGTCACCTGAGCCACAACCTATCACTGAGAAGACGGTGGTGTCTCAAAGTCACAGCACTGCAGTTCTCTCCTTATTATTGCTTCCTGCTTTGGAGTTTCTCTGCACAGACCAGCTGCTGCTTTGCTCCTTTTTTCCGCATTGGGAATCCTCAGTGACCACAAACTTTCTCTTGCTTTCACTACAAGGTGTTTTCCTGTAAGTATTTTGCATATAGAAAAATCCCTGCACATCTGATGTTCTTCTGACATATCAAAAATGAGAACCAGGTTTAGCATGTCAGAGGGACAACTTGATAGCAAAAGGAGCACTCGGGGGTGATGGGCACGTCTGGTGCAGGAAGGTGAGCAGTGGATCCCAAGAATCAGTGCTAGAGCCAGTTTCGTTCACCATCATCTTAATGTGATGACTTTAGAAGTCCTTCAAGTCCTTCCTGCAGTTCCTTCAAACAAGTCTGCAGTATTTGGGATGGGAATGTGAGCAGCAAGCTGTATCCTGAAGGATCTTCACACTTTTGCAATAAGCTGTGACTGGACTGTGCATTAGAGGTGGTTTCCTTTCCTACCTGTCTCTAAGTTAGCACTTGGCTCTCAAAATGCTTGCACTAGCAGCTGGAGAAATAGCAACTCTTCAAACATCAAGGAGTAAATAACATTAATATCTGTGTCATTTAGCTGCTGGTAGAGGACAGATTTGTAGAAGTGGCAAAAACTACTGGCATTAAGTAACGCAATTGCACGTGGGTTTTCATTTGTATGGTGTACGACCACAGAGCAGGCTCTTTCTCTTTGGGGCCCATACCAACACATAAGAAGAGACTATCACAGTCCAAAAGACCTTACAGGGAGCGGACAGCCTAGTGTGAGTTGGATTCTCACTTTAGCAACACTCTCAGAAGGAGTAAATTCACAGTTCCCCACCAGCTTTGCACTGAACAACTTTTGTGCTGAAGGGGAACTTTAAAGAGGACTGCAAAGAGTGGTGTAGATTTGTGTGCATTTGCAGGGGGTGCTTTTGCATAAAAACCAGTAAGAAAGGGATTGATTAAAATACAACTAGAGGATAAGGGTCAAGGAAGGTGGTTCTCATTGTCTAGTCATGGGAGAAAGCACTACTGGCTGACACTTTTTGTTGACACATCCTGCCTGTCTCTTCTCCCTCCCAGTCCTTCTTACTAGAGCTGGCTAAAAATCCCACTTAAAAGGAAGATCACACCAAAGCAGGGGCTGTTGTCTCACCTCACACACACCTGTCCCCCATCACTCCCACAGGGCCACAGCATCAGTGTCACCTCCCATACACCCTGAAAACTGTTGGGATTTATTTGGTTTAGAGCACTCTGGGCAGGAAGGGGAGGGAGGCAGGAGTAGTGGTGGTGTGTGAAGCCAAAGTTCTACCTGGCTAATGTGGCCCAGATTTGTTCAAAACTAGGTTTGCTGAAAAGTTCACAAACCTTTCAACAAGCCTTGCACAAACAACCTGACAAGCCTGCCCTCAGGTTAGACTTCTACTGTGGAAACTGCTGCTGCCCTCACTGCTGTAGTGTATGAGAAGATTAGCCAGTGGTTAACTGGCAGTGCTTAACTTAAGGCAGTATTTAATTGGCAATTAAACTAAATGCTTAATAAAAAATAAAAAAAGAAAGAAGGTAATTGTAAGAATCAGGAAAAGAAAAAAGTCACCCTCCAAGGTACACAGATGGTCCCCTCAGAGCCAGGCCAGTGAAGATACTGGGCCAAATGTCAATCTCCTTATTCAACCAAGAAAGTCACAGGTATCAGCCGTGCTGGGGTGACCCGGTATCTTGGACATGCAAAGCACGTGTCTGAAATAAAAGGCAGATGTGCTTGAGAAGTCTCATTTGGATATTTGCCTCCCATGCCTGTCCTGCTACAGCTTGCTACTCTTTTTGTTTCTTTCTTTTTTCCTTCTTTTTTTACAGTTATTCACAACCTCTCCCAAGCTAATGGTGGAAAAGACAAATATCCAGACTGGTATCTGGAGCTTGTGAAAAGTTTGGAATAGCAGTAACAGAAATGAATGTTTTCACATCTTTCAGAGCAGATAGCACGTAAATCTGAGCAAGCTACCCACATCGCCATCACCCTGTAGAGGCTAGACTCTCCACTGGTTAAGCTGGAAACACATCATTTGCACTGACAAATGGTGAGCTTGTGCAATACATTTCTGTGAAATCACTAGCATGATTCACAGTAACTTCACAGCCTGGCCCCAGAAGATCAGTTGAAATGGCCTATCCCATCCTTAATGTCCTCTGCAGCTTCTGAACAGAAATACATACTAGGAAATGAGTTTTCAAGAACACTTCCAAACTACACAAACACCTTCAATCTACTCTGACCTTCACTGAAAACTTCCTCTAAGGGAAAGAAAATTATATCTTTGCATTTTTTTTCTAATGTTCTGGTTTATTGTTTTTGCTCTTTCTTATGCAACATAATTAAAATGATGTCCTCAGAGTTGGAGGATACTTACAATAAACAGCTTCTGTGGAAGCTGAACAACTCAGCTATGGTGCTTAATCAACTGGAGAAGATGTTTATTGCTGCATATGCTCTGCTGCTGTGAAAACTAGCCCTTAAACACTCAGTTTCTAAACAAGAGAAAATAAAAATCCAATAAGAACAAGTTAAGGTCCTTGACACTCTATAGGGAAGTGAAGGCAAGAAAAAGGATCATCTCTTGCACAACAGGAATAGGCTTAGGTCGGTTAATGCATTGTAGAATGAATTACTAGTGATAGATGAACCACAGGACACATAAAATACTGATTTTCTTCCAGTAAGTGTCCGTGTATAGAGATCCTTAAAGCTGCAAAATTTCACTCTCCTTCAACTCTCCCAGTGCTGACTGCTTCAGAGCTCAGATAAAACCCATGGGCTGCAACACAGCTCACGTGCCTCCCTGCCAGAGGTTGGAATAGAGCTATTTCAGTGTCTGAAGAACACATTTTAAATGAATGCAAAGGGGGGGGGGGGGGGGGGGGGAAGAGCAGATGTTAAATGCGGTAATAAATAACTGAGAAACATGTCAAGGGCCAAATGTTCTAGAGTCCACAGGTACAAAATGATCCTGTCACTGTAACAAGCCTTAGACTTGGCAACTAAAATCCGAGGCATGGGAAGAGTTGATGCCTGTCTTTGCTTCAAGAAGCGGAAAGAATCACATTGGTCTAAACCTTCTGAGGTCCTTTCTACTGTGTACCAATAATGCAATGTAATTTCCCGAGCTTCTTGGATTACACAGGATTACACAAAGCTCATCAGTGCTACTGTGACGTTCAACCTGAAGATCATGCACAGCTTCATTCAGCAGGATTGAACTGGGCAAAATTACACCACTTCAGAAAAGATGTCAACTAAGGCTACTTGGAGGAGAAAACTGGGGAGCTGTAACTCACCTGCAGATGCTCTGTGTCCCTCTCATTGGGGACCTTCCGAGCCATTTGGTTAATGGTGTCTCTGATTCAGGATTTCACTTCTGAACACATCAGCCTTGAGTGTTGAAACCCTGCAAGGCTCACTTGTGGCAGGCAGTGAGGAGGACTGGCCTTTGGTGTCTGCAATTTTATGAATCAACTCCTGTATAATTAGCCAATTTTTACCCTATGTATCTTTCCAGGGAGCAGTTTTTAGATCTTCCCTATTACATATTTCTGTTGGAGCCCTTAACTTGAATAAATTACATTATTAACAGCACTAATAGCAACTGAGTGATGGGTAGGAATTTCATTTGGCATGCTACAAATTGCAGTTAGAAATGTGGTTTAAATGTTGATAAACACAAGCAGAGGATTCCTACTCTGCTGGAGAAATCCAGACACCTTGTCTCTCCTTCAGCCTTGAAATGCAGACAGGAAGCTTTCACACTTTGACCTATCTTGCCTCCACCAAGCTACTGCACACCTAGATGTAGTAACCCGGTTTAAATCCTCAGGAGTAAATTGCTCTGGGTTAGAAAAACACAATACAAAGGAAAGGAGAGCGTTTGATTACTTTGGGCACCAGGGAGGAATTAACTCATACACAAAAGACAAAACAAGCACTGGGTTAAGGATTGCCTGTCATAAGGATGCAGTATAAACCTGCCAGAGGAATCAAAGTACCAATCATCAGGTTTTGTTTTCCCTACCTGTATGAAGTAACAGCTGCATTCTTTCAGAAATCACACAAAAAGTAGAGGAACAATCCTAAGGACTGAGGCATAGGTAACAGGTCTGTAACAGGAACACACACCCAGACATCCCTTATCTTTTAAGGTCAGTTAATAATGATTAAAGAATATGCTGGAGACCAGAGTCCATCACTGGTACAAGTGAAAACTATCTGTATAACACGAAGAGAAACAGCATCATCAAACTGTCTGCAGTTTGTGTTACTAAATTACCCAAAACATGGCAGGAAATGTTTCTACTTTATTTTTTCTTTATTTTTTTTATGAAGTCATTTAAATTCTCTTTCTGTGCTGTCATATTTAAGGGTACTCTAAGTCAAGAAACTTACAGGCAGGCATGTTTTTAGGACAGATACCTTTCAGTGAGCAAAGAAAGCTTCCAGGAAGAACTTTCTGAAGTTGTCAGAAGAAACATTTGCAGTGGAAATTCCATTTCAAGAGCTATATGCCTGCAATCAGAAGCAGTGCTGTGCAAGCTGACTGACCAGGAATGCAGCCTAATGCTTTCAGTACTATGAGGCAGACTGATACACCACCCCCCACCCCCCAAGTAAACAGTTTCCTAACCACATCAAGCACAAATAATCATAAAGGCAACATGATGGTTCATGGACAAATCGTCACTGAAAGCTTTCACCTACAGGAAGACAGAGATCTAGACACTTGCAAAATATTAGTGAGAAAGTCTCACTGAAATCACAGAAACAATTTCTGCCTCTCCTGAGCATCCTTGTCCTGCCAACCAAAGTAAGATCCCTGGCACAATATTATTTAAACTGGAAGTGCTGAAGCCTGTAAGGAATAGTGTGTTCTGGCTCCTCATCCATCAGTTCACATAAGCACAAGCTTATTTTTAACCATTTTGAGCAATCACAGGTGACTGACAACTGGAGTGTGCTTTACTACATGGGGACCAGAGTGCCAGTGCCTTGTAGGACCCTCAAGACTGATCCTGCACTGATTTTTTTGCTTCGAGTCACATTCTGGTCCTAGTAGATGGAGCTGGAAATAAACCAGCAGCTCTGGCTTTCTGTTGGCTTATTCAGACATCAAAACTCCCCGTCAAATCTAAAGTGCTGCCTTCTCAAACAAAATCACTGCCACCACATTATTGTACTGTAATCCCCTGGCACGCCAACCATGAGTAAAAATCCAATTCAAGGATTTTCACTGGGAGATTAAAGAGTTTCCTCAAACTCACCCCATGTTCCTTCACCTCCGGGCAGGCACTGAATAACTCTGAACGGGATTTTGTGTGGAATGAAAGGAGAAAAAGATGTAAAGCCCTCGTGCTTCTCTCCAATGAAGGCTCACACATGGAAATGAAGGACATGAAATATGAGGGGAGAGAGGGAAATTATAAGAGAAAAAGCTTTTACTATCCTAATAACAAAAATACATATTCTACCCAGCCTTTTGTTCTGGCTCAGAAGGATGTTTCCCCTAAGGGACAACAACTAGAGAAAAGCAAGAGCTGCAGAAACAGAGAGAGAGGAGAAAAATTATTGAAAATGACTGAAGAAAACAAAACTTCCTTTTGTCATGCAAGTTCAGAGCAGAACAAGCTTCCCAAGCTCGTTACTAATTCTCTTAGTGTCAGGAAGTATTTTGGAAATATTTTTCACCAAATAGCAGACCACCTTCAGCCAAACCCACTGCAAACCCCATGGCTTCTGCAGGATCCTTCTGGCCACTGAACTACTCTAGAAAACTAACAGCAGAGCTTTCTAGGAAGCACAGGGACATATCCACCCAACTTCCTACCTCTGATAGCATATTTTTTTAGGGGGAAGCAGATGGCAGTTCTGCACCTGCTGGAGGTTTGTGGTCAAAGGTTTGTGGTCAAACTGCAAGTGTGTTAGCCAAAGAAAGGTCCTGCATGTCTGGGAGCTTTATAAACAACACAACTGCTCTGTTTAACCTTTTCTCTTTCCATTGTCCCTTTCAAACTGCTTTACTGCTCCTCCTAAACGCTACCCTAAAC
Source organism: Gallinula chloropus (assembly GCF_964237585.1). NCBI lineage: Eukaryota > Metazoa > Chordata > Aves > Gruiformes > Rallidae > Gallinula > Gallinula chloropus. Next base: position 14,233,742 of record NC_140095.1, on the reverse strand, counting down.
AGGTGCCTTCTTGAGGCTGTTTGTATATTAACAACTGTCCTCACTAAGGATTTTAAAGCCTATCCCTCCACTCCAAACATCCTGTCCCATTGGATTTACAGTGAAGGCAGACCACCTAGCATACCCAGCTGCTGGCAGGAGCACTGCAAGTCAACTGAGCTTGAAAAACCAACATTACTGGCCAGTAGCCACGACCAGCCTGAAGTGCACTGACGCTATTCCTACCGATGAGCGAACTCCTGCTTACCCTCAGGGCCATGGGGAAACTGAAGAGGCCAAGAAGTGAAATGACCTAAGACAGGCTTGGATCTTTCTGTCAATATTTGGCTTTTCCATATTGGCTTCCGTTCAGGTGCAGTGGATGGAAAGGTTTAGTGAGACACACACTAAATGAAATGATCTTTTTCAGTGAAAACCTGGCCCTGCTGCAGTTGCTAAGAATTGTCAACTTAAATTAATTAGGACCAGGATTTTGCCTTTTGGTTTCGGACAGCAGCCAGATATGTCAGCATGTCTTTCTTCTCCTTTTAGGTCTATCTAAACACAGACAAGCCACTAAAAAGATTAAATACTTGGTTCAGACAAACAGGCACGTGTCTGAGTGCTCCTTTAATCCTCCTGACCTTCCTGGGCTAAAGCTGGGCTGATACTGATGTGCAGAATTTGACTCAAAACTGTATAACCTTAATGTAGGTTGCTTTGAAAGAGGAAATTCCAGACTAAAGATATTAATTTGTTGTTAAAGCATGGCAGTGCAATGTTGTGCACAAGTTCTGATTGAATATTAAATTTTAATGAAGTTATGCTACTCAAAACACTGATGCAAGGGCAGTAATGGGGCTGCAGCCCCTCTGAAATGACTCCTACCAGCTCCCCTGCCAAGGGCAGACTCCTCAGAGGCTGCTGCTCTTAACCAGCAGTAGGAAACGACTTCCCTCAGCAACCTCTTGGTCTGATCAGTAAGTGTCCAGCCAGAAATAAGCCCTCAATGCAATTACAATAAAGATGACTGCAATACTATGAAGATGAAGACATTGTAGATTTGTGATTGCAGCTAAAGTGAGAGTATTATGGGCTGTTATGACTTGTTAATTCTCTCAGGATGCTGCAGAAAGGATAGAGATAAGGTCAGGTTTCTCAAACAACTCCGTCTCCCAGGAAATGAGACCACAGAGCATCCTTTATGCTCCCTGCAACTGCAGTGTGTAATCAAAGACTGCATTCCTGGATCATGGGATCTAACAGTCCAGTTGCTTTGTATGGAAGCAGCTAACATCATCTCCCATCAATGAGCTACTTTGGTGGCTTTACTTAAGTGAACACTATGTGAATTGGCATAATGATGATGGCCAGAATTGTCTCAGACTTATGCTGAGCCCTAAAAGGCATGATCATCTCAATTTATATAATCATCCAATTTCAGCTTATTTCTTCCTAACATGCTAGCCAAAAAGAGTCCCCATATCTCCATCAAGAAGGATTGTGTTGGAGTGGGAACATGCCCATGGCATTGCTTTTCTCCCTCCCACAATGCACTTGCTCAGATCCTCTGGTCCAACTAAATTTAACAAATGCTTCAGGGCACAACTGGTGCCAGGAAAACAGGCCCATCAGCTATAAATGTTCTTGGGAATTCACACTCCTGCCTACTCACTAATTGCACAGCTGGATCCAACCCAGAGATGTTTCCACCACAACTCAGAGAGAGCTGGTAAAGCAGATGCCCAATGTTTTTCCAAGTAGATTTTGGGTGCATGGCTCATAGCTTCAAAAGATACAGTGGTAAGAGAAAAATCTGCTTGCTTTTGGTACCAACAATCACTGGCTGTACAAGGGAGTGAACATGATGGAGAACAGGGAGAGAGAGGGATGAACTGAGCTGGTTGGAACCAGGGCCAGGAGCACCCACAGCTGGACAGGTTCCTCTCCCAGCTTTGTTACCTGACAGCAGTACAATCTATCATGTGCATTCAACATAACCCAGTGCAGAGATAGCTCTCATTCATACGGATTTGCCTTCAGCCCTCAGTCTTGTATCACTTGTATCACCAGGGACTGGGGAAATTTCCTGCCTACAGGAATGCGAGCTTCAGGTAACTGTCTATGTGAACCAGTAACACTCATCATATACCACGGCTTTATAAAGAAAATATCATGCTGAGGAGACCATGACATGTCCTGAACAATTTTCCCTTTGCAAAGTCTCTTAAAATTGAGATTTCCCCCCCTCCCTCCCCCCCCGAATGAGAACTTCAGTAGTGGTAGAAAAAGAAAAATCAAAGAAACCATTCAATGGACTACAATGAAGAGCAGCAAAGTGCAGTCACAGTAAATTGCACAAACTCCATCTTTTCCTTCTCAGAAGGAGTACTCACAGATGAAATTATACATCAAGTTATGTATTTTTACATATGGAGCAAAACCCAGTTCTGTGCAGATCACCACAAAAAACAAACACATTATGGAAACTCTACTTGAGCATGTAACACCATTGCCCAACCACAAGCCAAAAGGCTGTATTTACCAGCCAAAGTTGTTTTACGTGCTCTGCTGCCTTTGCAGAGGAGGAAGGAGGGAACGGTGTTGCTAGAGCAGCACAGACTGCTGCTCCTGGGGACCTGTGCTCACAGAGCCTCTGCGCGTGAGCAGATGACATTGTGCTTGTTAAACAGACTTGCCCACAAGAGTGTAAAAGTGTGTGTTAGCTGGGACAAGCAGAGCCTGCAATGTCTGTGCTACACATGAGGATGGGCTTCTCACAACAGTCAACTCCTAGCAGTGTTCCTCCTGCAAAGGGGAGGGCACTACCACTAAAATATATTCTGTAAAATCAGAGAAATCATAAAAACTGCCTCAGGGAAAGTTGCAACAGACATACAAGAAAAGGAATTTGTACAGGCTCAGGGTACATTTTGTCTGCTTTAGAACTTTCCAAAAAGGAAAACAAGACATTAATCTAATTTACCCAGCCAGTTCTATGAGGTTTATGCCTCCTTCATACCACGAGGCTGGCATAAAGCAACTAGAAGTGCACAGGTAAATCAATCCCGTAATTTCTATTTTAGCTTTAGCAAGTTATTTTACTGTTTCTAGGTGCTAAACATGTGTAGCTGATGACTGCAATACGTATTATGCAGAGATGAGTCCTGAATAGATATATGAATATTAAAAGTTGCACTGTTCTGACAGCTTATTCTAGAGTTTGCCTTATGCTGGCTGAGATTTTCAGTTCTTCTTAAATGTAACTTGCATATCACTGTAAACTCTCTCCCTCCTTTTGACAGGGTGCCCTTGTAGACGATAATTTCCTGAGTAGGGAAGAGACTCACAATTCATCTTGGATTGGGTATCCTACGGCAAGACGTTTTTGCAGAACATAAATATGTATCACCAGATATAAGGCTGAGGCCCCGTTCTTACAGTGTGTTGTGATAAATATGGAAGAATATTACTGATGTCATTGTGGCTATAGTAACGTGAAACTGGTACAAAAGAGGCCAAAATCAGGTCTATCCAGAAGTCCTGTATAAAGAGTTACTATTAAGACAGAGCACCTACAAGACAGAGATGAAAGAGAATCTGCCTTGGTGTTCTCTAAGCAATATATAACACTCAGAGTGGGTGTAGTAACCAAGTAAGTAACTTAATGTTATTTTTAGCTCATTCCCTTAACTTTGTCCACATACAGTTACACCAGGACTTCTCAAACAGTGGACTCTTGTCTGATGCCAGACTGCAAGAAAATTCCACTTGGATCTCATCTCTGGCATTTGCTGTCTGCCCAAATTCACATCAGAGAGCATCTATGCCCTGTTACTCTGCCATTCTCCTGAGGAATGACTCTACCTCCCAGTCTACAATGCTTCGAGGACAGCAGAGCCTGCACACTACAACTATCTTCTATACACAGATCTCCCAAGCAACATGCTGGGCCTTGATTTAAGTGCTCCCAGTTTACCTGACGGGAAGATGTATATAGGGGAAGATAATCAAGTTGACATCACATAGGGCACAGCAAAGTTCTGCTCTTACTCTAGCACCAAGCCCAAGCAGACTGATGTCTTTAGTAAATTAATAAACTAGGAGAACCAAGAGAAGGGACACAGGAGAGCTTCTGCCACCTCATGCCTTGTCCATCACCTATAACTCTACCTGTGGGCTCTGTCCTGAGCAGGGAGGACCTCAGTCAGAGTCACTTTCTCCAGCATTTCCTCCAGCCACCTTGGCAGCAGATCTACTTTCCAAATTACAGTTAAATCCTGTAGCATTGAAGAGGAGAGAAATGAAAACAGATACAAATGAATGTGGGCTGCTGCTTGCACTGAGATGCAGCTGTGGAGCACTGCATTGAAACAGGATGGGAAAAGACTGGTGACAAAATAACCCTGACATCCTACCAAGGCAATATCCAGGCTTCTTGGTTCTGTTGCAAGCCAGCCTATTCTCTGCTCAAGTACTACTCCATTCCCTACACAGGGAACTGGCAGGACCATTTCTGTTTGGGAGCAGCTACCACCCATTTAAATGTGAAACACTTTTCTACGGTTAACAAAGAGAACTGGGTGGGAAAGTCCTTTACCAAACCCATGAGATGAGGATGTCTCATTGCTAGGGGTAGTTATGAAGGTGCCAGTCTACACACAAAGAGACTTGCTTAATAGTTTGATTTTGTTTTTGAGAACACCAAACAGGTGAAAACAGAAGGAAGGAAACAAATGTTGGGAGGCCTCTGAGTGGGAGACTTTTGTGGGTGAGCAAAAAAACAGAATAAGGAGCCCCTGCAAGAGGCAGGAGTAGAGACCTGGAGAGAAGATCAAGTGAGGCTGTAAACCAGGAGAAGAACAGAAAGCTAGGGAACAGCTCAGAGACCAGAGAGATGCATTTATTGCATTTTTTTTCTAGCTGGCCTTCAGTCGGGTGGCTTGGATCACCAAGACCTGTGTAGCAGAAACTGAGTGCAAGACAGCCCCAGCCAGGCTGAAAAGCAGATCAGCTTGGTTTGAACTAAAGCTAGAGTTCAAATCTGTGCTTATGTGTTATGGAAAACCGTGTGAGCTGGGGCTGTAGGTTAAGCTACAACCTCTGGAGAACATACCACACAGACATACCACATCCCAGCATAGCCAAGCAGGCTACTGACAACAGCTTCTTGCAGGCTGAGAGGAGGATCACCACATAGGATAAATTTGACAAGGGAGAAGTAGGCTAAAAAGGGAAATAATCCCTTCTTTGTCTGGCTTTATAATGCCTCAGCACCTGACTGCACTGCTGCTTGGGGAGGGCTTAGCTCATTTTTCCCCCAGACAGCTGAAGCTCTGCTAAGGGCTTCTTTCCAGCTTTAGGAGGAACGAGGTGCTTGCATTTGCTTGCAGAAAAAACCCAGCCCTGGCACAGCTGCCAAAGGACTCGCTGTGCACTGCAGACACTTGCTCTGTACCCTGCACCGTGCTGCAAAGAGCTACGGCCAATCGGCCTGGCTGCCATCCCCACACGCTCCCGCTCCTGCCGGTACCCTGGAGCACGCTCGCTGCACTGTAGCAGAGCAGAGAATGTCGTGGAACTCCTCAGCAAGCTGCTCCCACAGTGCAGGCCGCTCTCCTAAGGCACATCCAGCAGGCAGCCTTCCTCTGCACTGTGTCTCCCCGACTACCTGCAGCACCATGCTAATATGACTCAGTATAAGCCCAGAGGCAGCTGCTGCTGTGTATCTGTGCTAGAGTTTTTCCCCATCACTCGGCTCTCTGGTCATCAAGGATTTATACCATTGAGCATGGCTCTTTAGAGCACAATTTCCAATGATTTCCAAGGCTGTAGACAGATCTTAATTGCTACCACAAAGCATCATCTGACTTTCAGACTGAGTCACACCAGAGCAGCAGTTTCAAAATTTCTATTAAAGCCCTAAATCCAGCCTTAGATCCTGTCCTGGGACCATTCACTGAACCCAGCCTGAGTCTAGAATAGCCATCCACAGACCCATGCAAATACTACAGGACCCTGTTGAAAATGCTGATCTGGTCCTTGAGTTGAGGACAGACTGAGTTTCTTCCTCTGGAGGAGCTGCATCAACCGTTTATCTCCTTCCCTAATTTGACACAAGCTCAAGCCGATGGCCATAAACTACTGCATTTTGCTCCACAACACACAACAGAAAACACAAAAGCCAAACTTTCACAAACCTCCTACTGAGAAGGAATATTAGTGCAAAGCATCACACTCCAAGCAACAAAGTACAGGTGCTCCTATAGTGTCCAGCAAGCCATGATACAAGTAATAGGAAATATTAAAACATTTTGAAACAAGCAAATGCATCTCCTCAACCCACAGATGCTATCTTTTTAGGGTATTATCAATGGCAGACTGAGAAACCACCTGTCTTGAGTCTTACTCCATGGTTAATCTACTCAGCAACTTGAAAAAGTGAAACTGTCAGGTTATAGATTCGGTGTCACAGAAGATCTGCTGTCAATGGTGCTGAAAACAATGTAAAACAGGAACTTTCCCCTCAGAAGTGATGGAAGCATTGTCTTTCCCCCTTATCTGAGGGAAATTAATCTGCCTCCTCCCTCTATACCTGTATCCATAGAGAACTCAGCATCACAGCCTCAGCAAGGCCAGTGGTCACAAGACTTCACGGACATTCTCTCCACATTTTGCTGAGAAAAGGAGTTATTTTCATTTGAGGAGAGGGGGAAGACACAAAGGGATATTAAGTAATCTGCCTGTGGCACTACAGGAAGCCTGCAGTGCAGCAGAGAGCTCCAGTCAGCTCAGCACCAAAGCAGGAGACAACCTCTGCCTCCCTGATGGAGAAGGACCTGGCACACATGGTAGATGTGCAAGACATGGCAGACCTGCAAGCACCCGGCTGCTCAACAAGCAAAGAGGGTGGGACAAGGTGCCAAGGCTCTCCTCAAGGTGAGGGAAGGCCTCTCTTCAGGAGGATCAATCAGCCTGTGTCATCCTCTCACTGCTGGAGTTTGTGGCAGGTTGAAGGAAGCAAATGGCTTCCCCACCTTGGGGGGTGGATTTGTCCCTATGGCAGCATGCTAGCACACCATCCCTGTCACTCTGCCACCAGGTACCCTCCCTCCTCCTGAATCCAGGGCGATGGGAAGCTCCCAGTATTTCTAAAGGGTATTTGCTTGTGGGAGTGCCAGGGACTGCTTTACCCTGGGGGAAGTTTCATTAAACTTCAGCAAAGCCACCAGGTCAAACTTCCTTACTGCAAGCCGAGCTTCACACTGTAGTCAAGACAAGATTTTGGTTCCCAGTAATACATAACAAATGCAGCCTATCTTGCCTGAGCTCACAGCCCTGGTTCGCTAGAGATGAACATGAATTTCCTGAGATGTTACAAGCAAATCCACTAATTGTTTCAGAAGTAAATTAATTAAAATAGAGCCCTCAAAAGAAACTTAGCATCTGTATGCCTTCTCTTTGTTATGGATGATCTTAAGAGTGAAACTATAGAGTCCCCAGATCTTCCATGTAATGAACCTTAATTGGAATCTTTTACATTAGACTGCAATTGAAGAAAATCAGTTGTAATCAAGCCAGGTTATTAAGGATGCTATATCTAATTACAATAATTAGATAAGCTAGCACAAGACTCAAGTTCAGTTTTCTGGGAGGGTCTGGGATACGAAAGGTAGCCCAAGCTCATTGCTGCTTTCCCTCTACCGCAGCCTCCCTGCGAGCTCTGCTGCAGAGGAGAGCTGGCTACAACGTTCATTTGGGTGACCCAAGCTATCAGAAGCATCTCACAGCCCTGCTCCTCACCATTCAGCAGTGTGTGAAGACCTCTAGACACCCTCTTCCCCAGAAATGCAGTGTTACCCCTCATGATTTTTGATAGTTGCAGTTCAAACCCTCCTGACCTCTCCTCAGCAAAGCATTACAGGCTGGTATGAAAAGTACTGAAATCCCCACTGACATGTGCAAGTGGCCCACGGCATGTCACTTGGCATTTTCCACTTCATTTGTTTCTGTTGAGTCACCTTGTTTAACAAAGTTTTGTGATCTCTCTTCTAAGGTTGGCATCCCACTTTTCTGCACTGCAAAGAAGAGAGGTTAGGACTGGTCACAGGGTTCTTTTCTGGACACAGGAGTGAATTTGTGAAAACTCTGGAAATACAGAGTCACAATGAGACAGCTCTGCAACAGTACTTGTGGGGGGTGATGAAGCCAGTGCTTTCTGATAGCCATAAGAAACAGAAAATCTATGTACTGCTTCGCTGCAACTAAACCCAGAACTTAAAATTCAGAGCATGGAAAATCAGTAATGGTAGAATTTAAAAGCCTTACTCCCTTTGGAGGACTTGTCCCATTTTAGATACAGACAAACAAATTTAGCAAAATCATTCCAATGTAATTTTGGGACAGAGCCCCAAACCTCAGAGCATCTTTCTGATTTTCCCCTTGACAACACTGCCAGTGAACAAAGCACCCACATGAGGAATTGACAAACACCAGGTAAAAGGACACATTTTTGAGCAAGTGTCCTGGATCAGGGGTGCAGAACAGAGATGCTCCAGCTACATCCTGATCCAAGAGTTCATGGTATACTAGAACCTCATATCACTCCAGGCTGAATTACAGTTCAGTGTAGGCAGTAGATAATTCTTTGGGATGGGACTTACTTTTTGGTGAGTGCTTCATAAAAACAGCAGCCTTTTTCTTTTTAAGCTGAACTTTGAAAAAGTTTACCTGTAACTCAGCTAATGCTGCAGTTTAGTGCCAGGGTCTGCTGCATTTACAGCCAACCAGCTGGGCAGAGCCTTGATTCCCTGGGATAAAGTTTCAGCCTTTTTCCAGGAGGCCAGTTGCTTCTCCTGTCCCTCACATGCCACCAAGCACACAGGAGGGGACAGGTTTGCCCCTTAGGCCAAACTAGAACATTAATGGAGGCACATCCTGAAAGGACTTTTTTCAAGATAAATTGCCCCAGGTCTCTTGGTCTCCTGTAGGGAAGAGCTTGTGAACTCCAAACTGAGAGGGGAAAAAAGCAAATTCATTTTTCCCCTCAGGAAAATTGGGGTAATTTATGCAGGTTTCTCTATGTTTAAGCAGCACTACCACAGACTCAAGTGAACACCCAGTTAGCAGCAGCAGCGCACACCAAACACTATATTACGGTGTCTCTCTGGATCTTGTAAATCTGTCATACATTTCCAACAGACCTCAGCAAACACCTTTGTTAAATGGATGGGAAAAGTCACACATCACTGATGATGTGCTTTGGTCCTGGCTTGCAGGACCCCTTTTCTGCCAAAACAGAGCATCATTTTCTGCAGCAGCTCTAGTGCACAAGACAGCCTGCAGGTTTTTATGACAGCTGCAGACACTGTTACAGGCTCAGCCGTAAAGCACACAGCCCTGGGCTGTATAGTCAGCGTTGGCTAGGGCACAGAACCTCTTTTCTCCTTTCCTAGGGAACGGCAGAAAAGCTTTCACTGAACAGCTTGTTTGCCTGACAGCGTGTGGCCATCTGGGCTGCAGGGTGAGCCCAAAACCCAAAGCAGGTGAGGTCAGTAGTTACTTTCACAGCAGGATCACATCCAGTGGGGATGCTATCAAAAAGCCTGCGTCTAAGTCTGCCTGGCACAGGCCGTTCAGACATGGTTTTCTCAACCTTCCTGGCCTCATTAGCTCACCAGAGCTCCTGCGGTGGCAGGGATGGAGAGGGAAATAGGATGTGTCAAACACACATGAGCTGCCTCTACGGACACCAGCGTTCAGATCCTCGTCAGGCCCTGGATGACATGAATTTAAAACACTTCACTGGCACTTGACCTCAGCCTGCAACTGGTGAGGATCTGCTTTCAGGATTTGCTAAGGGGATGGTTTCATCAAGAGCCTTGAGGCAACTGGTGCACACCGTGGTGCTTTGCTGTTGGCAGGAGCCCATGTGTAACTAGCTTTTCTTACAAGAGTCGTTTTCATAAGCACTTCTCTATTGCATAAACACAACCCATAAAACCAGCCTCAGAGATAAAGCTTCCCTCCTCAGGTGCTTTTATCATTCCCAATCCCTTTAAGAAAAAAGCATGAAGGATTCATTTTACCCATCGATTTGGATTATATTCTGCTTTTATCAGCATCTTTTCCATAATGACTTTAGCCATTCGGTTTGCAGGTCTGCTCAGACATCAGAGAACTGAGTTTTCCTCGCTAGAAACTTCAAAACATTGTTGGGAGGAAGGAAAAAGCCTGAGTAAAATCCCCAGTCGTGTGTGCTGGACTATTGTGAGGGAGTCATCAATTATGCAGGCTTTGGAATAAGTTACACTGCTCACAGCTGTTTGATAGCTGGGTGATATGATTTATAAGAACAGCCAAAATTCAATTACCGATTTCCCATAAATTATCTATACAGTCCTTTTATCCTGCGCCAGGTTACGAAGGGCTCTGATGAACAGAGGGGACCGAGGAGGGGTTATCTGACCATGAAATGAACTGGCATTTTCAAAGAGAAATCAAAAGGAAAGAAACAACACGTGATGGAGCTCCAGTGGGAGGTGTTGGACTTTGGATTCATGAAATTGGGCTGTCACTCCCAGGCAGGCACGAGAACACTTTGTACAGATGCACTGATTGAGCCAGCCTTCAGACTATGTGTCTATTTGTCCTTGACTTCTTATCAAATGCTTGGGGAGAGGCAGGTCATGGTTAAAAGGCAATAGTACTTTTTGCTGCATTTTATAAATCTGTAAATACTATTGAGAGAAATACCTTAATAAATGCCTGGGACATTTGAGATTTATTCACCGACTTTAGTGAGGGTTTTGTCAGAACAGTAAAAGCAGGACTGGCCCTTAGGAATGATAACACCAATTTAATAGAGACTGGCACTGCAGAAGAGTAAAAATGATGGTCAGACTTGTTTCAAGGCAAAACTGACCATGAAATACAAGAACATCTTGGTTTTAGGAAGTACTTGGGAGTCTCACTTGGGAGTTGTGAATGAAACCTGAACGGACAGGGAAGGAACTGAAGGAGTAAACCTTGTTCTTGTCACCCCACAGTGCCAATGGCTCTGGCCAAGGATCCTTCCTATGCATGGCCAGTCAAGGACACCACAACGCTGCAATTTATATTTATTTTCCCTCTGACTTTGCCACCCAGCCTGAACAGCAGTGACAGCACACCACCCCCATTATCACCATTTTCATTTCAAATCTGAGATTTTTAATCTACTCTGTGGCGGCCAAAACTAGAAAACTATGTAATTAGAAATGAAACATACCAAACAACATATCTTCTCTCCTTCCCTCTATCCCCCTTTCCCTGACCTCTTACAGGCCATCCCCATGAATGTAAGAGGCACAACCAGCACAGCTCTATGGGCCCTCTGGACCCAAAAAATCAGGTGACACTGCATGGGGGTACCTCCAAAACTCTAGCCAACACCTTCTCCTCCATAGCACTAGTGAAACCAACCTAAGCAGGATCAGGAAATGACATGTTTCTCATTATCAACTGCTAGTAGGTTCCACAATTCAACAGCAAAGAACCTACACTCCATTCAAACCTACAATTTCCTTCCGGGGGAGGGGGGAGGGGATAAAATTCATCACATCAAAAATAAGCAGCAACCATATGCTATGAGAAGCTGCTATCTTTTACCAGAAGATTCCTAAGGCAGGGAACAAAACAGAGGGCTGAAAAAATAAGTTTTATATGGCCTTCAAGTTTCCTAGCTCTTTTCTGTGTCTCCTCTGGATCTGTTTGGGTTTTTTTCTCCCCTGTGCCCATTTGTTTTATTTTTGTGCCTCTCCCAAGCTCACACATGAATGGGAGGGGGAGGCTGAAGCAAGCCCTTTTCTGCCTGCTTGTTTTAAAATAATAGAGTGAAAGTTAATGTGGTTCCTTATTTGTGAAGCAAAAGCTCTGGCTGGGGCACTGCTATAATGGCAGCTGGGCAAAATGGGTTTTATTAGCCTGGTTCCCAATCCCTTTACTTAGCTAGCTGGTTATTACATATCTATCCCCCTTAATTGTGCAAGCTGCTATATAGACAAATAACAGGTGAGGCCCATAATGACAGGTTGTTACAGTCCTGAGCACTCAACTGGCAAAGCTATTCTCACAGAAAATTATCTCTGCTCACCTGAGTAAACCCTGGGAGGCCCCTGAGGTGCTCGGGGAGAAGCATCAGCCAGGCTGCGTGCTCTGTGCACAGGATGCAGCAGCCGTGTCAGGCAGGGATTGCTCTTGGCTTTGCAAGAGATACAGCCCAAACGTGGCTGTTGGCATCACTGAGGGACAATGCTGCCCCAAAAGAGGGTCTCATCTCTGGCAAAGGAGAGCAGAGGGGGAAATGACCCACCCCAGGTCACAGTATCTGGTTTAGAGCATTGAACACTCCCAGCTGCAGTCCAGCAGCTTTTCCACCACGTGGCCTGTTCATTCTGCTTTCCTGTGCACACTCCAGAGAGACTTTCAAGCAGTTGCCTGAGCCATGGCTCTGGGATGTGACAAGGAACAGTGGCTGCTCCCCCAGCCCATGTATTTTTTTCAGTGTACCTTCTCCTGAGATGATGTCCTGCAGAGCATTTTACTGCCTGAGGAACCTTTGGCCAGCACATCCCAATGCTTAAGAAAGGTCCATGGTTTGCTGATCCAGCACTAGTTCCCCAGGTCTCTCTCACCTTCAGACAAGGAACAGTACATAACCATAAAGACCTTCCTTAGGATGACCAGTCAACAGACTGCTCAAGCCTCCCTTACTCTCCAGCCTCTTGTTTTCTTCCTGTAAATGTCTGAAATAATTAATTTAAGATTTAAAGACCCAAGTTACTGTAGTGTGCCCAAAATAATAAATGTCTCAGAATTTCAATTACCCTAAATGTAGAAGTGTTGGATCCCGTTTCTGTATCTAATGCGTCACACAGAACCATTACCCCACTATCCATTAATTATAACAAGGTCAGCATATTCCCTGGTGGCTCTTCATGACTGCACAATGAACAAGCACTGCTTTTGCTGTGGGTAGAGTCCAGTCATAGATATACAGCCCTTCCAACAGGACAGCCAAACTGGCTGCCCAAAACGATCAAGAGAACAGTGCTATGCTTTGGGGAAAAACATAACTGGATGGAATGGGAGAAGAGGACAAGGGAGACCAAGCTGCCTGGGTGTCTTTGAGCCTAAACAAGAAGCACAAAGACATGTTGCTCTAGGAAGATGCACAGAAGAGCTTTGACTGCACCAATGAACGGTTATAATAACCAGAAAATGAAACATTTCCTTCAGCCACAAAAGATTTAAAGAAATAAGGGGAAGGGGAGAATAGGAAAAAAGAATAGTGGGGAAAAATGAAGAGATGGTTTGGGACAGATCTAGTCCTCATCTGTTCACACAAGCCACCATCATAACCCAGATCTGGTGGGCTCTTGAGCATGAAAAAGATGTAAATTCCCTCCTCAAACCCAACCAAGCTCCTCTCACAAGGAAGAATTTACTGGAAAAAGCTGGGAAGGAGGGTAGGGAAGAGGTACAGTCTCTCTCTCTGAGCACTGTCCATTCCTCCAAACTGTTCCCAGATATGGGGTGATTTAAACCAGCTAACCAATCCCTACCATTACTTCCATTTACATCAAAGCACTGTCTGCTTCTGTGTCACCCCATTTCTGCACACTCTCAAGACCTCAATATGGTCCCCAGGTTCTAGCTGCAATTTAGCCATTCTGGCACCTCATGTGTGTATACTGCCCATTCTCTCTCCTGCCCTTTGTTGTCCCAACTTCTCCGGACTTCCTCTGTCTGTATTTCTTTTCCAAAGATTCTAGAGGTAGTATTTTATGGTAATGGATTTTATTATGATGATGTACAATGCCCTTAAGTGCTTTGGTGAAGGAAGAAAGAAAGGTTGTGCTATAAATAAAATTCTCATCTATGATCAAAGGCACATAAATGATGGATGCGTGCGAGTGATTGCACACATGTACCTACAGGCAATTCCTCCACAGGGTAGTAGCTGCACTGAAAAGAACCAGGGTCATTGTAAAGATGAGGGTATTTGACAGTGGCTCGCTTCTACAATAAGTCACTTCTTAGGGTGATTCCCTCAAAACCCTACATAGCATCCTCTGGACTAAGGCCAGAAAGACCACTGACGGCAAAGTAACATCCGCTGCATTGTCACAAAACAAGACTCAACGCTCTGACAGATGCCTCTTTAAATTGACTTTAAGGACTTGCAGGGAGAGTGACACAGCTGTGTTGGTTGCTCTGTTCCAGCACTGATCTCACAATACCAGTTTTCTTACTGTTACATTCCTTGCTGTCATTTCAAGCCATTTCTGATTTGTGCTGTACCCGGTAGAAATGAGTAACAGCGACCATCTACCTCCCTTCTCTGCAGCTCCCGTTCATGAGTTTGAAGACTGCTGCCAGACCTCCCCACACATTTTCTTTTTCAAAACAAGAGAGCCATTAGACTTGTGCTCCCATACAGAACTGTTCCTTCTCCATTATAAAAACTTGAAACCAAGTATTTCCTTTGCCTCTCAGCCAGTGAGAAGTGACTTTCCGGGAATGTGAAGCACAGCAAATATTTGATGGTCTCTGACATACTTGTTTGATATGACAACTCCCTTGGTGACCAACCCAAAAACTCTTCTTTCCCAAAACCTTTTTTAACATCAGTCCAAAAGCCAACCAGTGTGAAAGCTAAATGAACTGGAAGCACCAGCTACAAACATACAGCCCATGTTGCCTTTCCTGCTGTGGACTGGCACAAGTATTTCTGTTTCCACAGCAATCTTTAGTTCACTGGATTTACTAACTCTCATCCCTCATCCAGGGCTTCTGACCATTCAAACTGGTCGACACACAGGCTACTCCTGGTAGAATCATTCCCCAAAGTAACATCTCTCAACATGTCACTGACTGTTTTTAAAAATAGGATTAATTTGTTTAAAAGGTGGGAGGAACTCCTACAGCAGGAGAAAGCAATGAAAGTTTCTGACTCTTAAAATTATTGCCCTTTGAGCTACACTATGAATGAAGGGAGCCAAGGGGAAATGATGACATGGAGAGGAAACAAATCAAAACAAAGCTAAAATAGCTATTGAAAAAAAGAAAAAAGAAAAAGAAAAAAAAGCACAGAGAAGAATAGAGGAGGGGGAGGGTATCTATCCTGCAGCTTTACAGAGAGTATTAGCATCTTGTTGCCTAATGAGCCGTAGATGTAACAGACACACCATGAAAATAAAAGAGGGAGGGAAAAGCAAGCATCAATAACACAGAAAAACAGACACAGAGGCTGCTGTTAAGCGAATGCCACTTCCCTCACATCCCTGAGTCTTCCCAGCCAGCTGCCCTCCTTCCTTCCCAGATGCTTATTGTCTGACTCTCTTCTAGCACTTGATCTCTGCAATCATTTGGTTATCAATCTGTCCCAGGGTTTAGAGTTGACAGCAGCCAAGGGCCAAAATTCAGGGGTCCTTTGCAAGAGCTAACATCTCCTTCTCACAGTGCAGAAGGACACTCCAGCCTCCCCAAAGTTAGGAAGAGAAGGGGCTGGAGCTCAAGGATAAGCTGATGTTTGCCTCTCAGTATGTCACAGGGGGTTTTTCATCCTCAGGAAAAGCAAAAAGCCCTATGCCTGCCAGCTTGGGTTAGCACAGCTATGCTTGGTGAGACATAGGGCTTTGAAAGCCCTATGCTCACTTGCAGAAGCCACATCAAAGCTTCCATGACAGCACCCACCATCCTTAACAGTTATTTTACTGCCACAGGTTTTAGGCAAGAAGCCTTCTCACCTAGAAACCTCTGTCA
Organism: Gallinula chloropus; assembly: GCF_964237585.1. NCBI lineage: Eukaryota > Metazoa > Chordata > Aves > Gruiformes > Rallidae > Gallinula > Gallinula chloropus. Next base: position 14,217,956 of record NC_140095.1, on the reverse strand, counting down.
GTGACCTGGACATAAAATGCAGCTGGTTCTCAGTTAAACTACCTTTGGTCTCTTTTTGCACACAGAGACATATGTCCTAGCCTGTTTCTTTTTCTTCTTTCTGTTTCTTTCTCCTTCCCTGACCCATCAGTCCCTCCCCTTCTGTCTTTTTTTCTTTTCCCATCTGCAGCTCCTGCACCTGCCTTCAAGGTTTATTCCTTTCCTGCGGGATTATTTGGAGGTTTGCTTGTGCAGGGTGAACAGCATTTCTGTAATAAAGCCTTAGCCACATTCCATTAGTGTCATTTCCATCTGCAGAAGTGAAGTGTCAGCTAATAAAAGGTAGCACAGACCCCTTGGGCAAGATAAAATGAGAGCAAGAGAGGGGAAAAAAACACCCCTACCGTCAAAGATGGAGAAATGATAAATGTCCTTCCAGAAGCAGAAGCACCTGGAATAGGAATAAGGGAGCACTGGGGAAAGGGGAGTGGAAAATTAGGAGTGGGGTATGTCATCTGTACTAGGAAAGCTTTGTTTCTGAAAGGTCTCATTAACTCAAAAATCACTTACTGCCCACCTTCTCTGCACAGTAAGGGCAACATCCAGCCTCACTGCACCTCTGCAGGGAGGGGTTAATGTGCAATATTGTTTGCAAACAGCTGTGGCTGGGGGGAGCCATGAGGGCCGTGCAGCAGGGGCCAGTATGGCGAGCAGAGAAAGCCATGGCACAGCCCTGCTGAGCCTTGTCTTTCCATGGGGATGAGAGGAGACAGGGGTGTCACTGGCTGTGACTGAGCCGTGACACCCAAGGGCATTTCTCAGCAGCCAGATCCAAGTTTGTCTGCCTAAGCTGTTCCCTGACTCCATGTCAGATGTCCAACAGGTCCAGATGATCTGAGGACAAGGCCCTCAGGCTGCATCACAGGGTGCACCTCCCCCAGAGCTTAGGGACACGTTTATGACCCATTTGGTCCCTGTCTGCTCCCATCACGGAGATGGGAGGTGACTGCAATGCTGCTGTGGCCTCCGTGTTGTCCACTAGTCCTCAATAAGCCCCATAAGCTGTGCCAGTGGAGCAGACACATTAGCAGTCGCCCGTCTCTCCACAGTGCCCTTCCCTCTGGACAAGGACAGGGAGGCCCAGATGCCACATGAGGAAAATAAGTAAATCAATCCATCAAATATCAGGTTTAGTCAGGAAGAAGGGCTCATTTTGTTCCTGCAGCTAGAACTTATCTCCCTGATCTCAGGTGATCTTTGTCTGAACTCAGACTCCAGTTCTGGAGAAGTCTCAGCTCTCCGCTGACTTTATCCTCAACACTGAAGCTTTTCAGGGCCAGATCACTACTACCCAGCTTCACAAGCAGCTCCCAGCTCCATTAGAGAAACACAACCATAAGAGAGCATCTCTTGTTAGATTTATACCAAGGCAGCATCTCTCAATGCCATAATCTACGAGGCTAGCACAAACATCACACAAAAGGGGTAGAGTGTGCTACACCCCAGAGCTGCCAAGTCTCCAGCTAGGCTAGTGAAGCTGTTAGCAGCTAGCAGAAGATAACAACCTTCAGGCTTTTTACATTACCCTGAGGACACAATGAGTCCTCAAAGCCCAAAGTCTAGACAAAGCCCAAAGGCAGCATTCACAAGGTCTCTCTGAGCAGTTCTGCACATCCCAGCCATAGATGTCAGTTCTGTATCATGCAATGCATGCACATGCACATATATAGTTTTTGACAAAGCATTGGCCTCACAAAGCATCCTCACTTTTGTCCTCAGAAACAAGGCTGTTGCCCATTTTGTTCTCAAACCTACCAGTGTCATTGTCAACATTCCAGAAAGCAATCACCACAAACAAAACCACCATACAGGTAAATAAAGTTGTAGTGTTTACAGGCCTCGGGTTCTCTTAGCTGACCACTGAAGAAACTCACAGTAAATTGGGAACTTTCTTTTTGATTTTAAATGGAAATATTATCACCTGGTATCCAGTCTCCTCACTGCTTTGACTACATACGAATTTTTTTCCTGCATCTGTATTGAAGCATCATCCCTGGGGGCACTGGCAGGGTTTTTAAGTCTGTGACAGATAACCATGTCCCTCCAATTTCCTGGCTAAAAGCTTCCCAAATTCACCTAGCTCAGCACTCCAGGGAGCCAACTGAATAGCAGTTTGCTTAATAAAAGTTGCCTTTATACAAAGATCTAAATCCTATTTTCTAAGAACTGCCAGGAGATTTTCAGGGTGTAATCCACCTACTGCTGACCCTCCACAGCAAAGAAACTTTTATGTTGCTGGGTGGGATTTTTTTCATTTGAGAGCAACACAGGGATTTTTTTTCCTGGAGATGCTGGGAAAGTGGGATATGAGAGCACCTGAAGATTGCCACAGGTGGAGGAAAAAAGGTTGGGCAGTTTTTTCCACATCTGCTGCACAGCTAGTTGTCAATGACAGCAGGAGAGAGAAGGGATTGCTGAAGAGGTGGCAAGTCTCAGAAGTTTTACTCAGGGAAACAATTGCCACCTTGAGAATGGAAATCATGTGAATGAACAGCGAGGTCTCAGAAGGAGCTTGGGAAGCCCTTTCTGCTACTTCAGAGTCAGAGTCTCTTATGATCCTATCACTGCAGAGCATCCAAAGTCACTCCCAGGCAAGTCCTGGAGACTCCCAGGTGTGCTGAGACATCTCCATCCTGATGCGAGTGTGCCGCCGCCTCACCCTCCTGCCATTAGAAACACTCGCCTGGGTAAAAGTGACACTGGTATGACAAGAGTGATTAAAGCAGGGAACAAACATCCATCAATGATTCAAAATATTTGAGGAAGATTTGCTCATCTCTAGGGCCCAGAAAACCATCTCCCTTTCCCAAGAAGAAATTCATGCTGGGCCTTTAAGCCTCCCCAGTACACACAACTGTGAGTGGAAGGGTAGCTCAGTTTAGTGTCGCCCTTGTATACTACACAGACTTCCATCCTTTCTTCACAGAAAGATTATCCTCCCCACAGATAGAAGCTGGAAGTCATCCAAGAATTTAAGAACATTCATTCATTCACAGGTGTTTCTGGAGCTTACAACAGCAGTGCTTATTCTGGGAGATGATGAGGGAGAGAATTGCCTTGGCCCTTCAATCAGCTTTTGCCCATTTCGTATCAAATTGCAATCTGGTAATACTCAGTACAAACTGGAACACTCTAATACAAACAGAAATGTCTCCAGCAGCCAGAAGAATCACTAATGACACAAATTAAATGGAAAGACACTGAAACTTGCAGGGAATGTCACCGTTCTGGTGGACAAGCTGAACATGAGCCAGCAATGTGCCCCCATGGCAAAGCAGGCCAGCAGCATCCTATGCTGTGTGAGGCAAAGGGATGCCAGCAGGTTGAGGGAGGCATGGTTGCTCCCTTCTACTCGACCCTGGTGAGACACGTCTGGAGCCCTGTGTCCAGTGCTGGGCTCCCCAGGACAAGACAGACATGGATATATTGGAGAGAGTCCAGCAAAGGGCCATGAGGGACTGGAGCCCTTGATGTACAAGAAAAGGGTGAGACAGCTGGGATTGTTTGTCCTAGAGAAGAGAACACTCAGGGAGACCTTATCAATGGGTATGAATACCTGATACAAGAAGTAAAGATGGCATGGCCAAACTCCTTTCAGTGGTGCCCAGAGTCAGGACAGAAGTCCAAAGGCACAAACACTATAGGAAATGAGAGCCTGCTGTGGCTCTTCCCTCGGCCAAAGCAATATCCCACACAGCAACAGAGACCCCATCACAAGCTTGGTGTTGACACTGGACAAATCAGAGCCTAATTCCCACCTCCATTTCTCACCACACTATTTCCCTAGGGTCAGAAATAGGGATGAGAACGTCTGTGTTCTCCTAGCTCAGAGATCCAGGGCATGAGGTGAAATTCCCCAGCAAAACTTCAGCAACAGCAGACAGAGAGAATATTTGAAAACACATCTAGCTGCTGACAGCAGTCTGACAAAAGATCATTACAAAGACATGCAGAAGCTATGACAGAGAGGAAGCGAATTAGTCTGGGACTAAGAGACCTTAGTTACAACACCAGGATAGAGAAGTGGAGCCAGAATCCATAGGAGGAAAAAAATTATGACCTGACTGAGTGGTATCAATTCTGGAGGGACTGAGGAAGAAAAAGAAACTACAGAGCTACTTAAAGCAGTATCAAACACACAGAACAAGGGCCATGAACTTAAAGATGTGGAAAGGTTGTGCCACAAAGGAGCAGAGGTGGAAATCAAGAGAAGGAAAAATAAAACAAGTGCACTGGAGAGAGCAGTAAGAGTGAGCAGGATAAAAAAGGAGGGCAAGACTATTGGCAAGGTATAAGCACGGATTCTGTGCTTCCTTGGGTAAACAGGACTGAAAACAGCATACCAGTTGGGCTCTAGGCAGAATGGAAAGTTCTGCCAGACTATTGCTGCTCCCTCTTCCACAGACAGGGGCTGGGGATTGCTCACACAATCCCCATTGTTACATTGACAGCTGCTGTGGCAAGGTGCAGAGGTTGGACACCTTACCATACATAGCACAAAAGAGGGGAAAGTGAGTCACACACAGGAAGAACCAGATTGTTAATATCCAGATGCACCTTAGAGTACTTTACCCAATGACAAGTCACACGCAAACTGTGCAATGACTTTGCAAACAAGCACTTGGTTTCTACTGTCTTCCTGTTTTTTTTCAATGGCAAAGAAAGGCTGTCTGTGTCACCAGTGTTTTTATCCTCACTTAGCTGGCCCCAGCAGAGCCCCACTCAGCCTCGGAGCTCAGATAAGCTGTAACAACTCCTGCAGCCCTCATTTCCCAAGTGAGTGTCAAAATCCAAGAAGAAGGGAGAAGAAACCCACAAGATTTTCCACTCTGGGATGACTGGATTGTCTCAAAGCCAGTGTTGACTAAATGGCATAAACTGCCTTTTCTGGCCTTAGAGATGACCTCCTTTCTCCTCTACATCTATTTCATTAGATCTAAATTACCCCTGTTGCCAAGACATTTGAAAGCAAATTGCCGAAAAGCTTCAATCGCTGTCCCCAGCCGCCGATTCCCTGGCAGGACCCAGGACCCAGCCTGATTCTCACAGAAACGTGACTTGTAGGTAGAGCATCCTACCCAAGATGCAGCAAGAGGGAGAGGCAGCACAGAAGCCAGGAGTTATTACTCACAGAAAGCTCAGTAGGACTTAGCAGAGTCCAATCTTTTCACTCAGAGGTAACTTCCATATTCATTTGGACCAAAAATAATATATATGCCAAGGAACAGGTAGCAGCAATTAGAGGGTGTAAGCACAGGACAAGGGTCTGTTATCATCCTGTTTCAGTAACTTTGACAGAACAAAGGTTTGGAAAGGGTTTTAGCTACAGATGGACAAAACGATGCCCCAGTGAATCACAATGCTAGGAAAATTAATTAACTATTGTTAATTCAGCTAAAAGCATACACAGCTCTGTGCACACCCAACCTTTTACCATTATTACAGAATCACAACCTAATCTGCCACCGCAGTCTTCCCAGACCAAGGCCAAGACCAAAATAGCAGTGCCTCTGGCTTAGGAGAGCGTGCTGCTGTCGTGAATGTGCCCAGGGAGGCTGCTGCAGCTGAGAACTGAGATGACTCACTCCAGCAGCCCGCTCAGAGGGATCTCAAGCCAGAGGGTTTTGACTGGGCAACAGGCGCAATGGCAGGACTGTAAGGGCAAGAGGCATTGAGGGAAGGGGGAGATACGAATTTGAGCAGAAATCGTGCCATTTCAGGAGAGCTGAAGAAGTCAGAAGCACCATACCTGCAGGTCAAACCCAGGAGACAGTAACAGGGCTGCAGACTGGCTTCGACTCACAGGAGATGCCACAAGTTGGAGCTTAAACATATTTGCAGACTTCAACAGAAAATTGAGAACTTGGTTCAAGCCATTTTCTGCTAAGGGAAGAGAAATATCTCTTGCCTGTGACGCTAGACTAAATGCTATAGTTTCAAGCCTGAGTATGGAATTACCTCCTCTTCAAAAGATACAGGCATGACAGTCCTGATTTGGACTACTTTGGGTGGGGGGCAGCTGGCTGTTCCCACCCACTGGCAGCCTGGACTGCTGGAGACAAGGATGTATGTGTTAGGTAACGCTGGGATGCTGAACTACATGCATCAGGAGTCTTCCAGACTCGTAGTGTGTGATTACTGGGTCCAGAGTGGGGTCTCCAAACTTCCACCTTTTGCTTGCTGTAGCACAGAGGAGATTAATCTGAAAAGCTTCCCAGGCAGGTAAAGACAGGCTTCAGGAGTAGCAGTCTCCTTTTATCACAGCAGTCTGTTCATGATGTCCTGCCCCCCCACCTTGCTGTATAAAATGTTTCACTAACTCCGTGCACCCTTCATCAGGGGGCAGCCACCCAGCTCCATCCTACACCAGCGTGTAAATACGCTGACATGCAAGGAGCACGTTTCCCTGCTCACAGAAAACACGCTGCGTAACGAAAGGGCCTCCCAGCAGGAGGGACAAGACTTCTTTGCCAATTACCTTGGCACGCACCATGGGAGCAAATGGGGCAAGAGCACAGCAGTAGATAGAGAGCAAAGCTGAGCTTTCCTGCCAGCCTCTGCGCTCAGCTTAACACTGCCTGGTAATGAAGTCGTTCTGGCCTGCAAGACACTGCAAGCAGATGGGCTGTCATTCAGGGGCCACCGTCTGCACCATCCGTTCCTTGGGGTTTGAACTTATTAAGGTCAGTGTTTTACAAACATAATAAAGGAAGCAAGCTTGAGAGATATTATGACAGCAATAAAAGTGCGTCCTGCTTCATCAGCACTTTTGAAAAATGAGTTTCAGTGTCCTCGGTGGCAAACAGCGTTTAGTGCTGCTCAGTGCAGGAGAGGGAGGCAGGAAAAAGAGACTACACAGGGTTTTTAAAAATAAAACTCAAAGCAGGTTTGGCACAATTAGTAAATCACAAGCAACTGTCTCCCTACAGTGCCCCACCGCACGAAAATTCTTCCTGATATAAATCAGTGCCATATCTAGCCCACTGCAAAATCTGTGCCAGCTCTTGCTGTATAGTTTACCTTTCTCCAAGATATCAGCAGAACCAGCATCTCCATCTCTTCAGAATATTGTGGTATCTCACCCCATACAGCACCCCGTGCAGCTACAAGCTTCTACCACCACCACAGCCACCCACCCAGTTTTGCAGCGCCCGATATCATTGTATCATCACTCCTATTTTGTATCTTCCTTCCCTGCACTGCCATGGGGACTCAAGAGCACACTCCACAGTGAACCATAAAAATCAATTCCCATTATAGAACCTAATTTTCCCTCCTTCCAAAATGTTTTGTTTCTAAATAGACATCGAAGTTCTGCTCTGAAATGAGTTTTCTCTTCCTTTCTTCTTTTTAACAAAATTATATCAGATGATTTTCCAATTTGTGGAAGGGTCTGGGGAAGAAGGAAGGAGGAACAAAATATATTCTCACAGCTTTTCTTAAAAATAGCCAGACAAATAAATAATGAACTAAATAGCATCGTTCAGTGAAAATAATACCGGCAGGCTTGAAGCTGGGCAGCACGGCCCTAAAATACTTGTTTGATTTTACTGAGAAAAAGGGCAACTGAAGCAAAAAGAAAATAATTCTGCATCAGCTCTCCAGAGCATCCTTCCACAGCAACTGATCCAGTTCCCCCCTTGCAGGGAGGAGAAATCACACCCCCATATTGACCTCGCTGCACACCCTCCCTGCCAACACTTATAAGTTCACGGTCTGCTGTCCCTAGGCTGCCACTAGGCCAATTTGCATGAGGAAGACTGTAAATGTCACACAGAAACATACACAGTGGTATTCTCCCAAAGCAAATACAGCTTAGGACCAGAAAGCAGAGAAAATTATGCCCATGAAACAGTTGTAAATCAGGCCCTTTCCAGGCCCTTCACAAGTTTTCTTGCCTGACAAGTGTTTGGCAGGTTCAAAGCTTTCCTTTAGAGGAGATCTAGAGTTTTCTTACTTTTTTGCATTAAAGCCCTTGTGGGGCAAAGCATTCTGTCACTCTAATGACACAGGACAAGGGAGACCTCCCTCTTGAGGTAGGAATTACAAGGATCTCTCTTTGCACCCATGGCAGTAAAGGACTGACAACACCTCGTGCTTTATAGAAAACCAGCAGTTTTACTGGGAGAGCAGACACAGCTTCACCCCACAGGACTGCAGGCATCTAACTAGGATGCTGGAATTAGAAAACAGTAACTAGTCACCCCTTGCTAGGGGAGAGACATCTCCAAAGGATGATTCACTCCACTGAGGTCTCGGTCCTGGGCAGGTACCTCTCACACCCTCCAGACTGAAAGGGGAGGTTATTTGGAGGTGAACATACATGCTCCCAGACCGAAGTTTGATGAGCAGAGCCTAGGGCATGAGACATGAGAGGTTTCCAAGGGGATTTTGATGAGAGGGAATCTCTCATGTCCCTAGGGAGCAGCAGCTAGTAACCCCCCACCCCACCTCAGTTAAACACTCTTGTATTTTACCTCTTTCTATGGGAACTAACCAGAACTTCTCTACACACAGGTCTTTTACTGAAAAGGGACCAACAGGCCCTCCACAGCTGCATCAGCCCCATGAGTAAACAAAACTGAGTCCAAATGAGTAATTTCCTTTAATTGGCACAGGCCACCAAGCCCACACTGCACCAGCAGAGCCCACCACCTTTCTGACCACACATTTCCTTCCCTTTCAGGCTTTCCCTAACACATTTTCAAAGACTGAAACTCTCTTACTATGGCTCAAGTAATGAAGAATAAGATGGAAAAAATGTGTATCAACACCTGTGACCAGTATCTCAACACTAAGCACAGTGCACCATAAAGAAAGGTGTTTAATGAGACCCTGGCAAGGGTCAAAACTGCCTTGTGATAAATTATTTGCTCACCTGCTTCCTAAAAGTTGTTCTTCCAGATCAGTGATGCCCTGGGTGAGGTTTACAGTGGATATTTTTTCCTTCTCATTATAAGGTTGCCCAGCTCTGGCAAACACATCCTATGACTCCTCCAGCAGCAGAGACAGAGCTAATGAGTTGGCCTCACTGCAGACCTCAGCCCCATGGCATCAGGAACAGGCTAGGACAGAGAAAGGACAAGTCTACACCATCCCCCATACCAGAGGGAAGTCTAATTTCTGCCTCTGCATCTGAGCAAGCACAGATGTTACAAATACAGTGCTGGGTAAGTCATCAGGCAAAACCAGCCCCAAACTAGGCAAACTACAGAGCACATTGTCACAGTGCCAATCAGGTCATGCTGAACCATGCTCTGCTTGGTTCTGATTTCCAAGCTAAAGAAATAACCCTGACAACAGGAAAGTGAACTTCAGGGTGAGTGGATAGGAAAAGTAGTAAAGAAGAGGGAAATAATGTGTATGTGGCCTGGAAGCTGCTCTCCAGCCCTCCAAGCTCCTTTTGAATGTGCCTGAGGCTCACAAAAGCTTATCTGAGGAAAAAATAAAACCCAGAGAACAATTAATCCATTCAATTTTCCCAGAACTTCCCATGTATAAGTATTGGCAGGAATGCCTTTGTGGTGCTGCCATTAGCAACCTGCAACCTCTTTGCATCTCTGGAGACATTCAGCTGAATCAAGGCTCTTACAGTATGTGTGTCCCAGTTAAGGAAAAAAAGAGTTTCCCTGTGTGCCTCCTCTCCCTCACTCATCAAAAACAATAGTTTGGCCCTGGAGATGTTGCCATGAGGAAGGGGTTTAGGCAATACAAGGCTGATTGGCAGCATGGCACCTCGTACAGGAGCACAAGGCAAACATGAGCTGTATTTATTGGGAGAGAGGAGACTCTGAAGTGACCACAGTAAAACATAACTCTAAAGGGAACCATTTAGGGCTGTGTCAAACATGGGAAGCAGGTGGCATAAATGAAAAAGCATGGGAAAGGTCAAGTCTTAGAGGAACTGAGCGAAAATCTCTGTGCAGGGGAGACCTGATCTGAAACAACCTCTTGCCAAAGGCAACCAGGGAAGAGAAAGTCAAGTAAATAGCTTTGAAGGAATTAGAGGATGGTATTTGTCTCATTTTAAGCATCAAAAAAATTGAATATGTAACCGAGGTTGGTCAACCAGCCACAGCAGTAGAAAGACACATTAGAGGGCAAGTAACCCTGGCTCCCTGTGAAAGTGCCCGTGAGCAGGAATCCAGGAACTGCCTCAAACACACTCAGAGAGATGAAGTTAGGTGAGGGAAATCTCAACCTTAATCACCACAGAGCTCCTAAGAAGGGGGCAAACATTTCCCAACATGAATTTAATGAGGCATCTCCTAGGAGTGGCACCTCATCAACGAGCTTTAAGAGATGAGTGTGTGAGGCTGGCTCCATGCCAGCTTCAGCTAACCAGCAAAACTCAGCAAAAACCAAACACCCCCAAGATGATCTTCGCTAGCCTTTTAATACCTGGGGCTTTATTGAAAAAAAGATGGGAAAATACAAGGAAAGATGATGAATGTTAATGCAATAAATGACAAAAATACATTAACTTCGATTCCTTTTTGCCTGGATCTATAGTAATTTCAGGAGGAACGATTGGGTTATGAGATAAATTTAATTTATTCCTGATAAAAGAACAATGCTACATTTTTTGACAAGTGTTCTTCAATATGCCACCTGGGTAGTTCTAGTAACAGATAATAAAAATGAAATACGATAGGATTCCTAAGAAGATCCTAGCTGTTAACAGGCAAAACCATTTTGTAGCTCTTTCTTAGGTGGTACTCAGATTTCCTAGGGATAACACAGAAGTTTTAATCAGTCCCTTTGCGAAGCATGTGGGCTAAGTCCTCAGGATACAGCTTTATTTCTACCTTAGCTGTAGATGTTACTGAAGAATCAGCGAAGTAAAACCAGAGGTATATAGCTGGATGAAAGCAAATCGCCTCTGTAGCTGAGTAGCAGTGGAAAGTAATGTCACAGGGGTCACAGAAGGGAAGACAGGGTGAGTTTTACCAGGAGCACCAAAAGTTCAGCAGTTGCAGAAAGGAAAAGCATATCACTATCGTGCTTCAGTGTCCAGAGTCAGCAAGAAGAAATTCTCTTTCTACTTTGGCAGTAGACAGGATCATGGATGGGAGCAAAGGATAAAGTGTTTTCAGGCTTTCCCTTATTCGAGTTTGTTATTGCTGGAAACTACTTTTACTCAACTGTCCTGAGCTTAGATCCTATTTTAGCTACACAGATGTAAACGTGGCTTTAGTTCTCTGAGACCCATGGACTGAGCCTGGTTGGAGACCCACACTGTTCTGAAAGCAGCCTGGATCTTGCACAGCCCAAATTCCCTGTCAGTTCTCTGTGGATTTATATTTGCACAATGCCTTTTATGGGATGCCATGAAACTGGCCGTGCAGAAACAACATACATTAAATTCTTAACCAAACCATTCTCCCATGTACCAACTCTATACATTAAGGCATCAAGTGAATAAAATGCATCAGATTTGCTATTTCATCTCTTTGGTTGGCTTCTGTTCACCTTTGTCTTTTGTATTAGCTGCTTCTTGCTTTTCAAACACATTTCCACGGTCTTTACAGAGCTTCTCCATCACTAAAACCCCAGTATAATCAAACTGCAAAGGAGCCAGGGGGACCTCTCTTTGCTGGTGTCTGCAGCCAACAGAATAGAAATGCTGTGGAAAGTGGCAGTGATTATGCAATACATAAATCATAGGGAGAATATTTTCTCTCTTCCCTTTGCACAGATCCCATATATCACCATGACTCAGTGCAGTTCTCCCAGTGGGGACAAATTCCAACTTCTAATGCACTTTCCATCTGATTCTTCCATGATAACAGATGGGTTGCTGTCCTGAAATATTGCATTTTGATAGCAATATATTAAACACCTCTGTGTTTCAGAAAAATCTGGTCTGGGGACCCAGTGCTAATCCCATTTCAGCAGTTTGAGTTATGCATTTTACCACTGATGAGAGAAAACCCCTCCAGTCCAACGGCTATCATCTTGCCTCCCCTCTCCTCTAGTTTTTCTGGCTGTTTCACTGACCTTCCTAGATGTGATAAATCACATAAATTCTACTAGAGAGCATACCCCTGGCTTTGAAGGCAGGCAAGGTTAGCTTTCGGCTTGTAGCCCACAGCCTGCTAATCTTACAAAATTCCTCCATTCCCACTTAGCTGGAAACATTGCTGGGGAGTGGAGGAGGAATATCTACTCTACAAAGCATTTGGGACTTTTGTTGGACACTTGCAGATGGCATCCTGGCCACCATCCAACCTCTCCGACTGCTGCATAAGGACAAAAACTGCAATCCTGACTGTTTCCATAAGCCCGCTATGTGGGAAACACTCTCAGCAGCACAAAGCTGGTGCTGCCATTCCCAAACTCCTCCTAGTCTTTCCAACCAGTTACAAATTTCTCTCACCTACAACATTTTATCAAAGACTGAGTGGTTCCCAAGTCCTCCTTGTGCTTGTCCACCTGCAACTGCTGCTGCCTCCTTCCTGCAAACCCGGATGCCAACATCCCTTTGCTAAAGCACCAGCAGGTCTGCAGACATGCATGAAATAGGGCAACTGCTGCTCTCTCTGCAAGAAAGCTCTCTTTCTTGGCTCTAAGGCAAGCCTTCGGCCCCAAGCTGAGGGTTACAGTGACCAAGCACATTATCTGTGCAATCTTTCTTTCATCTATAAATTCCCTTTCTAAGGAAACATGTAGCACTGGCGGGGGATTAAAATCAGTTGTTTCATGGGCATCCCAGGTGGCTGTCTTTCATCTCCTTTCCTAATATTTCCTTTAGGCTTGGATAGTTTTTATTGTGGGGGGTTTGTTTTTATTTCTCCTCTTTGCTCTTTCCCACACCTGAACAGCTCTCAGCCTTGGCAGGCGCCGAAACAGCCGCGTTATGACATGCATCTGTTAATGTATCAAAACATGTTCTTTTGATTCGGTTTTTTAAAAGCAAGCTCTGCTCACTCAAGGTTAATAACTTTCCCTCTTCAGCTGAACGTTGAGAGAGATCAAAATGCTGCTGAGAATTTTTAAACAAAACTCTCATCTTTATAAATTAGCAGGGCAAAACCAGCAGATTCCGAGGTACCCCCTTAACCAAGAGAAAGTGCTGGATCCTCTGAGAGGTAGCCTAGAGCATTCTTTAATGCTGACAGTCTGGCATATTCAACAGCAGTTTATATGAAGGTAGGACAGCTATATGAGCTGAGAAGCAGCTACCCAGACAATTCACCTACATTAATAGCTCTCTACAGCTTTGAGTATCATGTGTTCAGGAAATGTGCTGAAACCAGCTCTGACCTCAGACAGCAAGCACGTAACTTTCTCTTTACTTAGCAAATCAGTATTTGTACATCCAACAGGAAGAATAAATTGTCTACAGTCAAAAGCCTGTGTGCTCTTTTCTGGGTGACCATCTGAGGTGGCCCCTATGAAAAAAACACAAGGGAGGGAGGGAATCAGCATCCCAGCCAGCCCTGACCATCCAGGACTCCTCCAGACAACACGCCAGTGCAGTGTTCACTGCTGATTTGCCAGGACACCAGAGAAACAAGGTGATTTACAAGCAATTCACATGTTCACCGTGATCTTCCACACAAATTGAGCAATATCACTCTTTATTCAAGATTTTTAGAGCTTTACTCCACACCTTTGATGCACTGAAGTTAAGCATTTCAGCTTATTCCAAGCTTTACATTCAAGAAGATAAAAATTCTCATATTCTTCATTTTTTCGCTTTCATTGAAGAAAACATTGAATGAGTGAAAAACATTTTGGTTGACCATTTTTCCTGGATTTACCTATCTACTTCCATAGGCATTATGACATTTTAAGCAGGATTTGAATCTGAAAGGAAGGAGACTTACCAGACAAGACTGGACGGAGCATCCCATGACAGGAGAAGGCTGTGATCAGAGACAGTAGAGAAGTCAACTTTTGCACCTTGATGGAGTGCAAAGGATCATGCAAGGAACCCAGGTCAACAGCATCAGTAAAAGCAGAAGCGTGGAGGACCTAAAAAGCAAGAGCAAATTTACATTTTCATTTAAATATCCATACAACAGGTTCCTAGGTACAAGCCAAGGTCTCAGCTAAGTGAGAAAACTGGCACCTTCCTATAGTTTTAGTCCAGCTTCCTAGTGAAATTCTTTTGGATAATTTAAACCTCATTTGAAAAGGGGAGAGAATCTCAAAGATATGCAAATCTGACATGTCCCACTAGGACTGGAGGCCAGGGAAAAGAGACTTCATTAATATTCCCAGTGAAGAGAAATTACGGTGTAGGTTAGACACCCAAGAGCCTGCAACAAAAAAGGAGCAGCTGGACCCACATATCAAGCTCAGTCAGAGTTTTAAACCAAGCCCAGGACACCGACCACAGAATCATTTAGAATAGATCTTTAAGATCACCCTGTCCATCTGTCAACCTAACACTGCCCAAGTCCACCACTACACCATGTCCTGAAGTGTCACATCTACACATCTTTTAAATACCTCGAAGGATGGTGACTCAACCACTTCCCTGGGCAACCAGTGCATCAGAAAGAGCCCCTAGTGTCCTTGTACTGCACAGTGCACATCACTACAGACCAAGATGGTCCCTGGGCTAGGATAATCCCAGATTTGTTTCAGAAAAGTTTTATGGATATATCATAGGCCATTTATGAACAGGAAAAGGATGATGCAAAAAGCCCAAAGCCAACAGAGATTGGACAGACAGCAGTTCGTTACTAGCCAAACGAGCTAAGAAATAAGCATGACAATTTTTATCACAGTACATCACAATTTTTCATGTTACTGCTCAGAATTGTCTGTTTTATGGTAATGTTGTTCTCAGTTTCTGCTTTCTTTACCCAAAACTATCACAGAATCCTTTTGAAAACCACTCAGCTTTGCTGCCGTCACTGCTTCTTCTGTCTTCCTTCCTCCTCCCTTTCACCAGGATGGAAGATAAGAGCTTTGTTATCTGCTGACAGCTTAACCAGATCATACAATTTATTCAAGTTGTATTTTTTCCCTTGACTTCACACTCTGCTCACCAGCAACTGGATACGATGTCACCAACGAGGCAAACTGAGCAACCACTGAAAAGTGGTAGCAAACTAAAAGGAGACTAACAGGGCTAGGAAAGCCACCATGTCATGGGCTCAGAGAAGGCTCATAGGGGATGCCACAACTCACTCAAGATGCCACCTTTGCTGTGCAATGAAAATAATCTCTCCTTTCCTAAGATCCTGAATCTTTTTTTGACACTTCAGTGTCAACAGAAGCAGGGAAAAGTTAAGAATCTAACCCAGCCAGCCTCTCCACAAAACATCACGTTTTCTGATACAGCAAATCATGAACTTCACAGAGGGCCAAACAAAGAGAAAAAGATCTCTCTAAAGAAAATACCAGAAAATTGTGAAACCATCCCTTAAAACTTATTGAACAGAAAATAAATCACATTAAGCTATCATAAACCACTTTCAGCTGCCTTACAGAGGGGTTAACATGACCTCAGTACTGAATACATCCATGAACCCAAGAGCAGAGTTAACAACTATATATTATCCAGCTGCACAGAATTTCAAGGGATGCTCACACAGGGTGATACAGAACAAGCAACAGCATAAGCAGAGAAGAAAATCCTTACCTGAAAGGCATTTCTTATAGATATAGCAGCTTGAAATTTTACTAATTTTTAAAGAGGAATTTTAAATAGCAATAATTTTAAAGATCTGGCATAAGCCTGTCTCTTGCCAGTTCAGTTCTATTTTGAGTAGCAGCCCTGACAGCAATGAAGCTGAATAGGTATAAATTGAAATTAGTCAGAAAACCATAATACTTAGATCGTAACAAGGCCCTCCCAAGGGGTGGTGTTTAAACTGCCTCTGAGATTTCTGAAGGAAGGACACCGCTCTGCATTGCTCTTTGGAGGAAAGTCAATAGCCCGAAGAATGAGAGACTTTGATTTTTGTTTGTAACATCTATAAGAACTTTCATCAAAAAGTATCATATTGACAGAGCATATGAGGTTAAGCTCCTGATTTCAGCTTTCCCTCCAGCCTATTGCCAGTTGTGGGGAAAGGTGGATAAGGAGCAGAGGTGTCCATTTGAATGCATGGAATCGAAAGAAAGGGAGCAGCATTTTATGCAGTGCCTGGAAACAACTCAGCCTTACACCAAACAGCTGGATTCCCATGTGTAGCCACAACTTGTACCCTACAGGAACTGAGCCAGTCCTAGGGCAAAGCCCCCAGAAGCCAAGATCACTTGGGAGTGAGGTGTCCAACATTTCACAGGACACAGCAAGGACAGCAGCACCATCCCTTCATGCTACTCATCACTTCCCAAGAGCTCCCTGTGACCTTTAATTCCCCTCCAAGGAGGCACCAGAGGCTTCATTTTAGCAATGAACAACAACCTGACCAGCACAGCAGCTTCACAGAGCGCTTCAGAGCCCAGAGCCCTCCTTGAACTGAGCACCCCATGAGTTTTACCTTTTTCATTTCAGTTTTCCTGCCCATCCCACCGAGGGGGGAAGGAACAAACAAACAGCTGTGTGGTTGTTTTAGCTGCCTGCTGGGTTAAATGTCAAACAAGAGCAAAACCCAGTTCAGACCAGTGGTAATTCTTAAAATGACTAATTAACTGAATTCATAAAAAAATCCATTTCTACAGCAGCTTCTGCCCTTATGAACAGCCATAAATTGAAGCCCACTAGAACTCTGCAGAGGAGATAGCTTTCCCATTTTACAGCTCAGGATGCTGAGGCAGAGCACAGTGAAATGCTCATCAGCACATCTGGCATCTGCCTGCCCCCTTGCTTTCTCTCTGGCAGAGCATGGAGGTGAGAGAGGAAAGCTTTCCAAGCACTCAGTGCCTCTGGATAGGTGCAGGATCATGGAGGCAGAGATTCGATGCACTAAGCACAACCGGGAGTCCCACAGGAGAGCAGAGGATAGTTCCTACCACCTGACAGGCACTTGCCAACAGCTGTCAAGGACAAAGCGTGGTGACATGCACAGGGCAATAAACACACCATGTTCATTACCCTGGAACACCCTTGAGATGGAGTCCTGCTCCCACTTTGCACGTTGGATAACTTGGGAACAGTTTGAGAATACAATTATCTGGGACCTGACCCTTCTGTGAGACCTTTCCATGGGTGATACTTGCCTCCAGACAGCACATAGCCTCAGCACTCCCCTAGTCATGAGGAGTAACAGGCAAACATTTTCAAGTTGCACTTTTTTCTTTTTTAATTAAAAAAATTTTTTTTCCCAACCCTTAAAAAAAAATACATAACATCTCTGGATAGAAAGTGTTTTCCTTTTAATAGGAGCAAAATTCTTTGCATATATATCAATTAAATTAAGTGACAGTGGAATCAGGGCTCAGTTCAATATTTTAAAGGAATATTGAGGAATTACAGGGTAATAGTAATATACTTGTAATTCCAATTGAATGACTGGGGGCAAGGAGAGTGTGTTTTGGGGTGGTTTTGTTACAACAACATGAATCGTACCAAGGGCATCTGAAACCAGTCTAAACTCTTTCAGTGGTTCTCACTAGCTAAACACAGCTTTAGTAAACAGAGCCAAGATGCCATTCTAAGGACCAGGAGTATACAGGTAAATGTAACAAACTCCAAAAAAGCCACAGGTACATGCTGGCACTGCACTGCCACTGCCCACTGTGGGAATAGTTCGTGGAAGTGCTGGGTGCCCCTGGATCCCTGGCAGGGTTCAAGGCCAGGCTGGATAGGGCTTTGGGCAGCCATGGCTAATGGAGAGTGTGTGTCCCTGCCCATGACAGGAGGTGGGACTGGGTGCTGTCTGAGGTCCCTTCCCACCCAAACCTTTCTGTAATTCTAAGACCCAGACAATGGCAAAGCTCAAAGCACAGTCCAAAGATTTCAACACAAAAATTCCTGATCGTCAGCTATGGTGGCCTGATGCCACTGGGAAACAGTGATGCAGCAAAGCATCACGGACACCAGGATACTCAAAGAACTCCAAGGGCAGCAGAGGACCAGGTGGATTGTTCTTGGTTGCCATCGTGACTGAAGCATCACAAGGCTCTTCTGCAGCTCCCATTGTTAATGCTGGGCTACCACAAGCTCATCCAAGTTCTCTCTCTGATGGCACAGGTCAGTCTCTGGATCTTCGTCCTTAAATTCAAGGATACACACCTCCTTGAAACAATCCTGCAGCTCTGATCAGTAACACTATGTCTTATTGTGTTGATAACAACTTTCCTCTGCTTTACTTAATCACTACAATATTAACTCTAATGAGACATAATGATCCCCACAAACTTCATTTCCCTCCATTCTAGGAGGAATTTATTTGACCTGGCTTTTTTCAAGCAAAAATTTAGCATCCTACATGCACATATTTTAAGTGGATTCCTAACAAATCACTCAACTGAAAATTATTTCCCCCGAGGAGGGGATGAGAGAGTAAACACGTGCCAGATGCGAGTCACACTGTTCAGTGCACTCCCAGGAGGCAGTCAGACACTGCGGGGCTGGGAAGAGCAGAGGAATGGGACACGATTACCCATGTTACATTAAATTAATTTTCATTCTCTTTTCCTACCAGGTTCATTGCTGCAAGAACAGAAGGGATGAGGTTTCATGGAAGTGGTTCACAAGGCAGGATGAGGTAAAGAAGATTAACTCAATACCAGAGTTCTGTTGTTTAAATTCATCTTTGCTCTGTTTCAAAACTTTTGCTGACTAGTGGCTTTGTATGAGGTTTTCTAGTTATTGCTATGAAAATATTACTTCTATTCTTTTATATCTGTTTTGTGGGAGTTTAGTTTTAGGTGCTTTCAGCACCAACTGCAACCTTTTCATCTCAATGGATTCACTTTGGGAGAATTATTTGCACAAAACTGATTTTTATGTTTCTGTGATGTTATATCAGTTTCATTGAAGAAAAAAAGGAACTTTTCTGAATTTGTGCTTTGGGATCTTTTTAATTTTATTTTGGAACGTTGACATTTCACTCCTGTTACTGCTACATTCCTCTTTTCACATGAGCATATGAAATCAATTGCAAATAAAACTTTCACTGAAGATCATTATTTGGACAAATCGTGAGATTGAATTAAAATAGTTTGACTGTAAATCAAGTTTTCAAATTCACATTTGGAAATACCATGAATAAAAAAGGTAAGAAAAAGTTGTTTAAAAAAGAAAAAGGAAAGTCCAACACACCTAATTTTCGACAAGGAAAAATTTCAGAAATTATTTCATAGGAATTTTGAGAGGAAAATAATGAAACGTCAACTTTCTTCATGAAAAAGACATCCTGAAACCATCCATCTCGCCCTTTACGCTTCACACCAGAGAAGAAATGTGTGTGTTAGGATACAGGTCTGGAATATAGGACATTTCTATTCAAACTCCCAAATGGACAGAGGTTTCTGCTCTGACTAGGGGCTTTTCTGTGCCTCACTCACTGAAGTTGTGAAACATAATAAGAAAACACATCATCTATTCCCTGATACAGTAGCTGTAATAAGGGGGCATGTAAATTCCTGGATTTATGCCAGTTCCTTCTAGCTGCACTCACCTGCTCCCAACAGCAAAATGTTTACTAATAATAATTACAAGCTGAGATTATCAAAGAGGCCGTGGGGATTTGGATGCCCGTGGGAACTGGCAGCAACAAAACTCCCTGCCTATGGGTTTTACTGGAACCATGATTGATTTCTCCCCCCACTCCAGCAACATTTCAAGTGCACACATGCAGAACGGAAGGAATATTTAGAGACATCTTCATGCCAGCTAGGAAGAGAATCCCATTGCACTACAGACCTTGGGAACAGACAGTAAATAGGAGTGTCCACTCCAAAAAACAGTATTATTGTGCTGTTCTGGCACGTACCTTTAAGCAGGGACAATTCCCCACCACCACTGTGCAGAAGATTTGCGATTGGGAAGTGTTTGAAGAGTCACAGGAGTCCCAGCAGCCTGTTCACAGGACCTTCCTCTGCAACAGTGAAAGTAACTCCTTCCTGCTCCTTTCCAAAAATCAAATCTCAATCAAAATTCTGTTTGCAGAAAAACACCTCTCTAGATCATCACCTTTCAAGTGCAATATCTTCTGTTGTGCCATCAACAGAACCATTGATGCTGGTTTTGTAGCTGGTAAATAAATCAGCTGTTGTCAAGCCAGATAAGATTTTCTAATCAGTGGAGATAGGGAGAGTTTTCCAATGAGGACCAGCAGTGTGGAAGGGGCAGTGACTCACAGGACTGTCCTTTGCTGGAATCAAATCTTCCTTGAAGAATAAGCGTCAAGCTAGTGATGCCCAGGGGTCTGGTTGAGAAAGCTTTGCTGTTGCTTTGTGGTTTTATTCTGACCCTTTAGCTCTCTTTACCCAAACATAAGAGGCTGTAGACAGAGCAGTCTAGAAGAAAATTCCTCCTTCCAGAGGTAAAGGGAGGGATGCTGAGAGGCACATTTGCAGCTGAAAGAGTTTTTTCATATGCATGAATCCCCGTTCAAATCTTCAGCGATAGTCCAGGCTTTAGGTACCCCAGAGGCTTGTCTTCTACTAGTCCCAAAAGAAGCAACAGAATCAACAACCCTCAGAGAGCAAGAGGGCTCCAGGTTTATAAACCAATTGTTCTGCAGACAGCTTTCATTGCTCTTCCATCACAGACCCTCCCACTCAAGATGACCTGGGTGCTACATCAGGTGCAATTAATCCCATGCCTTGAGCACAGGCACAAGCCCATCACATTACTCCTGAGCCTTCATCAAAGGCATGAAAGACTGATGGAGTTTTGTGCTCAGTTCTGATGTTTGTCTGCATTCACATTCCTTTGCACTGTGGCTATTTCTGTTTAACAGAGAGCACAGGGGCTCCCCCACAATGGAAGATGCCTTTTAATCCAATTTTTCCATTTCCTATTTTGCTGCAGATATGTAGTTCTCTGACTCTGGAGGCAGGCAAGCCTTCTCCAGGACAGTAGAGAACAAGTAAATCAAGTACTGCTTCGACAAAAAAGAGAGGGAGAGGGAGAAGGCTGGAAGGAACCCCAGCCTTGTCTCCTACTTTGCTTCCCCTCCCTCCAAGCCAAACCTCAGAGGTGGGTGTTCATCTCTTCTCTGCTTTCCTGGCAGAGCACATAATGGCTACTAGAAAAGAGACAAAACCCTCCCCTTCTATAAAGGAGCAATTTACCTAAGCTTCCCAGACTCTCCGAGAATAGAAGGATGAGATCCTCTCTTTGTTCTTCATTGCTTGGGACATTTGCATGAAAAGAGACTCTCTGTTATTTAAACACTCATCTGCTCCCACTGCACAGTCTCATTTCGAAGTTACAATCCTCCATCAGCTAGGTGTCAATCACTGCTAGAGGATGGCCTGAGGTTAGACTTCAGTGCAAGAGCCACGTTTGGGGCTCCACACCCTTGGGGATCTGCAAACTTGAAGATCCTCCCTTTTTCAATAGGGGAAGCCTGAGACCAATACTGGTGTTACCACTATTGTGCCAGGAGTTAAGACAGGTATGGAGGTAAGCAAACCTCTCAGTGGCTGGCAGAGAACTGGGGGATTGCCCATCTGCAACCAGCTACACTGAGCTCCACAGCAAAGTGCACCCAAAGCACCTCAGACACAGCACAGGACGCTGCACCCAGCAGTTAGGGTCTTTCATCACCTCAGTGGCCTTGTTCTGACTGGGAACAAGCAAGGAGCACTGCTGGCTACATCTAAGGATGTCTTCTTCAGCACAAGCAAGAACAACTTCATTTTCCCCTCACACCTACACAGAAACAGGCTCAACTCCTCTGAAATTAGTGGCACGAAGTCAACGAGACACACAAATCAGACCCCCTGAGTGCTGTTGGAAGCAGCAGAAGTTTCTAAATTACTTTTTTCAAACCTAGTAAATATTTATTCTTTATTTCATTTCACCTATGTTATAAATTTGAGACATACTCCAGTTGATAAAGCCAAACAACAATTTATTAATTAAGCAAGCCCGCAAGATATAGGCAAATATCAGCGCTGGGCGTCCGGAGGAGACCCTTGCTCCTGCAAACGGCACGCACCTCACCCTTCTGGAGTCCCCTTTTTATAGTCCTGTAGTTCCAGGTACACGTGGCATATTCCGGTGTTTTTCTGTAGCTGTGTAAGCTGGTAGTGGGGGTCGTCCTGGTCCCCCGTAGTCCTTCTCTACGTTGTGTTCAGTATCTTATTTGGTTAATTCATTTAATCCTATCAGGATGTTGCTAGTGATAAAACAATGGTTCCCCTTTTGACCTGGTTACCTATTCACAGCCATAGTCTACCACAGGCACCAACTCAGCAAGATCTGAAGTTCTTTCAGGGTGTTACTAGTGATGGAACAATGGTTCCCCTTTGCCCTAGTTGCTTATTTACAGTCATAGAAGGTTTGAGAACAATTACTTATTACAATCCCCCCTTTCAATTTTGACCAATTTGTTTCTCAAACCGACTAACAGCTTTTTGAGATAATAGCATCGATGCCTCTTCTTTTTCTAAATCGGTTTTAGGTCATCATTCAAGAAACATTAACGTGATCACCTTCGTTACATGGGTACTTGGCAGCATCTATGTATATACAATAGCTGGTATTCAAAGAATCCATTAATTCCAGTTCCTGTGGTTCTGGACCAATGGGGACTCTATCATCCCAAGAATCATACCTTGTCATGCCCTCACTGGCATTATAAATATAAGGACATCTTGCTATTTTACTCATTGCAACCTCAAAAACTTTCCAGGTGGAACTATTCAGTGGCACTCCTACCAAACACGTGATAAATGGAGTACTTGGTGTGGCAAGACTAGCACAAAAAGTAGTAGCATTCAAAGCTTGAGATAATGTAACCCAATACGTTTTGCCTTGGATCTAATGCGGTACCAGTCCCCAAATAACAAAATACAAAATAAAATAAATCTATAAAAATACAATTATTAGCCCCCCTTTATTTAAGGCAATTGGTGGGTTCATAATAACTATTCTAGAGTGGTGATGCTTGGACTCAATCGTTTTTGTTTGGTTTTTTCTGGTTCTTGGGTATCTGGTGCCTTTTTCAGCCTTGGTGTATGGAGCCACCTCGTGATAGGACTGGAGGGCTTAATACCCCACGATTTCCTTATGCCTCTGCCTCCTTTGCCTACTCCGTTGCTTGGAGCAGCAAGGTGTTCCATCTTCTCGGCAGCAGTCATAGTCTTCAGGGGTTCTTCCTGTCCTCAGCTTACAAGTGTTATAGGCTTCCCAATTTTTATGTTTCACTTCCAGGGCTGAACAATCCAAATGTTTCACCTGGGACCGGCACACTACCCAAATTATTTTTGGGCTACCTTGTTTATATTCATTAGGATATGTACAACCTAATTTGGGATTTATCCCTTTTGTATATATCCTCCACCACTCTTCAGACCCTTGGATAATCTCTCCAATTTTTACTGCTAATTTAAGGGTTAATTCGGTTAGTTTTCTTTCTGCCCAATAACATTTTTCACAAATGTCTGGGGTATATTCTCCTTCTCTATAATGTACCCACCAATTGTCTTTACACACTCGACACTCAAAACAAAAGAAAGTATAACATATACATCCAACATTTGATCAAAATAAATTGTCATTCATAGACCGTTTTACTCGCTGGTTCTTCGAAAGGTGGCGTTTAAGTTGTCAGGATTGTTTGTAGTTTCCCACAGAGATTCTGGAACTGGTCTTCATTCTGCTCGTGTGTGTCCAACCTCTTTCAGCCGTTCAAACCGCAGTATCTGTGGTAAGCAACACAAGAAAGGGTCCCTCCCTCCCGGTATCTTTTTTTCTGAGTTGTTGTTTATTGACCTTCTGGCATGTCAGGCACTTTCCCACCATCCTTTTGGCGATTTTATAAATTTCAATACACATATACTTGGTTCCAAAGTGGTCCACTAGTGCCTGTACTACCCAGTGGGTAAATAAACGGAGACCTGTTGGCAAGGGTATGTCCCTCAAGTCAGGTCACACTTTAGTATGATATTCTATTATGTCTAAGCAGTTATGCTCAAGTTCTTGGTTATTAGTCTCCCCTTTTGATAAAAAGGTGGCAGGATTGAGGCATGATTCAGCAGTTATAACTAAATCATCTTTTTCCATTAAAATTGCCTCATACTTCAAAATCCTAGAATCAGTGAGACCTCTTCCTGCCTTCTGAGTCAGAATTGTCCTTACTTGATGTGGAGTGCTTACTATAAGTGCTCTTCCAAAAGTTAGCTTTCTGCTTTCTACCACCAAGAGGGCTGTGGCTGCTATTGCCTGTACACATTCAGGTCACCCTCGGGATATTGGGTCCAGCAGTTTAGATAAATAGGCAATTAGCTGTCGTTTGCCTCCCCACTTTTGAGTAACCTCCCCCCCAGGGCTGTTTCCTTATCTATGGTAGCAAACAAGTGGAATGGTTTGTTAAGGGAGGGCAGTGCCAACACAGGAGTAGTGATCAAGTTTTGTTTTAATCCTTGTATTAATTCTTTTTCTTCATTACTCCATACCAAGTCATTAGGCTCTTCTAACAATTTAAAATATAATCCCTTTGTTTTTAGTACAAATGATTCAATCCATAGGCGACAATAGTCTGTCAATCCCAAAAATTTTCACAGCTCTTTCTTAGTTTTCGGGAGAAGTAACTCAACTACTCATCTTCTCAGGGTTTATTTTCTGTCTCCCTTCACTGATTAGATGTCCTAAATATTTAACTTTCTTTTCCATGTACTGCAGTTTGGTTTTTTTGATACTTTTAGTCCCTGTTTCCCTAGGAAATTTAGCAAAGCATTTGCTGTTTCCTTTACGATTCTCTTATTTTTCCCTGAGATTAAAAGATCATCTACATATTGTAGAAGGGTGACTTCAGTTGGGACTTTAAACTTTTCTAATACTTGTTTCAATGCTTGTCCAAATAAATTTGGTGATTCAGTGAATCCCTGAGGTAAAACTGTCCATCTAAATAAATTGTTGCTTTTGTCCTGTGAAAGGATCTTCCCATTCAAAAGCAAACATGTCTCTACTATCAGGGTCCAGTGGACAGGTCCAGAAAGCATCCTTTAAATCAATCACACTAAACCATCTGTGGTCATCTGGTGTTTTACTCAATAGAGTGTAAGGTTTAGGAACTACTGGGTGACGCACTTGAACTATTTGGTTTAACTGTCTTAAATCCTGTACCAAAGGATATGACCCATCGGGGGTTTTGTTTGTTTGTTTGTTTTTGGGTGGTTTTTGTTTTTTTTTTTTACTGATAAGATTGGGGTATTAAAAGGAGACATACATGGTTTCAGAAGCTTATCCTTAATTAAACTCTCTATAAATGGTTGGAGACTTTTACAGCCTTCCAATGAAATAGCATACTGTTTTTGGCAAATAATGTCATTGTCCCTTTTAAGTTTAATCTTTAAAGTGGTAATGTTTAATCCACCTCGATTACCCTCTCGCACCCACGCTATTGGATCAATTTGATTTTCATCTTCCTCTGTTAGTAAAGCCATGGATACCACAATTTGGTCATCCTGGGTTTTCAATTCCAATCCTAATTGTATTATCGAATCTCTTCCCAATAAATTAGTTCCGGAATCAGGGATATATAAATTGCCCACAAATTTTCTCATCACCTAATCTTAAAGTGGTATTTTCAAACATGGGGACTGGGAATCCTTTCCCTTTTACCCCGATGCAGTTATACTTTGGTCTGTATAAAATTTAAGGAAGTCCTAGAAGCTCAACCAGGGAGACAACGTCCTCCTCCTGGGGTCCCACCTTCAATTTTATCAAGGATTCTTGGTAGGACCTTAAATTAATAAACTCCTGACTTCCCTATTCATGTTCAAAGGACATGAAGGGAATTACCCTTTCTTCTTTTCTTAGCTCAGGACATTCTCACTTAAGATGTCCCTGTTTGCTACACCCATAACATCCTGCTGAGAGAAAACCAGCCCATAGGGATTGCCAAAGTTTTCTCCTACCTCCGCCAATTCCTCCTTCATTCATGTTTCTCACACCCTCCCACTTCCTTTTGTCCAGCTTTTCCCTCTACCACTCTGTGAGACTGGCTCTGTTCTTTTCTTTACTGCCTCATCAACAGCAGATACCATCATTTTTGCTTTCTGCTTCTGCTTTTCTTACTCTCTTTTCACAAACACTTTCTGAGCCTCTCTTAGTAAATCTTCCAAAGATCTTTCACTCCAACCATCTATCTTCTGTACCTTTCGCCTAATATCAGGTCATGCTTTTGTCACAATATAAACTTTCAGAATTCCTTGTGCTACAGGATCTTCAGGATTCATACCCGAATATTTTCTCATTTGATCTCTCAGTCGCTGTAAAAACACTGAGGGTGTCTCATCTTTTTCCTGCTCAATCTCAAAGGCTTTAGTAAAGTTTTGAGACTTAGGAGCAGCCTCCTTTATACCTTCTATGATTAGGTTTCTTAAATCTCCCATGTTAAAACAGGCTGTTTCTGCTAGTTGGGGTAGCAAGTATTGTGATCAATTGCTCGCAGAATCTTTTCCTTTAGGCTTTGCACATAGATTTTCAAGCTATCAGGGAGACCCCTAATCAGTGGTTTAAGGTGGACTGGATATACCGGAGTGGCAAGGGGAATGCCCGGCCTCCATGGCTCATACATGCTTGAATGCACACAGCCTTTTTGCACTGATTCTGCCAGCCCAGATAATTTAATGGAGCCAGCAGTTTTTCACCCAATCCTGTCCCTGGGGTAAGGGACAAGATCAGTGCATCTCAAGACTGCAAAACTTATCTATCCCCCAGGCCAGGGAAGAAGCATCATTAGAGATACTGACTGCCTTAGAGGCGGCCATCCTATAATTACATACAAACTTCACAGGGGCAATACATCCTGAGAGGGCCACACTGTAGTATCCAAATTTCCCCTATTCACTCTCAGGAGGTCACACTGTAGTTACACAGTTTACGTTACCTGTATCATACACTCTTTATTCTTTCATCGCCTAGACAGCTAGTCCCCTCAGTGGGCAATCATTAACCCCAAAGGACTGTCTGGCGGCTTACCGTGTAGCACTACCCTTGGGCTACCCATGGGATCAGACAGCTTGCTCTTCTTCTGTCCCATCATCTGGAGCGCACTCAGTCAACAATATATTCACTCGCTTCCCCTGGTTCGTGGCTCACGCCCTCGCGGGCAATGAGAACCGCACTACTGAGGGTCCGCACTCGCTTGGGGAATGCGAGCTGCCGGTCCCCCTCTCATGCACACACACACTTGCCGCGCCTCCAGGATCCCCGACCCAGACCGAACGGATTTCCCCCCCCAGATACTCACGCGTCCTGCGTCTTCGTCCGGACCTTTGTGCACAAAGTTTATAGGGTCTGCCGGCCTCCTTTGCCTAATATCTTGGAATTTGGGTTCGTCGGTGCAATCGAGATGGGAAATGGGCTACCAAGGCCGCCAAACAACAGGCGGGGCGCCTCCCTGATAAGACCAAGAGTCCCATCTCGTGAGTTGCATCCGAGTCACGGCACCAAATTGTTATAAATTTGAGACATACTCCAGTTGATAAAGCCAAACAACAATTTATTAATTAAGCAAGCCCGCAAGATATAGGCAAATATCAGCGCTGGGCGTCCGGAGGAGACCCTTGCTCCTGCAAACGGCACGCACCTCACCCTTCTGGAGTCCCCTTTTTATAGTCCTGTAGTTCCAGGTACACGTGGCATATTCCGGTGTTTTTCTGTAGCTGTGTAAGCTGGTAGTGGGGGTCGTCCTGGTCCCCCGTAGTCCTTCTCTACGTTGTGTTCAGTATCTTATTTGGTTAACTCATTTAATCCTATCAGGATGTTGCTAGTGATAAAACAATGGTTCCCCTTTTGACCTGGTTACCTATTCACAGCCATAGTCTACCACAGGCACCAACTCAGCAAGATCTGAAGTTCTTTCAGGGTGTTACTAGTGATGGAACAATGGTTCCCCTTTGCCCTAGTTGCTTATTTACAGTCATAGAAGGTTTGAGAACAATTACTTATTACAACCTAGAAGCGCTTAATAAACTTGATTTTCAACATCCAGCAGACACAGACTGGGTCCTGCTGCAAGGAGAGGAAATAGCTTTGTTACTGTACCCAGGCTTCCTCTGTTCAAGTGAGGAAGGAATAGAGAGCTTAATTAAATGCATTAGTAATCACAAGGCAGTTAAATGTCAATTGGTCATTAAAATATGGAGTGTCATAAAAGCCTAAATAATTTCTGAATGATTAACATAAGTGTACACATCAGAACAGGTAAAGTATTTTCTGCTAAAAGGTGGCGATTTTCTTTTGGGAAACTGCCCTCATTTGGGTTTTCTGGTGATTTTTCTTTTCATTAGGATTTCTATAGCTTTTTGACAAAACCATTTTCAGAGTCACGGCTTCAAATTAGAATTGTTATATTGTGCTTGGCATATCTTCTTTTTGAAAATAAAAATCTTTAAAAGTGGCGTTTGCTTTGCTTGAAGCGTTGCAGACACTTTCACTGGAATCTGATCTGCAAATTCAGAGTTTAAAGATCTTCATAAAACTGTTGCCCCTCTAATGACAAATGCTACTTAGGCATTTTATAGCATCTAAAAATCTCCTTCTCTAAACCATTATCAGAATGGAGCTTGAATGATCACCTCAGAGAAGACTGGCTTGGTTTTAGAAGTAGTCCACGACATCATGGACACTTGTTCAACATGAAACTGTAACTTCAGAGTTCTGGATAGCAAGCTTTCATGTATAGAAAGAAGGGGATTTTAATGACTTCTGGATATTCATTAATTCCTTTCCAATTCTACTACACATGGAGGGGGTTGGGGAAACAAAGATACCAAAACCAAACGCCACAGCCAAACACAAACTTGTTGACATTACAGGTGATGGAAGAAAAGGCCAGCCTGGGGCTGACCTCTTCTAGCTATCTGCAAGCAAGTGCCACATGGGAAATGCCAGTACCACACACAGTCACCAAACACCCCTTTATCTACACATCCCACTTTGTAAAGAACACTCATCCTCGTACAAGGAGGTGTGTGCCTGGTCTGAGTGTCCCCACATAACCTCAGAGAGAACACCCCATCCTAGGGGTGGGTTTGATCAAGATGGTGTTGGAGTCTTGGTTTAGTAGCACTAGTCCAAGATGAAATCCTGCCCACCCCCTTCCATTTTGGTACTTTAAATCACATATAATTTTTTCCTGAGTCTTAATGAATTTTCCATTTGGGAGGACTAATCCCCATCTTCAAATAGGGTATAAATAACATCCTATCAGTAGGGGTTAATAAGGCAAAAGAATACTTAAAGTACTTGACAAAAGCTCCACAGCATCTTGTGATTTCTGATTTGTTATCAGCAGATCTAACCACTGGTGTTCACTGCTTCTGAAATACCAAACTGAAAACCAAACCATGAAATCAAAAATCCCCTGTGCCCTACCTTTAGTACAGTGAAGAAATCAAAGGATCCTCACAGGGGCTCAATTCCTTACTGATAAAGGGAAGGGGCTTTTATTCAAAAATTCTTTTTGAAGGAAAAAAACCCTCTATTTGGCTGCTGTGATTTACCTAAAAATATACTGACTCATAAAAGGTAGAAAGTTGGCATTGCTCCTTCAAAGGTTAAATATTTTTGTCCCAGAAAAAAAAAAATATCTAAGAACATCTTGATCCCAAAAGTAGTTCTAAATTATTTTGGAACTCAAGAGTCATATAACAGCAATAAATTTCCAATGCTGGAAAGTGCCTAAAATGGAAATATGAAATATGACTAAAATTCCCATCACCTGACCCCAGGCAGTCCAGACAGTGTTTCTGTTTGACATTGTGGCTTATCCTTTTTTTATCAGTCGTGCATGTTCAATGCAGTCTGGTAACGAAGAACACGTTTCTACCTTCACACAGTGTTGCTTTGTTTCCCTGCTTCTTGTTTGATGTGGGACACCCAGTAGTGATGCTGGTAACCAAGCCTGCCTACACAGCTGCTTCTCTACTCATTATGTCAAACCTACCTCCTAAGGTGCCATGAAGATGGGCAGGATGCTTAGGGAAGTAGAACTTTTAAACACAGAGAGAACTTTTCACTTGTAGCTTCTTGCATCAAAGGAAATGGGGATTTCTCTCCCCTCAAAAAAATTAACTATGTAAATGGTCTGAATACATTGTGGAAGGGGGCAATAAATACAGATCTCCAGCATCATTCTTCTGACTATATAAGTAAAATCAGCCATTCACAGATGCCTCTGGCTGCTCTGCAAGCTCTACCTTCCACACCACCACTAGTGACTGACAAGCAAAGTTTCATTTGGATGCACTGTGCCTAACTCAACAGGAGTAGTCTTGCTCCCATGTTTGAACAGGAGATAGGTCTCCCCTAAATTTCCCAAGAAAACTTGCCATTCAGGGCTTCTTCACCACTTTGAGCCTTCAGTTTCATGAGTCTGTGTTGTAGCAACCACACTTGAGACATCTGAATGATAAACAGAAACCTGGCATGGAAAAGGCTTAAAAAAAAAAAAAATCAGAGCAAGCTGATTTATTTGAGAAGGAAGGGGACACCACTATGTTGAGAAATTTTAGGTGCAAAAGTTCAGTGGTTGGCAACTCAGTAAGGATAAAGCAAGCAGAATAATATAATCCATGTTTCATGAGAGTCAAGGAAAATGCCACCATCCTGCAGATGACACTCTGGAACAGCCCTTTCACAGCCCTGCTTTATACATGCCAGGTACATTTAACTATTTTAGGAGAAGTTTTAGTACCTCCTGGGAAGATTTCATGCTAAAAAAAACCCAGATTCATTACAAGAACTACTCTGTACATCCACTTGTCACAGGACTACACAGCAAAATGCCCAGCTGAACCACAGGTGAAGACCAAAATCTTAGCACATCACCCATAAATACCATGCAAATTCACTCTGCAAAGCAAGTTGGGTGCACACACAGACATTGTCTATTCCTGTTATAATTCCTCCACTTGACAAGTCTCCAGTTCATTGTAAACCAAGATGTGACTGGGATGTGCTTAGGATCAAAAGGGAGAACAAATCCTCTCCACTGACCAGCTCAGCTGAGGTAAAAGCAGAACAGAGCCAGAATACAGGCTCTCCACAGAGCACCACGAAGCTACAGGCAATGTACCTGCATGGAAAGAATTAATTGTGAAACAAATAAAGCTATTTCAGCTCTGTTATGATGAAATATTAATGTTGTTGGCAGAGAGAGTACATGAGCCTAATCTTTTGCAAAGTGTGCCTAAATATAGTGAAGACAAACATTGGATAAAGTAACTAAAAAATCCAGTTCTTCCACTGTTATTCTAAAGCCTACAGTCAGGCACACAGATTATCCTGTTCTGCTTCTGTAACTGGAACAGATTTTCCACAAACCACCTGTTAAGCAGTTTTTAAACATGGGGAAAATGTATTTTAAAAACCCAGATATTTTTGTTTCCAACTGTCAAGTCGTATCTACTGAACTGAGAACTAGGGGATGTGGCTGGTTTCATCAATGGGAGAAATTTTACTCTAGGAATTATGGAGAATAAAATATGGCATAATTGTTCTGAATTAACTTCTTACAACAGGGATGTTGGGAGAGTTTGACTAGAGACCCCCATCTGAACTAGTGTTATAAAACAGAGTAGCTCCACAGAACTACACCACTGGTACTATTTTCTGTGTACATCTTCCTGCCTCTGTTGTTTGCACATAAAATTTTGCATGAAGGAATCTCTACAGAGTATCCAAGAAATAAGACATATTTGTCACTCCATTCCCATGTTTACTGTACTGTACATGCCTTTTGAGGAGGGAAAAAAACCCCTCAATTGCAGAAAAAGAAGAAAGTCAAAGCTCATCACACAGTCAGTAACAAATGTCTTGATGGGTGCAATGGAGCTGTAACAATTTCATAGAGTTAAATACTTCTCAGCAGCTCAGCAAGTGCAAACCCTGAAATCACTGGGCATGGCCTTGTGTTTGAAAAGAATTTATGAAAGACAAGAATTAACACAACAGTGGACACAGCCTATCAGGTCATGGGTGATCTGAGCCATGTGTTAGGCAGGCATTGTCTGATGTATTCGGTCTGTAATGAGCTAACAGCACTGTTTTCCTCCATGCCTTAGGCTGCAGGCAAGAGACTGGGATTCAGTGCCTTCTTCTGCCTAATGGTATTGAACTTCACATTTCTCAAGAACCGTGTAAAACCAACAGATAAGCCACACATTTCCCCCAGGGCTCTTGCTCACCCGGGAATTAATATTCACTTGGGAGTTAAAGCTAACTTCACCTGGAAGACTGAATTCACAGAATCACAGAACTGTAGGGGTTTGAAGGGACCTCCAGAGACTGAGTCCAACCCCCCTGCCAAAGCAGGGTCCCTAGGACAGGTTGCACATGTCAGGGTCCAGACTGGTCTTGAATATCTCCAGAGAAGGAGACTCCACACTCCCCTGGGCAGCCTGTCCCAGGGCTCTGTCACCCTCACTGTGAAGTTCTTCCCCAGACTGGTGCAGAACTTCCCATGCTCCAACTTGAAGCCATCGCCCCTTGTCCTGTGCCCACAATTCCTAGACAGTGATCCCACAGCACAGCTGTAGGGTCACTTCTGCCGCTCCCCCTTGTTCAGGCTAGAGGCACACAAAGCAGTGTGGGCTAGTTTTAAGCCTCACTAAGCCACAGAAAATGGCCATATGTGACTGTGAGAGGTAGAAAGAAGATCTGTGGCTGCTGCTGTTTGAATGCAGGCCACCTACATCTCTCATTTTCCCTGTGACAGAGGTAAATGGAGTTCCTCCCGCCCTCACATGGGGAAATATAAAACAGAAGATTACAGTTATTACAGCCACCTCTCGTTTGAAACAAAGTTCAAAGGCTTGTCTTCTTTAATCAATCTTGCAGCAGACTAACAGGGCAGTAAATTTCACTTTCATGGAACCAAAGCACTAGGGCTAAATCAGAGTTTTTCCCTCTGTTTCCCTACTCAAAGCAAAGCACAAGTGAAGGAGCTCAGTTGAGAAAGTTAACTGAACTGATGATATAAGCCACACCACTTTCTCTGAGGAAAGCAAAAGGCAAGAGGCAATAAAACATCTTGGCTCCAATACCATATGCTGGCGAAGCACTTTTGGCAGTCAGATATAATGAATATTCAGCAGTCTCTGGGTATTGTGGTATAGCAAAGTGCCTCTGTCAGGGGAGCCATTTCTGTGGCTGAGGTGAGAAAATAATAGATGTCCACTTGGCAGAGGTAGCCACAGACATGTTAACTCAGAGCACATAGATCTCCCTGGGTAGTGTCCAGCCAGAGATTATTAATGAGTTCATTAATGAGCGTTTCCACTGCAATGGAGTGGGGAAGAAGCTTTTAGCATATGTGTTGGCAAGTAACCCTTGGAATTAAAGGTGCAAGAAAAAGAGGGGGAAAAGGAGCATTCGCAAACAATACTAAGAGCAGAGACTTGCCTAAACATACTGTGCTATTGAACAGCATCTATAAACATGGGTAGAAATGCTATTTTATTTTTTTTCCACAGAGGCAGCCATGGACATCAAAGAGCTCACAAAATGCACAAACAGAAGGATAGGTTTAGAAGCATCACATGCATGAAGTCATCTGAAACACCTAATTTCTTTCACCATCTTTGTAATAGCTCAGGCATAATTTAGTCTGGATTTCTTCCAGTCCAGATTCACTAATGACACCGTGGACTTGAAATGGCTGCTCACACATCAAGAGTAATGGATAGCACAAGACCTGGTCAAAGGGAACAGTTTGCAAACAATCTGGGGATCTGTGTCAAATTTAAGGGCACGTTGTAACAGATCGGTACAGTCACTAAAGTTGCTTACACCTACAAGTTTTGAGAGCTAAATTCATTATTTAGGTTGTAAAGATTCAACTCTACACACCCATTTCATCCCTATTTTTATTATGTACACACATGTCCCCCTCCAAAGTGCACTGATCTAGCTGCTGAATTCCCAGCAGGATGGGGTAATGGCTCACATGTGATTGGAGGCTAGAGAACCCGTATTTACTGGCCCCTGACAGGCTGCAGTAGGAACTTGATTAGAAAATAACAACTGTCACACAGTATCTGGCAGAAGTTTCTAACTCAGAGTCCTGTCTCTGTCAGCCAAAGAAGATGAGGTATATCTGACCCTACAGAAAACCAAAGCTTTCAGAACACAACCACCTTCTCCCCTTCTACACTATCACATCATCCCTGTGATTTTCCCACTGCCTCCCTCCATCCCTTACCATTCCTCTGCATGGTGGCTCCATGGCAGCCTGGCCACTATCCCCACAAGGCTCCAGGCACTGGCTCACCCTCTCCTGGCTTACTGACTTCAGGAGCCAAACCTGTGCTTTCCAGAGGGGGAACAAGCCCATTGTCCCACTGGAACACATCCTCTCTGCATGCTTGTCCCACTAGGTGCAAGAGCCAAGCTTACAATGCCAGAGAGGCATTCAGCTCTACAGTTCAGCTCCCCATTTCTCCTGTCCTCTCCCCCACTAGTTAGTGCAGCCAGCTCATAACACAAGGACTTCAGCCTTGCTTGTATTGAACTGGTCCTTTTTTCTTCCTTTTTGTGTAAATCAGCTCTTAACACTGTTTTCCCCAAAGGAAATATAAGAAAGCACAAAGTCATGCTCTGCTTTCCTAGAGACAGACATTTTCTGCATTACGCTCCTGTCAATTGGACCAACATAAACCATCCTTCCATCAGCTCAGGCACATCTCCTCAGAGGTTTGGATATTTGTAGAGTTAAAGTTGGCTATTATCAATCAGAAATTTGTCTCCCCCTTCACTGTACTCTCAGAGCATCTCTGGAAACAGCTCTGTGCTGCAGAGTGACATGACTTCAGAAAGCAAAATTAATTAGGAGTTTTTTGTTGAATCAAGGATGGAGAGGAAGGACAGGGAGAGACTGGAGGCAGCTGCAGGATTCTCCAGGGACCACACGGGGTTATCTGGGCTAGTGCTGCATGCAGCCCTTGCAGTGGTGCATCCAGCCCCTGCAGTGGTGCCTCTGCAAAGCACCAGGTGAGTTCCACAGTACAGCATCCACCCTGCCAAGACTCCTGCCCTGCAGCTCCCTGCAGCACAGATGTCTTCAAACAGAAAGATGCATCCACAACCATGCAACCTAGATGTCATCAAGTCCTCTTAACTTAAAATGATTGAGAAGTAGAGATAGAAAGCTTTTCCTAGCTTATACATTTCCTGAGTTAGAAGGCACCCTGAGAAACAGGATGACTGAACTGCAGGCTCAAGGTGCTGGAACACCACCACTGCATTAGGGTTCCCATCCCTTAAGTACCAGGGACATACAATGTGAGAGGTTCTCCACTGCAGCACCACCTGGTTAGCATGGAGACTGTTCCACAGAAGCATCCTTGAGTGTGATACTTCCTCATGGGCAATTGCCAGGCTGCAAGTAAAAGATTTCTGTCCTACACACCAGAGGGTTAAACTCATCTGAGGCCAGAGAAGGGACCTTTCAAACATATGCAGAACAACTCTCAAAGGACCCTGGTACACTTATTCATGCTGTCAGAGATCTTCATTGCTACCATTACCCATGCTGGCTAGGTAGACCTCATGAACTCAGATAACCTCTGCAGAGCTTTGTCACACAGTCCTGTTTGTGCTCGGGCAGCCAGTGACTAGGACTGCACTGCGGTCCCAGTGCCTGTGGTCCCACTGCCTGCTGCAGGGCAGTGGCACTTTGAAAGGCACCAGAACATCCAAGCTGGCACACAGCAGTCCTGGTAGCACAGCAGTGTGGAGACCAGCACCAACTGCTGCAAAACCTCTGATAGCTGCACAGACCCAAGCAAGCAGATTTGGAGCTCTCCAGGCTGCAGCACTGATGTATCCAGAGAAATGGCACCACTGGGAAATGCATGCAGCGCTCACACCATCTAGGAGCACAGCAAAAGATGAAGTAGTTGTCCCATTTGTGTAGTACTGAGCCTCCAATGCAAAATTCATACTCTCAGCAAACAACTGAAAAGAGGGGGGACAAAGCTTGGGACTGCATTTTACTGAGTTTATCTGCAGCCCACAAATTTAATAGCATCATCTTTGGGGCCCCTTTGGCCTATGAAATGGTTCTGGGTCAGATGTAACCTCCCCTCTTTCCTCCAAACAGAGGAGGAGGAGGAGGGGGGAATAAAAAGAACTGTCTGTGGCCAAGCCAGGTTTTTACATATGCAACTAAGATGGGGAAATACGGCCAGTAAAAGCAACCAGTTCTGGCTGCGTGTCAGAGGCAGCATCAGATCTCTGGTGGAAACTCTTTTGCATTGGACAAAAAGGGAACATGTTAGTGAGAAGCTGTCAGGTCAACTCTACATCCCTGTTTCAGAGTCATGAGGAATAGCATGCACCCACACAAGCCATACCACAAGTGTATCTCAAACATGGCAACAGAACTGACAAGAGCTCTCTCAGTTTATTCACTAAGACTCTTGCTCAAGAAAACAACCATGTAGATCAACGAAGAACAAAACACAGAGCAGTGTTCCAGATCCTCTATAAAGGTGCCTGGGTATTCAGATGCCACAAACGTGCTGTCAATCACAATGGAAGAACATGCCTTCAAACATGGCAGTTCAGCAAGGTTACCATGGGAAATTTCACTACATATCTCTCCTGTATGCATGCTCTGGCTCCTCCCTGAAGCACCTCAGAGCCATAGCTCAGGAGAATATTGCAACAAGGTATACAAGAAAAACCCCTGTAAACCACTCTCATTCCTTACCAGTCCTGCTGAGAGACCGTGTCCACAGCAGTTTCAATTCACACTCGAGGTTCAGCTGACAGAGAAACTTCTCCAGATCCACCTCCATGGAGACAGGCCAGTATCTCCAAGCACAACATGCAGTAGAAGCAGCACTGAGCTGTTCCATACTGTTGGATTCAGTGGATGGATGTGAGACCAGGACTAGAAAGAGCAGTAAGGTTTATGAACTCTATTTCCCTGATGCGCATGTTGCCTGGTTAAGGCAGGGGGGTTGTCAATCACTTTGAAGCTGTGCCACTCTTGTCAGTAGAATTTTGCACAAATTCTAGCATTTATCTGCTGAGAAAAAGCCAGTATTTCAGTAGCACTGAGGGAGGCCAGCTGCATACTAATATCTCTGTTGAAGCTGATACCTGCTACAATATTATTTCTATACTTCTGAGGAGCACCACCACCACATGGAGCTGTCCAAAGCATTCGCCAGTTATGAGTTTGGACTTTGGGAAGCTTGATGCTCCTGAAGAAGCGAGGTAGAAGTCAGTATATCCTATGTCACAAGCATATTATCAATCCCTGGAAAAATGTTTAGTGTAAAAGGTAACTTCTGCCAAAGTCTGCTGCACCTTTAGTCATACCAGGCCCTCCCTTTGCCATGGGTTCCAGGCCTCTCCGGGCTCCTCCACATGATGTGGTTAATGTAGAGGGGTTGTGTCAGATGCTGCTGTTAGATACTGCAAAAGGCATTCAGCTGTGACAGCAGCAGGAGCTGTACAAGTGGAAGACACGGAGCTAATTGAGTAGCCTTATGGATATTTATGTTACCCATAAAGGCCCACAAGCCTTAGTGACAGTATCAGATCAGGTCAGAGTGCCAGGGAGAGCAGCATGAGGACTTTGTTCCTTTCTAGGCATCTATCAAGTGAGTGACTGAACGAGTGCGTACGTGTGTCTAGCACTTCATGTGAAACTGAGTTTTAATGAGTTGGGAGAGGACCCCGTTCATCTTGCTGAACAGAGACATTTCCTTCCCTCCCCTCCACGCAGATCAATGTGACGTCTGGATAGAAGTTATCCCTATTCCTTCCGACTACTCCATCAGGGCTGGTTACTGCCACACAGGCTTTCTGTGGCTCAGACAGCAGCTGCCTTCTGGTGAGAGGGGTCAAGAAGAGAAGGAAACATGAGAGAAGACGACTCCCAGCCAGCCCGTACCCTGTGGTACACTCTAGCCAAGCCCTGTTTTCCAACACTGTTTGCAATCTTAGTCAGTCCCCTGAGTCTCTGCACAGGAAATACTCAAGAGCAGAGGAGAGACAGGTGAGTAGGAGTATGAAGTTCATAACAATAAAGCAATGTAAAAAGGGAAATTGCTCACCATCCCTCCCAACATACAAGGTGGCACCAAACAGACTAGCAAGCAACAGGTTCGAAGCAGACCAGAGAAGCAGCTTTGCACAGTGCTTTGTTAAGTTATGAAACTGCTTGCCCCAGGAGGTTCAGGATGCCAAGTGCTTATCAGGGCTAGAAAGCTCAGGGGGAAAAAAGTTCCATCAATACAAAGATATTATGGCTGGTTTAAGCAGCTGCTGAGCTGCAAACAGCTTCAAACCCTTGCCTGTTCTTCCACCCATTTCTGATACTGCTGGAGACCCACATTTCACAGCTGAACCTCTCTCTGGCTCAAGAATAGTAGGATCAGCCAAGGAACAGAATGCTCCAGAGCTCCACAGGGGTTTCTAGCAGGCAGGGAGAGCACGTAAAGCTTTCAGCCCTCCATACCCATGACTGGCCATTGGGCTGAGGCTCCATGGACAAGGAAATGTGTTAGAAGTAAATGTGTAAGGGATGTAAGAGATTTCCACTATTGCAGGATGAAGAGTACAAATGCATACTGATGGGAGGCGTCAGGGAAGAGGAATGATACCAGCTTAAGCTGTTATTACCTTATTTGCTTTAAATACATTTTAAACAGACACTGCTAGACTCGAGAAGACTTAAACTAAACTAAGCTGATTATACTGTGATCAATAACTTACATTAAAAAAAAAAAAAGAGAAGTCACTTTTAAAGCCAGCTGTGAACCTCCACAGAGAAGCTTATGCTGCTTTGACGAAAACAGTTTAAATTTGCACTGTGGTTTTGAAGTCGGCGCCACATCCCAGCACAGATAAGCCTGAAATGTCTCTGATGTTTCCTCTCTACTCGGGGAGTTTCAAATTGCCCAGCCCCTACAAACACTCTCTGCTCAGACTCCAAGCAGCCCACCTGCAGCTCAAACACACAACTCCTGCCACTTGAAAGGAAACACACCAAAAAGCCGCTTTCAAAGAAAAACCTCCCGGCGGCTGTGTTTGAAGAGGCAGAGACAAAAGCTTTTGCAACTAGTGCAGTCTTCAGAAGCTCTCCTGGGCAGCGACTAAACGTCAGTTTTCCCTGGA
Organism: Gallinula chloropus; assembly: GCF_964237585.1. Classification (NCBI taxonomy): domain Eukaryota; kingdom Metazoa; phylum Chordata; class Aves; order Gruiformes; family Rallidae; genus Gallinula; species Gallinula chloropus. Next base: position 14,178,742 of record NC_140095.1, on the reverse strand, counting down.
GAACCCACTTCTCCCTTGAGCATCAGTTTCTACAGAGAATAACTTTGTTGGCAGCTCAGCCAGGACACTTCAGCTTGAGCAGAGGAAGCCCAAACCCATGTTCCCTGCTACGGGAGGTTCTGCTCCTCTTCTCATTGCTCTGTACAGGGCAGTGACCACAGGGCATTAACTGAAGACCAACAGAGAAGAACCTCCCTGGAAATCAATGGGATGTGCCAACATCCATGACTGAGGCTTGGGATCACTTCCACACAAGGCTCTGTTTCACCAAGGATTTCCAACTCTGACCTCTGACAGTCTGTCCCCAGAGCTAGCATTGTGTATGTCCGGGTGCAGTCTGAATATCAGCATAGAAGTGTGTCCAGGCTTTCAACCCTCTCATCTGTCATGCTCAAATCCCTTAAAACTTTCCCCTCCACTCTCTGGCATCCCAGTTTCTCTGATCTACAGATCCACAAGGAAAGCACAGCCTCTTTAGGTGAGGTAATAGCATTGTGATGTTATTCCCTCCTTGGTGCAAATGTCACTTCTCAACTTGAGTAATTAGGCTTTGAATAGAACACTTTTTCTCTCTCAGCCCCTGCTTGTACCACACTCCATCCTGTTTGGGCCCTAATTACAGAGAATAATAAATCCAGCCAGACAGTGCTTTTCTGAAGAGCAATTTGGTTTGACTTTTCCCTGCACTAATGAGTTTGTTAATAGAGGGATTTTCCTTCTCCCTCCCCTCTTCTAATCTATGTTTCCTTAAATAGCCTCATGCACATCAGTAGCTTTCCCAAGCCACAGCAGGTGATGCCTCTCCCTGACCCATCTTCTCCTCTCCTCTGAGGGAAAGAGAGGCAGAGTACTGCACCCTGCAACCTTTTCCTTCTGTCAAAGGATATGGAAAGCAAGCATGATTAATAACTGTTTGTTAACTAGCACCAGGAGGATCACTCATCAGTTCACAAGCGTGGTAGGCAGAAATGCTGGGCAGACAGAACCAGTACTGGGGCTTGGAAAGGGGTTGAGTGCTCAGGAACTTGCTCAGTTCCTGGTCCAAACAGGAAAAAAAAGGCAACACAAATCTTATAAAAACTTAGCTTTTTTTTTTTCCTCACCAAAACAAAGCTTTGAAGCATTTTATCTATCTGCCAAATGAAATCTTTCAAGCAGCCTACAGGAAAAATATTCCACCTTGGTCATTCCCCAGAGAGGAGAAGGGCTTGAAGGGGTAGATGTTCTCAAGAAATGAACAGCTTCTGCCTGTCCCTCGCTCAATAAAAGCCCTGCCAGAAAAAGGGGAAATGCAGAATCATTTCTCCCTCTCCATTTGAAGAAATAAGAACTGTATCTTCATGCCTAAGTAAAACTTCCTACCAAGGACCTTATGAAAACCCCACTCCCAATTTTTGTCCCCAGCAAATTTAATCAGCATTTGCAAGGACAGAGCTAAAGTATTTGGTATTTTTCAACTTAAGGTTGAAGCTTTGTCAGAAACAGCACCATAAATTCAACCCAAATCCATAGATGGTTTCAGTTCCCCTCACTCAGAGTAGTCCCAGAGTATTTTCACACCTGTTCTGGATCTGGAGTCACCTCCACTGACCTGAAGAGCATACAGGGGACACCCAAGTAGTTCTTTTCTTTGACCACTTAAAGTATAAGCCTAACCTGAAGTAGAAATTCTGAGACAAGGATAGAATCTGGTCAGTGTGGTGACATGTGGGGCACAGAGAAATAGCAGCGATTCTGGAGATTTCACTTCTGACTTCACCATCTGCATTTTTCCACCCTAAGCCTCTTATTTGACAGAACTATTTTCTCTTATCTGTCTGCAGCCCATCTATTATTCTATTAATAAACCGTCCTTCCCTGATGAATCACTACAATTTATCATTAAATTAGAAGATGAAATGGGCCTATCTTTTAAAAACAAGGAGATTAACTACTACCAACAGGATATTTCTCCATTATAAAACTCTATCTTCCTCACCAGATGCAGGAGCAGCATTGTTTAAAGCAGCCCTAAGGTGATCCAAGGTGGGATGGACAACCAGGGAGGTGACATCCTGCTGTATAAGCATATGGATAAATCTAAAAACAACTGTGAAAGAAAACACATGGCATTGTGACTATGATTCACTCTGGAGTTTTCTTATACTACAACTGAAAAAAAAACAAGTTTAACTTGGATGAGGCTGCCTGGAACTGATACAACAAATCACAGTCTAGATAACACAAACTGTTTCTTGACACATGCATCAGTGATTAATCACACAACAAAAGGTCAGTTAATAACAGAATTCAACTAAATATGAAGCAACTTTCTGCTGAAAGCCCACACCAACCTCTCACATCATTTTTTTAAAACCATATAGGTCCCAAGATCTGTCCCTTAAACCACAGAAATTTACCACCAGCACCAACACAGAATGTATCCTCAGCTCCACTGTGGTCAGTGAAGCAGGTTTGGTCCTCACAAACGCTCCTGGATCATTTCATCCCCTGGACACAATGTCTCTGTGAAATTTAAATTGTGTTTACCACCATGGCTTGGATCTGATCTGCTGTATGTGGCAGACTCAGTGTTTCCCAGGGGATGTTTATGCCCCAAAATTGGTGCCAGGATTGGTAGATCAAGGCTTGAGAGGAAGACAGCCCCTGCACATACACATACACACACCCATCTCCAGAAAATCACTCCACTGCAAGGGCTATGCTTGGCTGCTTGACTTTCCTCCCACATCCAATCACCTTTACTGTCAAAGTCAGCCTTGGTAGGGTGTAACACAAGTCAGCACTACACATCACAGAAAAAAAACCCTGCAGTATCATTCCCTACCAATCCCCAGATCCAGCCTCTTCACACACCTAGTTAGCTGTGTCCAGAATTTAGGAAGTTATTTGCTTTCCTTCTTGAATGCTAAGGAGATAGTCCATCTTCTGCCCTCAGGTCTGCAGTACAGAGAGGAGAAATGTGGGATTTTATGCCACTGTCACTGTTTGCCTGCATGGAACTTTCTTCTGTAAGGAGCACTGGCAACTCAGGGCAAAAATAACCCTACAGAAACACCCTTCCTACACGTCAGTGTACTCCTCTGCTCCAGATGTGATCTCTTCTGGAAAAAACACACTCTGGCTGGGCTATTCACAAGCCTGTGTAAAATTCCTGCAATGAAGGAATCTATTAATTCCAAGTAGGAGCTCATTCTCTAAAGAGCTGCTGATAAAATGGAACTGATAAAACGGAGGTAATTTAAAGGTCAGATGAATTCCAGCTCATGTTCATCCTGCCTATAATGGAACATCACCAGGATGCTTCATCAGCAAAGGGGCATTTTTGTATGTTGTTTTAGGGAGGTTTATTATTTTTTAAGAAAAATTGCTTATCTGTAACAGAGACTCCAAATGCCTGATAGGAAACCTTCCCACATTACTCTACCCAACAGCTGCCTGCCTGGGTGTCCCTTTCTGGAAATTAAATTTCCTATCATCTTTTTATCATGCTTTGGAGACAAGAAATAGGAACAAAATGCAGCATTCACATGAGCAGCAGAAGCAAGAGTTGAAACTGATCGGTCTGCATTAATTCAAGCACTCAAGAGATGAGCACAAGACAAATTACTGCTACACCCAAACACATTCCTTCCCCTTTGGCCTGTGCCATGATGCTCTTAACCAGTCAGGTTCAGATGCCCACACCATCCCTTTGCTTGACATTGGGCCCAAAAGCCATGAGGGTTGGGATTGGAGCCAAATGTCAGGTCTCATTTATACCAGTGTTTTCTCAGGTCACTAAATGAAAAAAAAAAAAAGTATTAATTATTTCTTCTCCCTTTTTACATTGGAATAAACTGTATCAGAGAAGGGTGTTTGCACCACAGCAGAAACAAGCCTTTCATGGTAGGCATGACTCGATGATCTTATTAATGTTTATGAATACGTAAAGGGTGAGAGTCAGGAGGATGGAGCCAGGCTCTTCTCAGGGATGCCAGTAACAAGGGGCAGCGGGTGCAGCTGGAGCAGAGGAAGTTCCATGTGAGTGTAAGGAGGAACTTTTTCCCTGTGAGGGTGATGGAGCCCTGGGACTGGTTGCCCAGAGAGGCTGTGGAATCTCCTTTTCTGGAGACATTCAAACCCACTGGACACATTCCTGTGTGATTTATTCTGAGTCATCCTGCTCTGGCAGGGGGGTTGGACTAGATGATCTGTTGAGGTCCATTCCAACTCCTAATGTTCTGTGATTCTGTGGTGAGACTCAGGGATCCAAACTCAAAGGAGAAACTCCAGAGAACTGAATATGTTGGACCAGACCGGTTTTCCCCCTCAGTGCCCCATTTTCAGATGAGAACTGAAAGACGTGGCCATTGGAAGGCAGCCACTTCCAGGGTGTTTGGCTAATAGTGCACTGAAACCCTGAGATCATCACATGCTGAAGAAAAACTGTTTCCATTCAGAAGGATGTGGCAATGTAGCTGCATCTAAACAGCCTCAATTCCATGTGTAGTTAAACTAGTTTTGTTCCCACCATTTACAGTTTTTTGAGCATCTAGAGGCAGTCAATACACAAGGTCAGGTTCCCTGGATGTTTGACCAACTGGGGAAGCCAGCAGATCCCCTTCTTCCCACTTTCCTTATCTCATCTAGACATCAGTGAGGTTCTGTGTGCTCATCTTGCCCAATTCTCATACAAACACACCTAGACTGGTCCTAAATACAATTAGGATTTTTGGAAGTATTTAAACAGACTAAGAACTTGGACAAAGAATAAACCTGACCACAAAGAGAAGCAACAGCAGCTGTAAATTGATGCCTCCCAATTCATCCTGACCTGATGTAAACCAAAAGCAGCAGTAAGCAGTGGGAAGCAGCACAATAAGAGGGGCCAAGGAACAACTGCAGGTACCCTGAGCACGGGGATCACTGGGGATTCTGCCTTACACCCTTTGGCTTCTCACACACGTTTCTCCAGAAGTCCTGCAGATTTCAGGTAGTACCTTGAATTGCTTGCCATCTTCATACCCCCCTGCCTCAGCATCTGCTATTGGAACTTGCCTGAGACAAAAGCCTAGGCTATAGCTGGACTTCCTACAGTGCTTCCAGGGTGCTAAGGTTGTATGTATATGTCTAGAGTCCAAGTAAACAGGGACTTAAACACCATGAAATCCAATCTACATACTTTTTCCTCATCTTTTACACAGCCTATTATTTACTGACTGAACTCCACAATCTCTGAAATGCCCGTCAGGGTTACACTGAGAAACTGAGTCTGTCTGCAACATGTGAAGCTTCTCTGCTGCCAGGATGCAACTGGTGTGGGGTCCAGATAAACTTCCCCTCACTAACCCAAGAGACAGGGCTCATCTGGCTTTTCTATTTTCTACTGCACCAACAGACCATCACAAACAGATCTCTTCTTCTCTCCAGCCTGTTCTTTGCCTCCATCCTTCACATGCTCCTCCCAAATCCCTATAATTAATATTAAACGTTACAGTTTTGTCCCATTAACACAAATTGCCCTTTCCCGAGGCAGATTAAAGAGTTTCCACTGGGGATTTCTTCTCTCCTTTACAATTTTGTTTCTGTGATCAGTGCTGTCTATGTCTCTCACTAGCTCCTAGGGGAAAGGAGTGGGAGGGAAAGTGAAGACAAACACTTATTAGCAACTCCTTTGAAGAGCTGGTGATTGCGAATTAAATTGATTATTAACTCCCATCTTACCAACGAGGCAGATTCCCCTTCCCTCCTTCTGCTCCTCCTATGGGAATGCTAATTGAGAATCACATAAGTCACATGCTTAAAGCTTCACCCAAATAATTTACTGCGCAGCATAAATCAACAGACTTACTTTCCCTCCATTTCTTTTTGGGGGCAATGCTCAGTGAGGAACACATGCACATAAGCTTCTAGCACATATAGACCTGTCAGCATGAGAGTACACATGCATTCCCATTTGCATGACCCTTCCAGTATGGTTCTTGGAACAGGAAAGAAACCACATGATGGCCCTGAGGCAGCTCTAGTTATTCCTAGCTAAGTCCTCTATGATATTTTATCCCTGAATCCTTAAGGGGCATTCAGGGACAGACCTGAATCATCAAACACATCACCTACATCCAGCATCACAAGGGCTGGCAGAAAGTACCCCAGCACACATACCACCACACAAAACCCCATGTACTGCCACAGCCAGACATCTCTGGGTCTTTACTCTGACTACTTTGCTCTGACCAGGAGCACCCAAAAGTACCTTAAGTCCAGAAGAGCAAGACATGCTGGTCCCTACTAAAAATCCCCATTCACCACCAAAATCTGTGGCCACCTACAAACTCTGTAATCTGTCAAAATATACTCCACAGCCCCATCACCTCTGCAATCACAGAGACAACTGGGAGACAGCTGAGATTCTAAGAGCACCAGACCCGGTTGGACCAGGGAAGAGCCCAACCAGCCAGTGTCACTGCAGGCTTTGGACAGAAAGTAAATCAATTCTGAGTCTGTCAGACCAAGTGAAAAGAAACATGCACGTTATCTGGTTTGTTAAAACACTCTCTAAGTAAATTACTATTTCTGGAGCTGTGATAGAAATATAGAATGGTCTGGGTTGGAAGGACCCCAAGGATCATATAGTTCCAACCCCCCTGCCACAGGCAGGGCCACCAACCTTCAGGCCTGAATCTACACAAGGTTGCCTAGAGCCCCATCCAACCTGGCCTTGGATAGTAAATAGATAACTGAATTTAGATACTCACATCATCACCAAGAAAATCTGGCCAATGAAAATACACTATGACAGCTCATCATGATAATTAAAACCAGTATTACAATGCAATTTCAGATCTATGAAATTAAATGCATGCTTTGAGTGAATAAGCTATTTATAATCAAGGTGCATTTATTTAATGTACAGCAAGCCTCTTATAAAATCTGAATTAAATGCAGAACTACTTGTAGACACATTGCATTTATTTAAAGTGTTTCAGGATGCAGCAGCTTTTTCAGAAGAGAGAACTTAATCAGTCCCCTGAGCTTTCCCTCCTTCTGCTAAGACAAGGAAAGTGCAGCTGTATTGATTTCTAATACACAGCACTGCCACGTGACCCATTTTATTGGGCCAACAAACTGTTTAACAGACAAGGTCCCAGAGGTCCCAGGTTTTATACAGGAGCATAGACACACCCTCTATAGATAGCTGATGTAATGTTAACTGGAATTTACAAGATAATGCATCATATTACCCAGTGCCAGGAGCAGAGCCTGTACCTCAGCCTGCCTGAAGTCCATAGTAACACCCTCTTTCATTTGTTTATTACTTTGCCCACCTTCTGCTGTCACAACATTTTCTCTGCTGGGTTTCTTCTTAGCTTTCCACCAAAATAGCACAGAGTTTTTGAGAAAAATATGTTGTTTGTCAAGGCTAAAAAAGCCCATCCCTCCATATAATTTATATAGGCACTAACCTATTATGAATAATTTAGATTTAGATTTGGTGGAGCTTCCCAGTGAGACTTGCCCAACTTCAGTCAAATTATGAGTCCTTGGAAAGCCTCAGAGAAGTTCTTACGTATTACTAACTCCATTGGATTGGAATTAGCTCCTAGGAGAGCAAGGACACAAGCAGATGTAGTTATTCCTGCACAGTCTTCAAGTTCTCATATCCAAGATATTCCATTTCTGGAATGCTGAGACTTGCAGGAGACTTCTCTGGGATTCCCTAGATTTGCCAGGAACAACAGTTAAATGAGAAGCAGCCCATTTCCAGGACCTGAAGACTATTTGCATGTGGGATAAAGTAAACAATGTGACAATTCACCTCTGGAAGCCACAAAATGGATCAAATCTGAATGTCAGTTCTTTATCCCAGTAGAATTCAACAAGTAGGAAAGCTGCAATCTAGCAGCCACAGAATTTAGAAGAGAGGGGTTTTCTAGTTTAAAAATCCAGAAGTGATAAAGGTTTTCTGAAGAGATGGGTGACACTTATGTGGGAGAAAGAGGCTTTGGAAGTTCTTCAATATTTCTTGGAATGAATATACACATCTTTGGGGCGGGACACATGAGACAGCTCAGATTTGCAAGCACTTCCCCTGTGAGAGGCTCGAGGGGATATCTTGGAAGTACAACAAAATACCTTTCTGGAAAGGTACCTGCCCATTTTTGCTGGAGGATTAGAAAGAGGAAACTTTTACCAAACCTGCAGGAATGTTTCTACATACAGAACTGCTCTCTGGATTACATATCACACTACATGTCATGCAATGATATATAAAGATTACATACCATACTGCCAAGGGTTTGGGAGCTATGATATTATGCTGGGTTCCCACAACATGTGTGGAAACCTCCCTCACACAGCTGAAACAATTTAGGAAAAAGAAGGAAAAAGAGAAACAAGGAAGATGCTGTCAAATAAAATTCTCCATCAGTAGTTGAAAGGGTTGATTTTCCTACGGGTAAGTTGTTTAAGAGGAGAGGGGGAGATTTCTTCTCATAAGTAAGAGTCTCTCCTAGACCGTGACACATTACATGAAGAGTTAAAAAACTGAGTTGTATTTGCACTTCCATGTACAAGCAGAAACGTGCAAGGACGGGTTTTAGCATCTGCTATATTCAGACAACAAGCCAAAGGGGAATACAACATCACCAGCTTCTTGGGTTCCCATTGAAAGATGCCCATTGATTTGATTTACTGCCTTTTGTTTCCAGCCGACAGCTTCATAGATTTGGTAATCAAGCAGCAAATGCAAAGTGAGGCCATGTCTGGTCATAGGCATGGAGATTTAATGAGAGGATTGTGATTCCCCATGTCTCAGCCAAGCTGTTTCTCACTCTCAGTGTTCCATGTCTTCCCTGAAACCTAACAAAGCCTTTTCTCTCTGCACAGCCCACATAAATCACTTTTGTCCAATTCAATTGCCTTGGTAAAGAACTATTTTCATGGGGAAGGAAAGCTATATAAAAGAAAAATGCTGGCACTGCTCACCATCATGAGCAGGCTGCAGTTTCTTTTCTCTGATTTGTCCAAAGGAAATGCATAACACCACTCCAATTTTTTACCATATAGAATTGCACTGATGTTTGGGAAAAAAAAAATAAAATCAGAGCTAGCATATTTTTACCAAAAAAAGAAAATCTATTCTGTTTACATCCTGGGTTTTACACTTCCATTTCTTTTAATAAATACAGGCCACTGATGCTTAACAGGAATTTGTGAAGGCTTTGCAACTTATCTTTGCCAGGCATGCAGCAGGTAAAGGCACTTTGTGGTAGCTGGACCATAGGCACAGAAGCTACCCACAAATATTTAGATATTTTCAAGAGGGAAGAGAATTTTAATTCTGGTAGGAAAAGCAATCTTGTAGTCAAGGCAAAAAGAATTGTGATCTAGGGAATTCAGTGTTCTTCAATGTATGCCTTTAAGAATACTCACTGCACAATTGAAAGGTTGTCAATCACGAGTATCTCAGTAAAATCAAAAGAATCCACTCACTAATGGTAGCAGTTATTTAGAGATGGAGCCTCATCAAGTAGAGCATTTCCAAGCTTGTGTCTGTGTTCCCTCCATTCAGATTTGGCAGAGGACAAGTCAAAGATGACTGCCAAATTCCCTTTGGTGAGTCCAATGTCTAACACCCTTCTCCAACTGGTGAATCAATGATATCCCATGAAGTGTGGAAAACAGAGCACAACCAACAAACTTTGCAGGCCTTCTGTGGTGGGAATTTTCCCCAAGCCCTGGGCAGACAGTAGGCTGAAAGATGGCATGCACCTGTCATGGGCTTTCACTGGGTAAACTACAAAGAAATATATAGCCCAAGGCAATGACAAGCTACTTAGCAAATGTGCTAAAATCTCTGTTCCCTGTCTTTCACCTGAGGCATGAGACACTGTACCTTGAGGCAAGGATTTTTAGGTGAGGTAAGCATCTCGATTTACACACATCCCAGATGAAATTTTCAAGCGGCCCCTTTCACCTCCACTAGAATTTCCAGAAACAATTATCACTAAACCTAGTGCAGACATGCTCTTAGTAACCCAGCCCTACATCAGCTCTCTGCCAGGAACAGTGGGGTAAAAGCAAGAAGGGTAAAAGCACTGGTTTTTATGAAGACCGAACCAGTGGTTCAATTCTGTGATGCTCAAGTAAATTTCTGCAAGTCCACAGGGTGACAGTTGCAAGCAATAAAATAAACCTGAGCAATAAGTCTTTTGCCTAATGACCTCTCAAAAACCACTGCTTACCCCATTATGGAATGACAGTTTTGGATGGCAGAGAAGCAGACAGAGCTGCCACTCCTTATGAGTAAAATAACCTCAAATCACATCCACTAACTCGGACAATTCAAGAGGACTGTGATACAGAAGCAAGAAACACATTCTATCAGAAGGAGGCCACTACTGATACATCTCAGCAGTGCTACCAACCCTGAAGGCATCTCAGGTGGGTGAAAAGCCCTTTCTTGTGATATTACAATGGGAAAACTTGCCCTGTTATCAGCACTTTCTCATACTTTGGGAATGGAGCTGTTTCATAACTCCCTTCAGAGTGAAAAAGCTTCATTAAAGTGGATGGAGGATCAGACTCCTTTTTTATTCATTAAAAGAACAGGGATTCTACAAGACTTCTTTTTATCCTTTACATGTCTGACATGTAAATATTTCCATTGCCAAAAGCTTTATTAAAAAAAAAAAAAAAAAAAAAGAGAAGGAAAAAAAAAGCTGCAGCTTGTTTCTTTCACTCCAGAAGACAAATTATGCTGGTTGGTCCTATGAGTGAATTGGGGCATGTAAGAGGATGTTTGAGTATCTAAACACTTGGACAGTGAGGGGCCACTTCAAGCATCACTGACTGTCCTCTCCTGATTTACTTTCCAAATTTGCTGTTTGCAGTAAAAATTTTCCTCTAAAAAAGGTTCCCCATCTTGGTGTCTCACACAGTCTACTGAGCTCACAAGACAACTGAATCCATTCCAGTACACAATGGGTTTGTTTCCCTCTATCTTTACAAGCTTTGTTTTTTAATCCACAACAACATGAATGAAAGGGGTGATGTGAACTGCTCTAGGTCTGCCCCATACGCTTCTACCTCTGCATAAGCATCTCTAAACCAGGTGCCTGCTCACCTCAAAAGTTCTTTCATTTATAAGCCAGGTACAGAGTAGAAGAGTTTAATTTCTGCGGCACCTGAGGGCTGTTCAGGCAGGAGCAATAGGCTTCCCAAAACCAGAAGCTAAGATAATGTCTCCAACATCATGTTCAGCACCTGAGAAGTTCTGGCAGGACTGGCTGTAAAAGCAGCTTCAGCTTGTTTTTCATTCATGGAGTAACATAACCAAAAAATTCTCACTGGCCAAGATCTTTGAAAGAAACAGGACTTCTGGGTTGCCCTGGAATTGCCTGGTAATTATTCTGTACAAGTCAGAAAATAATTAATTTATGACCTGGAAGTAGAAGTGGGGTTTTGTTTGGGTTTTCTTAGGGCTACAAGGCCCATGCTGCTTTCTTGTAATATAAATTATTACAGTGAGAAGCCTACGATATGCAGGCATGACTACTCACAGCTCAAGTGTCATTGTACAACATACAGGACATGGAAATCAGGACCACTAGGGAAAAAACAACCATCCCTTCTTTATTTCTTCCTCTTCAGGGACTACTGCCTTAACCTCATTCATGCACCTGACACGGGAGGCAAACACACTTTCAGGTCAGGAAGATCTGAGTGCAAGCATTTCACTCAGCCTTCTGCAAATGTATAGTCTGTCATGAAGTCATTCTAGCACAGGGTTTCACATCACTTCCAAAGGGTCTACGATCACAGATTGGGTATCACTAGTCTCATGGAGGCCATGTTTCTAGTGATGAGAAATCAATACAGCCCCTAATCTACTTGTCAAGAAATATATTGTCCAGGAGTGTGAAGGCCAAGGACAATCTATGTAATGGTGCTTTTTGCAGAGAACACCACATGGGTGTGCATGGCTGTAAAAAGCTTCCTCAAAGGGAGGTAGCTCAAAGTATCAAGGTAAGTTTTCCTCCAGATTAAATAAATAAATAGATGTTTAGAAGTAGTTGATGGGTAGCAGTCTGGTCCTTGGTTCCCCCAAATGTTTTTTTATCTGCTCTGTATCTTCAGCTTTGGGTCATCCCATCAAGAGCTCAGATTGCCAGTACTGTACCTCAGAGTTTTGTGCCTCTCAGCATTCTTTATCCTGGGTACAACTCCTACAAAAGGGTCTTTATGAAACTAGGAGATAATTTTTTAAGGATAAACCATATATGATGGAGGACTTCACTAAGCTCTAATGTATTGACTAAATTTGGCTTTGTAACTTTAAGACAAGTTCTATTTCTATGATTAGACCTATAATTTTTAAACAAATGAGGCAAAAGAGTGTTAACAGTGATATTTGGTCTGAATTTCAGCCAAAAGTATCAATCACCTACACCGCAAATCCCTCAGGTCCATCCCTAGTGGCCTTCTAGCTTTAGTCTGTGAGTTCTATTGAATTTCCCGTGCAAAAATCTCCACCAATTGTTTTCCACGGATCCACTGCACATCAAAACAGAATTTATCACACTTTTCACCAGAGCTGAATTTTAAACATATCTTTGAAATATGGATAAAAGGAACCTTTACATTAGTTCCAATGAATTTTTTTATCTCTGTATGTTTTTAGTATAAATTCTTGAGTAAACAATGGCATAAAATCTTCCTGTAATGTCTTGTAATTTTAACAGCAATTATTAAAAAAGGAAGAAAAAAAAGGAGAACAAAGAATAAAAGGAAAAAAGAAACAAGGAAAAAACAAATTAAAAAGGTAAAAAGAAAAAAGAGAAAAGGAAAAAAAAAAGTGTCCTGGGTTGTTAAGTTTCTAAGACAATGGTATTTAGTTGAACCATCTTGCACTGAAATAGATTAGTACATGTAGAAATTAACTGAATAGGAACTTATTTCATAGAAATCTTTGTAAAATTCCCTGAACTTAACATTAATTTAAATTTTTTTTCATCTGTTCAGTGTCAAAAGACAAGTAGTGCTGCTGTAGCAATTAGAATCTCTATCTTGGGAAGCACAATCCAAGTTCTTGGGGCACTGTTCCCTCATTAGCCATTCTCCAAAGAACAAACTGACAGTAATGGATTTAGCATTCCCAAGATATGCTGAGTGTACTTCACTGCTATACTAGCCACTTCTTCACCGAAAATCCTGTCATTTATTTGGAGAAGGAAGTATCTGTGTGTCCCTGTTCAGCTTGAAGGAGTTCATCCCCATATGTGACTTCATTATGAGAATTTTAATTTTAAAGAGGCAAAAGTAACTAAACCTGGCTCTGCCTGCCATAAAATCCAGAGATGAAAAACACATCAAGAATGAAATCAACTTTGCAGTTGTGAATGAGGCTTTAGGTCAATTCTTCACACAGGATGCATGTTCAGCTCACCACACAGTCATTTCCAAGACCTTCTGGGTTACCCTTGTCTTTCAGAAATACTGTCAACTATCAAAAAGAAAACGAACTCACAGGCTACCAGGAACATTGAAAGATTCATTACCTTCACAAAGGCACTCACTTGCATTCTTCAAAGGGAAAGGACCAGGGAGGAACCACGTGCAGGAAACTGGGGGAGCAGATATTCCCTGACCCTCATAGATTAAAAAAAAGGAAGAAAAAAGAAAAGGCCATAGTTGGGAAGTCAATCTTTTCAGCCACAAAAGACTTGTATGTACTGACAGACATAGCACCTGTGTGGACATTGGTCCTCATGCTCACCCTTTTTACAGGTATCCACAATATTTAGTTAAGTGCTGAAATGACATTAAAAGCATTATGCACTTTTTTTATTTTTCCAAGCATTATTTTTCCCATGGCTCCTTGTGTCATTGTCTGAAAAGACTGATTTCATCCTTCCCATCAAAAGACCTGATCTGCTTCTACTATACAAGGAATCAAAAAAAGTCATACTGCAATGAACACTTATGGTTACAGGTGCGTTTCAGTAACTGTTCTGGATCACACTCTGTCTTTGACTTTTAATTAATAAATAAACACCACTCAATTATTTTTTGCTATTTATTACTTGCCACTCTATGAAGAATAAAATTTGGAAAGCCTCAGACATAGTGACTGAGCTTTTGGGAGAGGAGACAGGCTGGAAGACAGTATCTCGTACAATTGCCTTATAGAATTAACCATGACTTCAATTTATCCCCTTGTTCAGCCTACATGTTTGACTTCCAGTGGATCTTGTGGCAGTTCCATGTTTCTGCACTGGGGATACAACATCTGCCCAGCAACAGCAGCTTCTTCTTCTTGAAGGGTCACAGCTTGGAGGATCCCTTCAAGGCCATAACCCTCACAGTCTTGGAAAGACTTCTAACTTTGTCAGTCCTCATGCCCACAGACCCCAAGACAAAAGTGTTATTTCACAAAGCCTGTGTCATATCCCTGTCTTTATCTCCCTCCACAGCTGCATCTCATCCCACCAGCCACCTAATGGCCCATTCTTGATTACAGTCATATCCCATTTCTAGTAATGAGCATTTGTAGACTAGCCAGCCATGATATCACTGAAGATTAGCATCTCATATAGAAAGCATCAGAAGCCAGTGCCTGGAAAAATGAAAACCAGTTGTCCATCTATCTAAAACATAAAGAACAAGTGGAGAGAAACAGAAAAAACACCAGCTGCACTGGCTGGACCGAGTCATTACTGAGTCCTCAGCCATCAGCACCAATTGAAAGGTTTGATTCACCATAAAGAAGGATAAAAATCCAGTTCACCTCCAGTGAAAACAGTAGTGAAATTATTATGATAAAACAGAGACAAGATATAGCCCTCTGTCATAGAGCAAGTGTCCTGCAACCCCAGCAACTTCCATTCCAATAAGGTAAGCCCAGAACTATACAGAATGCAGTCCCATCCGTCAGTTGTTGCACTAGTGATGTTTCACTGCCAGGCATGACTTTTAAAACTCTGACCTGCACCTGAAAGCTTAGATGTAAATACTGACCTCTTAAATGAGAGGACATGTTATCCTACTCCAGCAGTTACACTGCAATAACCATCTTTGTGATGTCTCACCTTGATCAGAAACCATTGCTCAAGGCCCAGAAAGAAAGTGACACAGAAAGCTTCACCTACTGCAAGTTTTACAAGACTCGTCTGCTTAGAAGCAAACTAATAAAACCAACATGAACACACAGCAGGTAATTCTAATTTTAAGTGTTTCTTTTGACATCATAAATTATCTTCAACTCTGTCATTTCTACAGGCGTTTCCAGAGAAAGACAAATGCCTTTCAAAAGCATTTTCATATGGCTTTCCTTTTCTATTCACAGCAAAACACATAACACAGAAGGCAGAGATCTCTTTGGGGTCCTACTGATAACATGTGCAAAGCTGACATCCCTTACATTCCTGTTTCCTTTGATTTTACTCCCTAGTCTAAACCATCTTGATGCCTAAACCTGCTCCAAGCATCTGTTGCAACCTGGATTTGCCTCTGTTTCCTCAGATGCCAAAGCAAATAATACTATTGCTCTCCTGTAAAAAGAGATGTTTGAAGACCAGCAGAAGAGTCCCCAGGCCCACAAACGCACTCAGTCACCATCGTCACCAGGATAGATGACAGTAAAGCAGGTAAATTCTTTCCCTGGAAAACCCTTCCAGGCACAGCTGTGAAGCCTCTTTATGTCATATACAAACAGATTCATCTTTCTCAATACTGTGCACTGCCACCCTGCTCCTGTAAGCCAAGGTAACGCAAGGAGAGAAAAGGGGGACAAAAGGCAACATGTCCAAATTCCTTTGGTATAAAGATCAAACTTACAACCAAGAGAAACCTCATGAGACAGTCACATGTCTTACAGCACCCATTTCTAAGGGAACCAAAAGGCTGATTAGCCTCTAGATTTAACCCACGGACACCATGAGTTGATTCTGACTCCTGCTCTTTGTCCTACTTCCCCATAAAAATGCAGGGAAACACCATTTCTTTCTCTCCTTCTATGCAGGTCATTGTTAACACTCCCAGTCTGGAGCTCCTCCTCTGGTGTGTCAGCACACAGGGGGCTGGAAAAGCAGTGACAGAGGTTCATCCATGTGGGAATAAAGACCAGGAGAGAAAGTACAGCGGTGTGCCAGCAAACAGCAGGTAAGAAATGCTACCTGGAATTGCATCCCCAGGAATCTCCAGGAATTGAAATCAAAGCCTGTTATTAATCCAGCTAGACATCAAGACTCAGTAGCTGGAGTAAATCAGATTAAACTCATACTATATCAGTGGCTAGAAGCCAGAAAGGTCTTTTGGATTATAACCCAGAGGATGCAAATAAAAAATAAAATTTAAAAAAACCCAAACAAACAAACTGCAAAACAAAACAGGAGACAAGAAATATCAGGTGAATGTGACTACTGTAATAACATCCTTTGAGATATAAAGTGAGAAGAAGAACTTGGTTATTTCTTAGTCTGGGGGCTATAGTAGTGGCAGAGCAAGCAGCCCAAGCAGCCCATTTCACACCCACCCTCCCAGCATGGGATGGGACACACCTTTGCAGAGATTAAAAACAGGTTTTCAAGGGTTAAAAGCAACTCTCTTTGCCACAGGGAGTTTTGCAAAGCACAGGACAAGTAAATAAAATGGAACTTAAAATCTCACAGCAGAACAAGAGAGAAGAAAGAAACACTAGATTATCTGGGGGAGCTAAGTTCTAGCTTCAATTCTCAGAAGTTGCTGAGAAGCCAAGCAGAGTGACACGCTGACAAAGTGACTAAGAAGCCCATCCCTCCCCACCCTGACCACCACACTCAGCACCCTGCGAGCACAGGGAGCCCAGGGTGATGGAGCTGAGATAAGAAACTGCTAAATGCTCCTTACCTGCCCTGGCCTTGGCTCTGGTGTTTGCCAAACCTCTTTGCAAAACCAAATACAAAAGAGAACAAAATAAATAAAGCAGAAAGAAAAAAAAAATATGTTTTTAAAAGCCACAGACAAAACAACCAACAATCAAACAAGCACAAAAAACCCCAATACCACGGAGGTGTTCCTTAAAAGCCAACAGCCACACACAGCAACTGCTGGCCAGGCAGGTCTTCTGTGAGATGGAGACTTAAGGCACGTTACGCTTGCCCTGCCAAGGGAGACGATTTCAGAGACTTCTTAAAAAGACAGCAATTCGGGTTAAAAAAATTGAAATAAACCAAAACGTATCAGCGCTTTAAAGGTTAACAGCTTCTGCTGAACAACATGCGTTTATCCAACCACGTCCTAGAGTAGTTTTTTCAGCCCCGAGACCAATGAGCACAGCTAAGAGGAGGGCCTTGGGATGGTGGAGAGGCTGAGTTGCCCCCTCCCCTCTGCCTTCCCTCTTCTCCACCTTCCCCCTCACTCCCCCCCTCCCTTTTTTTTTTTCTTCTTTTTTTTTTTTTTAGTTTAGTAAATTAATGCAGCAAGAAACTCCCAAGATCTGGCGAGTCCTAGCAGGGGAGAGAGGGCAGAGGGGAAATGAGATGCATTAGGAGGACACTGAGCCACTTTCTTTCTGAGCACAATGGGAGTGCTTCCCAAGAAACTTCCCCTTCGCTCCCCTCCGCTCTAGCCCTGAGCAATGGGACACCTTCCCTACAGCAGCAATAACTTATTCGGGAGGAAAATAGCCCAGGAAGCAGGAATCAACAGCAGCCAAACAGCGGGCAGGAAAACAACACAACCGGGACTGCAGCACGGCTCCACACTGACAAATTCCTGTGGATGTAATTAGGAAGACACCCTGGCTAGCAGCGGAGATTAAAGCCCTGGGTCGTTGAGGGTCGTGTGTGTCCCCCCTCCCATCCTACCCCCACCACCCTGATGGCAAACCTACACCCCCTGCGTCTCCCCCTCTCGCCAGCCTGATGTCCGGAGCGAGATCCCGCTGAAGGGAGATTTCGGTGCGGGAAGCCTGGTCCTCCGGCCCCGAGCATCACTGCAGTGGCGGTGGCGGGGGCACAGGCGGAGAGGAGGGACGAGCCAAGGCAGCGCCGGAGCGGAGCCGCCGGCCGCTCGGCAGCCGCCCGCGGAGCGCCGCGCACCGCCGCTCTCCAGGGTGCTGATCGGGGCGACCGTCAGGAGCTGTCCGGGGTGCTGAGCGGAGCCCTACCCTCCACCCCGCTACTATCCCGGGTGCTTCCCCCGGCCTTCCCCCTGCCCAGCCTGCCCCGGGAGGGGTGGCTCGCTTCCCCTACCGATTCTCCCCAAGTGCCGGGTTACTTTATTGGCCAATCCCCACCGGCCCACCCCTCCCGGAGTACAAAAAAAAAAAAAACAAACCCCAAAACAAAACCAACCAACAAAACAACGAGAGCTGGAAAAATGTGCAACGTCAACGCGCTCGGAGTCTACGTGTGGGAGACGATCGTTTTCTTCAGGTAAGGCTCGGCTTTACGGGAGGAGTGTGCGCGCACCGGGCTGGGCTGTCGTGCCCACCCCAAGCTCGGGGCACAGCCCCCCCGCCCCAGGCACAGCCTCAGCCTTAGGACAGACAGCTCGCGTGGCTTTTCTCGGAATGCCTTTTCGCCTGCTCTCGGTTCCCCGAGCTTGGTTTTCCCGGCACAGCCCCGGGCTCGGGACTTTTCCGCGGTTTGGGGAGTTACTCCGTTTAATTAGCACCGCAATCTCGCTAAACCGCAGTGCTGAAAACACCGGCCCCGGCTGGTTGCAAAGTGACAACTAGTGGCGGCTGGGAATGCTGCACTTCAATTTGCCCGGGTAAATATCCCCACCTCGCCCCCTCCTCATGCTCAGATTGCAGGTTAAGGTGAGTTCCGTGGGATGCTTTCACTGCTTAGCGAGGTTATCTAGCGAAATCTTGGGACTGCTCTTCAGGGAGGGCTCACCTCACCTCCTCAGCTCGCTCTGTCTAAAGTCACTGAAAACGAAGAAATAACCACCTTCCTTCCCAACTTTTTCTTCTTTCTTATTGTTTTCAAGATCTTTCCCTTGCAGGAGTTAAATGAAAGTCAAAGAGAACGTGGAGAGCTGTGTACAATTGTATCAGTTATTGACCAGGGGTATCTTGACTATCTTAGATGTGCTCAGTTTCCCATTAAGGTTAAGCTAGGAGAAGGAACAGTTTTAATCTAAAGGAATTGTTTCTGGTCCACCTCTCCTTGTAGTGTTATATTAAATGGAGATAAAAATACTGTAAGGTAGAAGCATAATTTCTGTATTTGCATAAACAATGCAGCCTGCTGTAGCAAGTGATAGATGCCAGATATACACCATTTAAAACAAACAAACAACACAACAAAAGCCCTTCTTTCATGACCTGAGCTTCTTCATCAGTCTTAGCCTTCATTTCAGTTGCATGGCTCTTACTTCTGCATTTCACCGAAGTCTCAGCTCATAGTTTAGCATGAAAGAACAGACATTATTTACATATACATCACTGGTGTAATACGTATTATTTTAATCAACCACAGCAGCAGACCTGCTGATACTGCCCAGACTTTTCCAGCTAGCAGTCTCTTTCCTTTTGAAGACTAGAGTATTTCCAGGCATAAAAATTGGGATATTTTCCCTTTTTCTGTAACGCCACAGAAAATCAAAAGACAGAAAGACTAGAACACCAGGTAAACCGATGAAGAAGTTTTAGAAAGAACTTAAATCACTGATATCTGAAAAGCAATGCACAACATCCAGCACTTCAGAGCCATCCTCTCTCATCTTATTTTGTCACAAGCAGATAGCAGCACTACACAATATAGCTGGGCAGACTATTTGACATACATATGCTTCCTCTAAACTCACTAGTTAAACAATTTCAAAGCACAGAGATTAAAAATAGAACCAACAAGATTAAACACCACAAATGCTTTGGAATGCTGTCCGTAAATAAGCTAGAAGGGAAAAGGAAAATAAAGAGCATCTCTAGGCTTTAATTTAGTCTGGCATTAAGGCATCTGACCAGCTCTCCTCTGAAATGCCTAAACAAGTGGAATTGATACATACTTGCCTTGCTGAGTCTGTCCTGTGATGCACACTTATGCATCACACAACACATGTGAGCACTTACAGGTTCTCAACACATCGATTAAAGTCCTGAGCATTCAGAACCTTGGCAAACCAGTCCCTTCAGGTCCCAATGTAAATGTTTATACTGTTATAAACTATATGCATATACATACAAGTGCTATAGGTGATTGTCATTTTGCATGCAAAAGGTGTTTCTGGAAGTCTACATTTCCTAAAATTAATATCTAAGGATATTTGAAAATATTTAATTAGAGAGATGTTGAAATTGTTTTATGCACTGCAATAGTTCTCCAAATTATTAAAAAAAAAAAACCCAAACCCTTCAGTAGTCCATGCTCAGAACTGACTCAAAGCAATGTTTTTCTACCACCCTCCCAGTGTCTGTGTCCCCTGTCCCCCCACCCTAGTTTATGCTATGTGCTATGTGTTCAATTTATTAAAGACCAAAAATCTACCAGCCTTTCTGGTCCAGGAATAAACTTCACTTACTAAAACTGAAATAACAAAGCTGTTCATTAACAGTCATTCATAAATTTAGTGTGCCTATTACTCCAGCACTCAGTCAGACATAATGTTTAAAGAACCCAGAAGCTGATAATCCAATAATCCGTAATAGAAGTATGCATTGCTTTAAATTACAGGGTGTACCACACATTGCTGTTAGCCTGTCAGAAATATTCTGGAAAGAGGATCCATTATATGTTAGCAGACACACCACAAAAATAGAGTGAAATCCAAAGTTTTAAAGGAAAATTAGATATAGCCAATAGAGGAAATAAGAGGAGATCTGTTGCTTAACAGAAACGTCCTTTACCAGGCTTTTTAAAAGCAAGACCCTGTGGGAAACAGTAACAGCTGGTATGTGAATGCAAACATTATGGTATTGCCAAGATGATATTTGTTTCTGTTACAGTTGGGGTGTTTTAGAAGGAATTTGCAATAAGCAGCTTATCCTGACATGCCTTTCTTTATGGAAGAGCATTTCCCATTTCACTACCTGCCTTCTCAGACTGCAGTCACTTAGCTGTGACTAAGACATTTACCGAGAACCTGGGTAGATGCAGGGATGGGAACTGGGTTGGAGCAAGAGACAAAGAGGGTCTTCTGGCAGATAGACTGCTTGGCCAACTTTTCCTTACATGTCTCTGCAAGGCAAAAGTGCTATTTCTTGAAAATAAAAATAGGTTGGAGAATATTCACACAGGGACTTCCAGACGTCCTGCCTATATCTGTGGAGCTGTACACAAATGTTCTCCCAAAGTCTGACCACGTAACACTGCGTGTTCATGCCCTGGTTCAGTTGTAAACTCCTTCATGCAGAACAAAAAGCTGCACCTACCCTGGGGTGATCTTGCCTGGACTCTGTTGTATCAATGCATTTTAATAGCTGTAGTGGTCCAGGAGCACCACTGCCTAAGCCTGCGGGTAGGAATACACCTTATACAAGTTCAGAGACAAAAGATAGCTTAAAACTGGCACCTTACTCAACTGGACACTGTCTTGTGAGGCTCTGAAATTACTTGGGCCTGATTCTTGTCTTAATTGCACCTCAGGAATCAGCAGCATGACCTTCACTGAGTCAAGAGCAGAGTTGGCCCCTTCTGAACAGCAATCTGCTGTTCAGCAATCAGCTAGCAGGAGTGATTCGAGGCTACTGCTCCTAGTGATCCACAGGCTAAAAGTTGCTGCCAGCCAGTGCCTATTGCATTGCTCTGACCAGCGTTTTTGTGTTTCCTCCTGTCAGAAACTGAACGCTCAGGTTCCAGTTTTTAAAACAGTTAAGAAGAGGCCGTTGTGAATATGATGCCTCTTTGTAGAGAGACACTTTTTCCTAAAACAGGCTTGGCAGGTGAAGCAGGTGATTTGAGACTTGCTGATTTCAGCCCCTTGAAATAAAAGGAAAATAAAATAAAGGGAAAGACAGGGAAAGGAAGGACAGAGGAACACAGGTGTTATCTCCAAACCTTCTGCTGTAGCTCTGCAGTGCTAGATAGCATTACAGAGGTATCTGAAAAAGAAGCGCTAACCAGAGACTTCCAGAGCCACAAGCTAAGCAATGTAGCAGATATTCTCAGAGTATTTTCCTCACGCTATCTAAAATCCACTAGAAATGGTGCCTTATGACCTGTTGTGCCTCTGCTGAGCCTGTCAGCTGCTCCAGGAAATAAAAATGATTTAGCAAAGACTCGGACTAGATGGCTGTAAGGACACTCTTTAGCTTCTTTGGTCTGCAACCTATAATAGCCCCATTAGAGACCCTGCTAAAAGGGTTACGTATTCAAGGTTTGAAAATGTGATGAGGCAGACAATTCTACCTAGAAACCCTTGTAAATCATCCCACAAAAGAAAGATTAATTTGGTGTCATCCCAGTAGAAGCACAAAATGTTTGGGATCCTGCCTTCTGCAGGGGCTTCACACACCCCTCCACCCACCCAGAGCAATTTGCTTGTGTTTTAGGCAGTTAAAACAAATCAGCATAAATTACACACAACTTTTTCTAACACAGTCTAATCTTAACCTTCCTCTCCAAGCAGCTGTCAAACAACTCTGATCAGAACTAAAGAAAGGCTCGACAATCATCCAGGTAAAAAACATTTCCCCCTTTGTTTATGTTGGGCATAAGGAGCAGGAAAACTATAATCACCTTGCTTAACAAAAATATGACAAAAAAACCTGCTTTTTCCTCCACTAATAAAATAGCCTTTGTTTCTGAGGCTCTGGTGCATAGACCAGCTGTCCACCTTGACTCCTGCTGCACGTTGCCCTACACTACTGCAGCAGGTCCTGCTGGCAGAACACATATATTGTTCAAATACCTGAAGGGAGCTGCTTCTGGAAAGAGATCAGTATGGGGAGGGAAAGGTAGGATCCTGCCCTTCCATGTAAGGGCATTACATCATATCAATTGTCAATAGTGACTTCTATCAAAAACAAAGCAGGTGAATTTGGTCTTCCCTTATTCCTCATCTCCTACGAAAGAGGAGTCAGAGACCCTCATGTAGGAATCAAGTCAGTAGCTAGACCCTCTGACTCGGTTTTAAGCATCTCATTTAATTGCACAGACTAAAGGCTCAGAAGTCCATTCTGCTACTGACCAAGTGATTCAAGTTAAAAAGGAAACCACTTGTAAAGCAACAGCACCCTGCAGTTCCCCTCTTCTTGGGCAAACACTTTCTTTGTCAGCTTATGAAAGTCATCTCACCAAATCCCCATGAGCTGGACTGGATAAAAAAACCCCAGATCCCAGCATCTGAATTAAGATGTTAATCAATGTCCAAAATTAAATTACTTGATTATTCCAGCACTAACCAGTGATCATTCATCTGTGATAGAAAACCAGCAGAGAAGTCTGTTCTCATTTCATTCTAGCACGCAGGTTAAAAGGGCTCTCCAAATTTCAGCATTGGGAACAAGGTGTCAGGCAGCTTAATGAATACAATTGCTATTTAGGTACCAATGAAAGACAAGGGGTTTAAAAAAAAAATAAGTCGTGCTTTAAAACGTACAGCATCCCAATCCAAACCACAACATTTAAATAATTCAATTCATCCAAATCTATTCATTGTCTTTTACTTGCTCATTTTCTGTAACCTAGAGCTTTTCTGAGAAGCTCAAAGTGACTAGTGTTAAGACGACACATAGAAGTCAAAATGCATTATCAGCCTATCTTTTATTTGCCTGTATCAGCTCTCTCTGTTCTGGCACATTAAATCAGGGTTTCACTATTTCCAGTAAATTACCCTTTTGATTTGCTATCGTTACCTTGCATACTTTCTGTTGACCTTTGTCCATCAGCAAGAATACAATGATTTCTATTCTTATGAAGTCAAGTTACACTGGTGCACCTCACACCTTTCAAGAAAAATGGCTTTATCATAGTCTTTCACACGCTAAAAATTGTCTTTCTGGCATACCCTCCCCATTGTACCTCGATTCAATTTCTTGGTTAATGGAAGAAAAAAAATTCCAAGCCCTATTGATAATTTCATCTAAGAAAAACCAAACAATTTGGGATAAATGAAACAAAAAGGCAGGAGTGAGACAAGCAGGAATTCTTCCTGCTGCTCCAGCGTACAGCACCAGAAGGATCGTTAGCATCCATGACCAGACAACTCAACATCAGGCTGTCTGGCTGCTGACTTGCACAGTCCAGAAAAGAGCAACTTTTGCATTGGACTTGGTATAATAAAATACTACTAATTCAGCAGATCAGTTCCCTTTAAGGAAGCAGAAATCAAAAATAAAGCAAAATCCCCCTTTCCTTTGTTTCTCTCACCCTTCCCCCAAATTACCCGAACAATTTACATTTGTGTTTACAAAGCCAGACAAAAGAGACCACCTCCCCTCAAGGGAAATTAGTTACATTGGTATTTCCTTAGCCAAGATGATTGGTCGGTGCAAAGTGATGTAGTCCCTGTAACCTCTTGGGAAGCTGCTGATACGCTCTACCTGCTCCGGTCCTGGAGCTCTGCATGCTTTGATCCCGCTGGTACTATAGATCAGCTACACACCTCCAAGCTGCTCCTAAATCTCTATTGATGCTTCAAAAGACTGATGCACAGAAACAAAACAAAAAAAGATTTATGGCTTTTGTCCCCTCAGTAAAGGCCAAAGCACAGAGTGAGCCTGCAGAGAACAGAAATAGATAGAGACAGATGCACCCGTCATTTACACGCGCTGAGCGCTCCCCATTATGCAGACAATTATTTCATCCATATAATGCACCATGGTAAGCTGCTGATTTGGGGAACTGCACCACATCTGGCTGGTACAGAGGCACAGTTGGCATCCTGTAAATACATCTCTGCTGGATCTAAGTGCTAGCTGAGAAAAAGCAGGAGAAATCTTAATTTACCAAACCCCACGAAATTTGGATTTTTGAGAGGGAGGAAGAAACCAAAAACCACACTTCTGCACCTGCTTTCCTTTTGAATTCTCCCTCTTCATCTTTCTACTGTGGCTCACAGCCTGCTATGATGAAAAGCCCAAAAGAAAAAGCCCCAAAAAGGCAAATGCCTCAGCAGACAACCAGGGAACTCTCTTGTTTTTATCAGCACCTCATTGCAAGGGTGGGAAAAGAGGGGGGAAAAAAATCCTACCAAGAGGTTGCCAAGACAAGGAGTGTCGCAGGCATGGAACAGCAGGGCTTGCAGTACAATCAATCATCCCACACGCTGCCTTGAGACGAGCGCTGCCGACAGCGGCTCCCCCCGCACGCCTGCCCTGTGAGCAATGCCTGCCCCTACCGCCTCTCGCCCAGAATACGGATCCTGCCTCTCAGACCCAGCAGGGCTGGAGCAAACACACCAGTCAATAAGTAGCCACAGAAGTGGGATCAGTGGTGGATTGGACCACTATGACATACGTCTGGTTCGGCAGCAAAACGCAGCCAAGCCAGGGATTATGCAGAAGATCCAAGTAAATTCATCACTTCTCACTTTTAACCAATTTCCTTTCATTTTTATTAATTTTTAAAAAAAAATTCAGATGATGTAAGTAAAAAGATGCTTTGTACAAAGCTTCAAGCACAGGCTCCTCCCCCCCTCCTCTTATGGATGAGGTATAAAACCTGAAAGTGTGTGAGGGTCAGCTGCTACCAGCACCCTTTAAAAACATCCTCAGCTCCAAATGTCCTTGTTGGTGCCAAGAGCCCCTGCACAAGGTGGGTCGAGTTCCCCACTACAGCAGGATCTGTGCACCACATGTGTCACTGCAGTTGGGTTTAGGGAAGCAAGATGCTCTGAATTCCTGGGTGAGGCAGCCTTTTCTTACCTTGCAAGAACTGCAGAGACAGGCTGTGGATGAAAAAAGTGACTTTTCATGGGGTGTCTTTATAGTCCTGTCTTTGTTCACTCCCAGTGTTTTTGCCTCTGGAAGCACTGCTGAGCAGGGCAACGATTCCTAGCATATCCACACACACACACAGAGATCTTTCCTCTGCACCAGAGCTCCCAAGATCTGATTTACAAAGCAAAGCGTGCACCTTCCACCTGCCACCCCACGTGCCTGAGAATCACAAGCATCCTCCAGCTTCCAGCCCCATCCATCACACCCTGACACAGAGCTATGGGCTTAGAAATCATCTCCAAGCAGCATGGCTGACAAAGTACAAGCCTTACCACACAGAGCCTGCTCTCCTGCACCAACACAGGTCCTGCAGCACTGCCAGGGAGCTAAAGAGACCAAAGTCAGGGGGCAGCCAGGAGGGGAGGAGAAGACCTCCCTTGGGCAGGGGACCCAGCACTTAGCTATTCGTTCCAGAAGTTACAGTTCATAAATAAACTGATAAATCACACCAGGAATCACAGGCAGCACAGAGGGAGCTCTCACCTCCCGCAGAGTATTTGCGTTGCAATGACAACAACTGGTTCTATCAGAAAATGTCAAAATGAGCTCTCTTGTCACACAACTCGTTTTACACAGCACTGAGCACACGCATCAGAGCACCCTGGTTCTACTGTGGGACCCACAGTTTTGTAGGGAGGCTAATTCATGTTTGTTCAGGAGGCCTTTTCAAACCATCTATAGCAGAAAGTTGCAGAAGATAAAACCCACCACCACCCTGCACCACATGCTGGATCTTTTTTCAGACAACTCTATTCAGATCACCTCTGATTTATCAAAAAAGGAAGAAAAAGTAGTTACAATATTCCCACCCAGTCTTAACAAGCAGCATAAATCCTTAAACTTAAAACTAATTTTTCAAAAGCTGCCATAACATTTGAACTGATGAAAAAGCAACTGAGAGTGCGACTGCAGAGCTATAGATAGAAGAGCATCTGCAATTTCTTGTAATTCTCTGACACTTGTTTGGGCTGTGATCTAAAAACCTTCTGACGTCAATTGAGGTTCCCACCACAGCTCTCCATCCAAACACGAAATCAAGAGCATATCAGCAAAGAGATTATTGTTACCTAGAACACAAAGCCTCGTTGTGTAAAGACATTTCCCCCCCCCCGCTTTATTTGCTGCATTCAAGAAGGTTGTTTACATATAACTCTAAATATCTGAGTAGCCCCCCTGACTTTAAAGGGAATATTCAGTGTGTGTGAAGCTAGTTACATGCTTTTGTCTTTGCAGGGATTTTTTTTTCCCCCTTTGTTTTTTTTTCCTTTGTTTTTTTACCCCATGATAAATGCAATTATGACTTTTTTCATTAATCCCTTCAGTACATGCACACTCAAGAGTCAGCGCTGGTGTCTGCTGATTTATCTCACAAGTGATTAAAACCTGAGCATTGGCTTGTACTTCTCCATCGTTTGAGTTCTGTTTTGAAACCTGTCTCAGCAGCTTAGGATCATACGTCTCCAGAAAGTCACTACTTGTGCTCCAAGACCTGTAGACCCTTCTGGAAGAGTGATTAGTTGAAAACATCACTGGAAAGAATGCCTCTGGCTTCAAAACTGAATTCAACACACACTTTTCTTTTTTTAATATGCAATATCAAGAGTGACTCTGCAGCATATAAGAGTTTGAACAACAATCCTCCTGAGAGGGGGGATCTTGCATGCCCCTGAGCACTATTCCCATGAAACGTGTTGGTCTCCCTGTGCTCTTCCTATCAACTATACACAATGTGCAGATTCCTCCACCCACCCCAGCTGGTTGTCTAGCCATTTATTATTTTCTTATTGCTCTGTCCAGGCAACATCAGCAATTGTTCTGAGTGCTGGTGTCTTTCCATGAAGTTAATCAGTGTAATTGGGATGTTTTATAGTTCTAGACAGAGTGTTTTGCCATATGGAGTAGGAGCCAATGGCTGCAGGAACGTGGCAGTAGGACAGAGAGACATTTGACTGCTGTAGTCTGAAGAGATTTTTTTTTTCAATCCAGTAAGGTTGTCGCAGTTTTCCCTGGATGGGAATGATTAGAGAGGGTTAATTCCCTGAGGAAAGTGCCTCCCAGCTCCTCTCCTGCTATAGAGCCAGAGAGACCAGTGATAAGGTGGTGTGCAGAAGCTTTGAGAGTGTTCAGGGATGTCTGGGTTAAAACTTTAACTGATTACAGCCTGTGAGTACTGCAATGCAGTTACTGCCGGTGCAAAAGCTGAACTTGCTTTAAACAGCTCAGAGTAACAGAGCACAAACATCCAGGACAGAGGTAGCAACACCTTACAAGCCTACTTTTTCCTTCCCATCACCTTCTTCCCCCATGAAGAGGGATAAATAACAGCTTGTTGCCCAATTCTTACTCGGAGTGAAGTCTCTTTTCTCAGAGGTTCTTGAACTCTGTATTTCACCAGTCTCACCATACACAACTATTTTTTTGTCCTGGCCAAATATCCATGCCCATTCCATGCTTCTGTCACAAACTCTCAGCTGAATTAAGCGAACAACCAAGTCCAAACTTCCTCCCCACCTCTAAAAATTAACTTTGCAAATTCACCCCATAGCACACCCCACGTCCATACTGCACAGACTGTAACCCTCAGCAGTTGAGCATGACCACATGGATTTGTCCTGGGTTTGGCTGGGTCAGAGTTAAGTCATCCTACTAGCAGCTGGCATAGTGCTGGGTTTTGAATTTAGGATGAGAACAATGTTGATAACACGCTGATATTTAATTGCTGCCAAGCAGTCAAGGACTTTTTAGCTTCTTGTACTGGCCTGCCAAGGAGAAGGCAGGGAGCACACAAGAAATTGGGAGAGGACATGGCCAGGACAGCTGATGCAAGCTGTCCAAAGGGATATTCCATACCATATGATGTCATGCTCTGTATGTAACCAGGGGAGTTGGCTGGAAGGCATATGGCTCAGGAACTAGCTGATCATCGATTCCAGGTGGTGAGCAATTGTGCTTTGCATCGCTTGTCTTGCATATTATTTAATTATTCTCTTTATTTTCTGTCTATTAAACTGTCTTTATCCCAACCCACAAGTTTTACCTTTTTCTTTTCAATTCTTTTCCCCCATCCTACTATAGGGTGGTAGCACACAAGTGGCTGTGTGGTTGGTTGAGATGCTTGCAGGGTTAAACTGCAACAGGATTGCAATTAGTACTGGGCAACCAGCACATTTAACTCGGAGCTCCTTCTATTCTACACCATGCCAGGCTACAAATACAGCATCAGGGCTCTCCTGTCCCCATACTCCTCTATTCTTCTTTTATCCTGCCCACCTCTACTGCTGTAGGCCAGGAATTCAGACAACGTGACAGAGAAAAACATGCAGACAATGAGTTTCATCCTTTTTAATTGAATTGCATATCAATATTGATTGTGCTATTCATTTTGATAGTAAATCTAATCATTAAAAGAAGTCTGCTTGCAGTCTCTGCCAAGCCTTCCCAGGCCAGCGTCTGGCAGCATTTCCCTCAAGATAACATGTTGACGTGCAGTCAGAAATAACACTCTGGGTACAGAGTTTCAGGCCACCCCTTTTTGCTTTTCACCAGGAAAAACTCTCATCTGTCCCTTCTCCTCCTCCCTCCAGTTCCTAAGAACAAGATGGGGATGGGCAGCCCCAGCATCCCCAGCATCAGCAGAGCCTGAACACAGGCTGGGCTCTGCTGAGCTCCAGTCCGTGCTCAGGGGCCTCTGTGCCCAAGAGGTACCATCTCAGGGACATGGAGATGGTTCTGGAAACCCAGGCAGGCAGAGCAGGGTGAGAGTCACCATGGATAATACTAGTTAATCAGGGATGACATGATGTGTTTCTGTACCCAACCATTTCCCCCCCCTCTACTCTGCCCTAGTCAGGCCCCACCTGGAGTACTGTATCCAGTTCTGCGCTCCATGGTACAAAAAAGACAGGGATTTTCTGGAGAGAGTCCAGCAGAGGGACATGAAGATGATTAAGGGCCTGGAGCATCTCCCCTATGAGGAAAGGCTGAGCGACCTGGGGCTGTTCAGCCTGGAGAAAAGATGACTGAGAGGGGATCTGATCAATGGTTATAAATATCTGAAGGGTGGGACACAAGGGGAAATGACCAGCCCCTTTTCAGTGTCTGTGGGGACAGGACAAGGGGCAATGGCCTCAAGTTGGAGCACAGGGAGTTCCACACCAATACACAGAAGAACTTCTTCCCAGTGAAGGTGAGAGAGCCCTGGGACAGGCTGCCCAGGGTGGTGTGGATTCTCCTTCTCTGGAGATATTCAAGACCCATCTGGATGCCTCCCTGTGTGACTTGTCCTAGGGACCCTGCTTTGGCAGGGGGGTTGGACCTGATGATCTCTGGAGGTCCCTTCCAACCCCTACAGTTCTGCAAATCCAGTGTTGCCTTTCTGAGTGCACCTCCCAGCATCAGTAAAACCCAACTCCCAGTGCTGGAGTCAATAAAACTAACCCAATGAATTCCCCTGTGCCTCTAAGCCCCCACACTGCTCTAGAAAGGTCAGGCTTTGAAGGTAACGCAGGAAACAGTTGGGTCACCTCAGCCTGCCTCAAAGATCTGACAGACATTCCTTTCCCCTGGGATACCAACTTGGAGAAAACATCACATTTGAAGGACACGTGTGAGCCAGCTCACCAGAACACTACATTGCATCTCAAAAATAATCAAACCAACCACTTCAGAAACCTTTGCAGAGCAGCACTGGGGTAAACAATCACATATCTTCTATTTCCCCAACCTGCAGAGTTCAACCAGAGAAGTAACTCCAGTGCCATTCTCTGGAGCCACTGGGGCTGCACCAGTTTACCTTCACAGGGACCTGAGCCTTCCACACTGTGCAGAGAAACATTTCCTCTGTAAACACTCGCTTTGCAACAGTTTGTGCTTCTGCTGCCAGGCATTATATTTTACCCTCAGAATTAATGATTAACAATTAAATTATTTGACAGGGGAATAGAGGCCCTGTGCTAATTAAATTCCTGCATCTCTCCTCTTTGCAAACAAAAAAAAGAAAAAATTATATTTCTCAGTATCAGCATTCAATTAGAACAGGGCAGTTTGCAGTGTTGGACTTAGATGGACAACCATGGCCACAGCCAAAAAAAACCCAATGTGAAAATATTGCACAAGGGCCACACAAAGTCCGAAGGGAGGAGGGAACAGTCAACCAGGGAGCTGGGAACCAAGCAGGCTGACATGTCCAGATTTTCTAAACCAAATAACTTTTAAGATGATACCATCTGCTTAGCTGAGAAAATAACACAGACAGGGCAAGCAGCACCTGTATAGGCTGGGGGAAACCAGCAATAGGTGTCCTGCAATGCTTGCCTGCTCCATTTTCAAGGAATTCATTTCTTGGTATCCTGAGCTGCTTGGCTGTTCACCTCCACCAGGTTTCACCTTCACATACCTGCTGGTGGGCCAGACCTCATAGGGCCTTGGTAGTATCTGTTTGAATGCCAGAACTAACATCACAAGTGATTATGACTTCAAAGAGATCCTTTCCATTGTTGTTGCTGTGATGATGCCTGGTGGCACTCTAAGCCAGATCCACTGGGCATTACACCAGTGCAAATAAGATAAGCATCTGTCTGGCTGCTATTAAAATGCACCAAGACACCCTTGGCTCAGACACCATTCTTGCACCAATGCAATCAGCATCTTCCATATTCATTGTTTTGGGCTTTTTTAATGTTTTGACACTTCCTGTTTATTTGGAGAATAAATTTTCTCTCTGAACACCACCACAACCTACCCTAATTTTCTGATACTCTTCCATTGTCAATAATTTAAATAATTTTGCAGTTTTCCTCTCATTGTCTTTGCTAGGCCAGGAGACCAGCAGTCCTGCAGGACTTCCCAGGCTGTGTTAGATGCCATCCACCCCTCCAAAGCATGGTGGGGTGGGACAGCCTCTCTAGCTCCCAAGGCTGTTTTCTACTATTACTTCTGAGCTAAAGAGTAGACATCTCCCTGCTGCCCATCAAGGCTGCTGCTGGAAAGCTTTTGCTGTTCCCTTGTCCCCTGCTTTCATGCCTTTTCTCATCAGGTCTAGAGGGGAAGTTGTCACCAGCTAGTTTTAGGAAAACATTTAGTAATTAAAAAGAAACTAGAAGAAATTTGGAGTGCATTGTTCCTAGGTCACCTGGGTAACACCTAAGAACAACCTAACAGAGGTTCTAAAACACTGACCAGAAAGGACAAAACCACGTTTAAGAGTTTCATCACATCCTCAAAGATGCTCACAAGAAACTCCTAGGGATGGGCACAAAGTTGCAAAAAGCAGTGGGTCTGCAAGAGGATGATCCTCTCCCAGATGCTTGTGGGGATCAGTTGTCTTGGATATACCCTTCCATGCAGGAACTAAGCCCGTGAGGTTCTTTTCCTTTCAACTTTGAAGGAGAAAGAATCAAAAAACCTGGCAGCCAGGCAACTCCAGCAGACTCCCTCCTTGGAAAGGAGCAAGCACATTCAGCATGGGCTTTCACACTGAATTTACAGGAAAGCTGAACGTTGATTTCTGGGCTTTTTCACCTCATTTT
This sequence comes from Gallinula chloropus, assembly GCF_964237585.1. NCBI lineage: Eukaryota > Metazoa > Chordata > Aves > Gruiformes > Rallidae > Gallinula > Gallinula chloropus. Next base: position 14,146,363 of record NC_140095.1, on the reverse strand, counting down.
TTAAAATGAATGCCAAGGGAAATGCAGTTTCTAATTATCTTTTTGCACTTAAAGCTTATTAGATTTGTATTGCTTCTTTGCCCCAGCCCCCTACTTTTCCACTTCCATATACTTCATCCAGCCTACAGTTAATGAGAAGAAATCAGTGTATTGCACTATCTGGCATCTTGCTGCTGAAGTGGCAGGAGTCTTTGGTTACCAAGTCATTTGCTGCTTAATTGAAATCTTTTCTCTAGACTCATTGCCATGCAGACACTCTATTGGAATGCAGTAGCCGAGCCCAGTATTGATTGTCCTCCCACTCCTAGCTTTCTTCTGAGTTTGCAAATCAATTCCACCCTGTTATTTTCCTTCTGAAAAACAAAATATTAAAAATTAAAAAACATCACCCATCCCACAAACCAATTTACCCCTAAAACACTCTGGTTTGGCTTTGCATAATTTCTTAGAGCAGAGATGAAGACGAGACAAGCGGCAGCACATGGCTATAGGAAACGTTAGATCCACAACTTGTCAGATCACTTCCAAGCATAAGTGTACATTGGACAGTTCAGATGAGGTCCAGCAAGGGAGTGGATTGTGAATATATAAAGGATGAATGAAATCCTAGTTTAAATTCCAGCTCACTTCCAGTGAGAGTCTATCTCCCCTCTTTATTGCAGAAATTAAACAATTTTTAACAGTTAATCTAGCAACAGGGAACCCTAATAGAGCTTGCAAAAGAAGCCAGGCTGCAGGTGAGTTTGCACAACTGAAAACCAAGGCTTGGCAAGACATCACTGCTAGCACTGGAGAAGTCAATGCAATACAGGCTACTACAGACTTATGATTTTTAAGTTATGGCACTCAAATCCTTATGAATCCCATTCATTTTTCAGCTTCCAGGGAAACTGGATCAAAACACTCTTGTCAAGGTCTTGTTTAGATAAGATTTGTGCCTTTGGGGTCTCAGCTCAAACTTGCATTGTATGAACAGGTCTTTGAGGGCAGGGGTCACAAAGCCATGTGTAGTCGCTGTCCCTAAAGTCTTCTGGATAGACCAGACCAAGTGTCAGTATTTAGCATTACTCTTCTGAAAAAGAGAGAGTCTGACTTCTGCAGACTCTCTGGAGACAAACAATGCAACTTCAAGGTGAGGTTTCCATGCTGAAGACCTCCATTTGTGAGGATGTATACAACTAAATATCTTGTGCCTGCTGTAAAGACACTTATGCCTCTCAGCTGCTTGGGCACAGCAGCTTCTCACAGTTCCCAGTGCCTTTGCACTTTAAAAACTCAGGGGTTTTGCAGAGGGTGAAGCACTGAGCCTGACTTCCTCCTAAGCAGCTTTCTCAGACTTGTTATACATTTGTATTGCAATATTGTCTGCAGACCTCAGCCAGCACCAGGTATTTGAATCATAGAATCACTTGGGTTGGAAGAGACCTTCAAGATTGAGTCCAACCACAGCATAACCCTGCCTAGTCCACCTCCAGACCACATCCTTAAGCACAATATCTACACACCTTTTAAATACCTCCAGGGATGGCAACTCCACCACCTCCCTGGGCAGCCTGTTCCAGTGCCTGACAACCCTTTCAGTAAAGCAGTTCTTCCTGATATCTGACCTTAATCTCCCCTGGTGCAATTTGAAACCATTTCCTCTTGTCCTATCGCTTGTTACCGGAGAGAAGAGACTGACCCCCACCTCTCCACACCCTCCTTGCAGGTAGTTGTAGAAAGTGATAAGGTCTCCCCTCAGCCTCCTTTTCTTATGACTAAGAAGCCCCAGCTCCCTCAGCAGCTCCTCACAGGACTTGTGCTCCGGTCCCTTCCCCAGCTTCATTGCCCTTCTCTAGACATGCTCCAGCATCTCAACATCCTTCTTGTAGTGAGGGACCCACAGTGTGCCCTAAAAACATTGTGTCACCTATGGGGACTTTTGTGGGGCAGGGGGTGCTAGTTTAGGTAGTTTTACACCACACTTTTATCCTGGGAACAGATCCATGTTTGAGCAGAAGCAATATATAATTGTTGAGAAGGAACTGGATACTGTCCATTCCTGCCTCAGGAACCAGACCTTCCTGCCAAATTGAGAATGAGCACCAGGGGTCACTTGTTCCCACATGGATGGCAACAACAGAGGCTTCCTAAGCCCAGATCATCACCCTAAAGACTTTGCAGGCTTTCCTGGAGTCAGAAATCACATTGCCAGCCTCAGACTTGTCTTCTACGCAAGAACAAAAATTGTTAGTTTGACTCCATCCCAGAGGCCATACAGGGCCCCAGAAGATTTCATTTCCTTTCATCCCCAGCCCAACATGACTATCATTTCAGCATCACACTCCAGGCACCTCTCAGTCCAGAGCCCGTGCTGCTGTGTTGAACTCAGACCCCTGCATTGCAGGTGCTGATAGCAAATGCTGGACCGACCAGCAAGCAGGGAACAAAAGTACATCTGTCCACTCCAGTCCCAAAGGCTCTGCAGGAGCTGTGCAATCACAGGATGCTCATTTAAGCCTCCAATTCCAGATTGTTCTGATCCTACCTGCCTTTTGGAAAACTAGTCTGTCAGAGCACTAAATACGCTCCTTGTTATTTGCCATGTAATTAAGCAGTAATTGCTGCCCAAGGCTAAGCTCAGAGTGTGTTTTTCCTGTGGAGCTCAGTGCCAGAGTTCACATTTGTAATTTAGTGGCATGCCAAGGAGCTATACCTAAACTCACAAAAGGATTTTCTCCACTCATCATCTCTCTTCTACTTTGGTGGCAGCTGGGATTCTGTATTCAGAGATGTTTGGGCTGGGCAAACAAATTAGCAGAGACCAGCCTCATTAGGAATTCACTTGGGTACCCATCCTGCCTCACAGTGGGAACGAGATGCTGACTCCTCAGTTTCTGGACCCCAAACTCTGCCCAATATGGGATGTATGCTAAAACCTATTTCTTTCTACTCAAACAGCCTGGCAGCCTCCAAAGAAGCTGAAGCAGCAGCACGATCTGCCCCCAAACCCATGTCTCCTTCGGATTTCCTGGATAAGTTGATGGGGCGAACTTCAGGATATGATGCCAGGATCAGGCCAAATTTTAAAGGTAAGAAAAACCTCTGGGTTTTGGCTTTGTTTCTTCTTGGGAGTGCAAACTGCATGCAATCATGAATGCCTTTCTACCTGTATATGGAATATGAGCAATCTTTATATTCATATGAAATATGTATGATAAGAGATTTGGCATGTGGATGTCTGGAAAGACAACTGATTTCCCCTCAGGATGGAAACAATCTTGTAACAGCTTTACACAGAGGAAACACTTCAATATGGGGACCAGGCATCATGCCGAACCAAAAAGGGACCAGCAAGGAGCTGAGCTAGAGATAGGGAAGAAATTGAAGTTTTTCTCCTTAAGTCACCATCCACAGAACCTTCTAACATCAGGGTATGCTCCCCCCCTGCACCCACTGAAGTTGACAGGAATCTCTCCCATCAGCTCCAGAGGAATTCAGTGAGATGCCAGGGACAGTTCTGACCCATCACTGTCCCCCACAGCAGAGGGGCTCTCAAGCCAGCAACCCCTACAGGTCCATCGCAACAGCTGCGTTTCACACCCAGTTTCCCCAGTCCACCCCACGCTCACTGGCAACCCAGAACCATCATATCAGGCCTTGGAAGAGGCCACAGAACAACTTTCTTTGCTCCTTAAAAAAGAGGAGTGGGTTTTTTTGTTTTCTTTAACTTCCTCAGAGCTATTTGCCCCTATTCCCACCAGAGATCAAGCAAGACCTGCCCCTTCACAGCCACCATCCAGCCCTCCTCAGTGTTCATTTCATTCACTTTGTTTGCTCCCACCATTTCCTCTTTACCCCAAGAGACACTAGCAATGTTAACACAGGAGTCCCAGGACCCATTAGTCACGGCAACAGCACCTACCACCCAGCTTCAACAAATAAGCTCTATTCTGGGCTTTTAAACCCAAAGATAGGTGGGAAGCTTATGTCCCAGTAATCAACCAGGCAACAGAAAACACTGCTGGTTTCATTCAAATCACAGAGAGTTAAAAGAAAACACCCTGAAAACCTGCCCACCACTAAATTATGCACACACACAAAAGAAATTAAACTTTAATATTTAATGAAATTTATATATTATCTTCCTTCTGAAGGCAGCTGTATTGCATTTTTATTTGAGATAATTTAATTTCAGTTTTATTTCTATGAACTACACCTTCCCCACAGGGCAGTTTTGCTGGCTTAGTCTCCCACACATAAATCAGACTCTAATTTATATGGGGAAGCATAGGGGGTGTTTCACAGAGCTTGAGGTTGTAGCTCTCAGAGCACGTCATTTAAATTAACTGCAGTAACTCATAAGGGCATTTTAATGGCTTAGATCTAAATGAAAATAATACCAAAGATCCATATCAGATTGATTTTTGGGGAGGGGAAGATTAACAAAGAGATTGCAGTTTTTCCATAAGTGCTGGGAAGTCTGGACTTAACTGGGGGTTCAAGCACTGGGAACAAGGAGGAAGCATTTGTGCTTTGCTTCAGGTTGGAGGGTGAAGTCAGTAACCCAGGCAGGGACAGAGCTGGACCCAGTAGGTGTGGGACAAGGGACCCCTCCTCCAGTCTGTGCCCTCAACCCTGCCACTGAAAAACCACACTCCCCCACAGCTACATCCCTCCACTTTTTGGTGGCAGGTGGGGAAGTTTTTAAAGCCTCACACACTCTAAAAAAGCCCAAAACACCAATAAAACCCCTGCAAAGTGCTCACAGCTCCCCTTGGACACAGTGGGAAGGGCACAGCGCCTCAGCAAGAGCTGGGCTGCACCAGGGAGAAAGTCTTACTTGTGCTGGGTCAAACCCCTCCCATACTCAACTTCACTTGTGCACATGAGCAGGGTCAAAGTCTTCCACATGTCAGAGGCATGAGGACATGCCAACATCCAGGGGGCAGCTCAGGATCTCCCTTATGCTGTGCCCTTTGGGAAGGGAATGCACACATGCAGGGACCTTCTATGTGGTCCATGAGGTGGACCCAGAGAGAGGAGTGTCACATAATCACAGAACTGTAGGGGTTGGAAGGGGCCTCCAGAGATCCTTGAGTCCAACCCCTCTGCCAAAGCAGGGTCCCTAGGACAGGTCACACAGGTCGGCATCCAGACAGGGCTTGAATATCTCCAGAGAAGGAGAGTCCACACCCCCCTGGGCAGCCTGTCCCAGTAAACTACTGATCTCAACAGGAACACTGTGGAGGAGATAAAGCAAGTGATAGAACCTGACTAAACGCATGCTTTCAGCTGCTGGATAAACTTCACAAGCACAATGGGTCACAGGGGCTGGTGAAGGGGTGGGGTGGAAAAAAAAGCCAAGACCCCATTTTATACCTGCTATTTTAGCCCATGTCTGTGTGTAATAGTCTGGAAGAAGAGCTGCACAGATTGAACAGTATGTGAGCTGCTGCTGTGCTGGCAAAGGGCTACCTAGGAGCTGGTTATACAGAAGTCTGCCTGGGACTCGTACCAAGAGGATCCCAGCCACAGAGAGCATTACTGTTATGTGGCTGCAATCCTACCCCTGCAGAGGACAGGCACAAAGTTTCAGGAGAGACCAATAGCAGGAGAGGAGAGGGAAATGGAGAGGAGCAAACCAAGCTCCAAATGTTACTTAGCAATCAGGAAATTCCATTAATTTCCACACAGGAGGAAGTTTGCACTGATTAGAGGCACAAGCCTCTCGTTAAAGCCATTCCCCTTCCCAAGTATTTCTTCTTGCAGCAGCTGCCAGACTGCAGATGTGGCCTGAAACAGGGAAGCATCACTCCAGGCAAGGCTGAGCCATCAGGCAGTGTTTGAAATGCAGACACCATCCTCGTCTCCATAAAGGATGGGAGAATAACCTAAAAATCCACTTGCTACTTCCAAAGATTTTATCTTCCCAGAAGCATCTGCCACAGGGATGATAGGAGATTAATTCCCCAGTGTTAAAGGGGCACCTTGGTTCTGGGGAGGCTCCTCTGCTCCTTATCTGGGCTGACTTTCCCCACCACACCATGGACAGCAGCAAGTCCTTTGGGAGATCCCAGAGCAGAGGGTCCTTTTGTTTCCCTCCTCCCTTTACAGAAAGCCTCTCATTATATGTGGACAAGCTGCTTGGCTCTAGTTCTAAACTGGTCTCTTGGCACCTCCCTTGGTGCAAACACAGCACTTCCCCCTCAGATTTGCCAGGCAATGCTGTGATCCAGTTTGTCATAGCGATACCTTTGGGCACCAGTACCACACACGCTGACCAGATCCCCCTGCCCTCTAACCACAATCTTCTAATCCCTTAATCCTCACTCCTCTCCTTTGGTGAGCCCTTAATTTTTCTAATAAGCAGGCTAAGCAAAGCTTCAGTCTGAAAGCAGCCAACCCCCAAGAGAGGCATGGCCCAAAGTCTGGGAGTACCCTCACCCAGGACAGGACTGGCAGAGCCCTGAAGCTTCCTACCCGTGTGTGAGCCTTAACAGCCACCCCCATTATCACACGGGGTACTTGCTCCTTTCCCAGTCTCATCCCTACAGCACTCTGCTGCTCTGGCTCTGTAGGGAGCCCATGGTCCTAGCTTGGAAACATTCAGATGCTTTAAATAAGTATTTTTAAAGTATAGAGCTCTAAGTAAGGCAGCCTGTCAATAGCCTCTCAGCTCTTTTCTGGGATACTTTGCTGTCATCTTCAAGGTGAGCTTGGCACTCATATAGCAATGCTGAGATATATCATGTCAAACTGGCATCAGAACCAAGATTAGACTAAGACAGGTCACCCAGTCCTTATTCCCATATCACCCTAAGGCTGAAAGGAGATCTTACCACCTACAACTGCCTGACAGGAGGTTGTGGAGAGGTGGGTGATGGTCTCTTCAGCCAGGTGACAGGAGATAAGACAAGGGGAAATGGCCTCAAGCTGTGCCAGGGCAGGATCAGATGTTAAGAAAAGATTTTTCACTGAAAGTGGTTGGGATGTGGAACAGGCTGCCCAGGGAGGGCAGTCAGTCACCATGCCTGGGTGTGTTTAAAAAAAAAAAAAGAGTATATGAGGTACTTAGGGATATGGTTTAGCACAGGACAGGAACAGTTGGACTTGATGATCTTAAAGGTCTTTTCCAATCTGGTGATTCTGTGAAGCCACTCTGTTCCTACTACAGGTTTTACTACTGCAGGGTAGAAGTACTTTGTCTTACTTACAAGCACACAGTGAGTTGCTGTTCCAATCTGTGTTTGTCATGCAGGCCCACCAGTGAACGTCAGCTGCAACATTTTCATCAACAGCTTTGGTTCAATTGCAGAAACAACTATGGTAAGTAAAACAAACAGCAAAAAAATCACAGCACCACTGCTCAGCCTCATTGCACTCCCAGTAAATGCAGCACCACCCTCCTCTTTAGCGTGGCCAGAGGAAAGTGTTGTCTCCACGTTCTCAAGTTTACCTGAGGTTTACACAAATTAACAGTCAACACAAGAGTCACACTGCATGTAGTTGAAGATCGCAGTGTCTCTGTCTGTATCTCTACAAAGACACTGTACAGGCAAAGCAACAGGGCCATAAAAGGGAACTGTATTTTCTGAGGACTTGCCCAAGGCTCCAAGGTCAGAGACAGTTGTAGATACTTTGTGCTTAAGTGCACTTAAATCCAAAACTGTGAATCAACGCCAGAGGCAAAGGGAAATCAGCTGAGCTCAACTTCAGTCTGCACCAGGTTTCAGATTCTCAAAGATTAAGAGAACTGCTAGATTATTATTATTTTCTTGGAGACATATTTCTGTTAGACAATGATTTTTAATATAAAAAAATCAAAACCAATATTTGCAAGTTAAGGCTCACTTCAGACACAATTAGTGTACATAGCTGAGGGCTGTATCTAATTGGCAAGCCACGAGGAGCAGGGAATCACTAGAACAGGAGATAATTGCTCCATCTGAAAACTATTAAAGATTGGTTGTGACATAATCAGTGAACAGCAAAGGAAAACTCTGGAGGTACAGTGCCTTACCTCTGTGCTAATTAAAGCTAATCCAGAAATACAGTGCTTAATTACTCTTTGGTAAGTCTTTTTCTAGAAAAGTACTGAATGCAGAATGTATTCATTCTGCTCTAGCCACACTCTAGCTTCAGGTGTGCTGTGCATTCAGGCAGGATGTTATGGGCTTTACATCTAAATCACACCCCCTCACTTGAACAAGTTACTTGTCATACACATGCTATTGAGAAGAGACCAACCAGGCTTGTAAGTCTCTTCTGACTCTACACTGTTCTTCTGGAAGCGTTTGACTTTGGGGTCAGTCCAGTTCCAGCAGTAGAAAGAAAAAAGGTGGTTACTCTGTCCAGCCACAGAGAAACACGTTTCATAGCTGGATTGCAGACTTTGCCAGAGTTCATAGATGACAAGAGTATTCATGGATTCATATCTATATGAAGCAAGAGAGAAAGAACTAGAACCAAAATACACATCTGTTCCTAATGTACTGTTTCATTGGGTACCTCCTTCGGTGTTACACGCAATAGTCTGTTCCTACACAATCCAGCAGAGACAATCCACAGACTGTGATGGGAAGAGGCAAGCCCACAAGGGATTCTTGTGCAACATACAGGGCACATTGCAGTGACATGTTTTTCAATAGCTCTGTCCTACGTTGCAAGATGCATTGGAGCAGTTACACAAAGATGCCATGGGATCCCAGTAAGCAAGATGCTCCATAAAATTAGCATAGCCTAGCATGAGGGAGACGCAGTTCACCTCCAAGACACGCTGCAGGGACTTGCTATCCTCTCCAGATGCCACTCATTTCATAGTCTATCTTCCAGAGAAGAAATTCCCATGGGAACCCAAGAACACCCTCTGGGCACATTGCTTTGTCTAGAAATACCCAAGCCAGCTCTGACAAGCTAGTCCAGATGTCAGGCTGACGCAGCATTGCGCACAACCTAATATAAGATGCTTCTTTGGGGACAGCAATTCTGCTTGTAAATGGCTGACAAGAACACGAGCAAGACACGTACCTAAACATCTAAAAATGAGAGCCCAGAAAGTTAGAGCAGTCTTTAGGACTTGCTAGCCTGGGATTTACTCTGCGGAGGAGACAATCTCTCCTCACTGTACAAGGATGCAGCAGGCCAAACAAGCAGTGTCACCTCCCCACCAGAGTTTCTTGGAAGGGTGGAAGGTCCTGAAGGCATTGTGAGACATAGACCTGACTACTTTCAATTCAAACAAGTGAACAAATATTGGTGAGGGGGAAAAAGCTTGTATGGCAGAGAGTCAGTTCAATGTGGTACCGTAAAGAAGGTGTCAGCACTCTGTCATTGTCACTTCCCCAGCCACTTCACTGGCCAAGAGAGAAAAAACATTATAGTTTAAACCTCAATCATTAGGCATGCTGGCCAGGTTCAGGTTCAAGTACTCATCAGCTTGTATTTGGTTACTATTGCACTACTACCTGCAGGAGAAGCGTCACAAACTTGATGGATACCACACGTACAGTTAGAGAAGCTTTTAAAATATCTCCACAGCAAGGCTGTTAGTTCCCACAAGAAATACCTCTGCTGCCATTTAAGCACACACTGCCTGTATCTCACACATCAGTGCACGTTGTGAGGTCATTGTGCAGAGGATTAGAGATATTGGAGGTGAATGATCACATACAGTTTAAGGCATCACAGAAGGTAGAGGAAGAGGAAAGAGATATAAATAGAACAAAGCAGGTATTTGATCCAGGTACTTGGGTCTACAAACCTCAGAAGGGAGAATAATGAGTTGGGGCCAAGAGAAGGCATAGACTTCCCAGAGTGGGCAGAAGGCTGCTATCTGCCCCACAAGGGTTCAAAGCAAACAAGACAGGGAGTGAGGACATGAAAACTCTTGCAAGGATAGAAGGGAAGAAAACCACACAGAAACAAAACTGAAGCCATCCACCAAACTGAATTCCCCAAAGCCAAGCCAACTGAGGCAAGGGAAGTAAAATCATCATAGAATCATAGGGGTTGGAAGGGACCTCAAGAGATCACCAGGTCCAACCCCCCTGCCAAAGCAGCCTACCTAGCTCAAATCCTTTAAGCATCCTGTAAAACTGGAGACCCCACATAAAAGCTTCTAGTGGTGTACATAATTGAGTGGACACTGATGTTAGATTGTGGCTCATAGCTTATAACCTCCAGCCTTGCTGCTATCAGCTCTAAGGACAAGCAAGCCCATGACCAGGAACAGATCCTTGTGAACTCAACAGGTGCTTCAGAGAGAAAGGTATTACTGTCCACAACAGCCAGACAAGTCCAGACAGACTCCTCCTGTCCTAAAGTTCATCCAACAGCAAGGGGCTCCAGAGGACAAATGTTTCTGCTCTATCCATTTATCTTTATTAAAAATCCCATACAAAAAAGCCTCTCCACAACCAGAAGCTGTTAAATCCCTTTTTGCTCCTCAAGAATCACAAACACCTGCCTCCAAGCCATACCAGAGCAAGAAACCTATAGCAAAACTACAAGTTCTTCATCCAAACTGAAACAAGTCAGGTGCCATGGGAACAGGGTCTCTGTTTTAATGTGAACAAACTGCACTGACTTTGGCATTTCATTGCAGCATGAGACAACTGGTAGGATTATCCAAGCATTTCATCTAACAAATTTCCTGCTGTAAAAAGCAAACTTGGAATTAAACAATGCCCTTGATCTCTCTTCCAATGGAAGCTGCAGTTTTATGGATCTCTTGCTGACTTACACAAAGTGCTCCCAGCTGCCTATGGTGAAGGCACGTAGAGAAGGAGGAATTTTTTTTTAACATCATGTACAGTTGCTAAGAGGTGAACTCAATGCTCAAGACAACACCTCCCAGCCCCAGGTTTTAAAGAGGACCCACATGCAGCAAACAAGACTGAAAAGAAATAAAGCCACAGAACAGCCAGCACAGGCTCCCCTGGACACAGCATATACATGTAAATTTATTTCTAACAATTTCATGTCATAGTTATCCCCTCTGAAAAGAGCAACCCAAATGTAGCCTTCCAGCCAACTACAACACAGACACAATTAGCCTCCCAGCATCTCTTGAGGACAGGAGAAGCTAGAGGCTGGAACTGCCCAGACTTTAAATACTTGTTCAGAAACAGCTGCACACAAGCTTCCCAATGACAGAACAAACCACCTCACAAAACAGACTATGGAATTCACTCCAGCATCACAAGTGACAGCGCAGCAGATAACCAATCAGACTGGTGAAGCACATGGGTCACATTTAATACTGTGCCCACTCACCCCAAGGTCAGTGAGAGATGTGTGGACACACAAAGCCTGCAGTAAAGGCTAGGTTTTGAGCTCCATTTTCTGCAGTCAGTCATTCTTAAACCCAGCCATCAGCCCCACAGAGACGATAACATATAACAAGTCACACAATGCAAAATGAAAAGGTTTTCACAACATCTCACAGTTTGCTGCAGTTTCAACCTCAGACCTGCAGTGCTTTGGCTATCTCTGTGGTTGGAGCTTGCACTGAATGTAGAAGTTCAGGAAAAAAACCAAATACAACAACCCAAGCTGAGAACAAGCCCTCACTTCTACATTTCTAAACTTGAAATTCAGGATGCTGGCTACAGCCCACTCCCCAGCACCTCCATCCTTTGCTTCCTCCTCCTTTTGCAGGGACACACATAAAAGCTTTCTGGTTTGAGTTTCAGCACAAAAACCCCAACACCTATTAAGCACCACGGTGTATCTCCCACCCTTACCCTCATACCTACCTTCCCCAAAGGACAACAGCTCCCTCCCCAGCATCGACAGCAACCTTTCCTTCTCTTAGCCCAGCTGGGTCTTTTACACCAAGCTTCAAACTGGCAACTTGGCCACAGCTGTGGCAAGAGAATGAGGTTCCTTATTAACTCTTCAAAGGTCTGATCCCAGTGTGTGTGTTTGGGGTTTTTTTTTTTACGATCAGAGAGCAGTGATGCCCCTTTGCAGGGCAAGGAGCCTTAAACATGTTTGTTCGTTCCCATTCTAGAGAATTAACTTCAATTAACCCTTTGGGCTCTGCTGTCCAAGAGGGATAACAGAATCCCTTCCCAAGGGAGTTCAGTCTCCATCCTGATTTTTTTTTCCCATCAGCAAAATGTAAATCTACCAAACTGAAGTCTCCTATCGAAACTGTTCAGTGCAGAGGCTGGTCTGACAGAGCCTCTGAGTCAGGGGCTGAAGCCTGTGGAGTTTCCTGGCAGCCTCCATCCTCTCTTCACAGCAGTACCTCCAGCCTGCTACTGCTTTCATCATCAGATGCCAAGACTGTGGTATCTTGGGAAGGAGAAGTCTGAAATGATCTTCCATTTCCCCGGCTCCTTGCAAGGTCACTAAGCAGAATCCCTTTTCTGCATTATCAAATTGAACTACTTTGATTGCTTCAGTTATTTTCTTCCTGCCCTGTGTCATATCCCCTTGGGGGTAAAATGCCTTTGTGCCAAATTGCAAAAGGCTCCCAAAGCCTTCACGACACAGAGCTGCTGCTCTCCACTCCCAAGCCAGCAGAGCAGGCTGCACAAGATAATCAATTCCTGGATGTGATTGGCACAAAAGTAAGGAGCTCAAGTGATAAGAAGGATATGGAGAAAGAGATTTGTTTGCTGACTTTGCAGGCTCATTTCACATCAGAATCTGGCCCGTTCTGTCCATCATTTAAAAATAACTGTAGACTTCTTGGTGATGCTAATTAAGATCTGATACAACAGCAGTCAGGAGGAACACTGTGTATCTCCAGGTAGCCAACAAATGAGTGCTGTGTGGCTCATCATCTCTCAGCTTGACTGCAATGCCTAGGCATGAAGCTTTCAACACAAGGGCTGCTTTAGGTGGTACAGAATGCTGCAACCCTTATCGTGGGCTGTGGCAGCCACAGATGTACCCCGTTGGCTCTCCGTGCCTTGTGCTGGCTCCTCAGGTTCCTCACATCCAGGTTACAGCCAGTGTGCTTGTTTTTACCTTTGTGTTCCAATAAGCCTGAACACAGGAAACCTAAATCCTGCTCAGCACCTTCAGCACTGCAGTGCAATGCACCTGTTTGTCACAGGGGGAAAGGCATCTGGGAGGCAACAAGGGCTGTCTGTGGCCAGGCCTTTGGAATAAAGCTCTTCACAAACACACACACAGGGAGCTAAAATACCAGTGCCATAAACTGGCAAAGCCAGAGAACTGCTTTCAGTGCACGTATTGTATTTCTTTGGCCTCGCTTTTTTATGTCACAACAAAAATGCTCAGGTGCCTCCAAAACAACAATTGCCCACTGCAAGCAGGTGTCTCCAAAGGAGGAGCACAACGAGTAGTGCACACCAGAGTTACTTCCCACACTGCTGAGTGTCCCCTGGAGATGAGTTAGGAGCAGCTTTCTCACAGACATCTTTTTCATTGTGAGAGGTTTGTTTTCATTTGGCCCACAAGCACACGATTAAGATCTGCCATCGTGGTGACAAAGACTGGGGCAGTCGTTCTGTCGATCCTGCTGTGGCAGCAATGCAATCCATGCTACTCTTTGCTTCTCACCCTTCCTTTTCATTTTGGCAAGTTTGGGAGCTGAAGCAGGGAATTTACTCCAGCAACAAAGCTTATCCGTGTCAACACAGGCTGTTGGAGAGAGATTGGCTCCGTTCCCCCTCCCCTTTACAACACTCCATCAGGCTGAGAACACTTCTGGGCAGCTACCACTGAAGTTTCTTCCAAACATGAGTTTAATTTGTGTTATACATGACATAAGCCCCCAGCCAGAGCTGACCTGCTAGTATCCAGCGTATTTGTAGCTGAATAAGCAAAACACCCTTTTGCTTTCTACCTATTAGGTCAGTGACATTGATTTCCTCTGACTGCAATGGCTGCACATCTTTACACACAGAAAAGGGAGAATGAAAGTATCTGAGTTGTTTAGGGAGCTGCTGCGTGCCATGGGAAGTGGAGATTGAGGGTCGCTTTCCTTTTCCAGGTCTGTGCAATTGGGTAGTTGTGCCCTGGAACCCTGGCCCCAGGCTGGCCACAGCTATTCACATTTTCTCAAGTCATATTACCCACGATGGCCAGAGATGAATAATTAAGTCAGAGGATTGCACCGGGATTTGTGAAGGTGACATTTGGAATATCAGCAGAAGGAGAGAGTGTTGCAACTCTTTTTGGTGTTCAGAGGTCTGCTCCTCTCAGCATCAAGCCCTTGGTCCATTTGCTGTTGTCACAGTCATTAATGTCATTAGCAGCTTCTGTGCTCCAAGGATGCAGATGGCACTAAGTGGCCTGAAACAAATTCTAGACCAGGGGCTTGGCTATGAACTGCCCCATCCAAAACACAAGGCACCCAACACACAACCCTCTTCCAACCCTCCCATGTGACCAGACTCCACAGGAGTCACGTCCTCCCAGACAAGAGGCTGTAGGTTCAGAGTCAAGCAAGCACTTGAGGCAGCAACGTCAGAAAGACTCGTCCACATGCACCCTTCAAGTCCAGAGCTTTGTGCTCTCCAGGCAGAAAGAACAGACCTGATGGCAGAATCATGGAGAACTCCTCAAAGGTGCAAAACAGTCTCATAGAACCAAAAGTCCTAGCGCTTGCAGCAGGTATTAGATACCTGCAAGCATGTGCAACACCCTCCATTAATTGTCTTTTAATAAAAGTATTCAAAGTACATCAGTATTAGAAACGCACTAAAGAAACTCCAGTTAACGATAGCAACCCTGAGTCTGGGCCAGGGCAGTGAAATTGGTTGATTATATGCTGCTCTTCAGACACAGCCTGCCTCTATACTTAGAAAAATGTCAATTAATTTATGGACATGGAGCTTTTATCCCTCTCCTGATATCTGGCATGTCGTCTCCCCCTTTCAGCTTGTTGGCTCACTTTCTTATGTGACATCCAGCAGGAAAGGGTAATGCCCATCTCTCTGGGAAGCTGTTGGTCAGACATGGGGAGCAGAAACTGCTTTTAATTGTCCAGGAGAGTGTCTGAACTCGACCTCAGCAGCCAGCCTTGGCCTGGGAAACTCAGAGGAGCTGTAACACACATGGTTACAAGGCAGATGACATTTTGCATAGTGCTGGGGGACTGGCTTCAATTAAAGAAGATGTCCAGCTTATAAAATCTGTAGCATTTGTGGCATTTTGATGTTAGAGACGAGACAGAGACACTCATTTAGGATTAGGAAAGCAGATTTCACACGCATCCCTCTCATGTTCACATACTCCCACCGAGGGCAGCTGCTCCCATCAGTTCATCTGAGTTACCCTTAGCAGGCACACAGGGAATGTCCCTTCCATGGTCTGCCTGTCTCACCGTGCCTTTTCACAAGTCTGGAGGAACCACAGATAACCACAATCTGGGATAGTTCAGCACTGAAAGGAAGTTGGCTCTGGTCTCCTTTCCTCCTTAATCCTCTGCAACAGTGGTCATGCTGACACCAGCTCTTACGACCTCCACAACTGAACATCGCTTCTCCAGCCTCAAGGTTCAGACCAGAGGTCCTGACACATCACACACAGCTGACAATCGCTGTGACAGAGGGATGCAAGGATAGGCAGCTGCTCATGCTGTGAGATAGCTGCAAGCTACAGAGCTTAAAAGAAAGTAAAAGTAAAAAAAAAGACAGCTCCTTGAGAAACAATGCCAAGGAGGCTTGCCAGAGCTGGGGAAAGAAGACCTAGACATGGTTTGTTTCTCAGAATCATTTTAGCACATGTTCCACTGTTTCCAGCCTCCTCTGAGCACTAACTGCATTTCTCTCTGCTCCCTGCTTGCACCGTGCAGGATTACAGGGTGAACATCTTCCTGCGACAGCAGTGGAATGACCCGCGGCTGGCGTACAATGAGTACCCTGATGACTCTCTGGACCTGGACCCCTCTATGCTGGACTCCATCTGGAAGCCCGACTTGTTCTTCGCTAACGAGAAAGGGGCCCATTTCCATGAGATTACCACAGACAACAAGCTGCTGAGGATCTCCAGGAACGGCAATGTCCTCTACAGCATCAGGTGAGGTGACTCAATGTGGAGTGCTCCACCAAGGTAGGGGAGGGCAGAGCTGTTCAAGCCTAAAGTCAGAAAGTGAAAACTGAGCATGAAAGAAATTGGGGAGGAGGGGTTAAAGTGAGAGATCATACAATTAACAGTGTCATAGAAATTTGGTGGGAAAGATCCTCTGGAGGCCTCCCCCACAACCTCCTCCTGACAACTGACAACAGATCAGGTCAGCTATGGCTTTGTCTGGCCAAACTGACATACCCCATGGATGGAGATCCAGCCTGCACTGGTGTTTCATCCTCCTTCTGGGGCAGATTCCTTTGCACAAAAACTACTGAAAAGTGAAACACATCCTCATTTCCCTGATCACTATTGGTTTGGTTTGGGGTTAAATACATATTTTAGCTTGTGTAGCTAAAAGAAAGAAAAAAGTCAACACCTTGCCATCCAGCACTGACCTATGCTTAACACCAGTGGGGTATACAGCTCCCTGTTTGCATATCTAAGCACATCCAAACACATCCTTTTGGGAGCAGAGTAATGTGCTGCCAGTGAAGAAATCTTTCTGCAGCCACCCCAAGAAGCAGCTGAAAAAGGTGTGGAATCCTTCTGAGAAAGTGCCACCAGCTACCTGAGCTTCAAGCCCTAATTTTGCATTAGTGGCTTCACTTCAGAAGAAAGCATGCAGGACAGTGTTGTTATTCTTCATCCAAAAGGACCAGGCAGCTTGGCAGTACTCTACCACACAGCAAAGAAGAGCTTTGGACAGAGGTAAATTTCCCTGTGCCTCCTGCATCCCTCCAGAAGTCAGGATCTTGGAGAAGGATGGTCCTTTCGAAAGCCTCACACTATGAAGTGAGCTGCCACTGGGACAGCAGAGACCACTGCATAGCTGGAGTTATTTCCACACTCCCAGGAAGCTCTGTCCTCAAGACACAATTATGACTGGGAAATTTATGTCCAGAAATAGTTTTATTTGCAGAAGGGAAAGAGGGAAACGAAATGAGTGAAACAGGGAGGACAGGAAATGCCTCCTTACATCAGCAGTTGAATTTGTGTTGGAGGAGAGGGATGTGGGTACCTCAGCCATATGGTCACCACTTGGTGCTTCTACAACAGGCAGAAAAATAATCACCAAGGAGGTGTTAACATACTGAGATCAAGGGTCGATCTGGGAAGGAATCACTTATCACTGTTTTTCTCAGTCTGCGGACTTCTGCTCCTCACTAGTAGATTTAAGATCCTTAATATAAAATTACTGGAGATATTACAGTAACACCAGCCTAAAGCCAGCTGTACTACATGGAAATTAGTAGAAGCCCATGAAAAACTAAGTTTTGAAATCTCAGCATTTCCTGACAAAAAAAATCAGGGAAACTGCTAAGTAGAGCTCCATGGCTTTGTCTCAGTATAACTCTGCCCATTTATCCCTTAATCACTTGATCCAAGAACCCATCAGTGAAGCCAAACTAATTGCACTGAATTTCCCACAGGAAATCAATCCAACCCCCCCACTGTTACTTCCCTTCCAACCCCATATACTTTTTATTTTAAACCAATGCAATTAAAATAAACCTTCATGAACTTAGAGAGGGAAAGTTTAACTCTGTCTTGAAAACTTTTTCACCTCGTGCATAATGTGAACTTGCCGAAGGCGCGTGGACCCCACCTCACATCACAGCACCCAGCAGCAGCCACGGGGAAGAGAAAGCAGCATGGAGCTATAAAATGGAAAATAAATGGCTCAGTTCTGCAGTGTAGACAGCCTCCACCAAACATCCAGGTGGTTCCAGTCCAAAGATCAGATCCCCGATGGCCAGAACAGTGAGAGAGCTGCCATGCATGTTGGCTGAACAGGGAAACTTCACGGGTAGTAAAGCTGCTGCCAGCATCCTGGCAGTGAGGGGGGCACGGAGTCCTGATCCAGGTGGGTTTGCAGGAGCACAGAGAGGGAATAATGGGCCAATCCAGCCCTTGAGGTGCTCTGCAAAACAGAGCAAAGACTCAGCAGGGGACACAGAGCAGTGTGGCTGTGCTGATCGCTGTTTTCAAGGGAAAAAATAATTACTGTTTTTTAAAAAAAGAACTTTCCTATCTACCTCATTTCCAAATGAAAATACAGGTTTCTTAAGTACATTTTCCTATGAAAAACAACAAAGAAAGAGAACATTCATGATGGAAAAGCACAATGTGAATGCAAAGTTTCCAAAGGGAAAAATATAATTTCCTTTTTAAAAAAAAAAATAAGTTGCCATCTAAGGTGCTTTGGCACTTTCTAACTGGCTCTTTGCTAACACTGTTTGCAACAGTCAAACTCTAGACAAGGCACTTACAAGAAGGTGGACTTTGTCCTGTGGACCCAAAGCTCAGCATGCTCAGCACTGGGTTCACCCAACATCATCCCTGAGGATTTCACTCTGTTCACTTCTCAGCACACACTTGTCCAGCATCTCATGACCTAGTCACACCCACAGCCACCCCTGTTTCACATCTGGTAGTTAGTTATAATAAATTCTTCTCAAGGGGCTTGGCTGAAAATCTAATTGAAGGCTCATCTCTGATCGATCAGAGGTGGCATCCCCTAACAAAGCAGGCACAAGCTAAGGGTGACTCTCTTCTACTCAGTGTTGGCTACAATACAGAACACACAGTCACTTCATTAAAGAAGAAACTTGAGCAGCTCAGTTCTTTCTACTGTCACAACATCTTCTGTCCCAACACACCTCTGAACTCAAGCAGAGAATCTCTTCCAAGGCAAGGAAGTTAAGTTGAAACGTCTTTCCCTCCTGCTAAGCGTCTGATAGGTCTGGTGACAGGCAAATTCAGTTCCTATCCTCCAGGAAATCTTGCTATTTCTACAGCAAGGCAAAAAGCTGGAAATCTAAATGCTTCAGGGAACAGCACCTTCAGCATTATCAAACTAAATAACACAAGTCTAGGTATCAGAATCAAAACATTTGGTATCAGCTTATCGAACTGATCTATGCTTTTGAGTACAGACCATGGCATAGGGCAGCACAGCAACATACCACTAAAAACATCGCCTGCACCTAGTGAAAAACAGAGCTTGAGCCCCAAAAGTAGAGGTCTCAAGAGGCACAGCAGGAACTCAGAAAAACACAGAGGTTCATACTGATTTACCACAGGGCATTTTCCCTGCAGAAAACCCCACCAAAGTCTCTCTTCTCCCCCACAGAAATGTGTGATCTTGTTCAAAATTCTTTTTGTTCTTTCTTTCCCTGACACAGAAACGTTCTGTTCAAAGATTTCCAAACAATCCCAGTCGCTAGAAATGTGTTGGGGAGGGGGAAAATATGTTCAGGGGCTGGGTTTGGGCTTGCTGCTAATCCAGACTCTTGTGAACCTGAGGCAAGAAATTAAGACAGAAGAAAAGTGTTTGGCGTGGGAACTCTTTGTTTGGCACAGTCCAAAACAACATTGCAATGAAATGCCACCTTGAAGCAGGCATCTGTGCTGGGAATTATATCACTGACCCGTTTATTATGCTTTCCCTCACCACATGTGAGAACACAGGCAGGGAAGGAGTGAACAAGCCATTCCCTCAGCTCACCAGTGTGTCCTGGGCAAGGTACTGGCCTGTTTGCAACACTGGATGTCTGGGAGGGTTCACCCTCTCATCAGTACCACAAACTGCTTGTCATTCCCCTGTGCTGTCTTCTCTCCTCAGGATTACACTGACTCTGGCCTGCCCCATGGACCTGAAGAACTTCCCCATGGACGTGCAGACGTGCATCATGCAGTTAGAAAGCTGTGAGTCCCGTGCACATCTCCATTCTGGAGAGGAGGCAACGTGTTTTCCCTCTCCCCTGCCGCCTCCCTCCCCAGCTGCAACCCAGTCCCAGTTCATCCCTCACTGGAGGCTTGCTCAAGAACCACTTGGCCAGGATTTTCCATTCATTTGGCACACGTGAGACTTCCTAGAGAAGCCAAACCTTAAAAGATCCCCTGAGAGGAGCCCTGGCTTGCTTGTATTGACATTGGCCTTTCACTTTGGAGGAGAGGCGCGAAAGCATTTTCAGCTGCAAATGGGATTTTTTTCTCTCTGGATGAACATTTGCCCCTTGTACATGCTCCTTATCCCAAAGGAGGGAAAGGCAATAATCAACTTCATTCAGAGAAAGAGGGCAAGTTTGGAAAAAATAGCAAACAAGCTATTTCAAGCCAAATTCAAGAACAAAATGTGATTTATTGCAGACAATTCCATTGCACACCACTGCAGCTCCAGTGTAGGTCATTACCCTAGTTTTTACCACGTGCTTGGGCAGTTCTGTCTCACCCCAAATCCCATTCATTACAGCACTGCCAAGAAGGGCCAGGATAAGTCCCTGCCACCAAGCATAGCTCTCTCCTACAAATCTGTCCCTTTCCAGATCAGCATTTAATGTTTCACATGGTTTCTATCCCCTTGTCTCAACAGTTGGCTACACGATGAATGATCTCATATTTGAGTGGCAAGAAAAAGGAGCTGTGCAAGTCGCTGATGGGCTGACGCTCCCTCAGTTTATCCTCAAGGAAGAAAAAGACTTGAGATACTGCACAAAGCACTACAACACAGGTCAGTGCTGTCTACCCTTGGCTGCTGGGTTCATTAGTGAAGAAATCAGGCCTGTGCATTTGCCAGAGGCTCTTGCTACGTCTGATGGCACTCTGGTGATAGAAGTCTTGTCCTGCACAGCTAGGAACAACAGAAATATAAATACAGGAACATATGTTGCCAGTAAATATACACATATATAGCATAAAGCTAATGTGTGTAACCTTCTTGTCCCCACTAACATCTGCATCAGTTCAAGGGTGCTTGGTCAGGACCTTTTCACATGACATCTTCTTTTGATGTAAGGGAGCAGTTGAAGTTTAAGTGGTAAAGGACATACTGCCAAGAGCTTTCTGGTTGTACATTCATATTTCAGGAGTGGGCAATAACTGCTAATTTCCTTTTGTAACAAGACTCTGGTTCTAGGCAATGCAAGGAAAAAACCCCAAAGAATAGCTGAAAACATGAGGCTCACCATGTCTTACCAGTAACCTTCATGTATCTCCTGCCATCCTCAGGCAAGTTCACCTGTATAGAAGCTCGTTTTCACCTGGAGAGGCAGATGGGCTATTACCTGATCCAGATGTACATCCCCAGCCTCCTTATTGTCATCCTGTCCTGGATCTCCTTCTGGATCAATATGGATGCTGCACCTGCTCGCGTTGGCCTGGGGATCACCACAGTACTCACTATGACCACGCAGAGCTCTGGTTCCCGAGCATCACTGCCCAAGGTAGGGAACACCTCCACAGAGGGATGAAACATGTCCTTCCTGGGGACAGCACATACATAAGTCACCACATAGATCCTCCTGTTCAACACAAGTGCTATTCTGCTGCCACCGACCTATTCCAGTTTAAGGGCAAGCAGAACAAACTCCAGTCCCCTCCTGCTAAAATCTTAGTAGAGTTGCATTAAAACTTCCCCTAAGATTCAGCTCTTACCCCAAGATCCACCACAGATCACAGTACCAAGGAGGTCTGTACCTTACAAAACCCTGCAACAACCACACATGGGTATGGCCTCTACACTGTAGGTTTTTACTCACTTGACCATCATGCTTTTATAACAGTACTTAATTCCTATTACAAAGGGCTTCTGGTCTGACCAGATTGGATCACTGTTTACCTTGCATATAAATCATCACAAGCAAGACCTGGATAAATTAAAAACTGTGGAATTATTGCTACTTAAAAGCCCAAAACCAATTTCAGTGACCTTATACTACATTCATGTTAAATGACCCAGATGGCAGTATCCAGTGCCTTTAACATGTAAAATAGCAAGCAAAAAGTCGCTTGGGTGAAGAAGCCACCCTGTCTCAATCTCTCTCTGGCTTGTAGGTGTCCTACGTGAAGGCCATAGACATCTGGATGGCTGTGTGCTTGCTGTTTGTGTTCTCTGCACTTCTGGAGTACGCTGCCGTCAACTTCGTGTCTCGGCAGCACAAAGAGCTGCTCAGGTTCAGAAGGAAGAGGAGGCACCATAAGGTAATACATAAAGCATGAATGACACAGCTGGAATCTGTCCCAGCAAAACATCACTACATGGTCAACTGAACCAAGCCACTTACTCCCAGGGAAGTCCTCAGTATGTGGTCAGATGTTAAAGAGGGTCATACATCACAAGCAGTGCTGCCTCAGTGAATTGTATCTCTTCTAACCGTCTTGCTGACCCCAGGAGTCTAGCAAGCCGGTGTTTGTTAGCTGGCCAAGTGGTCTAAGCCAAAAGGGTTGTTCTCAACAGAACAATTTTCACACAGACATGTTCTGGTCTCAGTTCTCCTCTTCAGAAGACACAGTGAGGGCTGGGGGGAGGCAGGCAGGGGGGGTGTGAGGGATGTCTATCAGAGAACAGCATCCCCCAACAAGACAGCCTGCATTAGCCTGGAGGTAAGTGACACCTCTTTTGTCTCTGTCATTTCCATGTTCAAAAGCATCTGCTTCTCCCACTGACTGCAAATTCCTCTGGAAGGAAAGTGCATTATTCTCAGGCTCAGCCTCGCTCCCTGTTTACCCACCATGACTGATGCCAACCTGAGCAGCATGTGTCACATGGACACTCATCTCCTGCAGCCCAGACCCTACTAGCTTTTAGGCTGAGGTACCAGAGCAGATTTCACTTCACAGGATGCACTAGAAGGAAACATAAAGATGACTGTGATCACGGGAGCAAAGGCACTAAATAATTGTCCTTAATTAACTAGTGGTATCAAATTTTCAGCACCAGGCCTGAGAGGCTGCCCTCAAGCTAGCATTAAAAAACTGGTTAGTTTGCTAAGAAAGAAAACCAGAAAACTTTGCTGATTTGAATCTCAAGAGAGCCCCTAGGAGACCACCAAGGTCTGCCTAAAGCACTCCTCAGAGGTATGTGCCTGCTCTGTTTTAAAGAGCCCTCTGTCACCCATCCCATCCAGAGATGCCCCACTCCCTATTCCATTGCTTCACTGTCCCAGCCATTAAAAGTCCTTCCCAGGGTCTTAGCTGTCCTACAGCAGGTCACACCATGCACTTGGAGAGCTGCCACTGCTCCAGGAGGCCGTGGGGCTAAGGAGCATTACTGTCTGTCTGTAAATTTGCCTCTTTCTGCCTCAGTTGTCCTGCAACTGCAGAAGAGGAGATAATTGTTCACCTGTCCCCAGCCCAGTGAGGAGCAGGGATTAAAAGTGTTGGACAGACACAAGGGCAAAGAAGTAAGGGATGAGACCATCAGTGCTCACTGATTTTCTCTGGCCAGAGAAAGACCCTGATGCCTCAGAATGAACAGGGGCAGTTTTGTTTCAGAAGATGCACCCTGCTTAATAAGCCAAAGTTAAACCTGGGTGCTTCGTAGTGATTTACCTCTTCATCTAGCCCCAGGCATCCCATCTCTGGATGAGAGCTGTCCTATGCAGATCACGCTGTGGATAAAACAATAAGGAGAAGGAAAGCTGCTGATATACAGCTGATTTTAAAAGATATTTACCAGAGATCTTCAATTAAACCCGAGGCTGCTACTACAATCCCTGCCCAATCTCACAGCAATTTAATTGGAACAAAGCATAAACAGAAACACTTGCAGAAGCACAATGAACAAGGTTTGCAGGCTCCTCAAAAAACTGGGAGCTGACTGCAAGTATGCAAATGGAGCAGTGCAGCTGCCAAAGAGCCTAATTGCTGCGTCCTGATGTCCTGACTTGTCTGGGTAGCTCTGTCTGGTTTAGGTATAACGTGCAAGGCTGAAAACAAGTGAGATGTTGCAGTGGTCCATTCTGGTGGAGGCAGCTGGGGACAGGACCACATTTATTAGGTCTGCCCAAATCAAAATCCCCCCCAAGTCCCCATCCACCCTCCTCCCAGTGCCTCATCCACAGTGCAGGTTCTGGCTGCCTGAAAAGCAGAATTCCTACTTCACATGGTATCAAAAAATCAGCCTTTTAACTGAGAAATTCTCTCCAGAAGTTTCTGTGAACCTGAACCCCTAGCCCACAAAGCATCTCTTAGATAATCTTCAACACCTGCACTCACACAGCCCTGAGAGCAGGTGGGTCCTAAGTTGTGGTGCCTCAGTTTCCCTGAGCAGAGCACTACCTCACAGACACATTGTTAGGAGGCAAAGACATTTAAGGACTGTCGAGTCCTATCTGTCAGAGACCAGAACACCAAGAAGACACAACAAGAGTAGGAAAGAATTATCCAAAGCCCTGCAAACTTGTCTCAGCCAGGAGTCTAAAACAAATAAGCCTACTGGTAGACCACACAACTCACCAGCGTGCAACCCTCCCCACCCACCCAAATATCCCCAAAACAAAGGAGGTTTGATGTTATTTGGATTGGCTCCCTTTGCTCAAATATGCCAGCCTGCTCTGCCTTCTGCTCCCCCACCCCAGTGCCTCCATCCCACGCAGCTACCTGCTCGGTGCAGAGGCCATCCAGAAAAGACACTCTGCAAAGAAGAGAGGAAGGGGCAGCAGGGCACACGGGGCAGGTGGGATCTGAGGGAGGGGAGTGGAAGGTCAGCACTGTGTGACACAGCGTGGATCAGCCTCCATGACAGATAATTAGTGCCAATTAGCCTGACTGACCTGTAGCCAAGATACTTGGGCTCCTGTCCCTGCAACTCACTTGGTTGCATTACTTTGGCCAAACTTGTGCTTTCCTGTGATTACATCCCTGTGTTAGATAAAACAGGGATAAATCATCCTGAGAAGCTGCAGGGCTCCCACCAAATCCCAACAATAACATTTGCCCTTAGGCTGGAAAGCCAATTATTTTTCTTGCTTGATAATTGGAATTAGCATAAGTAGCTGTGCCTTATTATTGGCCCACAGAAGGGCAACTCACCTAGAAGATGGCTTGTGGGGAGGAGCTGTGGGGCTCGGGGGTCCCGTGGACAGATGGATGTAGGGCTGGTTGTATGTTGCTTGCAGAGGTCTTTTCCTGGACAGGTCTCGGCACCTGCACATCCATGTAACTCTGTAGGAAGCCTCGTGCTGCGGCTTCGAGTACGTGAGTTACATGGAGCCCACTCCTTCTGGGCGAGCTGATACAGCACAGGCAAAGCAAAGAAGGTGCTGATGGGGGTGGGGTGGGGAGAGAGGGAGAGGCAGAAGCAAAACAGGGGATGCAATTGGAAAAATGAAAGCAGCACCATAAACCCTTCATGTATGTCAAAGACCCTAGTGGGGTGGAAGTCAGTCCTGCTCTCCATGGGGTGCCTGAATCCCCTGATTTGCATCTGTGCATCACACAGCAGGCACCCCTCTATAAGGCTGATCTCCCAAGAGCAGAGGGTTTGTCCAAGGGCGCTGAGGCTGGGGCATGGCAGAGGCGTCTTTCCCTGGCAGAGCAGGAAGCTGTCGGTGGAGAGCCTTATAGTGAGGGTGCACTGTCTATATCTCATTTTAAGTAGAGTCCCATGCTGAATCTGTTTCAGGAGGACGAAACCGGTGAAGGCAGGTTCAACTTCACTGCCTACGGGATGGGACCCGCTTGCCTACAAGCCAAGGACGGCATCTCCGTCAAGGGTGCCAACAACAACAACACAGCCAACCCGGTCCCCCCGCCGTCCCGCTCCCCCGAGGAGATGAGAAAGCTCTTCATTCAGCGAGCCAAGAAGATAGACAAGATCTCACGCATCGGCTTCCCCATGGCATTCCTCATCTTCAACATTTTCTACTGGATCATCTACAAGATCGTCCGCAGAGAGGATGTGCACAACCAGTGAGGGAAGGGGAGCAGCTGGGAGGGAGCGAGCAATCCTTTATATATGTGCAATAGCAATGCAGCAATGCATGAATTTAAGAATGTGGCAATATTTACTAAAACAAAAAACAAAAGGGGGGTGGTTGGGGTGGGGTGGGGGGGCTGGGAGGGACTTTTAATCCTTTGAACTGAGGATAACCAGCACAGGGAGAAGGAAGGAAGAAAAAAATAAAACAAAGCTCTTGATCTGGGAAGTGCAGGGTGGGGGTTAGTTTTACAGCATAGGAAGGATTGGATTGCTCCAGCTGCAATCCAAGCAGTGTAATATATTAATATATATTCATGCTTAATTATAATGCAAAAAGAAAACAATCAAAAAAAAAGATAAGAAAAAAAATCCTTTTTTTTTTTTTTAGCCTATTAACAGCTTAGATTCTCAAGTCACTGGAATGATTCATAATTCCATGTGCAGGAACGACTGCAATTACGCTTTATCTGACTTTTGCTGTAGAAAGGCCATACCAGTCAAGCACGTGGGGGAGGGAAAAAAAAGCCCTAACAAAAAGAAGAAAAAGAAAAAAAAAATAGAGAAAAAAATCATTCTTTGCTTCTCTAGGTTTTGCACTTTGAAAACTGGCTAGAGGGGGAAACTTAAGAAAGAGGCTGTGGGTCGTTGTTTATTTTCTATATTTACTTTTTTAGTCACGGGTTTGCTGATCAAACACTTTGTGACTTTTGGATAGAGGAAAGCAAATACGTTATCTCTCTCATCCCCATCGGAGAGCATCCAATGGGAAACCTGGGAAGGACATCAGGGCCTTCATCAGAAATCGCAGGTACCATCTGTCCTTTTAAATGACCTGGCAGGGTTTGAGTCCCAGGAGTCAGAAATAATACTCAGAACACTAGAAATGATGCAAGATTTTTAAAACAGCTTCTTTTTTTCTTTTTTTCCAAGCCCCTTTCTGCCATGTTTGTTTACAAAGGGGGGGATGGAAGCGTTGGATGAATTAAAGTAGAAATTATATTTAAAATATAGAGAAACTTGGCATATTCATGCCTTGTTGTGACAGGACCGGGCGAATGGCAATACTGTCTGTAAGGGGTGGGTGGGGGGAAGGTGTGTACAGAGAGAGCAGCTCTTATTTTCAGACATTTCATAGCAGTTATATTAATAGTGAAGCTGGGCCAATGGACCCAAAACTCTATTTTTGTATCTATTTTGGTGCTGCATTTAGCTTTAACATGGATAGGAAGATGGAAGGAGCTGCTTTGCCCCTCTCTGCTGCCCAGCAGAGTCACAGGGCAGGCTGGCAGAGGTTGGTGGGGATGGGAAAGCAGGGGAGGGAGGTGGGGAAGGGTCAGTGAGGGAGTTTCCCTTTGGCCAAGCGGTAGCACAGGTTGGCGTTGCATTTGGGGGTGACACTCCAACCACCTCCAGGGTGTTATACAAAAGCCTGGCTCAGGACTGGCCTGGGTAAGTCAGGGGCTAAGCCCCCCACTTGCCTCTCCAGGCAGAAGCTGGGCCATGGAACCCGGGGTGATTCAGTCGTGTTCATTTGCACTTTAGGGAGGTGGGTAAAAGGGTGTGAAAGGAAGAGACAATCAGTCTGCACTGAAGCACTTGGGGTCAGGTCTGAATTAGGCACTAAACGAAGGCAGAGAGATTAATGGCACCCAAGGGGTGCTTCTACTCTCCCTCCTCTTCCCCTCCCTCCCATCTCCGGCTCAGGACTGGATCACAGCTGACCTGGGCTGCAGAGAGGATGCTTGGCCTGGGAACAGACAGGTTCCCACTTGCAGAAGGCGCATCCCCCTAAGCAGCTCACAGCAAAGTGCCCTCCAGCACTGTTGGGTTCAGTCTGGCCCAGGTCAGCACCATCCAAGTCAGGATGGGGGGTGGGAGCCTATGCTCAGTCATGGGTGCTCCAACCAGGCAGCTCTGGGAGGGGGCCAAAGAGCACAGGAACCTGGGTCCTGCTGTAGCACAGGGTTGGCGCAAAGAGGAGGAGGAAGCCTGGAGAAAGCATCAGGGCTGGGAACAGGGACACCCATCTCTGAGGTTGCCAATTCAGCACCTTTCACCAGCACTAATACACTTTGTTTAAAAAAAAAAAGAAGAAAAAAAAAAGAAAAAAGAAAAAAAAAGAAAGTAACAAAGGATAAAAAGCAACTGGGGGGGAAGGGGGAAGGGAGAGAGGAAAAAACGTGATGGTCACTGTGTGGACTAGGGCAAATGGAAATATTTCCCAATGTTTTGGCAAAGCCACTAAGCTTTCTGATTCCTTTTGCACTGCTGAGACAGGGAAAGGTTACATGATACCAGTGTGAGCCGGTACATCAGCCCCTTCCCCCCCTTCCCTGTATCGGAGCAGCAGAAAACCTGTGGGCTGAGGATTTCTCCTTCCCCTGGCAGACAGTGTTTTCCCAAGGAGGGAGATCTCAAGCTGTCGAGCAGAACCGTTATTTGATGCTAGGACAACTTCCCCAGCCTTGGCTGGAGCCCAGATCTGCTGCTGGCTCTGGTTTTGCTTGCTAAATTATTGAACTCTCCCTGCATGCGCGACGGGCGGCGGTGCCAGGGGCGGGCTGTGCAATTGCTCTGAACGGCGCGTCCTTGACTGAAATAAAGGAGCAAATCCAGGGAATTCCCCTCCCTGCCCAGCCCCAGGGCAGAGGGTTGGCAGCCCACACACTGCAGCTCTTTGCTCACGCGTGGGAACAACAGCAAACCGCTGTGATTGAGGCAGAAAAGAGAGTCCTGACACTCATACCCAGGAGTCAGGAAATCTGGGGGTAGGTCACACAACTTCTTGGTCTCCCCTGGCTATCTGGGATGGCAGACCAGGGCATGGCCAGCTGCAGGTCTCTTTCCTAACTGGGGCTGCTCTAAGGAGCTGCCTATGGGTTAACAAATCCCATGCACCATCCTCCCAGTCAAGTGAGTTTTGATCCCAAGGGTAAGACCAGAGAGCAAGGAGAAAGCTCCCACACCACTTCATTCTGCTCCAGCTTAAAGCCAGGGCTC
Source organism: Gallinula chloropus (assembly GCF_964237585.1). Classification (NCBI taxonomy): domain Eukaryota; kingdom Metazoa; phylum Chordata; class Aves; order Gruiformes; family Rallidae; genus Gallinula; species Gallinula chloropus. The sequence continues at coordinate 14,117,625 of NC_140095.1, read as the reverse complement.
CAGCTGCAGAGGAAGCCCACGCTCAGCCTACACCTACTGCTTGGCGATGCCAATAAGCTCAGTTACTGCTTCGTTAGCACTCCAGCATCACTTCTTGGCACTGAGTAAGGCCAGCGGAAGGCAAATTTGGGACCAGAAATAATCAGAAAGATGCTTGTGTTTCCTGCTCGCTCAGAAGCACTTCAGCTGCTCGGGGAGCCCACGGGAGTTCAGGGACTGAAGTAGGAATTACACGCTCACCAGCCTGCCTTTGCAACCAGTCCAGTGCTGCCAACCCGTCGGCACGCCTGATGCTCAGCGTGAGCAGTGGTGTGTTCTCTTCGTTGAGCAGCCGGTTTCCATTCAGGCCATTGCCCAGCCCCGGGGCTGCCGGCATGGTGACAGCAAGCAGCACTCACATCCACACACCAGGGTCTTGGTGAAGGTCTGATTGGTGCTGAGACAGTCATCCCACAGACATCCTGCCCCCTTCATGGAAAACCCTCCGGCTGCCCTGGGAGTCCTTGGCAAGGCTGTGTGGTTTTTCAAGATCAATTCTTTTCCTCCATTTGCACGAGGCTGTGTTTAGTCTCTGTAGCACAACAGAACCTGCTCTGATAGCCTCCAAATCAGGCTGCTTGAACAGAGCCAGCAATTACATTTATTAGTAAGAACGAGCAGGATTTGATATTGCAGAGTCGCTCCCAGCCATGTCAATGGAATTTAACTCTGTACTTGTTAGTGCTTCTTAGGAACAAGGCTTAGGAACAAGGCTCAGGAACAAAACCTCTGAATAAAAGACAGCAGTCAGTCTGGCAATAGAGAGAAAATAAGGTCTTAATTCACTTGGACTCTTTAGAATAAGAGAGCTTTATCCCAAACAGGATTATTTCCAGATGTTGCTGGAAATGCATCACTTCACAAGCAGGAGTTGTTTTTCCTTTATATATAAATATGGCTGTGGAAAAGAAGAAAAAAGTAGGATAAACTTACTGGGTTTTGATCAGGTAGATGAGCTTTTCCTAGTTTAAATCCTAATTAAAGCAGCTTTCCATCCAGGATCGCAGCATCATCCGAGAGAGGTGCTGAAGAGGGTCCAGGACAGACCAGTAAGCACATGGTCTGCTACAGACTGCAAGGCTTAGCCTTGGCAAAGCACCAGCTTGCCTTTAAACCCCCAGGAAGGGTCATTCGCTTCATGGGTCTGGCAGTACCCTTGTTCCTCCTCTCCTGGAAGCATTTGCTGGTCCAGGCTAGGAGAATCTGTTCCTAAAAGCATCAAACAATTTAAAACACTGAGTATTCTCAAATCCTGTGATCAGAAACTTTTTTTTCCCTGTTTACCCCAAATTTTTCTGAAAGTTGGTTGTTGGTTGGTTGGGGTTTTTTTCATCTGCCTCTTCTAAAGACCTTTAAGGCAAACCCAAGACAATTCCAAGTACACTGTTGGTTGGCCCTTATCTCTACTGTCATTTGAAAGCCTGCCTGGGTTTCCTCACACTGGTAGAAAAAGATTAGAAATACTCACAATATATATTTTTAAAAAGAAAGGAACACATGAAAGGAGAAAAGGCTATTTTAAAAGATGCCATATTTTTCACAGATTTTATATAATCATATTTTTGTACTGTGCTTCCATTCCTTAATAAAACATAATTCTTACCCCTGGGCCAAAGACAGACAATCTCTTCCAATACCCCATTTCTTACTCTAAAAACTCACTACCAACAGCAATAGGTAGCGCAGCAAAGACCCCTTCTCCCTCCAAATCCAACCCTCCCAGAGCAGCTGCAGGTCTGGGTCCCTGCCTGCCAGCTCAGCCTCTTGCATCCCCCACCCAAGTCCCTGCAAGCAGCAGGTCCTGTCCTGCTGGAGCCTCCCACAGAGCTCCACGGCAGAAATATCTGATCCCTTCAGTCCTAGAAAGGACCCGTCCCTCTCCTGTCATCTTCTCAATGGGAAACATAAGGTGGAGCTTGTGCTGCTCCTGCTTCAATAAATTTCCACTGTTTGTATGGAAAAGGTGTTCTGTTTAAGTAGAAAATGGAGATATTTGATTGGTCTTCACAGTGCTAGGAAGAGCACAAAAGCAGAAGCTAATATTAATTAATTTTAGCATCTTCAAAATTACTTCAGGTCCTTTAAGTCTTCCCATCATCTCCTTCTCAACAATCATTCCTTGAGGGAGTCGCCCATCTCTCTTGCTCAAATGAATCCACTCAAGTCTCTTACTTCAAGTATATGGCACTTTTCTGTGTTCCTCCCTTCAGTCCCGTAGAAATGGAAGTTCAGGGGGTAAGTTCCTCAGCTTTGCAACCTCTGAAGGGCCTGGCCCAGCTAGGGAAATGCAGGGCAAGATAGGAGAGTAAAACCATCCCTCCTAACTAGGCAGGGTGACAGAGTTAACAGGGAAGTGTTCTCATGCACAGGGAGGGCTCCTGGGGAACACAAGGGTGCCCAAAGTCTTTTTTTGACTGTGCCAGAGCCCAGTCAAAGCAGCTGAAGTCAGCAGACAGTTTTTGGCTGTAGGCTCCGCGTTTTTCAATGATCCAGCTAGATAGCAGCTGTTTATTGGGAATCAGGTTCTTACACAGCCAGTCACCTTCTCCCATGGCACACAACAGAGGGGCCCAGAAGAAATAAGCTGCTCTGAACCAGGCAGTGTGGAAGGAGCTGTTGCACGTTTTGCAGAGAGCATCTGCTCAAAGCTCCTCCAGTTTCTGCCTGCAGCTGACAGGGAGAAGCTGGTGCTTGCACTAGGCCAGTCCTTCTCCTCTGAACTGGGGGATGAGCAGCCCTTGGGTGATGCCCTCAGGTAGTCCCATGCTGAGGAACACAGCCTAGACTGGAGGTACTGGAGTTTGCTTGGTAAGGGAAACACAGGCTGAGCCAGGTGAGGAATTCTCACCTCTGATCTTTGCAGCAGGCAGCCCATGCACAGGAAGGTTGACCTTTTTTGGTTGTAGAGTCTGCAGCTTTCCTGGTTCATCTCTACCCCCATTTGTTCTATCGTGTTGTCCCAGCATCACGCTGCCAGCAAAGGACCAGAGCTCCTGGTAACCATAACACGGTAAAGGACACAAACCACACGGCAGCCTATAAAGAGAGGGGTGATTTCAGCACTTAGAGGAAATTACTGGTTAAACTGTCAAATGAGGAACCTGGCACAGACCAGAAGAGAAGGTGAAGGAAAAGCAAGAGGAGATAGTTGTTTGCATGCCACAGCACTGTCCTGGCATTCAAGGTAGACAGGGCTAACAGGGATGATGCAAGAGTCAAAGCTGGCAGCAGGAATGACAAGATTGCATTAAGCAATCATGACCATCAAGTCTGGCTTGTAAGGGAGTCCTGTGTTTGTGACAATCCTGCTCCTGGGTCTGTTAGAGAGTGCTGAACCCATTCTGAGAGCAGGCTGGCTCCCAGCAGCACTGGAGGTGGGTTAGCCAGGGTTTGATCCCAGCTCTGCACGGGCAGTGTGTGCACTGCAAACAGACTGAGCATGAGGGGATGTTGCTGTCTTGGGGAAGGGAGGGATGGCTTCATGTTGGGTCAACAATCCCATCAGGACTCAGAGCATCACTGCTGGGGCTTGGAGGCTGTGCTTCTACTCTACAGGAAGGAGCCAGGCACAAAAAGCACTAAGGAGAGGGACCTCAGCAGCTTCCCAACAGCAGTAGTTCCCAGCAAGGAGAATACAAACCCCTACTACCTGTTCCCAGACTGAGGCTCAAGGTGCTTACAGTTTCCTGGGCATGGGATGATACTACCATAAGCAAAACATCAGCCTGGCTTGAAATTAGCTTTTATGTATGGTTTTGCCATTTAATTGCATAAGCAGCTTAAACCAAACAAGTACATCCTCATCACCTGAGGCTGAGCCTAGCTAGGCCACGAGGTACTATGGCTCAGAGCAGCAAGTGTGTCATCGCTGTGGCAGGTGAGACAAGCTTGGCACAGGCATGGGCAGGTCGAGCTGGGCCAGAGCTGCCAGGCCTGAGGGGCACAGAGCTCCAAGAAGCTTTTGCTGTTAAGGCTTTTGGGAAGCTGGTCCCAAGATGTTGGCACTGGAGCAAACTGAAACCCCCTTCCCTGGGGGTCTGGCAGAGGAGGGGTCTGCCTTAGTTAAGCACGTGGTGATACCAAGGCACTCTTGGGCTACTGGGCTGTCAAAAACAAGAATTAGGGTTGAGCACACCATAGAATTTGTGCACTAAATTATAGCTTCAGGTTCAAGCCTGAATTGACTTTGCAGTGAAGACACCCTCAGTCACACTGATAGCAGAGGCCTGAGAGTGTTGCTTAGAGTCAGCATCACCCTGTGATAGCCCTGTAGAGATAAACAGGCCATGACTTCCAACAACAGCAGAATTGGGGCTTGGGCTTCAGTGTGTCTTGCTTGATGCCTAAACCCCAAACACTGACCTTTACTGAACTGAAACTATGCAATACTGAACAGATTGTGCCAAGGGCGGTGCCTTAGCCACCTCCCCTGGATATGCACTTACACGTTTTCTCAAGTATCCTCATAAAGGTTTCTTGTGATGGGCTAAAGAACCAACACAAGAGCCCCTGAGCAGCAGAGCCAGCTCTGAAGATTGTGATGTGCCACAGAACAACTGTTATCGTGACCACAGCTTCAGGGCCAGCTCTGCTCCTTCAAGGCTGCAGTGTTAGAAGTAGGAGTCCTAAAAGCTCAGCTCCCTACCCAAGAGTTGAGTGGGGGAAAGCATCAGAGATGAGAAAGGAAGAGCAGATCAAGACTCATGTAAGGCACAGGACCTTGTAGTACTTACTCCACAGTGTAGTGAGTACAGTCACAATTGCAACCCCAGTCCACGTGGTCTTGCTGGGGTTTGGGGCTTTAAATACTGCTGCTTGTTCTTTGAGGGGTTAGGAAGAGAATTCACAAGGCTTAGCTTGTCCTCTGGAGGAAGGGGTATGGTATTGTGTGGGCAGTATCACCTCTAAGAAACAGAGCTCAAGAAACCAGCAAAGAAAGGAAGCTGAGGAGAGGCAGCCTCTGTAACATAAGAGCAGTGCTGGAAATGCATCTTGCTGAACAACTCCATGCTAAGGTGAGGGTCACTGGTATATCCTTCACAGGTGGGAGCACAATGAACAATGCTGGCAAGTCCTTGATCAGATACGTGCCTCCACTTGCCATCAATGCCCCTTTTTAATCAGGAGAAATAATTAAAAGCCACCCACCACTAATGAGTTAGGCTGATATATCATCTCCTTACCATTTTAAGTAACCATAGCCAGTGCTATTGGTCACTGTGGTAAAGCTCAGCCCTACAAGAAATGCTCAGCTAGAGGCTGAGCCAGAGTCTTAACAGAAGGGAGCACGGGTTCTTGTACCTTACGCTTGCCCAGGCTGGGGAAACAAGGGCTTTGAAAAGCTCTGCTCTGCCTTTTGCCTACACTGAACTTGTAACATTCCCTTTCTGTAAACCTCTTCCCAAGTCTGCTTACATATCTGTCCAGAACACTTGCATTCTTCCAATTCCAGGGTTAGATTGTAAGTAACCAGGGAAAAGCTGCTCCAAAGCAGCATGGACCAAGCTGACAAATCCCCAAGCAACCCTGCTCAAAGCAGAACTGCAGAAACAGCACCTCCACCCTCAGGTCGATGCTCCCTGTGCAGCCCTTTGGCACCAAGCAGGGTTACTTACTGAGCTCGACAAGGCAGTTGAAATACGCATGCATTTCAAAACCATGAGGAATACACCCTTCCGTAAATCAGGCCAAGACAAGCAGCTTAATTTGGGGATCTGTCAGCTTTGTGGGTATCCAGACTGCAGTGGGGTTTTTTGGAAATAGGCATTAAGTTCCAAACACTGATGTTATGCAAGAATTTGAGACACTGAGCTATGTAATTCCCCTTCCCCTTGGTGGGACGAGTGATCTGTCATGCTTAAACTCTGCCTTTGAGCTGCATCTCACTGCTAACTGCAACTGCAGAGCATCTCGCTGTACAACCAGCACTGCACACCCTGAGCCTGGTGCAGTAGGTCAGGAGACACAGACCGACTCCAGAGGCACATGAGGTGACAGACAGAGACATTTGGGCACAAAGGCCACACGATTTAACTCAACACATGCACGTGGAATTCGTTATCCTGAAAATCAAACCACCTGGAGCATCTCAAGCCTACTGTGAAATGGAGTAAGTTTGTGTGGTCCTTAGTCTGGTCACACCACTGACAGCACTAAGAGCTCACCTCTTCATGGACTTACAGAGCTGCAGGAAAGAGATGGCTGTGTCACAAGAACTGAAATAGAAGGCAACTGCACTGAAAGCCATTCGCACGTGCACTGAGGTACAAGTTCAGTGAATTAGGGGGGTTATGGTGAGAGATAAAGATGAAGCAAAACACTAAGGACTTCACCCAAAAATGGCCAGGCACGCAAAGGTCACAACGCATTTCATTGCTGTTTACCACCCCTGCAGCATCAAACACCATTCTGGAAGCAGCCTTTGAATCCTGGAGATGCACAAGCCTGTCCCAAGCAGCCGCTTGTAGCCACCCACCCGAGATCAGCCAACAGCCATAAGCAGGCGTGACGTTGTCGTGGACAGTGACATTCTATGGACTGTGTTGTCTACTCACATTCCACCACAGTGTACAGCATATCATGCTTATTGTATTAAGCTGAGATGAGGAGTAATGAAAACCTTAACACTTAAGCGATGTTAAAAAAGGAGGGGAGGAGGAGCCAGGAGTTTCTCCCTCCAGTCTCTAAACGCACACCCCATTGACATGGTTTTGTAAATGAATTATCTTCAGAAGAAAAATAAAAACCCTTCAGATCTTTCTCTTCAGCACAGCCATGGCACATGTGGTTTTACTTTGGAGGGGAGACACGCACACAGAGTAGGAATACTGTCCAATGGAAACCACACAAACAGAGAAGTGAGAACAGCTCAGCACCTAGAGAGTGTTTTCCTCCTGTAATAACCATTGCCTCAGTTTCCCCAGAAGTATTCACCTCACAGGTCAAACCTAACACACCTGGTGCCTAGGGAGGACACAGCCCAGAAGCTTCTGACAAAAGCCTGTTCAGTAGTAGCATTGTTTTGCCCTATTTTCTGTCTCTCTGCCATCTGTAAGCAATTTGTATGAAGAAAACCCTTGTTTCCAAAGCTTGGCTTAAAGCTCACTTGTTCCAGAAAACAACAGCGCCTTGATACTGTTTATACCAGGGACAGCCAAGGGCTCTGACAGATGAGCTGGGCTAGGTTTAGCAGCCAAGCTGGGTTTAGCCACTGCAGCTTAAGATGCTCCTGGCTACCCCACCCCTCTGCCAGCAGTTGCTGTCCCCAGAGAGGGCAACACCAAGCACCCTCCACTCTGTGGAGCTCAGGGTAAAAGCAAGGGGATAGCCAACACAGACCATGACCTCAGCTGGGGGACAGACATCCCCCCACCCACCCCAAAATGGAGCAGGACAGACCACCAATTATACCCTCCATACCCCCTCCTGAGCCCCCTTATGCTCTGTTGTGAATACTAAATCCAGAACTATTCTGAAATTACTTTTTGTGGGCTTGTTAAGCACAGTAAATCAGGATACAACTGTTTTCTCAAGCTTGTTCTCAAACAGGAGAGGACAGGCAACAAGGGCAGAGCATTTTCCTTTCATTCTTCAATCTGAGACCTCAGGAGGAAGCAAGTGGCATTAAGACTGCCCAGGTTTAATCAACTCCTTAAGCATGGGAAAAAAAGGCAGCTGCTACTAAGAAAAGAATAATCTCTCCCTTTACCTTCCAGCAAGCTTCTTCAAAACAGGCACTGAAATAGTTGATACTCAGCTGTTTTAGTTTTCTTCCTTGCAAAGTGGGTGCTAAAATACCAGCATCTGGCAGGAGGTAACTGGAAAAGTATTCACAAAGCAAGAATAAATCACCAGAGTTAAGGTGTGAAGTGCCCACCAGTACCTCTACTGGTTCATTAACACAGCTGAAAAAGTGATTAATGCTCCTTAATTTTCATGCTACTCTTCCCTGAAAAAAAAGGGGGGAGGACTAGAGAAATACAGAATATAGTGTGGTACCTGTACTTAAAACTTAGGATGCAAAATTCTTCCTAAAGACTTAATCATGAAGTGCTTATGTGTCTCCTCCCTACCCACCCTGATAAGAATTATTCTTGTCTTTTCTAAATGAATTTATTATATATACATATACACAAAATTGGTATGGCCTTACACTCCATTTAAGGATATTTTGCTACATTGGTCAAAGTGGAAACCAACTGCTTCCTTCAAAGCAGCATTTTTACGTCATGATGAAGTAAACCTGTATCATAGGATGTGCATGACCACACAGGAACAGTGGCAGATTATTTTTCTGGCTTGTAAAAAAGTTTTCAAAACAGAAGTTCTATTTCAGCAGTTTGAAGATGGAATGTAAAGTTTCTGCTGTTGTATGTATATAAAGTATAGTTACTGAAACATACATCATGCTGACTCCAATGAAAAGAAATAAAGATTTTTTTTTTTCTGAAATTCTCTCCGTGGACTTTTAGTGCCAGAGCTTCCAGCCCTCGCTGCTGGTGTGTTTCTGCCAGTTATATTTCATGAAAATAAGAGACTAGTTTTACTCTTCAGCCTTTTTATTTGGGAGAAAAAAAAAAAAGAATTCTCTGATCTATGGCATCATGAGCTCCACCCCACAAAGGAATTCCTACAACAGGAGCAGTATCTGCTTTGTAGCATGGAGAGAGCCCCAGCATTCAGACTTCTGAACCACTCCCTGTTGCTTCAGACCCTAACACAGCCAAACCTTCCTTCCCCAGGATTAAAGTCCAGGCAGCAGGAGGAAGTTTCCTACAGGTGTGACCAAGAGGGATGAATCACATCTCCAGCCTGTGCCGAACATCTCTAAGTTGCTCTGGTCTTTGGCACAGCAGCAACAGGTACCCAAACAGAAAGTTCTGAGTGGTTTTTAATACCCTGGATTTTAGAAGTCCAGCACAAATGAAGAGCAGTACTTACAACTCCACAGAGCCAAAGTGTGTCATCTTAACTGCCATGTGAGCTGAAATAGGCTCTGACAAGGAGCTTATCTCTTTGGGCTTAGGGTCCACATACACCACTTCCATGTACTGCTTCACAAGCTGGGACAGGGCATTATTTACACACAGCCTTAAATTCTTCGGTAGATGAATTGACCTTGGCACAGACACCCAAAAAGAGGCATTTCAGGAAGTTAAAGGACAGCCACTCACACTGCATCTCAAGAGATGGATGTGAGAATGTATTTTTCCTTCCACAGTCAGGTGCTTTGTCAAGTTTGAAATATCACCAGTGGAACAGCAGATCCCACTTGGCTTGGCAAGTGGCTTTTTGTGACAAGATAGAACAGCAACATCCTGCCCTTTAAATCTATTCTGAGAACCCACCAGTACTGTAAAGTCTGCTGGCTTTTAAAGGCTAGAAAGCATTTTACTCAATTGCTTGATATCTTATAACCAACCTATAAACAGCCCCCTTTACCCCACCTTCCACACAACCTGCAAACAAAATTACCAAGAACTTAGGGGAGCAGCTTATCAAGTTACCAGCCAGGGTTAGCATGGAACTGCTGGGAAATGAAATAATCACTGAAATAACTGCTTCCTGCTAAAGCATGCACAACTTAAGGAAACTGCTAGGGTGCCATGTGGTCTTAGCCCCAGGCAACAGCATGTGAAGAAGAGAGAAACAATCACAAAACACATTTTATTCAAAATGATGATGCTCCTCAGAGATAGAATTGGCAGCTGCAGAGATCCAACTCCAAATCCTCATACCTGCACCCAGACCCATCCTTTTCACCAAGGAAAGGAGACTCCTGGGTCTAAAGGACAATCCTCACATGTGACATTGAAGACTTTTTCAGGTTCAAGTCAGAGCTCTGTTACCACAGACAGAGCTTCCTACTCCATGAGTAAATACCTTCTGTAAAGCTCTACTTCCAATAGCATGCTCACCACTTCCACACTCACCTGTATGTAGCTTGCATACACCAGAACACTAAAGCTTCAGCTCTGAGCAAATTCTTTTTCAAGACAAAACCCCCAAAACACCAGTACAAAGGGCCCTGCAGAGCAAGTGATCCCTGCCTGAATCCTCAGGGGCAGAACCAACACCCACAGTCCCAAACACACATTTCAGTTCACCCTTACACAACACCCCCCGTGGAAGTTTGTTGGTACTTAAAAGCACTCCAGGAGTTTCTCTCTGCACAAGATCAGGGGATAACTAAGCCTGGTTAACTGTGCACTGCACTTAACCCAAGAAACTACAGCAAAGGCAGCACAACTGCAGGTGGTAAGTTAAACAGTCTTATTTCTACTCACTGGACACTGAGGACCAGAGAGAAGAGGCCAGCTCACACTGGTCAGACATGAACCCCCCCCCATGCCCTGAGAAGGGCAGACCATCAAGATACAAGGGTATAACATCAGTTATTCCTGACACTGTCCACGGGGCTTGTGTGGGTACAAGAGAAGCCTGGGATGGGTCTGATCAACTTCACTGCACTTCCTACTCCCTGCATGGCACTGGGACATCAGGAGGGCTTCACCAACCACCACCTCCTTGTGTTTAAAGTGGAGGCACTAGAAGGGAGACTTACTGAGAGGCCCCAGCAGCATTTTCTTTCCTGGCAGTCAGACTACCTTGGTTATTAGAGAGAAGCCCTCTTGCAGGCAGTCTCTCTCACTGCAGCTAGCTGAGGCGAACTGGATCAAGACTTCTTCCTTGTCCTCTTCACCTTTAACACATGGAAGCACTGAAGATGTTAAGAGAAATACCAAGGCTTTACCAGCACAGTCAATGCAGAGCCAGAAGGAAGGGCTCGAGGGTATTGGAAAGTTTAAACAAAACAGCCAGTGTGACAATATTTTACAGCAGGTCATTTCAGGACACGTATTAGCTAGTCACAGAACCACCAAAACACGAGTACCAGGAGTCACTCTAGACTTTGTTGAAGAAAGGTGCTGCCAATGTAACTTGCTTTTGAAAAGTGTTTCTCTGTAAGACATTCCAAGAAAATGTTATGTAAATATTTTATTTTGCCTGTCATCCTGGACAAGAACATCTCACTTTCTGGGTCTTTTATTATTTAACATATTGAGAGTATGATTTATATGAAAACAAGCGTACAGTTCACCTTACAGGCTTTTAAGCTCTTCACTGATATTCCTCAGCTATTTCTCAAACCAGACAGCGAGCCAGAACTGCCCAAATCCCACTACAGAAATGGTGTTTTAGGCTTACAGGAACTTTTGTAGGTTTGGTTAAGGGTTATAAAAGTTAATAGCACTTTAAGTCTGAAGTACAACTTGTTACCACAGTCTTGGATTAAACATCAAGAACAGTAAAAACCAAAAAAATGAGGAAGAAAATACCACAAACAACAAAGATAGAATTCAGTGAAAAGCTTCCATTGCATACCTTCACCTCACAGTCATTCCTGATTAAGAAAAAAAAAGCTTTTAATGGGTTTTTTGTATCCTCAAAAATACCAGTTACCACCACAAGAGGAAGCAGTAGCATTTCCAGTATGCCAGCTGTCAGAGCACACACAGCAATTGCTGTCACACTAAGTTTTCAGGAGTAGAATGTAATCAAGTCGATCTGAGAAACACGCATATGGAAGGGACAGAGCATAACAACTGTGAAGATGAAGATAAAACCAAACCAAAACTCTATTGACATTTAGTACAACCAGACTCAGCCACTAAGTTTGGCAAGTAAACAGCAAGAAGTTACTGTTCTGGAACCAGAGATGGCTATCTGCCCTTTCAGCAAGGGCAGCTTTGCTCCAGCTTTCAAGCAAGCAAAGGTCAAGAGGTACACACTCTGCATATGCACAGCAATTGTATTAATGAAGAAAACATGGAAACTGAACCCTCACACAGATAAGCAAACTAAGGAAGCAGCTCTTTTGTATTACCAGGAGCTCTGAAGGTCTGGTGTAGCCTCAGAAATGCTTTTCATCCAGATGTTAACACACCACACATTACATTGTGCAAATCTTACAAGGTCTTTGATAGCAATTACCCAGATTTGTATTTTATTTTCAGTTTCATCTTCTTTCAGAGGCAGCAGACAGCATTCAACATCATAATACCAGGACAGGCACGTTCTGTACTTCTGACACATATGTCATCCATCTACTTCAGGTCTGGTAGAAGCAGGGGATTAAATAAATGCCTAAACTGCAAAAATAACTCTTACATACAGTAGTTTGAACTATAAAGGATGTGACAGAAGTAGTTCTGTTTTTTCAGTTCTACTCTTGAAACATCTGTAAAAGGGCTTGCTTGCCCAGCCTCAAATCAAAGGTATTAAATTCTGCATCCAAAAAATACTTATTTTCAGCAATTTGAATGCAGCCAAACTGATGAACAGAAGCTTCAGCTGTGATCAGCTCTACCTAGTAAACCTAGTGACTGAAGGAAGAGCTTCATGCCCTTGGAAAGATTCCAACATACTCTTGACTTGATAAAGCAAATCTAGACCTTTTTTATTTTTTTTTTAAACAATTTGCCAAGACTGGAATGAAAGATAAATAGAAGGCACAACAATTTTGCTTTTTTTTATACAAATACAAACTAAACATGAAAAAAACTTCCTATTTCCATAAAAAATTTCACAAGTTCAGGAAAAGTGTTTTAAGAGTCAAGTTCTAGACATTTAAAACCTATCCCACAATCCAAAATTTTAAAGTGGTAAAACAGTAGTTCAAATTCCTCTCCGTGATCACGTATCAAAAAGAAAAGAGTTTCTACAGATACCCATTATTCCACTTTTACAGCGCCACAGAGAAAGGTCAATGTCAATTTTTCAAGTGGCAATATCTCCAGACCAGAGGATGTTCATATGACCCTCAATGAATAAATCAATAGTTTCCTTTTTCTGCCCTTGAAATACTTGCCAAGTACTAGGTTTTCCTACAGGCTCTTGAACGCATGCACGTGAAATATTATTCCACTGACTGAAATGCACCCAAATTCAGTAGAAAGGGGGGGGGAGAAAAAAGGGGAAAAAAAAGTAAAGCCATTCCTTTAGGAAAAACCACTGGTACCAAAAAAATCCAGTCCATAAGTTTGAAGTGAACAAGAAAATTCAGTTCTTTTCTTTTTAAAATCCACTTTTCCTAAAATGTTGTTCCACAAAGCTGGAATCTGGGACAAGGACTAGAAAAAAAAATTCACAAAACCATAACACAAACAAAAAAAAGGGGCCAAAATAGTATCAAACGTAGCAGTCTATAACAGGCTAGGGCCACATTCCAAGATACCCAAGGCTGAAATTCACAAATCTGCAGGAAAAAGGGTTTGCGCCACCACGTCAACATCTGCGATGATGCATTCACTGGCGTTGCCCAATCCCCCTTCCAGCTCCAAATCCTGGCTTCTGGGACATTCCTCCACGTGGAGGCCCTCGAATCCCACCTCCCAGCCCCCCACGAGTGCCTCCAGGTCCACGTGGTCTGTTATCTCTGCGGTCACCCTCCCTGGCAGCTCTTGTTTTCTTCTCCTCCACATTCAGGCGCACCTCTCCCCTGAACATGATGGGCTGCAACAAAAGCAGAGAGGTACTTTCATTAACGACTCATGTCGAGCAGATTTCTGCAACCTCCTCTCATATCCTCTTCTCCAAAGCAAACTCAAGTGTTTTATGACTGGTTACTAGAAAGTTACCCTAGTCAAACTGTGCACCCAGTCTTGTGCTTTACTGGAAAAAATATTAAAAAAAGGTGTGAAAGAGCAGCACTTGAGAAACAATCTAAGGCTTATCACTGAGCTTTGACACATTTACAGAATGATCTGAACTATTAACAGTAGCCTACTTTCAATGATATGTGGCAATTAGCAGCCTGCCACCATGCAGAGTCCCAGCTGATTTTTTTTACTGCATAAACTCAGTCAGATCCTCCCTGCCACCTTGCTGTGCAGGCCAGTGAAGTCTTTCACTTAGGTCAAGCTCAATTCTTTAGAGCTGTAGCAGTAAGTGGTCACTTGATTGGGAAACATCCCCAAAGCAGACAGAGGAACAGACCACATCACGCAAACCTCATTGCGGACAAGATGAGGTCTGCAAGAATCCAGCAACTACAGGATTAAGGACTCTGGTTTCAAATTGCTCCTGCAGTTGCATAACAAACAAGAAAATAAAAGCCTGATCCATCATTGGCACAGGCACAATGCTTTCTCATCACATGAAAGCTGAGCTATTCACTTCTACTGGACTGTTAGTGGAACAGATCTATGGATGAAGCACATCACCCTTCTCTAGTCATCTGCTGTACTGGACCAAAAGATCAAAGCCTGATGTTCCAGCCTGATTAACAACTGCATGTGAACTCCCACATTTCGCATCAGGCAGCAGACATCAGGTTTAGATCACTGGCTAACATCTACCAAAGCCTCAAACTCATTGATAGCCAGAGTCCTACTAATTCAGGACATGTTTGCTCAAAGCACTGGGCCCATTTGTGAAACAATTCACACTGTGGCTACTGCAAACAGAATTTAGCTGTTCAAAGTAGTGCAGGAGTGTTAAGCTTCTTTTATAGACAAGCCTATATTTATAAACAAACTTAATTCAGAAAAAACATGCCCATCCATAACAACTTAGACATTCACATGGGCTAGAAGATATATGAATGCAAGTCTATAATGCATTCAAAGTCTAACTGGGAAGAAGCCAGCATCCACTCTCTTCACTGGCCCCAGTTACAGCGAGTGGCACAGCTGAACAAGTAAACAAAGGCCACAAATTCCTCTGCTGAGTGTGCCTCTGGCATTCTCTGGACATGGCAGCCTGGCACTCACCTCTTAGCTACCTCTCCCATTGCAAGAGAGCACAAGAATGACCATCTCTAGTTCATTCAAACACTCAAACATGCCAGTTTGAGTCACTGCTGAAGGTGTTCACATAAAGCTTGTAGTTAAGAAATGGCTTCAGGACCCACTGTCACTACACTACCTGTTCCCACACATTCAGACCAAAATCAACCAAATTTACTCAAACTGCTTTTAGCCCTGCTTCAAGTCACCGATCTTGGACTTAACGCTGGAATTGCTCAGCCCAAAACAATAGGAAAACACTTGAGGAAGCAACTCTTTGTCAGTGTTCAGATATATAATCACCAGCTCCCTCAGAGATCTTCTAGGGCTGCTGGGCTTCATATGCACTAAGTCATCAAGCACTGCCACAAATGCTGGCAGCATCTCACAGGAAAGGTGTCTAACACCACATGAAATATCCTAAACTCAGATCCAATCTCAACACTTAATCTGTACTCAAGCTAGCTTACTGCACAACTGCTATGGCTGCTATGGTGCCTCCAGATTCATTGTCTATCACAATGCTGTACAGCCATGGGGTACACATTCTGCATTAGCAATCACTGCTAACGAGCTAAGCAGGTACCTACTTTGTTAGCGGAAATTCAACCTGCACACAAGCATAGCTTCTCCCTTTCAAACAAACTAGATTCTACTTGTCCATCAAGTCAGACTCCCCCTTGCCTTTCTGAAAGCTTCACCTGCTTCCTGTGTAGAGCTCAGCAGCTTCCCATTGGAAAAAGCTTCCATAATAAATAAATTCATGTTCACATAAGTTATTATGACCTACTTCAACAAAAAGATTCAGTCTGTACAAATGCTGCACAAGAGTTAAGGTAAAAGGAAGAAAAGACATCCCACCTACTTTAAGATGTTTAAGGATAAAGGGACCAAGTAAAATCTTTTCTTGTTAGAATCATCTGAAAAACATTGTTATTGACAGACCAAAACTCACTGACTAGAAGTTTATTTACCCTGTTGCTAAGGATCTTCTGAACTGGTTCAGGATCATCAAACACCACAAACCCAAAATTGGGGAGCTTCCCACCACTGTTGATGCGGAGTTCAACAACATTACCATAGCCTGCAAGAGAAAAGCCAAGTTCTTGGGTCATACATTAGAATGCCCTGTTGACCACGCCTATGGCCACAACCCCCTAACCCTGAGTGTACAGCAAAGAAACTAACTTACTTTGGAAAAAGTCTTTAAGTTCACTTTTATCCACATCATGGGGAAGGTTCCCAACAAACAGCTGATGACTGTCTGGGTATCTCACAATCCGTCTAGTTTCCACGTCACCCTGTTCACCTTCACGAACTTGAACAGAAAAGTAAGAGTTGTTTAAGAAAAGCCAGTCCCCACAATAAATGAAAGACAGAGTTAAGACCAGAATTAGCATTTCATTAAAAAAACCCAACAGAATTCACTCTATCCATTCATGCATTAAAAGAGATAAGCATTCTACAACGCAAACAAACTTGCTTGTGTATCACCTGACTGAAGCCAAGCACTCAAATGAAACTTAAGATTCTTCAGCAGAAAGAGTGAAAAAAGCTCGTCAGACATTCAGGCCAAGATCATCTAAAAATCACACCATCCACAAAGAAATCATTTGCTTACTGACAAAATTAATGAGATTTTAAGAGCTGTAATCATTATATTGCTTCCCCCAAACTATCAATCAGCAGAAGGCAGTTTATTCTTTGTAGCTTCTCTTACTTGGTCTAGGACCCCTCTGTGGTGGGATGTTTGTTCGTTGCTCCCTCACTCGCTGATCCCTCTGGGGTCTCTGAGGTGGAGTCTGAGATTCAGGCTTTGTCTCAGGGCGCGGCTGTGTCAATTCAAAAAGGAGTCGAAAGAATCAGAAATCACAGTAGGGTTCAGCTTTTAAGAGCTCACTAAGTAGTAACTGATGAAGTAACTTGAAAACACAGGAAAATAGCTCATCTCTCCTGCAACTAACTTGGCTTTTCTGCTACAGACATGTCACTTGACCAGCTAGAATTCCAAAGTTGCCCCAATTCAGTTACATACAGTAAAGAGTTCTCCCTAAGTGCAGTGGCAGTTGCACACATTGCATTACATAAATTCATTCAAAACAAAACCTCATTCACAAATAAGCAAAAAAATTAGAAAAGCTGCCTTTAAGAGGGTGCATCATTTTAGACAGCAGTTACATCCAGCACTTGTGTGAACATTCCTTGCTTTTCCTCCATGAGGAACAGCTTCTCAACCAAAAAGCCAAGGAATAAAGTTTGAAGGCTATCATGAGACACTGGATTTGAAAGTCTTTGGGGGTCTCAGAATTCAGATCATAAGCGATTAGATTTCACTATATTTGTCCACACCTCAGTTTACTGTCAGCCAGTTTAGCATTTAAACTTCTCTAGGTACTGGATTCCTACCTGTGAGACCGGCACTTTCACAACATGAGGTGGTATTCCTGACACTGGAACAGCTCCACTGGGAGGAAGGTTCTTACTGGTTACTGACGCCCAGGAAAATGTCTAAACAAAAAGAGAGTGAGATGATGACTAACTGAACTCCAGATGCTTTTATCTGTCTGAACTATATTCCTGATGGTACAGCTAACAGATACAGGGTAACAGTAACAAGTTAAACTGTCCTTGAAATCCTGGATCCAGCCACTACATTTTCCCACAACTTCCTTTCAAAAGACTTAGTGTAACAACAATGGACTCATACTTCTAAATTCTACATGGAGTTGAAATAGGACACAGCAGTGGCCTAAGACCAAGTATCACATCAAGGTTAACCTAAGTATTAGCTTCTTGAATACCCATTTGTCTGCATTTGCCTCCCTTAACACTGAAGGGTGACAAAAATCCTCAGGTAGAAATAAAGTAAAATTTCACCCCTTTTTGTTGAAAGGGGTGAAACATTCAGCATGTTGGTTGCAGTCCCTTTTAGACTTTCAGCAGCTCTGTTTGCAAAGAATGCAAGCCTCCCACTGCTGCCACAGCTCCCAAACCTACCAAATATACAAAGACTTATCTTGGCTGCCCATATATTTTAACCAACTAGTTAATTTCAACTCCCTGTTATTATACAGAAACTAATGGGAAGGGGGCAACTGGTCATGAGAAGAGTAGCTTGGGCATCAGGGAAAAGAATTACAAAGCATTCAACACAATTCCAGATGTTTTTCCTTTGGCCAGATTGAATCATGCACTGTAAAACAGGAGTGTCAGGTACACCAATGACACCACAACACAGAAGAGCCACGCACTGTCATTACCCTGGAGTCTTCCTGCACTGCAGGAGCTGGATCAGCAGGAGCTGGAGAAGGGCTCTTTTCCACAGTCTCTTCTGGAGCTGACTCCTCTAACACCGGCTCAGATTTTTCTTCCTGTGCCTCTGGTTCAGGTTCCTGCTCAGGTTCTGGCTCTGGCTCAGGCTCTGCCTCTGCAGCCGTCTCTTCCAGGTGTTCCTCAATATCATTACTATTAGCACCACAAAAAAGCCAAAACAGAGAGGTGGTATCATATTTGGCTCTATTATTGCATGGTAAGAAGTGTTAAATGTCCAATACAGAAGTCAGGTACATTGCATTTGAGAGGAAGAACAAGGCTAATCTAAGGCCACCCTGCAAGTTTCACAGTGGCACCCTAGAGAGCAGCAAAAGCATTACTACTGAAAATCTAGAGTCTCTGCATTCAGCCTAACAGCACTTTGGTTTCAGCTGCCAAATAAACTGAAATCTTTTGACTATCAAAGAGGAAATATCATGAGTAGGAATTAATTCATTTGACCTGTTCTACAAGTAGTCTGTATTACACAACATCTGACTTCATCTAGTAAGGTATTACCTGACAGCCTGCTCATAATAAGCACCAGTATCATCAGCAACAGCCTCAGGTGTCTGCTGTCTTTCCTCAGGTTCCTCCCCTTCCTCCTCCGATTCTAAATGAAGTTAGAAAAGGGAAAAAATACACCACACATTTACTACTCAGTTCCAGTGTTGGGCATCTTCTGTACCATGCAGGTAAAGTCTCTGCTGAGCACATGCAAAGCACTATGGAGATGTGACATGGAACAGACACTTCTCTCTACTTCTGCTATCACATCCATTACTCAGTTTTGGTGAAGGTCAAACCAAACATTCCAAGTATTTTGGAGATTTATAGCCTACAAATCTGACTGTCACTGCTAAAATAAGTCTTACTGTTCTTTTAATAGAAACAGAATGCATGTCAAGTCCTTGCTGGAGTGCAAGGAAACTACTAGCAAGGAAAAAACCTAGAAGAACATGAAGCTTAATGCTGATCTGAATTGTCCAGCAAGAAGATTTCTTCTGATCTAGGAATGGACCCAGAAACAAGCACCAGTAGCAAGATAAAAAAAGTTATTCCTACTTACCCTCTGGAGGCTCAGTATCAGAATCACCAAAAACCTCATCTTGGTAGCGGAAAATATCATTGTGAACATAAAACTTGTTTGCAACAGAACCCTAGAAGCAAATGAAAGGGAGGGATGGATTCAATTACATCAATTTCAGTAATTTAAAAACTGAAATAATAAGAAAACAAGAAGAGCTGAAGTCACTCTTCCCACATAAGATCAGTCCAAACTTGCCTCCAACAATGTGTGTTATTCAGGAAAAAGACAGATGAATCATACTAGCAAGTTAAGTATGCATTGAACAAGTAGAAAATTTCATAGTAGTGCTTTTAATTCCAGTAGCTCACAACACTGAAGTAGAAGCAAGAACTTTTGAGGTCTAAAGTAACAGTTCTTAGCTCCAAGTCAAACTGAGAAATAAAGCAAGCTTTCAAATCTCCTTTTTTCACTGTAATTCCCAACTATGTAAATGTTAAAAAAAACACCCTTGAGGTAGCTTTTTTTAAAAATAGGTAGATCAGCATTTTGTATGACAAAAGAGTCTGGAACCCATGTCTTGATTGACAGGAAGTACTTTACTGGCTCTTTTCATTAAGGGTACCAGTGGCTAGGAACACAAATCAAAGATAAAGTAACTCTAACACTTAAAATACACATTGTACATACCAAATAGCCAAAAGTTATGTTAATCTTGAGTATCATAATTACAGCTGTAAATAGCCTATGACCATATAGAAGTAGCAGTTTCCAAAGGAGTTTGCAGTGCACTGCTGCTGCATTTTGTAGCAAACTGCCTTTGCAGTCTGACCCCTATTCCAACACTGAGCCAGACAGGCCTTATCAGTCCTGACATCACTCTAATAGCAGGAGCACTCAATACCACATACCTCAGGTGCAAGTACAAATGTTTGCATGAACCTGCGCACAGGCTGCATGTTATTGGAGAGCTCTCCCATCACCTGCACTACAACACCATCATTGAGAGTAGCATGGGCATCCACATGACGAATCTTTGTGTGGCAATCCTTGAAGTTTAGAGACAGCACTTTCTTGTGGATATCCTGTGAAAGATGGTATACAGATTACACTGCAGAAGCCAATTCTGCCAAGCCAGAAGCTTTCAAAAAATACAGAAGCATAAACTACTGTTTCAAAATATATTCTGTAAGGGAGAAAGCATGGCAGCATGCTCTAACTTTGCTTTGCAAGCAATTTTACATTATGATCTTTAATAGAGGAAACATTTATCTTGCCTAACTATTGCTGTTGACAGTTACATAGTTCTCTAAAAAAAACACAATAGGGAGAGAAACCACTTGGACAAAGAAGGATGAATCACAGCTGGATATGTTGTCTCTTTTCTGCCACAGAAGTGATAAAATGAAGGAAATAACAGTAACGTTTTTAAAGTGCTTACAGATTGCCCATAGACTGCATCAGCTGGTTTTCCATTGGAATCCAATCCACCATGGACATAGGAAGAATTCTTTCCATAAAACCTGTTGGAAAGAAGTATTTTTACACTAAGCTTTGTTACATAAGAACATTGAGCCTCTACATTAGAGTGCATTAGGAGCAATACACTCTCAAGCAAGTTTTCTCTCGGAAATACTGGAATACAGCCATACAAATCCATAATGCTGTTAAGTGATGTGGCGTAGGGCAGGGTGTTGATCAGAGGGAAAATACAAAGTTCTCCTGCCATAAGCTGTAGCATTCAGATATGTCCAGTATCTAAGCACCAACAGCCAAAACCAGAAGATTCAGAAAACAGACAATCCAACCCCATTAAAGCAACATAGCACCCATAACAGCCTGGACACCAAAGGCCTCCACTCAAATTCTAGTTTGAAGCTTGAGCAAGGAGCAGTGGTACTGTTTTGTTCATCTACAGTAAAGAACGTACTGCAAGTAAACCTTCCATTTTACAGCTGAGGGATTACAAGCTAAAAACGTCATAGACATCACGGGACTGCATTCAGTTTGCAGATAAAAGACTGGAACAGAATTCCATGGCACATTGTAAACTTTCCTCTGACCCCAAGATATGATGTCAACTGTCCACCAAAGTGCAGCAATGCTCTGAATAAACATTCCTGAGATTGGAAGAAGTTTAGAAATCGTTTTCTAGCTACTTAAAGCACAGCAAAACAATGCATATCCCCAAAAAAACCAAGAGGTTTGTTCTAGCAATGTAGGATACCTGTCCAATCAAACAGTACAGATTTGTTTAGATAAGAGATTGTAGATCTGTCCACATTCATAATTTCTGATTTTCACAGAATCCTTTGGGTTGGAAAAGACCTCAAAGACCACCTAGTTCCAACCCCCCTGCCATGGGCAGGGACGCCCTCACTAGACCAGGTTGCCCAAAGCCCCATCTAACCTGGCCTTGAACACCTCCAGGGATGGGGCTTCCACAACCTCTGTGGGCAGCCTGTTATAGTGCCTCACCTTTAAGAAAGAGCTGCTGGTATAACAGACATACCAATATACAAGCATGCACTATTTTCAACATTCTTCCTCTAGCCAGGAGGCATTGTTATCTAAACAAATTACAAAAATGCTTAAGCAAATATTTATTGAACTTTATATTGATTACAGCCAGAAGTAACAAGGAACACACTTTTGATTTACTTTTTTTGTTTAGAATACTCACAGAGCAGCATTTCAGTAACAGCTAGAACACAGAATCTCTGCCATCTTTATTATCCTTATTTTAACCTAGCTGATCAAAACTTCAAGGAAACTACACCTAGAGTCTGTTCTGGGTAAATCAGATTTAAGTGTCCAAATTCAGCAAGCCAAGATGTCTTAAGTAGTTTATTCACCAATTTTAACATACAAATTAAGAAATCCACACACAGCCAGGTCAAAGCGAAGCAGTTTTACCTGTGCAAATAGTCAGGTGCTTGGTTCAGCAGAGTATAGTACTGCCTGACGAATTCCCGCCCGACCAGCAGGGGACTTGGCTTCTCCATCACCATTTCTTTGGTCAACTGAAAGCTATGGAAAAACCAAAAAGGGTCTGTAAGACACAAGCATTTCACATTGCTGTTGCCATACTGATTGCGAAATCCAAATAATCCCAGTGGAAAACGCACACCAAAACCAGTCAGATGCTTTATCACAGTCAGCAGTTTAACCAATACATTTTCAGAGTCACCAGTCTTTCAGAGTCTTCTCAGGAGAGGACTGCTGGGTACCAAACAAGCAGTGGGAGAGGCTGCACAGGCAAGGGAGGTTACCTCATAACACAACAGTATTTAATCATCCTACATACCCTCAGTAAAAAGCAGGTGGCAAGCAAGGATGGTTCTTCAAGAGGATTTGCTAAGTGGCTAAGTCTTTTACATTCGATGCAAGTTCTACTTACCTCACTTGACTTCACAATCAGAATTAAAAGTCAGATGCTCTAAGTCAAAGCCTGTGGTGCTGTATTAAGGGCATTTTTTAAAGGTCAGAACAAGTCTGATCTATTTTTACCAGCAGCACAGCACTCCTTGCTTCTGAGTGACAAGCACTGTAGATGAATATCGGATTATATTAAAATTACTAAGCTACAAACAAATGCACGCTGCTCTTCCTTGCTTGTATCAAACTCAGCAAGTCACCTCTCAAATCCAAAGACCAGTCAAATGAGCAGCACCACCCATACCTAGGCCCAGGGACAAATCAATGTAGGTACCTTGTACCTAATTTCCATGGATACACAAGTTACAAAAAGAAATCTCTTGCAGGTAGATTACACAATATGTATCCCTTTTCAGTCTAGGTCAGCCAAAACCAACGTACATTCCTGTGTTGCCTTGCTTTGAAATACTCATATACACTGTTTAAATTCATACAAAATAGGTTCAAAGTAGTATGGAAAAACACTTGATACCAGAGCATATTCTTGCTACTTAACACAGAAACAAAGGCAGATTTTCTGCTTCATAGTCAATTATACCAACAGGCAGCAGAACGGACACTTAGACTGTGTGTGATAGCTAATTTTCCAGGCTCTGTACTAGTGACAGTAAGACTAGCAGAAGTATCGCCTACAAGTCAAGTAAGTGCATTCCAAAGGGCCATTAAAAGGCCACAGACAGCAACTGAAAGAACTTTCTCCCTTCCCCTGCACAACACTTGCCTAAACACATGGTATGCAAATTGAATAGGCACATACTTCAGGTGTTGTGCAAATCAAAACCAATACACTGCTAGCTTGAGCACTCTAGAAAGCAATTCAAGAGTAATCATTTACTTATCCGCTTTTATTTAAGACTCCTAAACTATAAATAGCTCCAATAAGTGGCAGCATCAACTAAAAAAAAAAAAAAAGGAAGTCAAACTAAGTAGCTTTTTTGAACAGACTAATCCAGGTCAGAGTCTGCAAAGTTCACGACTAGGCAGTTATGTTAGGACAAGCTTTCTCTTGTCACCATACCTAGGATGCAGGATGCTGTTATGTAAACAGAGATACCCCACAACCATCATCTGAACGAGGTGGGGGGGGGGGAGAAGAAAAAAAACAGGTTGCCTCTCCCATCAAGTTGTACTAAAGCTTCTTCCAGTTTACCCAAGGAACTCGTTTGGCACTTTCATTTTATTTGTTGTATTTCAGAGATGTAGTCCTGTAAGTGCTAAGAAATTACACTGGACTACAGCTGACAGAGGTGACCTACTACAGGAGGGTTGTTACAGTTTCAAATGTACATCACCTATAGGACTGCAAAGGAAGTTAGAACCACTCTCCAGATGTGCCAGGAATGACAAACAGAAGCTTCAAACCTCAAAGCGCAGAATGTACAAAAAAAGACAGCATTGAAGAAAGTATTTTGGATAAATCTATGTCCAAAGCAACCTGGAAAATTCTTTACATCTCAAACCGTGGTCTAACACCCAACATGCTGCAATCAAAAGACACAAAGCAATGTTTAACCATACCAGCAAAACATACAGATAATATATTTGAGGATGCAATCACACCCAAGCTCCCAGCAATGGCCAGCATGCATGCACCCAGCTTAGGTGGAGATAGAGCACACGAATTCCTACCCTGGGAGGTATGCAGTTTAAGGTTCAAAGCAGAAGATATCACTAAAATGGTATTAACATGACAACAAAAATTGTTATGTTTTGCAAATATTGATGTGTTTTGCTCTGCTTTCAGCACAACATCCCCCACACACACTTCAACTCTGTAAGTTTAAAAATAAGTGTCTACTCATTCAATTTCTAATGGACTCTTCCTAAGTTTAAATACAGAGGAGAAAGATCTGACAGGCTCCAGAAGGCACATTCACAAGTGCGGGCTCTTTCCATAGGAAGCAAGTATAACACCAACATACAAGGAAGCGTTACTTGCATGATAACATGCAGAAAGGATGAGACCAAACACCTCAGAACTCAAAAAGGCTTTTGAACACATTGATCAGCTTTCTATTGCTTGAGGGTATCTTCAAGAGCTAACCACGCTGAAAGAAAGCGATACTCTGTGGTTGGGTCTGGCCTGCAGGAAGCGCTCAGATTCTACAGCCTTCTTTCATTTCAGGAAGCTCCCAGTACCTGTGGTTTTGAAGAAGCCTTCAAGTTATAAGCATAATCTATTAGATACAGATGTCCAGGACCAGGCACAGTCTAAAGTGATAAAAACATTAAAGATATGAACTTGTTTGCCTTCTAGTGCATATTAAATTAGATCCCTACAAAACAAAACACATCACAGGTAAACTAAGGCTAAGTTATTTGCACCTCTGCAGATTTCCTCATTTAACTTTGTTGCCTGTCAAGTGTTTAGGAAGCTCTACTGTTACAGGGAGCAGGACAACCCTAAAGCAGTGGGTGTAGAAATGCTGGACATCATCTGCATTTAAATGACAGTAATGGTGAAGCAATTAAATCTTGCCTCTGTGCTGTGAGTGTAGCTAGAAAGACAGTCCTACCACATCCCCCAAGATCACCATATAGAGTATGACAAGAGTTCTATGTAAAAAACTATGCTCATGTTGCTTTCCACTCCTCTTTCTGTATTTTTTTTGAGGGGTGGGGTGTGTGCATTTAATTTCTTTGTAAAGACTAATTTCCTTTGGAATCCAAGCTTATTCCTATAGATGTCAACAGGCAGGTCTTCTACTCAATTCGGTTAAGTGCTCTTTTGAGAATTATTTTCAATGGCCACTAGAATACAAACATACAAAGCTTGACCTCCTCAAGGTAAACTTTTACTTGTAGCACTCAAATCTCAACAAATCATGTAGCAAAAGCTCTTTCATCAGCCTGCTCTTCATCAGTGGAAGATTACTCACTTGTATTAACTCACTAGCACTGTCATCTTCAATGCTGTTCTGAGCTGTCCCAGCACTGTACCAAAGACACGACAATGGCTTGTGCTGATTATGCCTGTCACTTACATGCTAAAAATCAAAAGGCTTCCCTAATGGTGGAAAAAATTCTCAGAACTTGTAACACAGAAATAGGAATAGCAGTGTCCAGTTCTCATTAAGCAGATCTGAAAAGAAATGGGGAAAAACCTCTATGTGACCTAATCAGAGGATGACAACAATCTGGTTTTACTCCTGCTGCACCTGCTGCTACACTACCAGTTGCCATCTGTTCTTTCCTCCAGCCAACACAACCTGAATGATAGAAGCCAAGCATCTCCAGAGAGATACTTGCTTCCTACCACTCATGAGTAGTTCATTACTCCACTATTCCTTGACCCAAGAATAACTGCAAATAGATTATACTGTATTTCTACTGTGCAGAACATAATAGTACCAAATGCTTGAGCTGTCACTATGTTACTCCTGATAGAAGCTTATCCACACATTTGTGTGTCAACTGAGATAGTGATGGAAGGGTGTAAACTGACAGGAAAAGCTGAAACTTTGAACTTACAACTCATTCATAAACATGCAATCATATTACTTCAGATGTAAAACAAATTGAATCATTCCAATTACAACATATACACTAATAACTGAGCCCTTTCCTTAAGCCAAGAGACTTACAGGAAGGCAAATACCTCCTTTACAGTGGTTATCACCTGGCTGTGGAAAATTCCACCATCTGTTACAATGCTCCTACTTGGCAGAAAATCAATGCTAGGCACTGAATTTCTAAAGTATGTTATGCAAATTGGAGCCATTTATGTAAATTTTGTATTAGTTGAATTTAGATTTGGGTCCACAAACCTGTTAGCATACTAGTAAGTCAGAAAAATAATAGACTCAATGCCTAACAGCTAGCATCAGCTAGTATTTTCTCACCAAATTGGTACACAGTGAAAGTGAACCAACTATTGCTGTCTCAACTCATTTTGTTTTGGAAACAAAACTCCTTGTTTGATTTAACCTTGTTTCTAACACGCTACCTAAACACAACAAGAATCTCTAATGAACATCATGCAGTGCCAAGGCTCTCAGGACAGCAGTGACTGCAGAACTCATGTAACAAGTCTGAGGATCAGACTCCAATGAAACAAAACCCACAAGTCAAAAAACTTTGAACTTCACTTTCTGAAGCATGTGGCAACCTTAACATCTTCTGTCAAGAAAAGCTTAAGTTCCAACAGAGAGATGAGTTAAAATTTACATTGGAGCATATTCTAAACTGACTATAGTTTGTTTTAACATCATCCTGTGCCTTTGTTCCCTGCCATCTTCATTTCTGTATTTTTGAACTTAAATTCCAAAGACAAAAGATCCAAAGTCACAGGCAGCATTATACTTCTGTTTGAATGGAATACTACACAGCAGATACAGGGAACCCACCTTACAGCAGTTCACTCTTTGGGCTATTCATGTGCTACATAAGGTGACACGCGACATTTCCAGGCCACCTCTATAAATTGGCAGCTTACAGAGTACAAGAACATGTCATGTTGTCACCCACCTCCATCCTGCTAATTACAGGTTTAATTAAAATATTCTCACACAGCCACTACACTGCTTCAAACAACCCTAATCAGCTTCTATGAAATACAATTCTGATCTACTATTTCTACTTCACCTCTAACCTTATAAAAGCAACTGACAGTACGATTGGTATGTTCTAAAGATGAAGATATTTCCCCCCCTCTAAACCAAACTTTTCATTCAACTCTACCCCCTCATTTTGACATCAATTAATTCTTTAACATGAAAAGGTTTTTTGACAATTTAAAACACCTAGAGAAACTCACATGGAAAAGAGGTGTCCCTATTGAAATACAACACAGTACAAAGCTGACAAACAGCAATTTTGCTGGACATTAAAGGTCTGGTCAATAGTTAATAGGATTGTGTAATTAAGTGTCATTTGGGATTTCTACAAGTTGCTTGGCAACAGGTGAGCATGTTCAAAGCCACAAACCATTTATCTATATGGCATAACCAGCACTAGAAGCAGTTACTATTGCTGCTTTGGACAAGAAAAAAACCATTACAAATAAAATCATGAAAAACACTCCATATATGCCTCTCACAAACATGCTAAAAAGTTAAATAGCAGTAAACTATTCCACTTAATTCCAACTCTCCATACATTTTACACAACTAGCATCTCCTAGTGCTGGTACTGTGTGAGCTATGATACAAAACATTACAGAGTGAACAACACTAATGCCCTAAATTCACATCAATAGGCAAATTCTGACTGGTGATTTATATCACTATACCACCCTGCTCTCAAGTAGAAGAGTAATATAAAGCTTTACAAGGAAATGCAGATTTGAAACACTGCAAGATACCAGCTACACCAAGATGTGAGACACACTTCTTATTTTACTACAAGCATAACTATCTGAGGGGAAAATAAGGAAACATGCAGATGTTGACCCCAAGCCTAAATTATGAAGTGCTGAAGAAGCACCACCAAATGGGTAGGCAACAGATTTCCCAAAACACAGATCTACTTTAAAAAGCAGGTATCGTTCCATGCTTCACACTGGATGCAGGAGTGGACAATGTCAGAGACCAGAGTCACACCAATACACTCTGCATTTTATGAGAAGTCATTACAGACAGGTGCCAGCCTGCAATCAGTTATCTTCTCTATTTTGACAGATTCAGAGGGAAGGTACTCTGTTTGAAAGGAGTTACCTTAGAGGCAGCACTATTTTTACACTAGGCAAGCCACCTGGAAGCCAGAACCTGAAAGCTGAATGATGGGATAACCTATCCAATGACTAATGAAGTATCTGAAGATCAAATTGGAACAAGCTGTGGTGTTACTACCACTCAACTCTTAGTAGCATCTCCTGGAAACACTAAGATACACACAATCACCAGGAACTTCAGAAGCAGGCACTCCCCAAGCAAGACTGTAGCAGCGTGAAGCACTAGACATATCACATGCCCAGAGAAGCCTTTATTAATAATCTTCAAAACCAAGGCCTAATAAAACATGGGTCTGGATTCTCAAACATAACACTGCCATTTCTCCATTCACAACAGCAACTAGTATCTACCATATGACAACCATACAACGTACAGATATAGGTGTTGCCTAAATTTATAAGCTATTTGGAGTGTTAGAAGGAGCTGGGTGCAGCAACTGGAATGCAGCCTACTCTCTGCTTTATTATCCTAATGCTGCAGAAAGGCAGCACAATACTCAAACCCCTTTCTGAAGCTCTTTGAGACATACTGATAAGAGACACTAGATAAAAGCCAGACATTACACTAACATACGGATAAGGAAAATCAAATTAGAAACTTGAACTATTTTCTAATCGAAGTACCCAAGCAAGCAATCCAAATCTAAGCACAAGAAAAACATTTTCACTACAAGATTAAAAATAATTCAGAATTACATTCAACACTGCCCATCCTAGTACTGAAAAACCCCTCTGCTTGCCAGTGGCAGATGGGAAGCCTTACTCAGCAGCAGCACACAGCCCTTTAAACACTATAAGAATACAAATAAACAAGCCACGAATCGCTGCAGAAGAGCTGTCATTCTAGAAGTCACTCCATGTTTTTGCTAACAAACCCGTGTGATCCACAAGTTGATGGATACAATGGAGTCTGCCAGATTTTAGACAAAATTCAGTGCTCCTTATATTGTTCAGCTCTACAGAGATAAAGATTTCTACTGCTGTTATACAGAATCTAAAAGAACAGTGACCATATTGGAGAAATAATTTCTAGGGCATTAAGCAGAGAAACAGAATACAGAGGACTGCCTCACATATAACTTAACCTAGTCAAGACCAACATCTATACACATTAAGGACTGTTTATCTGGGGAACAAAAAAGATACTAGATACTATTCCTGGAGCTCGGGGCATAAAGGTCCAAAACCTGCAAATTGGGTCTTGTTTAAAAGGGTAGGAAAAAAATAATCTACATTAAAAAAATCTTTCAAATCTGTTATTAAAGGTAAGTGATATCACAACAGTTTCTCACCAAGTTGTTTTTCTTGGATTCACTCATCAAAACACTTTGCCTTCCCTAAGCAGCAGGCCTGTTCTAGTGTGGGTTTGGGAGGGTTTTTTGTTGCTGTTCTCCTTTCTAAAGCTGTCTCAACCGGCTTTCAATGTTCTCCTTTATCACAATCATCACCTCTATTCAGCAACACAAAAAGCTGGTGATACAAAGAGAGGGTGGATAACATTTCTGCAGAAACAGTGTAAGCGTTTGAGTCCTTGCTTAGAATTGGCAGCAAGAAACAGGTCTTACTGTAAGTTAATGTTTTTAACAGCTGCCCTTTGCCCATGACCCAGCAAGGGTCACCTTTCAGTACCAAATATCTGGAGTTCCCCTTTAAACCACAGCTAAGGTGTTTAGCATTACTTCTTGGAAGGTTCTACTGTACTATGTCACAGCAGAAAAATACTCAAGAGATATCCAAGTTATTTCTTATATTGCACAGAGTTTCACATGGAGTTTATTGCTTGTTTTTGTGTCAATAATGTACACTATAGATTTATGATAGGCTAAGTGAAATCATTGTCTTCTCATATAGAGCTTTGCATCTCTCAGTGAGTCACCAGAAGTTTCTCCTTTGTGTAATGAGTAGGAAAGGAGTAGGCAAGGTGGAAGCGCTAGAACTAAACACAGCAATTTTGAGTTCCTATTACTTAAGTTTTATTGCCTAAAACAAAAAACATGAAGCACCAAAGTAGACAGCTTATTCCTTGGTACTTCTAGATGCCAAAAAGGAAAGAGCCTGGACTGATAGCTACTTTGCTGAATCCTTCCTGTGGCAGGACTCTGCGATAAACAGACCTGCACAGAGTCACAGAAGCAAAACCTGAAGCTCAATCAGTATTTGGGGGTTTTTCATGAGCCAACTTCATCTGTAATAGGTCTCCCTACACAAGTGAGCCAGTATTTTTATCTTTAAAGCACATATAGACAATTGAATCATCTTCTGGTAATAGTTGTCCCCAGAACAGTCACAGTTGTCTGTCTGTACATGCACTAATGGCTTTGAATTCCTTTGCAGACTTCCAGCAGTATAGTTCTCGATTTCTGGGAAGCTGTAACCAGGTATGAAAGGCAGACAGCAGCATTCTTCATCCTTTCTACACTAGAATACTCTCAGGAGCTGACCGTATACTGTTTCAGTTTGATAAAGCTGGAAATAATCTTGCCACTGAAAAAAACTTCAGCAAAGCTTAAGAGGGACCTGTGGTAACATTAAACTGACTTCCCAAGCCTAATAGTAACATTTCACATCACCACAGAGATAGTTATGTAGCAATACAGAATAAAACTGTCCCTTGCAATTTGACGGTCCCAAAATTAGGTCCTCTTGAAAACCTGAGTTTCTCAAGAGTCTTGAGAATTCACAGAAGTACTCCTACATTTCTTTTAATAACCCTAAATCAGATTCTCATGAAGAAGCTCTCCTATACCTGGCTGAAGGACTTGCCCATTTCTAACTGGACCTATTCCAGCCTCATTTACCCTAGTTAGAAGTAGTATTTTTCTGAAAATTACATTTTAACCATGTAAATTTCAACCTAAAGGGTAGTAGGTCAGTGCTAGTCTGATTGATTTGTTTACTCTTTTTAATAAGAAAAAGACAATGAACTTTATGCCTCCAGACTGCTTTGCAATATAGTAGCTACTTAGACCCTGTAATTTTGCCATCAGAACAGGTTTTGTTTTGACATCCAAGAGGTGCTCCCAACAACTGGATGAAATTGGCAGCAGGTCCAGTCTTCTCCTAGGTCTGTGATTTTTCTGTTTGGATCCACTGCAACTTCTTAAAGTAAAAAGCAAAAGTTACTCAGCAGCAGTCAGAAGAGGCAGATTAGAACACCAAGGTACACAGACATTACAGTGAAATTCAAGCTCACTCCCACGTGGATTAAAATGACCAGGATTAAGATTTAATAAAATATTTTCTGCATGCCAAGCAACTAAGACCTGTAAAGAGTCTCAACTCCTTCACCTCTACCCATTTGTAGCCACTGAAGACTTTTAACTTTCATATATTGACTGAATCCTGGCACTAAAGGCTGATCCATCACAGAGTTGTTTGGCTGAATTTCTGTTTTGTTTTCAAGTGTCTAATAGCAGCCTTAAGTGAAAGAAGGAAACAGTACAGGGCAACTCAGAAGATGGCCACCAATACTTGAGAATACAGTACTTGATGTTTGCCTCAGCAAGGCATCAGGTTTGTAACAGATTATTTGTACATAGCTGAGAGCTTGCAATCTTCTAGCTCTGAAAGCAGTATTCCACCAGCTATGTCTTTCTGGAAGAGGCCCAGACTTAATACAACAGAACTAGGACCTCAGACCAGTATAATATTCACTGCCTGCAAACTTTTAGGCATTTTGGTTTAGTAGCTGAAAATAAAATTTGATTACTCAGTACTTACATGAGGATTATCAATTCTACTAGCAGTTCACTTCAACTCTGACAATTTTACATAGTTAGCTATAAAAAGAGTATAAGGCCTCCTAGACAAAAATATCACTTTTAGCTTTGCTTTATTTCAAGCACAGCAGCAGACAGACAGACAGCACTGGTGGAGCCCTGCTCTACATCGGCTTCCTCTGATTCTTCAGTCCTCATATTGTTTAGTCAAAGAAAAAGGTACAGATTCTAGTATTAAAAACTAGAATAAATTCAAACGTTCTCTAACTCAAACATGCCATTTATGCTAATCCTGTGAGTCCTCTCTCAATAGGTACTACAGTTATAAACAGCAGTATGTACTTATACACCATCTTTGCTTTGTTTTACTTCCATTAAAAACTATCCCTCTGTACCTGTTCACCTTATGATCCGCAGTGTGAGGAAGAAAACACTAGCTTACTGAACTGTTTCCTGCTTCATGAGGTGCATAAAGATTTCATGTTTAAATTAAGATTTTCAAACTTAAGAGAATCATCAACTACCTCAAACTCTAGTGATGCTGTTGTGCCAGCATCAGAATGAACAGCAGAGCAGTGGTACTCTGATGAGACAAGTCTTTTATGTTTTTGCTGTTCCTTAGACCACAAGTGAAAAAGAATCCCTACAGAAGATCCTGAAGTTTACACTTGACCTACATACACAAAGGAAATCTCGTCCACCAGGTCTTTTATCTTAATTATGTTTTCTAGCCTTCAATTTAAGGAGTTTACACTTGAAAGAATACAAGGCAGCAAAAAAGGTAGTTGCCCGATTCACACAAGTCAGGAACTGGAGACCACTATTCAGCATGTGATGTTAGAAGATTTACACTTAAATATATAAGATACTCATTTGCAAAGCTTACAGTGTTGATTTGGGTCTTTTTCTAGCCGATTTTGTATAATTATGCCTTCTAGCATGTTTCAAAACTGCCTTTCAGGCAAGGCAGTCCCTGGTACACGTGCCACTATCAAAAACATTGGGAGGTCTTCATCAAAGATGCTCTGTGGTACTGGAATATAAAACCATAAGCATATAAATACCTACAATTAGCTTTCAGTTTAGATGTATTTTCTTTCATTAAACTTTTTTTAAGCTAAACTCAGAACTTCACAACTAAAACACCCCAGGAAAAGGTAAGTTCAGTTCACAGCATATGAATATACTAGCATGAGCATCACAGAAGTATCACACAACTGTGTTTCACAAAATCATTAGACTTATTATTTACAGAGAGGGAATTAGAAAAGTGAAAACTTGGTCAAAGGGCAGATTTGAGGATACGTTTTTTAATGCAGTTTTTTGTCTGTCAACTTCTGCAAATCTCTTTACAACATCAATCTAAGTATTGTTAGCTAAACCAATCTAACACATACCCCTCGTTTACAGCACCTGAAAGCACTGGCTTTCAGAGTTTGATAGCAGTGTCCATAATTCCTAAAGCTGTCACTCCTAGCTGTGACAGCACAGGGGAGACAAAAATAGCATACCCTGGAAACATGGCCGCTCACTGCAAATGCTGCTTTCAACCAATTGTGGAAGCAAAAAGTATTTTCCTTGTAAAATACTTACTACCTGCACATAAGCCTTAACATAAAAGCTCACCAAGTAAGCCCCTTAAATTAGTAACACACTGGATTATCCAGAGAGAAACATACCCCAGAAATCTATGGAAGCTTTTTCTCTCCAGCAAGTTTCCCTCCAGCAAGTATATCTGGACCTAACAAGAGGCTGGAAAGTCTTCTTACAAGCACTACTTCCCATTTAAATCTTGGCTTAATCTCGGCTCCAGCCAAGGTCATGCAGTAAGTCAGGGTAAGATCTATCGCCTTTTCAAGCTATGACTCCCTACATCTACAAAGAGGAAGGGAAAACACCTACGATCTGATATACTGGTACAGGCGAGCTCACGACGCAAGCACCCGGTATTGTGTTACTCCCTCCATCGAAGGGAAAAAGGGGCTCTTCTCTGCTACATGCGAGGCTTCGGCCGCCTCATACCGACCCCCCTGCCCGCCAAAAATAAAAAGAGAAACCCAAAATAAACCCAAATAAAAGCCCCACAAAAACCCAAACCTCACGAAAATAACCAAACGCACCCCACACGTACAGAACAGGGGATGGAACAGCACCGGAGCCTTCAGAGCAGGAAACAAAGCTCGCAGTTGCACATCTCGACTCGCACAATGAAGACCCGTGAACAGCCGACTTCCCCCTCCTGCCCCCCCCCCTCCCCCCGCCAATAACGCTGCCTCCCAACCGCTGGCCGAGCGGCGCGCCGCTCTACCCCGCTCCCGCCTCAGGAGCCTCTGAGGGCGCCGCGGGACCGGGAGGTTCCTCCCGCCCGAGGCCCCGCTCCGGAGCCCCGCGGGGGGCTGCGAAAGCCCGGCCACGGGCTCGGGCGGGAGGGCGCTCGCCACAAAGCGCTGCCGGGACCGGGCGGGCCCCACGCGCGGGAGCGGGGCAGCGAGAGGCGCCTCCGCGTCGGGAGCGCGGGAGAGCCCCGGCGGCGGCCGCCCCCCCGCCCCCCCCCCCCCCCCCCCCAGCCCCGGCAGACCGCGGCCTACCAGTCGGGGATGGGAGGGAAGCGAAGGGAGAGAGCGCCTCAGGCTAGGCCCAGCGCGTACGGCGTGCGTACGGCCCGCAGCCGGCCGCAGCAGGACGGGGCCCTCCCGGGGGCCCGCTCACCCCCGCCCGCCTTGAACGGCACGCGGCCGCGGACCCCCCCTCTCACCTGCGGGCGGAGCGGGACGGGAGCGGGAGGCGCCGCTTCACCACAAGCCTGCCCGGCGGACGAGAAGCACCTCACGCAACGGCGTGCTCTGCCGCCGGCTAGATATATCCGGCGCGCAGCCTACCCCAGCGGGAGGTAGGTTGGCCAATCAGAGAACGGCGGCCCTTTCACTCGGATGCTAATTGGCCCGCAGCGGAAAAATAGGCGGGCAGAGAGTCGAGAGATAGCTCAGTCCACCAACCAGACGTCTCTCCTCCGCGGGGCAGTAAGCGCGATCGACACCAAAGAAGAACCAATAGGTGGTCGCGCTCCCACCGTCAGGGTGGGACGAGACCTGATGGATTTCTCCTTGAGCCAATGGAACGACGCTACCCGCGCTACCGCTCGCGAAGGGCGGGGCGAGCCTGACCCCGTAGTATGGTTGAACCGCACAGGAGCGCCCTTGAGAAGGTGGTGGTAAACCCCGTTATAGATCGGGGTGGGCCCCTCAGTGCGGCAGGGAGAGCTGCGGCCAATGAGAGGGCGCAGCGGGCCCTGACGGACAGGCCACCGCTTCGGCGTCCTTAAAGGGGCAGGCAGCCCGCCAAGAGGGGCGGTGCTGCGCGCCCAGCATCACCCCCTGCTGGAAGGAAGGGGACGGCGCCCAACATGGCGGCGGCGGCGGCGGCGGCGGCGGCGGCGGCGGCGGCGGCGGCGGCGGCGGCGGGGGGTGGGGACCTGCGGTGCTGCGGGCTGAGGCTGAGTAAGGGGGGCAGCCCGGGGGGCACCCAGTCCCCGGCCCCCAAGGAAGTGGGCTGAAAAGCCGTAACAGCGAACAGGCCGTTGGCTCCCCCTTGGTGGCTGCCCCTCCTGCAGCTGCTGCCGCCTCCGCTGCACCACAGGCGCTCACCCAGAGATGACCCGCTCGCCCGAGAGGAGCCACCCGCGGGGTGGATAAACGGAGCTTTTCGCACTAAAGGGCCTCCTGGCGCTTCTCCAGGCTCGAAAAACACGGGCTGGCTTCTCCTGCCCGTCC
This sequence comes from Gallinula chloropus, assembly GCF_964237585.1. Taxonomy (NCBI): domain Eukaryota; kingdom Metazoa; phylum Chordata; class Aves; order Gruiformes; family Rallidae; genus Gallinula; species Gallinula chloropus. Next base: position 14,081,860 of record NC_140095.1, on the reverse strand, counting down.
CTGTGATACCCTAGGCAGATCCCAGAGCCTCATTCAGCTGCTCTTCCTTTACAGCACCTGCCCCGGAGGGAAGCCAAGCCAAGCAAGGGCATTTTCTAACGCACCTTGCGAGGCCCGAGTGGTCCTGCAGAAGAGAAAGGCCTCGAAGCTCCCACATCCCTCCCCAGCAGGAGGTGCTGGTCCAGGTTGCTGGAGAAGAGTGGGAGGGGAAGGGAGCTGCCAGAAGGCCAGGGCTTTCCATTTGATTGTGTCCCATCCCATCCCAAATGTATCTATGACACGAAGCAGCCAGAGATACATTTTGCCCTATAAAAGTGACTTCCTCCCCACCGCCGTATCCCTGAACGCTGCCTAAAACTCTCCCTGCCATGCCTTGCAGCTAGAGATAGAGCCAGCAGACTGGCACGGGGCCACGCTCAGCATTAATATCCTTCCACACACGCAGCCCAGCTATTTATAGACTTAAGCCACATTGCAATCCGCCAGTTCATAAATCAGTAGCGTGGACTTCTGCAAAGTTTTAACATGAGACCAGTGACCCAGCACAACAGCCATCCAAAATAAACTCTGCCAGGGGGATCCTAGATATCTCGCCCCAGAGAAATGTGACGACCGGTAATTCCTCTTCAACGGAAAGGTCAGTCCAACAACAGGGCCCTACACACGTTAAAACGAAGGGACTTGCTCCCCCCACCCCCGGCTGTGTACCCAGAGCTCACTAGGAAAGGCATTCACATCATCCTCTTCTCAAGTCTTCCTGGCTGGGGCTCAATGCAGGAGCAACTCAGTGCGAGGGGAAGGGTTAGCCAAGGCCAGCTGACATCCCAGCTCCGGACGGTGTGGTAGCAAATAACCAGAACATCCCGGTTACTTTTCCTGCTACAGGTTAGGATTCTTTACAGGAAGATGCTGAAGCCCAGCACGTGGTCAGGAAGTATCACCACCCCACGCAGCCCTCCCAGCTCTTCTCAGCCCTGATGTACTGCACTGTTGCTTTCCCGGTTCCCCACAGCCTGCCAAAGCACCCGAGCTGCACCCTGTGCCCACCACAGCCCCCTGCACCTTGTCTGGAGTTATTAAGAAAGACACTACCTTCAAAGGGCCAAACAGCCAGGAAAAGAAAACGACAAACCGCCTCAAAGCAGACACACAGACATCTTCAGGGACCGGCATCCTTTCTTCCAACCCGCTCTGAAGTAGAGACACCCCCACAAATCTCCCTCATTCAATAATCCTGTCTACCAGAGCTTTCCTAAACCAGCAAATCTCAAAACCTCAAAACACAGAGGAACAAGCTTTCTGAAGCAGCCCAGCCAACCCTCCTCTACCTTCATGACTCTTCCCACCTCCCTCCCGCAGCGGCTCTGTTTGTGTGCTGGTCCTCAGCCTGTATTGCTGGCAGGCAGAGTGCAGGCAGATGTTTGGGGTCCACACCGAGCACAGACTTTCTCCACTGCTTTCTCCTCAACCCCTTCTGTCATCCCATGCCTTCTGCCAGCCTCAGCCTTACTCACACCTGAGGCTTCATCTTAACCAGGACAGTGTCAGTCCAGCCGCAGCCCGGGTGCATCTCCTCAAGAGGAGGGACAGCATTTTAGTACCAGAAAACCGGGAAAAGAAACAGAACCGTGAGACGTGGGGCTGTGTTTCAGCAACAAATACTCCTACAAATTAAATCGCTGCCCCCAAAAGGCTACCGAGAGCAATATGGTCAGTGTGAGGAACACGCCTGGGAGCCCCCAAACTGCATCCCACAGCCTAAAGCCAGCGCGTATCACTGCAAACAAAAGCCACCGGCTCCCAAACGCCCGGGGTGCTGAACCCTTCACTGTGCGGCGGTCCCCGACCTCTCTGCCCTCCCTGGGTTTCTCCGCAGCTGATCCCGGTGCCTTCGCCCACGGGTGATTTTGCAAAACCTTCTGAAAAGCCGTCCCATGGAGCCGTGGGGTCAGGGAGAAAGGCGGCCGGGCGGGTTCTACCCGTGTGAGGTGACCGAGAGGGGCCGAGGGTCCTCCCTCCATGGGGAGACCGGGCGGCGGCTGCCCCGCCGCTGCTGTCCTGCACGGGAGGGGGGCAAGCGCGGCTCACCGGGGAACTGGGGCCGGCCCGAGGAACAACAGGGGGCTCCCAGGAGCCCCGGGACCCTCTGCGGCCCCAGGGGCGTTATGCTGGGCCGGCCCTCAAGGCCCGGCCTCGGCCTTGAGGCGTCGGTCGCGGCCCGCCCCTTCCTCCGCGCCGCGCCGAGAGCCGGGAGCTGCCGCTGCCGCCGCGCTCCGCCATGCCGGTGGGTGCCGGGCCCGGGGGGGGGCGCGGGTGGCCCATCGCGGCCTTCGGCCGGCCCCTCACAACGCTTGGGCCTGGGCCCGGCCGGGTCGGGCATCGGGGCTGACCGGGGTCCGTGTGGGCCCGCGAAAGGCCCGCGGGGGGCCGAGGGGGGCCCCCGTACGGGACCGGGGGATGTGGTGGGGCCGGACCCGGCGCCGGCGGAGACGGAGGGGCAGGGAGGGCGGTGTTCGGTACCGAGAGGCGCCAGCCGGGCTCCCCCCAGCCACCGGGGCTTGGGCCCGTGGAGGGTGGCTCCTGCCCCGGGATGCCGCCTGCTCCATCCCGATCCCCTTCTTGCCGCACACCAGTGGCCCCAGAGCACGCAGAGCATTTTAAAAATAGTAATAGTAGTAATAATAATAATAATAATAACCGAATTACACTGGGAAATCCTGATGGGAACCGCCGTTCCTGAGCTGCTTTCCGGGGTGAACGGTGTCTGTGAGGGTTTCAGTCTCCAGTGACTGGGGGGCAAAGAGTAGTTTTGAATAGGAAACAATGTGGGTTGCAGGTAACTAATAAAAAACGGCTTTTCTTTTTTTAAATGAAATAAAAAACACCGATGAAAAGGTAATTAGGACCCGTCTGGTGCCAAAGGTTGAGCGCCATGATGAGTGTTACAGGTGAGCATGCGTATGCTGACCTGGTATCTCTCACATGTAGAGAAGATAACACTGGGGCCTTGGTGGAGCAAAAGGATGAAAAAACAGTACTGATGTCCCTCAGTTTTCAGTTTTGTTGATGTTTTCATGATTTTATTATGTTGGGGACCAGACTACAAACTACCTTGTTTGTAGACAAGAAGAATAAGATGGGCAAGCACCAAAAACCTTGCAGACTAAGTCAGGACAGTGGGTAGCTGGAGACTTGCTTCTCCTGGGCTCCCCAGGGCAAGTGGAGTAAGTCTGACACACACCACAACTCGCACTGACGCTGAAGGTGGCCCTGCTTAGGGAAGCGGCCAGACAGGTCCCTCAGAATTATGTTGTGAGGGACAGCACAAGGATGCTATAGGGAGGAGTAGCAGGAGCTCCTGGGTTTGCCAAGGGGCCCTTACTGACATATACCTACAGTTTGGTTGGGGAGGATTTGAACCCACCTCCACAGAGATAAAGGCAGGTGTGGAGGATGAGTGCTTGTGGTGTGTTTCCAGCTGTGCCCACCTGACCCCTTGTCTACCTCTTTTCAGAAACACGAGTTTTTTGTGGACATGACCTGCGAAGGCTGCTCCAACGCAGTCACCCGTGTCCTGCACAGGCTGGGAGGTGAGTCAGTGCTGGGCGTGTGACAGGCAGCTCACCAGAGCAACGCCAGCTCTAGGGCAGGATGTCACTGCCCTGGGGTCCTCTGTCTTGCAAGAGGAACACGGTTTGGTTTTGCTGGCTGGTGGTGGTATTGGGGTTTGCTGGCAGGAGGCACGTGTGTGTTTGACTGATGGCCTTTAGCATGGCTGCTTTACCAGTGGAACTTGTTTTACTCTTCCTCATAGGTGTCCAGTTTGATATTGACCTGCCCAACAAGAAGGTGTGCATTGACTCAGAGCACAATGTTGACACCCTGTTGGAAACCCTAAAGAAGACTGGAAAGAACGCTTCTTACCTTGGGGAGAAGTCTGCGCAGTAGCCTTGCCTGATGTGATGAGGCTAGGTATATACCAGGTCTATGAAATGCTGAAGAGAGCGAGCTTTTTCCAGCTCTCCCAGTGAACCAGGCTGCTTCTCAGGGAGCACAAAGTAGGAAAGACTTGCAGGTCCAGCTTCAGCAAACTCCTAATTCAGAGAAGCAGCAGGACCATATAAAGCCAGCAACATTTCTGTGTGGGACCCCGTAGCTACTCTCCACAGCCCATGTCATCCCAACTGTGGTGCTGGTAGAGAGGTGAACCTAGAGGTTGCTGTAACGTATCATGCATAAAAACAAATCCCAAAGAATTTACCAGCTGACCAGAGAGAGTGGCACCCCCCAGGAATACCAGGGAGGGCGATGGGTCACAAAGACCCCTGTGGCTACGTGATGCAGGGTGGTTGTTAGCACAAGGACCTCCAAAGTCTGATTCTGTTAATAATCGTTGTTAATCCACTAAACTTGAGGATGGAGAAGGAGCAGCACCCTGCTTCCCTCATGGACACAAAATCCTGGGTTTCAGACTAGCTCCCAGTGCATTCAGCCTCTGGCCAGCTGGACATCTGTCCCACAGACAGCTTGATGGTTGCAGCCTGTCGATTTTCCTAGAGTCCCAGCACTAAGAGGGCACGCACAGAGCTCTTTTCTGACTCTGAAATGTTTTGTGGACAGGGCTCATTGTCATCAGAAAAGAATGAAGTAAAAGAAGAGGGCTGGCCACTCACTGCACCTTAGTGTCCAGGATTATTCTACTGTGTCTCTTACGAGCTTGCTCCTGTCAGTGGAGCTTTCTAAACCAATGACATTTTAAAACAGTCTGGTTTGATCATCACAAATACCCAGCACAGATGCACTGAAACCAGCTCGTGCTGATTTAATTTCCAGTCAGCAAATTAAATCAGGGATTTACACCAGCAGGAATTTAACTGATAAAAGAAAGAGTTGAGCTGATACTGATGCACGCGTGCAATAGATCTGCATTGTTTCAATAGACTGACTTCAGAACAGATTTTAAATCCCCAATTTGTATCATTTGAGCAAGCTCTCAATACTTCCAAGAAATTGTTTAAAATCATAGCTTTAATCAAATAGCATTGCTATTTCAGAGAGAGGAACATGCTCCAAATTGACTAGTGCCTCAAATAGTTTTCAGCTCCTGGTATTGACTGCAGAGCTGGTTTCAACTTGCAGGGACACATGGACTATGTCTCAAATGCCTGCAGGCAAAATTTAACCATTACAACAAAGCCAGTCCCAAATAACATTGTCATGTCCCTCTTTTTCCTTGACCTTGTATTCTCACCACTTTCTTTATGTTACATCAAGGCAGGTAGGGAGCCTTACCTGCTCTGGACACCCTGCCAGAATATTTCTCTCCAATGCATTTGCTTTCCTACTGGATTTTAACTGAAGCAATTTGACTTCCCCAAGGATCGTAAGATCCAAAACACAGGGGAGAGGTGGCTGGACTGCCCTTGCTGGTAGTTTGTTGCTACATCACTTCAGCTATCAAGGGAAAAAAAAAAAACCAAACCACTAAATTTCACTTTTACAGCACATTTCCCTCCATAGGTAATATTTTTAAGAGGTTCATCTATAAAAGGAAGGAGGGAAGTTGCAAATCACTGTATTCGACCCAGGAGGATGGCTTTCCTTTGGCTGGTGCCGGTAGAGGGCACCTTTGTACAACTTAAATCTCCTTTGTGGGTCAACTTTTTTTTTCTCCCTCCCTATTTATTTATTTATTTGTTCGTTGGTGTCTTTTATTTGTCTTGCAGGAACTCAAACATGACTTCAGCAAAAAGACAGCTTAACTCTGCGTATCTCTCAGCTTGCTGTCACTTGAACTTTACTGCCCTGCCAGATGTCGGAACGCAGAGGGCTGGCAGGAGGAGACAGCTGCCTTTCAAAGTGGAGAGGAGGGGAGAGTGTTTTGTGTTGTTTTTAGTCCCACAGTAAATCGAGGAGCTGCTTCTATCTTTCAGTGCCTGTCTGTGTGTCTCGTGTGTCTTTGTACTGCTTTAAGTGGTTTTCTGTTCAAGAGGTGGCTCTGAGGGATGGGAAACTACCCATCACATGCCAGACAGGTCTCCTGGGAAATTGCACCTATCTTTAGAGGTTGATTGCATCTTTGCCTGAGGGGCATCTCTCAGGAGAGCTGAGCTTGAATGTCACTTAGATTCAGGGAATCTGTGTCTTGGCAGATGTCTTTCCATCACAGAGCAGACAGACTTCCCATTTGGGATGTAGGTGCTGGGAAGAAGGGACTCTCATAGGAAGTCAAGGATAACTGAGTGTCTTTTTGAGCCAGCAGAGCCACGAGGCAGGAGTCACCAGACCCCAGCAATGTCATCGAGCTCACAGGCCAACCACATTGCAAGTAGAAGCAGGGAACACAGACTCAGCCTAGGTTTAGTACAGTGCTTTATAAGGCACTGCATAACCACATAAATTTGAGGAATCATTCTGGATCCTGGGCCCAGCTCAGGACACCTGGATCAGTCCCTAGCAGATGTCCCACTTGTCCCTTTCCCTACCCACCTACAAAATTTCAACCAAACGTGTGTACCTGCAGACACAGCAGAAGAATGTGCTGATAAGGAGTGGAGGAAGGAGTGTGGGAGTCTCTCCCAGGTCTCTTAATTCTCAGCTCAGTGTCCAGTGTTATGGGCTTTATCGTTGCTTTGCTCTTAACTCAGGTTTTCAGCCTAGTGAAAGGATTGCATGTGTGTGTCCCAGTCTGCTGCTTCTTGTCCTCCCTGAGGGGTGGCTCCCTTGCCTGTGGGTCAAATGTGACTTGTTCTGTGGAGAGGAAAACCAAGTAAAGTTTGAAGGAAAAGGTTACTGTAAGAAATCTTTCATACTTGAGCACAGAGATTACCTTTGGTGTACTTGCTGTTTCTTCTTTCCTAGAGAGGTTTAGTATCCCAAGTCCTTCTTTGCTATTGATCTAAAGCACAAGGAATTGCTGTAGATGCACGTGCAGGGCCTGGAGACACTTCAAGGGAGGTGCTGCAGACACTTTTTATTACTGTTTCCTTCCAGGGAAGCTAACAGGCTGCAGCCTAACATCACTGCATTATTTTCTTGCATTAAAATCTCCCAGTGGCAGGAAGTTTCCAGAGCCATGGCCAAGAACCACAGTCTATTTCTGCTTTCTGCTGGTGTGCTCAGACACATGGCACGATGCTTCTGAGCTCCTGGATGGGTGACAGAATCCCTTTCCCTAGCTCCCTCCTTGCTGGTCTAAGCTGCTGTTTGCCAGCACATGTGCCCTCCCAGGCACAGCCACTGCATCCACCAGCAACTGGTTGCCCAGTGGCTCTGCTCTGGTGGCAGTGGGCTGGGGGAACACACGTGCTGTAGGTTTGGAGTGGAGAGGGTGGTGCAGCTGGCCTTGGAGCCAGCAGTCCTTGTGCTGCTTGCTGTCTGCCAGACAGGCCATGGTGTGCCCACAGAGGATAACTCCCAGTCTGGCTTGCTGCAAACCAGGCTGCTCGTCCTTGATGTCTGGGCCATGGCTCATGCTATCCACATTCCCCCAGCTGCTCTGCTCCCCTCTCCCTGCTCTGCTAAACGGCCTGTTTTGGTTAAAGCCTGCTTATCTCTGAGCCAGACAAGGAAAGGTTCCTTCTCAGGACCAGTTCCTGCAGATCCCTGCAGTTCCAGCACCCAGCTGTGGGGCTGCAGTTTCCTCCGCCGTTGGGTGTGGGTGGAGGGGCTGGATGCTGCTTTTAAGCTCTTAGCTGATGACAAAAAGGCTGTTGCAGCTTTGGGTGGAAATGGGCTGGGGTGGTGGGCTATGGTCACCCTGAGCTGGCTGCAGGGCGCTGGGAATACAGCCCAGAGGGGAGTGGAGCGACCCTTCACAAAGCCTGCCCGGAGCTGGTCTCCATCCACCAGAGCAGTGATGTCCAGGTTTGGGGGGGGGTCCCCCTCCTGCTCCTTGCCTGGGCTTTGAGATGTGCTTCTAGCTGTCCCTGGCAGCAGGCAGCGTTAACACCAGGCTGCCCTACGTGTCCATTAGTTCTTGATGACAACCCTGTGTCATTCCAGCCCCTGTAATTCCCCTTTGTGTGCAGCACAGCAGGAGCTGGCCACAGCCACTGCCCTGAGGTGTCCCTGCCACTCGCTTTCTGATGGAGACTCTGTGTGCAGGATTTGTGAGCTTTCTGACCTGGTACCTCATGGCATTTGATGTTCTGCTCCTCACTTCATGTCCCAGAGCAGAGGGGACAAGAAGGTCCAGTTCTGCACAGGCCACCTCTGGTGCCAGCCCCTGAGGATGCTGATGTGAGTGAGCAGTTTGGGAAAGCACCAAGGGCTCCCCTGAGCCCTGCTTCAACCTTCCTTCAGTGGTCCCAGTGCTCAGACCCTCCCATCGCATCCCTCTTCCTTCCCCCCAGCCCCCTGGAGAAGGGAGCTGCTAGAGTTCCTTCTCCAGCAAGGGAAATGCTGTGATGGTCCCTAACCCCAGCACACCAGGCACATTTAGTGGAAACACCAGAGAACCAGGACCACTCCTGTTAGAACAGAGATGGAGGATGGTGCCCAAACTGCTCCTTGTTTCTCCCCAAAAAGCCCAGCAGGACATGCTCCCCCATCAACCTTGCAGGCTTAATCAGGGGTACAAGGAGTTTCAACCAGACCAGGCAATCTGCAGCACGCTCTCTCTGCCTGCTTTCCTTTCCTCCAGATAAGATAAGGTGTTTGGGGAAGATGTCCTGCTGCTCCTGCCTCTGGGACAGGGAACGCAGGAGGCTCTGCACCAGCACTGCTAAAGCAGTGGGGCTGCAGGAGCACAGGGTGCCTCCCAACAGGCCACTTTTCCCAGAAACATGCAGCCAGAGCTGAGTAGTGACACCCTGTGACAGTCATTGATTGCTTCAGTGTTTCAGCTGGGTTTGGGCTGATTTCAGCTGGGCTGGAGACTTCAAGGAAGGATGGTTGAGTCTGAACAGAGCAGACCTGCAGGGTGGCTCTCTGAGAGGCCTGTAGAAAAGATTTGGGATTAAAAACAACTGCTTCATGCAGTCTAAAAGGATCAGACATCATCTAAGGAGAGTTTCTTTGCCCAATCACTGCCAGACTTCAAGATCTTCAAAGTCTTCGTTCATTAGGCTGGCCTGAAACTGGTCCCCAGCTTGCACATCATGGAGAGAGAGACCTCAGCAAGCCTGCAGAGATAATGTGGTCACAGCAATTTCCCCAGGAAACAATATGCCAGACACAGGGGCTGTGAGGCTGTTTTCAGACAGGGAAAAACTCAGTTTGCAATGCAAACAGGAAAGGGTGGCACTCAAAGAGGAGCTTTTCCTGCACCACGGACACCCTGATGCCAGTGACCTGCTGGGAAAGGGATGTGTCAGCCCTGCCAGCTGCAGGACCAGTGGCTGGTGAGGTGCAATGGGTCATCTGGGAGAAGATGCCCTCCAGCAGCAGGAGTTCACTCATCTATGAAGCCCCAGCTCCAGCTGAACTGTGAGAGTCCACACACTGCCTCTAACTGCAGCACCAGTAAAAACTGGGCAAACCCAGAGGGACAGGACAGGCTTTCAAAGTCCTTTTGTTTCCCCTGCCTCAAAATTACCTTTGCTTTTTCCCAGCTGTAGTGTTTTCAAGCAGAAGGCATTTGCTTCCCCCCATGCTGTTCAGTTGCAGCCTTGCCCTTCTTGCAGCGCTGCTGTGCTGCTGGGTGTTACCTTCCCTGCTTTTTAAACAAAAACTCCATTTCCATGGACTAGTCAAAGCCCAATCCTTCATCCACAAAAGAAGAAGCTGCCTTGGTTATCCCAGAGCTGCCTTAAGCACCACTGGCTTTTCAGCACTTTCTAATTACCAGATGACAGACAGGGGAGGATTTTAGCCAAAGGAGCAGTTGTACTCAGTTGAACCACCCAGTAAATGAGACAATTTCCAAAATAGCACCACAGGCTGCAGAAGACAGACAAGGGATGGGAGATCCCCCTGCTCCATGCGTGCAAATGGTGATCCCTGATGGCTTGGAGGGGTAAACTGCTGTGAAATTTCAGGGTGCCAAAGGAAGGTTTGGTTTGCAGCACTCTCAGGAATTCCACAGGCACATCATGTCTGAGTGTTAAGACTCTTACACAGAGGATTCATTACCAAAAGATGGGGATTTTGTTACCAAAAGATGGGGATTTTATAGCCTTATTCTTCTATTAAATGTCTGCTTTGAGAAACAATCTGCCTTAGGCTTCCACTTTCACTCACCTGCCTGCTCCCAGCCCGGGCACAGCAGTAGTGGAGCTGGGATGAGCATCCTGGCTTGCAGGCAGGATCACACTCTCCCATGCTCTTGGGGCCAAGGGTCACATCTACGATGTTGCCCTAGCCAGCTGCTCTTTAAGCTAGAGCTATGCAGCCAGACCTGGAGGTCCCCATTGCACCAGGCTGGGTGTCCACAGCCACAGGTGTCACCCTAAGTGCTTGCAGATCTCTGCTGATGGTGAAACAGGCAGTTAACATGGTCTCTTTCAAGGGGTCAAGCTCCCAAATCAGCTGGAAAAAGCTTGGCTTTCTGTCTGAATTAAATGTGCTGGTCTTAGGTCTTTTCAGTAAGGTCTACAAAGCCCCAATCTTCTCTGCCACAGAGACACAGTGGGGCTGAGGCCACTCTGTGATGGGTGACACACTGAGCTGTCCTGATGATGCTGCACAGACGTACAGAGCAACTCTAAGGCTGCTGCAGGTTCCCGCTCCCCTGCTGATACACACAGATCCCCTGTGTGACCACCACAGGCTGTTTTCCACACTGCAGCTTCCAAAACAGCAAAACACGGGGACCTGACAGGCTCCTGCTCCAAGACTGTGACCGTGTAAATAGGAAAAAAAACCCAACAAACAAAAACCAGGCTTAATGAAGGACTTCAAGAGCAGGAAATGTGCACATGCACTAGCCAGAACACAAATATTTTCCTTTGGAGGTGCTTTCTCCAAGGGTCCAGCAAGGCTATCGAGGCTGGCTTACAGAGCAAGGGTAGCAAACAGTTCCCAGCCCCTCCGGAAGGCAGCAGCCACAGGGCACTGCTGTTCTGGATCCTTCCCTGGTGCTCCAGCCTCTGGCTTTACCCTCCCCACAGCATATACTGACGCCAACCATTTGGCTAAAAGCAGATGGGGAGGGAGAGAAAACAAAGTCAAACGAGAGGGAGAAAGGCAGCTTTTGTGTGGCCTCTGTTTGCAAAAGGCAGCCCAAGCCCCTTTCGGACTAAGGTTTAATTTATTGGGCTCTGGAGAGCTGAGGTTCAGAGCCCCACGGCTGCTGCAGGCGGTGGCATTTTGGGGCAGCGATGGGGAGCAGGTAGGGAGGCAGTTCTCATGAGTGAGGAGCCATCTGGGGGGTTGGACCCGATGATCTCTTGAGGTCCCTTCCAACCCCTATGATTCTGTGATCTCTGTGGGGCTCTGGGATATACAGGTCATGGTGCAAGGCCCCTGGCTGCTGCAGGGAGAGCTGATCTGCTCTGTGACTGTGATGCTACATGGACCTGTTCCAGGTCACCTGGAAGGGACAGGGGAAACTGGTCTGCGTAGGAGGGAGCCTTCAGCCTGGCCCTTCCTGCTATTGTCCCTCTGCTCATCATGCCTGTTCCTGAGCATCTCCTGAAAGGCTGCTGGGTGCTACATAGCTGGGTTTGGGTTTCCCAGTGGGTTTCCGTGCTGTCACTGGAGCAGGGCACAGCCAGAAGAGAGAGATGCTGCAGCATTTCAGATTACTCCACAATTCCCAGTTCCCAGCTGGAATAACGTTTCCAGGGCAGGACTATCTCTCTAAACCCACCTGAGACCTGCTCACCCAGTTTCAGAAATGTTAAAACACCAGATCGTCCCCTTGTGAACAAGCCACTTGAACACACCAGGAATCCACTGTGCCCACGTCCCCATTTCAGATGAAGCAAATCATCCCCCTCCAAAGCTCCTGCTTGGTCACAGGCACAGCCTGGCCCACAGAAGCCAGTGTCAGCACAGTGCACAATGCCCAGCAATCACAACAGCCTAATCTGTTGTGCACAGCGTTAAAAAACCCCAACCCACACAGCTATTGTCAGGGTGATCCCATCAATGGCATCAGAAGTCTGCACGGGGCACAGGGCTGGTGTCCCTGGGTCTGGCTTTCCCAGAATTGGCTGAGCTGCTGACCTACAAAGAGCAGACTGTCCTTTGGCTTTTGCCTTGCCTTTGTGTCTCAGCTGAGCTGGTGGGGTTAGTTCTTCCTGTCATCCCTGCAAAGGCACAGGAAAAAGAGCTTAGGGTCTCCCTTTGGTGGAGAAACCCCCAATACCAGTATTTGCGTCTATATTTTCCTTCATTTTTTTTCCTTTCCCACTTCCCCTGCCTCTGGCCAGTGGCTAAATGTTTGTGTCCTCCCAGGAGCAGCCAGCAAAGCAGGCAGCTTGATGGGAATGATCCAATTTCCAGGGCAACTGGGATAGGACTGAATCCAGGGCGTCCTCGGCTCACAGTGCTGCTCTTATTTCTTCACGGTTTCCTCTCCATTTGCTTTCTTAATTCAGCTTTTCCTTTGCCAGGGGAGAAGCCAAAAAAGCAGAGAGGTGGCACATCCAGAGTCCTCCCTGCTGGCTTCACAACTGCTGGGGGAGTTTTAGCTTTCCAGTTTCAGGAGAAGCCCTCCAAGCTCACCCTGCCCTGAGGTCAAAACATGTCAAAGGAGAGCAGAGGAAGTCAAGAGGCTCTGCACTGAGCTGTTGGCTTCTCACCAAGGGTCCACATGCTGTAGGCAGAGACATGTATCCCCAGGTGAGGATCACCATCCTCTGCCACTAGCTCTGGCCACCCAGGACCCTTCCACCATGAACTTGCTGGGAACAGCTGGAACTATGGTTCCTGGTGTGTCCAGAGGAAAACCAGAAACATGGAGCCCCTGTGACCCACTAATCATCTCAGCAAAGTGTCTCCAAACCTCTCCAGCCGTCCAGTTGCTTCCTTTCTCCCAGGCAGGGCCAGTCCATCCACAGCTCCTCTACCCAGGGTCTCAGCATGCCAGTGGAACAGTGGGCACTCTGCGTGCCAGGCAGAGGGGCTGCATGAGCACCAAACCAACAGACCTTCCCTGTGAGCCACCCAGAGCAGGAGCTGTAGTTTGAATAGATGCTGGAAGAGCCACTCTGAGGCAGAGGAAGGTGGGCATGAACCAGCACTGCTCTTTGCCATGGAAAACAATAGACCCAACCCAATGCAACCCAGCACTGGGGGAGGGGGGTGTTAAAATTCATCCCTAGGCTGGGATAACACAGCAAACCTCCAGCTGTTATTTCCAGATTTACAATCACCACAGAGGAGCTGCCAGCTGCTGCCAGAGAAGCAAAATGGTGTGTGTGTGCATAGGAATGAAAGCCCAGCATTGCTCCCCATGCCTGGCATTGTCTCTGACCCCCAGCTGGGTTGTGGCTCAGCCCCACAGCACATGGGGGAGTGGGGAGGGAGAGAATCCCTGTCCCACACTGCCAAAGAGCTTGCTCCTGAGCTAGGGGCGAGTGGCCAGATATGACTCCCACACACCTCAGCCTGGGACCACACTTGAGATGTGTGAAGGAACCAGCTGAACACCCCTGCAGCAGGTACAGTGAGAGCTGCCTGGATCCTGCCAGGTGACCATCAATAATCTCACAGCACAGTGTGGTCTCCCTTGGGTTTTGCAGCTGGGTATCTGCAGAGATGCCCAGACAACTCCCTGCACCTTCCCACTCACCAAGAAAGCTGGTGTTGCCCCAGTTTCCCAGTCTCCACCTTTTCCTCCCAAGTGAAAACCAGAATTTCTTTTGAACATTCATGACCTTAAAAATCCACTCCACTAGCCCTGGCAATAAATCCTGGGCAAGCTCACTCCCCGGGGTGGCATGAGCAAGCAGGTTAGTGCAGGGGAGGGGATGCAGCGGGCATCTTTGGGCTCCTGAAATTAAGGGGCTGGGGGAAGAACATCACTGATGCTCAGGTCTCACCTCCATAATTTTCTGGTTGCTCTTCACAGATACCTGATATGATTGATGCTGATTAGCAGTGTGAGCATCACAGAGGAGAGTCCAGGGGCATCTTCCCAGAGCTCTCATTTCAGGGAGAATTTTTTTCCATGAGCTTTTCCCATAAGAGAAGCTTAAAAGGGAGTTCTCCAAATCTGATGTTTGTTTAAACTGAGGTTCTCATCCCTCCATCTCCTTAAACAGCTGCTGATAACAGATGCAAGGCACACAGCATGGGGAAATGCTGCTGATTTTAGAGAAGGTCCCAAGGGAGGGACCAAGCTCCAGGCCAGGCACGGGATGGAAAGTCACAGCGCTCGCCCAGGGCCCCACATGACCTCGCTATTTCGGGCTGACCACATCCCACCTTGCCCCAAGCCCACAGACACGGTGCAGCATCAGCTCTGAGCCTCCCCACACCCAGCTATTCCTGCCCACAGTGCCGCTCCTGCCAAACCCCAGCCAAGCTGGATGGTGGTTTTTGAAGGGAAATAAACAAGTTTCAGGGCTAAAGTGAGATCCCCAGAACTCATCACACCGAGGCAATGATGGACAGAGTCTTTTCTGCATACACCCTCATATGGCATATTGAGGGGATTGTGTCCTCTTGGGTTTCTTTTACCCTTTGATCAGTGAAATCCCATAAAACTCCAGAAATTATTTCTCCACTGACTGGTCCTTGCAAGGAGAATGTTTGTGTGTAGCCCTAAAGATCTGAATTGCCCAAGGTAGGAAGATTTTAAGGGACCTAAACTGCACAGAGTAAAATCCAGGCTGGGCAGGGGAGTTTATAGGGATTCAGAAGTGCACTTGGAGGCAATCTGGGGGAAGCTAGCGAGCAGACACAGCAGGGAGGTCAGTGCTTTGAGTGTTGGTGTTGGCCTGGAGCAGCTGTGTTTGTAAATCACAGCGTCCTGAGATGCTACAATCCTTGAGTGGTTGTGAACACTGCCCCACGAGCCCGACCTAGCCCTTCACATGGCTGCTTCATGGCAGGGATGGCTTCATCTCCCAAGACATGCCTCCCCAAAGCCTTGCTGTCAAAAACATTTTCTTACTGTCTCCCCTTTATCTTTTTCCTCTCTACAGGATCCTCCCAAGTGCAAGCTGCCAAAATCAGTCCTCTCTTGACTCCTGTAAGGGACACCCTGTTTATGGGCCCTCCTTCATCCAGCAGCCTGGCTCGTTTGTCTGTCAAGCCAGGGCTTGTTCTAAAACGCCAGCAGCTCAAGCAGAAAGTGTCAGAGCAACAGATGGAAAAAATGCAGATTCTCAGGGTGGATATGTGCAGGCTGAGCTAGGGGTGGCCTGAGCATGCTGGGCACCCCGGGCACCCCCGCACTGCACCCTGCCTGCCACGCTGGGATGCAGCCGCAGCTCCAGCATGGTCCGATTCCCTTCTGGAGATGCTGTAATAACTCATCTGTGAGCAGTGCTAGAGGGGACGTGGTGCCTTGGGATCACTGCACAGTGCAAAGCTGTGTTTCCTGGCTTATGCAACAGCAGGATGGCCAGGGCTGTACGGCTGGCAGGGGATGGGAATGGGGCTGGGAGCACCGAGCCATACGCAGACTGAAGTACAGTACGGCAGGGCTGGGCAGGGGGGTGATATTTTGATAGGGTTATTAGGAGGACAATACAGTCCTGTTCTTGAGCCTCCGTGGAGAACTGCTAAATTTTCCAGACTTCAATTTAGCAAGCAGCTCAGCCTCCTTGTCACCAGCACTTGCCCTGCCCAAGCACCTTTTCTTCAACTCCAGGAGTGCACAAGCCTGGAGCGAAATCAGCCATCACTTAAAATCCATGTTCTCAGCTGCTGAGCTCCTGGGAACAGCAAGTTATTCTGAGGATAACACCAACAAACCCTGCTGCCTGCTTTGCCTCGGCCATGATCCCAATCCGTGGCTGCTCTGCCTCTTCCCCGCTTGGCCCCACTGAAGAATCACTAGTCTGCCCACGGAGTCACATCCCAGTCAGGACAGCTGCCTGGATGGGCTCCCAGCAAATCACTGGCAAAGACATGGCACATGAAAACCACCGCTTTCACTCCCGAGATGTAAGGTTGTAAAGCTGACTAAACTAAATTAAATCTGTGAATCAAGCTTTTCTTAGAGGACCTCACGACCCAAAACCCAAAGGCAGCTGGCTCCAGAGACCCTTGTGAACCCTGGCATCTGCCCTTCTGGTCTTCTCCTCACCCGTGGTTATTGCCACTGCTTTTCAGATGGTGTTTGGATGTCCTGGAGCTGGCACAGCTTCACCTGGGTACTCCCATCAAGGCTGCCTTTTAGGAGAGACTTTCAGGCTGTGTTTATCCATTCAGAGGAGCTGCCACTGCAACCCAGGAGCTTTCCTCTCCCCGCACGTCCCAAGGGCTCGAAGGTGGATTCCTGTTTATTTCCTTAAGCAGCTCTATTCATAGCCTGCAAGAGCTGCCAAGCCGCATCTGTCAGGCCCGAGAGGACTCAAAAGTGCATCGTAGGTAAACACCAGGAGCAAGGTGGGACTGCCCCGACTTAGCAGCCTTTGCTGCCCTTGGAAGCTGTGTGGCATCTTCTGCCAGTCACAGGTACATCTCCAATACAAGGTCTCGAGTGAAGGCAAAGCTGGGCTGAGACACCCGACTGTAACTCAGGCACACAACATCCCCATGCTCAGAATTAATACCCAACGGTCTCCTCCAGCAAGGGAGAAGTTGTTTTAGGAAAGGCAACTATGTCCTTTGGATGTTGGAGGTTTTGGACTGGGACCAAGCTCAGCCAGGCTGGATCTGCCCAGACCATGCATGGGAGCTTCAAAGCAACCATAGACCTGTCCTGTCTGCTGGTGCCTGGTGTGACAGCTCCAGGCAGGACTCTGCCACAGGGACATGGTGGGAGGCTGTGGCTGGAGGGGTCATATCCACAACCCGTTCTGGGTATAGCTGGGGCTGATGTTCAGACCTGATGCCCACGAGAGGTATCCAGGGCAGCATTAACTGCAGCTGTGGCACACAGAGCTCCCTGTGTGCACCATGGCTGCAGAAGGTGATGGATTTCCCACACTCACACACACCCCATTTCTTTGGGCTCAGTTTGGTTTCAGATAGGACAGGTAGGCTTCTCCCAAGCCTGCAGCACCACACATTTCCAAGAGAGTGACATGACCATTGCAGGGGTAGTTTGAAAGAAGTTGGAGAATAAATCCTCCCCATGGGGCATAGGAAGTGCTTTCCAATGGAGACCCCAGGGAACAGCTGTGAGGGCCCAAACACACAATGGAAAGAGCACCTCCCACAACAAGCCTGTCCTGCCTCCAGGCTCCGCAGGGCGTGACTCACTGCAGAGCCATGCACAGCTGGATTTCTTCCCCCCCACCACCCTGCAGACTTCTTGGCTTGCAGCTGAAAATCTGCAATAACAGATCCTGCAATCCTTCTCCATCTATTTCTAACAGAGCCAGCACCCCATCTGCCTGCATCACCCCACTGGAGCAGCTCACCCCCAGTCCATCTGCTGAGCACTGAGGCTCAGGCTGTCCCAGACCAGGCACTGAAAGAGACCTTGGCTGGGCGTCAGCCTGTGCCAACTGGACCAGGCGTCAGTCCTGCTGCTGAGTGCAGAGGGATGGTCCCATCCCACTGTGGAGAAACCCCTGCCCCATGTAGGACAGACAGCCACCATCGGGGCAAGTCTCCAGGGCAGTTTGGGTTCACCCCGCTTTCCTGTGGCATCTGCTTAGTGCCAGCCTAGAGAGCACAGCCTTTCTGCCCCTGAGCTGCCTCTGAAATGGAAAAATCCACCAACCCTCCCATGGGACCTGCTGACACACTCACACATCACAGGAGAGCCGTGACATTCCTGGGATAAAGCAGATTCCTGTCGGCTCTCATTTGCCCTGAGCTGGGTGCTGGGTTCCCACCCCAGCAGCCGTGTCCTGTCCACACCCTGCCCTGTGCCCGTGAGGTGCTCAGCCCCCAGCCACACACCCAGCAAGGACAACTCAGTAAGCGCCCTTCCCTGAGCCGTTCCAGGGCATCCTGTTTGTTTGTTTATCTGCACTTTGGGTTCATTGTTTTGCAGCGGCACCCAGCAGCAATTAATGCAGAAACATCCTCTCCAGAAAAACTCATTAGAGAATCCATCCCAGAGCAGAGGAAAGGCTCCTCAGACCCACAGAGCAGTCAGCAGAAGACAGCAGGGTTATTAATCCCCCTCTTGTATCGCTTTCACCATGCTGCTGCTCACTTGCATTTCTCTCCCTCTGCAGCAGAATTATTCCCCTTTTGGAGAGCTCCGGGGTTTTTTTAGCTGTGCCAATCCAGATCTGCCTGACCTGGCTTAAAGCAGGATGAGTGACATGTCCTAGGGAGCTGCTTTGGCAGGGGGTTGGACCCGATGATCTCTCGAGGTCCCTTCCAACCCCTGCAATTCTATGATTCTATGAAGAAATCTGGATTTTCAACTGGGGTTAACTGTAGTTCAAACCTCAGCCCTGCAAGCCTCCCAGCTTTGCTCTAAGCTGAGCTCAAGCCTTGAGGGGGTCTCATCCTGTCTGCTGTTCCCATCAGAGTCGAGGCTGGATGATGCTGCACAGCACCACCAGTGCAGTGAGGGCTCCTGGCATGGTGAGGCCCCTTGAGCTATCTTCTGCCTATCCAGTGCCTCAGATGGCATAAGATGACCTTCTGGCATGTGTGAGGTCCAGCTTTCCTCTTGGCAGCCTGACACCTCTTTGATGGCCCCACTAAGCCTTGTAAGCGTGGAGAGGACTTTTCAGGACTTCCTTTGCAAGCACTCAGTCACTTCTGGAGCTTCTTAAAGCTGCTCAGATTAAAGAGCCAGCCAGTTGCTCCAGGCTCTTGTTTCCCTCTCCGTGCAGCCCCCCTCCCATCCCACACTGACAGCACACACCCAGGGCTGGCACCATGCCCCTCCTAAGATGTAAGACCCAGCTGTCCCCACCATGTGTGCACAGGAGACCGTGAGGACCCCTCACCCTGTACACAGAAGACCATGAGGACCCACCCTGGGAACTCAGGGGCCACTTCCAGGTGGGACTCCAGCAGTGCAGCAGGCTGTTTTTTGCTTTCACTCAAAACCAGGGTTCAAGTCGCCACGTATATAAAGAAATCCACAGTGTAATTATCTTCCTGGCACTGTCATTTTCTAAGCCCTTGGAAGAGGGCTTAGCTTCAGGCTACGGTGAAAAAACACTAAGCAGTTGCCACGTTGTCAGTTAGAAAAGAGGTGGTTTCTTTTCTCTTTTAATTTTTTTCTCCCTAAAATTTTTTCCAGATGTCTCTTTTTTTTTTTTTTTCCATCAGAGGAGTCCCAGCAGCTGGGTGATTTCAATGTGAGCCGTGACTAATCCAGCCCAGAGAGCATCCAACTCCTCTGGGTGGGAAACAACCAGATGATACTCGGGCTCAGGGGATGATGTGGGACCTCTGGAGCCAAACTGGACCTGGGGGTTGCACGTGGGAGCTGTGGACAGTTGCGGTGGGAGGAGAAGATGCTCCAGATGCCACAGATGGTTTGTCTGCGTTAGAAGGACCCATGTGGCACCATAAGAAAGCTGGCCTCCCCATGGACCCAAGAGGGTGTGTGGGGTATTTATGGATGTACATCCACATACCAGCACCCAGGGATGGCTTTTGAGTGGTGTGTAGGCAAGTAAATAAATGGGTGAGGAAGACTTTCTCCTGTTCCTTGCCACCAGCCTCCAGAGCTGCCAGATCACAGAGGGAAGTGGTGTCTCGCTGTGAAGTGCTGATGTTTTCTCATGGTCCTTTCCCTATCTTTCCCCTCCCCTTTCCCTTTCCTTTCCAGCTTTGTTTGTTTTTTGTTTCGTGTTGGCCGTATGGATGTTTAGTCTTATGTATTTTTATTCCACATGTACCAGAAGTGCTGGAGGAGGAGTGAGCTGATAATCACAAAGTAAGAGGTGACCTCCAGAGCAAGGAGCCACAACAGCCCAGTGGCAACTTCAACTGAGTTAAGCACCCTGTCTCAGCCCCTCTCAGAGACACTGTGTAATCTTGAGGAATGAATCCAAGCACCGAGCAGCCACGACAAAACACCATGTTGCGTTTTGTTATGGTCTTGGATGTCCTTCACCCAACACCCACAGACTCCTGATGACTTCTCATCCCTACACAGGCCAGCATTGTTTGAGCAGCTCCTGGAAAGCAACCTTGAATCGACCTGACCAGGGTGAGGGTTGGTGAGATGCAAGGAGAGAGGAGCTGGGGTTTCACCCTAAGCATTGAGAGGAACAGATGGAAGAGTTAACTCCAAACAGCTTTGCTGTCTGGTTGCCTCTGGCTGTGCAGCTGCTCCAGCTGAGTTATGATCTGTAAGGTGAAAATACTTAGTGATGTCTGAAGAGACCACCAGCTTCAACTGGTGGGTTGTGCTCAGTCAGTCCAGACCTGCTGCACAACAACCACAGCAGAGAGATCAATCTGCTGAGGGTCACATCTCCCAGCCCAGGACTTCTCTGCCCACTTGGACCCTATTTCAGACATGTCATAACTCTCTACATTTTCTGGATCATTCTTCCCTCTCCCTCCCTGCAATGTCAGGAGAGAGGGTGGAAGAGCAAGGATTCTTCTGCCTTCCTCTGGATCCCCCAGGGCATGGGAAACACCAGACAGGGACTGAACTACCCCTTTGTGAAACGACAGCATTTAACATTTTCAGTGCAGTAGGTTGAGGTGCCAGGAGGCTCACAAACCAAGCAGAGAGCAGGCATTTCTCCTTATTCCCCCCCCCCCCCCCCCCCCCGGTGCTGTTAGTCCAAGGGAGCCTGAGAACTGACTAACTCATTGCAGCAGTGCAGGCAGCTGCTGTGACAATGACTCTGCTGGGAGGGTTGTGCTGGGGGCTGATCTGTCCCTGCGGGAGACCCCCTTGATCTCCAGCCCCGCTTGATTTCTCTGGTCTATCCTTTGGACCCAGGCTGTGCCTCAGCCCGTCTTTCTGGCGGGTGGGGCTTCCCACTGGGGAGAGAGGGAGAGGAAGAGACCGATTTGGAAAGATAGCGAGGAGGAGGAGGAGGGGGGAGAGGCAGCGGGAAACCCAGCCCACCCTTTGGCTTCCTCCTGCCTCCTTCTAAAACCTGCAGATTCCTCCAGCCCGTCCAAGCGCCTGGAGTTTGCTCAGCCCTGCTGCCGGCACTGCGAGGTATGGCCCGAGACCTTCGTGCTTGCTCTGCTATTTCTCCCAGCGTGGGGGTCCCAACAGCCCCAGTTGTGGGGTTCCCTGGCTCGGGAGCTGCTCTCCCAGCCCATGGGGTGCATCTGATGCTTGGCAATGCACCACTCGGGGTCCCTCAGAATCTGCCTCCCCACCCCGAGTGATGCATTCAGAGACCTCTCCGGAATCCTTCTCTTTCCCCTCTCTGCAGCATCTCTGCTCCTAAACTCAGCCTGTCACCCTATTTCACTGCAGCTTAACACCTTTAACACTTCGGTGACATCTGACTGTAAAGCTTTAACCTGCCCTAATTTTTCTCTCTTCTCTCTTCCCCCCTCCTCCCCCCTCCCCCCCCCCCCCCCCCGGTTTTTTAATTGTGGGGTATTTCCTTAATGAGATGTGGGCTCATCAAACCAACCTGCAGAGTAGATCTAGTTACAAACCAGCCCCGATTATACCCGGCCTGAGGTGCACTGGCAGGTGATGTTTTACTCACCAGAGTATCTAGAGGGAGAACAAAAGGGCTGTCGGTTTCATCTCAGCTTTTAGGTTTTTGAACCGGGCACTCCGATTTCTCCTGGAAAAGAAAACAGACACTCATCTTTTTGTCCCGAGCAGACTTTGGATCCATTTCAAGCCCTGCTGCCCTGGTTTGCTTAACTCCAGCTGTTTGAGAGACTGAGGTTGCAGGAGAGGCGGAACAAAGCTCTTTTTTGGGGTGTTTATTTTTAAAGTTTTAAGAGCTCGGGCTCAGCCAGAGACACTTTTAAGTCAATGCAGAAGAGCCAAGGGCTTGTTTCCTTTAAAGGCAGCCGCTGTCCTTCCCGTCTGGGTGACGTGCGTGGCAGTCTAGCTGTGCTCTTTGTGTCCCTCCTCTGAAGAAAGCTCCACTCTGTTGGGTCCAGCCAAGAAAAGGAAACTTAACAGGATGGGGGCTGAGTTCCCACCCAAACCAAAAGGCAGGTTTCAAGTTGGAGTGAAATCGGGGGCACCGGGAAGGTGGCCGGTGCTTCCAGCACACAGTCACTACCAACTTGAAACGGCCCAAAACACTCAGCAACCCCACCGAAGGACAAAAGTCAACGGCAGCTGTTTGTTGGGGTCGGTGAGGCGAGTTTTAAGTGGAAATAAAAGGCTGTCGCGTTCTGGCAGCTGCTAAAGCTGAGCTATTGTCTGCCACATAGGCAGGAGCAGGGATGCGGGCGGTGTTGGGAGGGGGAAGAGGAGAAATAAACTTTTCAAACTTTTTTTCAAGCCCCTCCTTCCACCAGCCCTCTGCTCTTCCATGACTCAGCCCCAGAGGAATGTCGGCTCCCATGGAAACCCTTTCTGGGTGCTCTGGTCGGAGGGATGGCGGGGCTGTTATCGCTGGAGCAGCCCTGGCAGGGCGGAGGGAATGCTTTGAGGATGGCTTGCATTTTTGCAGGACATTTAGCGGACAGTTTCTCTTCTCTCTCCTTTGTGGAGCTGTGCAAGATCAGTTTTCTGTATCCCCGGGGAGCCAGAGGCACCGTTGCACCTGGCACAGAAGAGGCAGAACTGCTTTTGGCACTGCCCCATGTCCAGTCCAAACAAAGGGAAAAGCTCCATCAGGACAGCACAGTGCTGCATCACTCACTGCCCTGCTGACCGGGGGCTCCAAAGAGCCTGGCTACACTGGCAGCCCTGGTCTCCTCCATGCACTTTGCTTGGTGGTAATTCCCTTCCCATTATGCAGCTCCCAGCCTGCACACAGCTGCAGTGCCACACAGGCCCTTATCTCAGTAAAACCAGTAAGGCCTGCAGCAGTTCTAAGTGCCATCAGAGCTGCTCAGCTCCCTGCAAGGGAATGAAGGGGCTAAGGCAGGGCTGTGGTGTAGACGTGGCTTTAGTGACTCTGCACAGACACAGTTGGTAGACAGATTTTTTCCTCCCCTGTGTTTTCCCAGCAGTATGTTAGTGTGTGTGTGAGCTAAAGGGGCTTTCACTTCTCCCTAAGCCCATCTTGGCTTTCTGAGCCCACAGACTGCGTGTGGGGGGGAGTGTGCAGGTGGCAGGAGCCCCTCTGGCTTCTCCCCAGCTCCTGCCCCACTCCCCCAAGACCCAGTGCAGCTGCAGCACGCCTGGGTGAGCCAGCAGGGACAGGCAGGGACCTGTTCAGCACAGCTTTCTGGGGACTCACACGAACAACTCTTGACTTCAACCCAAATTTTAGCCCTGGAGTGGTGGGCTGAGTAAACCTTAGAGGGTCTTGCTGGCAGGGCCAGGCAGTGGGGTCTCTGTGGTGGCCACACTCAGTCACCCATCTGCTCTTTGATGGTGGGGTTTGGAGGCAGAAGCTTTTCCTGGGCTGGTCCTGCCTTTAGGTTGTCTGAGCTGCCGGGGTATGTCAGACCCTGCCAAGCCTTGGAGCAGCAATGAGCAAAGGGAGAGTGGGTGCAGGGGACCCTGTCGCTCGGGCTGGCTGCCTCCTGCATGGCCAAGCTCTGGGGTGCAGGTGGGTTGCAGAGACACAGGAGGGCTTTTGCCCAAGGATTACCCACTCCTGCTCTCAGTTGCCAGTGATGGGAGGAGGCAGAAGGGCCCCTCGCCCAGGTTAGTGGTGGAGGCAGCTGGGGCTGTCTCTGTGGCCTCAGCAAGGGGCTGTCAAAGTGGACAGGCAGAGACTCCTCCCCACGCTAACGTGGCATCCCAAAGGGCTTATGCAATCCTGGCCAGGGCCAGCACCACATAGGCCATGCTCCATCATCCACGCAGCCTCCTCCAGAGGTTGCACCCGCCTGGCCCTTGTCCTCCCCCCAGCCTGCAAAGGTCCCCAGGCTGGGCAGGAGTAGACAAGGGGGATCAACAGACCCCAGTGCACAGACTCTCCTCCGTGCATCACTGCAGAGTGTTTTCCCCAGCAGGAGAAATCTGTGATGGTGCTACGGGACTGGGGTAAGGAGGTACAGAGCTTGCCAGAGCAGCCTGCTTTGAATTTTTGTGGGTGCTGAGGATGAGTCTCAGACCTCTCTACACCCCCTGGCTCTCTTGTTATGGACATGGCTGCGAAACACGAGCAGCTGGCGCTGAAGGATAGCCTGGACTGCATTAGAAAGGCGAACCATTCAGAGAGGGATGTATGGGAGCCATGAGACAGTGTACTGGGACCTGAAGTCCCCACTTAGGATGCACATGGGGGCAAACATTAAAGAGGCACTGCAGGCCATGGGCCCTGTAGCCCATGGGTGCCAGGAGCTCTCCTCCATCACCAACAGTAGCCCTTTTGGTGCCCATGATGTGCTGGCTGCTGCTATGTCCCTTAGGACACAGAAGGGTGTAGGTCCCTGCTTGCTAAAACCTCTTTTCCAGTCCTGTTTTCCTCCATTGAAAATGATCCCCTGCTGTGCCCCATTGCTCTGCCCCTCTTGGCTCTTGCAGAGCAGTGTCAGAGATTCCCAGTGCAGGGCCCCTCACAGGGATCCCCCAGAGTACCTCTGGCTGGAGGACAGATGCTGAGCTCATGGTTTGGCCCAGCTGCCAGCCCCAAAGAGCATCCGCTTGGATGGCAGGACCATGGTAGGTCCATGGGGAGACCTGCACCAGTGACTTGCACTGTGGGCCAGGCTGTTCCGCAGGAGCAGGGCTCCTGAGCAGTTATGTCAGGTATTCAGGAACAGCCATGTCTCTGCAAAACAGCTCTGCCTTCAGAAACATGTTGTTTTTCAAATAATCTTGTTTTCCTGTCTCCAGCTAGAGACAGCTCTGCAGAGCTTGTTTGCTCAGACTCTTTCATGCTCCTTCTTCCTCCAAACACAACACTGGCAGCTCCAGCTGTCTGCTGGCTCCTAGCAAGCATGGAATTCTTTATCCCAGCTCACTGCATGCCCAGACTTTGAAATTCAGATTTTTGGGGTCTCAGGGAAATGATCTGAGAGGGTCTTGATCTGGGGTTGGGCTTTTCTTAATGCCATCTTCCACGTGTACACTCAGTGCCCTCTCCTCCAGGCTGGGCACCGCTGTGTTTCTGCTGAACTGAACCTCAGAGCACTTTCCAAAGCAAGCAATTCCCTTGGGAGAAGCCCAGGAGGAGCGGTTACAAGCCAGGGGATGGCAGCAAGGGAGCTGATGGCCAGTTTAACCAGTACTTTTCCACCTCCCCATTCCAAGCCACCCCTCCAGAAGCAAAGACACAGTGATCTCTCCTGGCAAATGCTGGGAGAGCTCTGAGCAGCCTCCAGAGCAAATAAAGACAAGGGGAAGGGACAGCAAACTCCACTGCAGCCTTTCCAGAGCAAACAGGCTTGTCCACCCTCTCCCCAAAGGTCCCCTCTCTCTCCATGGCAGCCGTTCCCCCACCCCATGCTCCCAGCCTGGTGTCCCAGACCAGCCTGGCTGGTGTCCAGCCAGCACAGGGTTGGTGCAGTTTTATAGCCAGGGAGCTGCTGGACATTGGGAGGAAGGGAAGGGATGCACTGGCATGTTAGGTATCCATCCATTCTCACTGGAGCAAAGACACCTCATCCAGCACTTTTGGTCCCCTTGAAGCTGTCCCAGCCCCAGGGCTGGTGGGCTGCGATGCCCCAGCCCCAGGGCTGGTGGGCTGTGATGTCCCAGCCCCAGGGCCAGTGGGCTGCGATGTCCCAGCCCCAGGGCCGGTGGGCTGCGATGCCCCAGCCCCAGGGCTGGTGGGCTGCGATGCCCCAGCGTGCAGGTGGAGCAGAGGGGGGGGCGAGCGGAAGGGAGGCAGCGGAAGAAGCTTTGGCAGGGGGACAAGTCCCCTCACTGGCAGGAGACAAACGGAGGGTGTTTCACTCTCCCGACTGGCGGAAGGGAGCGGGCAGCCCTCGCTGGCAGGAGTGGGATGCCACCAGCATATTAAGCGGCCAGCTGAGCTCCTCTCTGCCCTCACACAGAGGGGCTCAATCCTGCCAAACAGGAACTGGGGAGGGGGGACGAGGATAGGGCAATTTCACCAGCTGTGCTCTCCTGGCTTGCATCATGGCCAGGGTTAGCTGAGCTGCCTGGCTCACTGGTCCTACAGAGTCCCTGCGACAGCCCAAAGCATCCTTCAGGAGCTCAACTCCCAGCAGAACATGACCCCAAAGCATCCCAGATCCCTTAAACCCCATTTGAGGACCTTCAGTTCTGAGCAAGAAAGGGCAAAACTATAGCAGAGACCCCAACATTTGAGGGTGCTGGGGATGTGGGACTGGTCCCTGATACCCCTAGAGATGTCTGTGTCCATGTGGGAAGGGCTTTTCTATGGGCTTTAATTCTCCAGTGCCCCATTGCACTGTCTCTGTTCTCCTTCCTTCCTCCACTTTCATTTTCCCTCTGACTGACAGGTAAAGTGGCAGTGTCACTGCCTATACATGGGGCCTGTATCAGGGGGTTTTAACATGATAGATTGGGGGAGGGAGGGTAAGAAATAAATCCTGGGAAGGACAAGGGACCTGCCATTTCCACTGCAGGTTTTCTAAAGCCATCCAGAAGAGCAACAGAAATCTAAACCCCCACCATCCCATTTTGCAAAATCAAAAGAATTTGTCTTGGAAACGTGATTTGGCCTCAGGTTTCAGCTAGAAAAGTCGGCATGTGGGGCTGGAATACTGAGCAGACGGGGCAGGAAATTAAGAAAACGCCCCTTTCTAAGTGCCCGGACAGTGAGCTCAGCCTGGAGCTGAGCAGCATGCAATGGCCTCCTTCCTCATCCCTCCTTCTCCTCTCCTTTATCCAGGGTTTGCTGAAAGATGAGGGCCTGGATTTTTTTCCTTCTCTGCCTGGCAGGCAAAGCCCTGGCAGCTCCGGTAAGTATGGGGGACAACAGAGCCTCTCTGCTCTCGGGGTTGTCTGTTTGTTTGTAACAAATAAAGCCCTGAGGTATGGGGGTGGTGGGGGGAGAAGAAGCCCAAGGGTGTCCCTGCAATCTGCCTGGGCAGGTGACCCCTCCTTGGGACGGTCCTCCCCACTGGACCTGGCTCACAATCCTTTTCCCCTGCAGCAGGAGGCTCTGCCCGATGAGACAGAGGTCATCGAAGACCCCACCACTGAGGTAGGTCACTCTGCTCCTCCTCATCACCCACCTCTTGCAGCACCCACTGCCCTGGGAAAAGCATCTCCAAAGCACAGGAGAGCTGGAACAATGTGGGGGCAGAGAAGCCCCCTCCCCAGAAATGGGGGTCAACTCTTTTTGCACCCCACCAGAAACACTGGCTTCTTTTGCAGGAGCTCGTGGGGGCAAACCCTGTCCAGGTGGAGGTGGGAGAGTTCGAGGAACCCACCGAGGATGTAGAGGAGATCGTTGCAGAGAGTAAGTCGCTTTTCCCCGGCCCACCAGCAGGCAGAGACACCATCCTTTCCCTGCATCTATGTGTTTTAGCCACCCCAAACAGTGAGGAACTTCTCCGGGAAGGGCTGTAGCACAGGGATGATGCCATCCTCGATACGCACTTAAGAGGTGCATGGCATCTTCCAGCACTGCATTCTCTACCCTGTTGTTTTGCAAGAGAAAAGCCATTGCTTTCTGTGGCTACAGAAAGGAGCCCAACATTAGCCTGAAGGCTAACATGGACTTCTGGAAGTCCTCACGCCTTCCCAGTGCAGGAAGAGATGCTTGGGGCTGTCCCGGGTGAAATCTCTGTCTTCCCTCTGTGCTGAGATGCACCAGGCAGCTTGTGGGAGGTGAGGAAGGGGAAGGTTCTGACTTTGCTCCCTGCCTTCTCCCAGACCCCTGCCAGAACCACCACTGCAAGCACGGCAAGGTGTGCGAGGTGGATGACAACAACTCGCCCATGTGTGTGTGCCAGGACCCCTCCAGCTGCCCAGCCACCGCCGGCGTCTTCGAGAAGGTGAGAGCAGAAGCTGCTGATGGACCAGAGCAAGGAGGCACCTCACATAGGACAATGGGGGAGGCAGTCAGAGTCAGGGTGGCAGGTCCCCATCTGGCTGAGCATCCAAGGAGATGTTGTCCACCCCAGAAAACAAGTGAAACATCTCACTGGGAAGCTCTCTCTGCTGACCCCCTCCCCCAGCACGGCTGCACTTCGCTGTCCCTCACACAGCATCTCCCCATCCTGCGCAGGTCTGCGGCACTGACAACAAGACCTATGACTCCTCCTGCCATTTCTTTGCCACCAAGTGCACCTTGGAGGGAACCAAGAAGGGACACAAGCTGCACCTGGACTACATTGGACCTTGCAAATGTAAGTGGAGCCCCTTGCAAATGTATGTGGAACCATTTCCTTAGACAAGGGGACCCCCTAACCTAAGCACAGCCCCTTTGCCCATGGGCTGAGGGAGAGCAAAGGCCCAGGCAGGTTCAGGGCTGAGGTGGGAGGGCACCAGGGCTGCACGTCCAGACACTGCACTGACCACCACGTATGGCTTCCAGTCATCCCCGCCTGCCTGGACACAGAGCTGACCGAGTTCCCCCTGCGCATGCGGGACTGGCTCAAGAACGTGCTGATCACCCTGTATGAACGTGATGAGGACAACAACCTGCTGACCGAGAAGCAGAAGCTCAAGGTGAGGGGTTGGGGAGGGAGCCTGGGAGTTCATTCCACCAGCAGAATCCAGCACACATGAGCAGCCCGGCCAGAATGACCTGCTGTAAAGCCTGGTCTCCTGCCTTGCACCCCATTGCCCTGCTGACAGGGTCTCCCTGGCATCTCCTACGACAGGTGAAGAAGATCCACGAGAACGAGAAGCGCCTGGAGGCCGGTGACCACACCGTGGAGCTGCTGGCCCGTGACTTTGAGAAGAACTACAACATGTACATCTTCCCCGTGCACTGGCAGTTCGGGCAGCTGGATCAGCACCCCATCGATGGGTGAGTGTCAGCAGAGCGGGATGGAGGCCTTCCACCAGAACACCTTCCTGCCTGAGGACCAAGGAGATTTGGTGGCTTAAGGTGTCAGGGTTGGAGCTGTGACACAAATGGGTGGCTGGTGACAGAAGCACAGGCAAAAGCCCTGTGGAGGGACAACCCCTGCACACATCTGGAAGGGACTGGGGCAAACCAGCCCGGGGTAAGGGGAGTTTTACTTTCTGCAGACAGCTCTTCTGCAGGAAGAGGGGCCTCCCCCGGCCCCAGCTGCTCCCATCTCCCTTGCGGGGAGTTTCTGTCTTCTCAGATTTACTGTTGCATGATAGCTCCCTAAAATACCAGAGTACAAAGGCACCAGGATAACTTCAGCAGCTGAAACAGCAGCTGCTGGCTTGGCTGTGAGCTGGAGAGGAGTGTGAGAGGGATCTCATGCACAGACACGTGGGTTTGGGGGCAGCTGGTCAGGACCCCCAGCTGCTGGCTGTTTCATGACTAGCACAACCAGTTGTAAAAGCAGACACCAGTCCTTGACCTTCATAATGCTCAGTGCTGGATACTGGGAGGGCACTGGGACAGCAGCTCAAACCAGACCGGAGGGCTGGGGCCAGCATGGCGCCCTGCACTGGCTCCCGCTCCTCTCACAGCATCTCCCTCCCCGTGGGAGGGCAGTGGGAGGTGGTGGGCAGTGTGTTGACTGTGCCATCACCTCGGCAGGTACCTGTCCCACACCGAGCTGGCCCCCCTGCGTGCCCCCCTCATCCCCATGGAGCACTGCACCACCCGCTTCTTTGAGGCTTGCGACCTGGACAACGACAAGTACATCGCTCTGGAGGAGTGGGCCAGCTGCTTCGGCATTAAGGAGCGTAAGTACTGAGTAGGGAGGGAAGGGGGGTGGAGAGGACACCAAAAAAACACCCACAAAATCCCAGCTGGGGATAAAGCAATGCATTATAGCCAGTCCTGGGGACGGAAAAGCAAGGGAGATCAGGGAGGGGGAGGTTGCAGGAACATTGGGATGCTGGGAGCACCCAGGTCAGGGGCAGCATCCGCCTCCTAACCTCATCTCTCTGTTTTCCTTCCACAGAGGACATAGACAAGGATCTCGTGATCTAAACCCCCAGCTTCCTTCTCTCTGCCAACTTTGTCTTGTTTTAACCTTCCCACTTCCTTCGGTTTTTAAACCGCTTTTGTTTTGTTTTTCCCTGGGAACAAGGTGCTAATATAGATCTAAACATATGTAGTAATGGTGCTAAGAGAAGCAACAGTTCTCTTTCATAGCCTAATCTGTTACCACTAGATTACTCACTCGGCTGTTTCCACGTGCTCTTACCAGCTCTTTCTCTCTCTGAGGTGTCTTTACCATTGACTGACCCTGTTCCTGTCCTAAACATCTGCTCCATCTTGGCATCTGCTCTCAGATCCACTTCTCTTAACTTCTTACTAACAGCAAGTTCTTGGACACGTCAGCATAGGCACAAAGACCTCTCAGCTGATTCACCACCCCAGTTACAGATCATCGCCAGCGAGGGAAGGCAGAGCCAGAGGATGTAGGAGGATTGGGCTTTTCCAGCAGAGCAGCTGTGGGTGACACTGCAGTCACCCACCAGCTCTTTGGGGATGGAGATGGATGAGAAAGACATAGAGTGGCAGAATTTTGTTTTCCTTATTTGTTTTTTTCCCTTCATTCCCAGGGCTTGAATTTAACAGTCATTGGCCACACATACAACACACACCCCCCCAAAAAAACCAAGGGCTAATCAAACAAACGGATAGGAAAGCGCACAAAATTGAGAACAAATAAAATGAAACACATCCCACCCTGTAAAATCCCCTTGACAAATAAAGGTTTGAAAGTGCTACGTGCTTTAACCATTACTCGACCATCGTCGTGTGTCCTGTGCTGCAGAGGGAGAAGCGGGGTGGAGCTGCCCAGTTCCCCCAGGGTGCGTGTGCCTGACCTCGCCGGTGCGACTCTGCTGTAGCTGAGATAAAGCTTTTGGCTCTCCCCAAATCATGGTACCCTTGAGCACTTCCAACCTCTGCCTTGGTCATGCTTAAATTCCAGCCCTGCTCTCCCAGGGAAGCTGCGTCAGGCTGGGAAGGGATGTTTCTGCTCTGAAAGGGACACGCTTGCCACGCGCTCGTGGGAAAGGCTGTCATCGTTTTTCCCCCCCTGTTGTGGATTTTGGGGTTTAAGGGATGGGTGGGAGGGAAGGGAGGAGGTATTTGGATTTTGCTTTCTAGAGAGGGTCCTGGCAGGAGTGAAGGGATGGTTAAGTCTCACAGGCTGAGAACTCTTTATTTTTATTTTTACCTCTGAATGTTCCCTGTGCCTTATATTATTAAATTCCTGCCACAGTGTGAGCAACCTGATGAGTCTCTGTAATAAAAAAATACTGATTTGAAACACTGACAATAAACGAGCTTGCAATGTTCCTCTGTTTCGTCCCATCCCGATGTGGGGGGGGATTGCATGGGCATCAGTGGCCCCGTGCGTGCACTCAAGGGTGTCACACAGGCACCCCAACCTGGGCCAAGGTGCTTCTGCCAGCCACAGTCTCTCTGGACACAAGCTGGTTCATTACCCATCAGATGGGTAATGCTTGGGCAGATGGAGCTGGAGGGATGGCCACTTGCAGGGCCCTAAGGCCCTTGGCTCTCAGGAGCAATAAAATCCCTGGGTAAGGCACAAAGGCACTACAATAGAAAATAAACTCTGCCATTTACACAGGCTAAGAATACCCAGGTCACAAGAGCTCCTGCAGAGCCCTGGACAAGTCCAGGGGGGATGGTCCCTTTGCAGGTCCTTTGCCAAGTGGGACAGATTGGTGCCCTGAGGGACCAGGCAAAGGTTCTTCAGCCCTGCTTTAAAGCTCAGGGCTCATTCTGCCTTGCCAGCTGCTTTAGCCAGAGGGGGGTTTCTTGATGGAGACACCACAAATGCCTCCCCACACTGTGAAGTGGGCTGCCATTGCAATTTGTAAGGCCTGGCACAGCGAGGGCCACCACTGCCCACCACTCCCACTGCGAGAACCAGCTGGCTGCAGCAGACATGGGGCCAGGAGAGCTGGCGAGAGGAGATTTGGGCAGGGGGGGAGAACAGGAAGACAGGCGGGGCTGGAGCAGATCAGCCGAGATCAGCCGCCCTGTGCAAACCTGCTTTCCAGTCGCTCCCTCTCAGCCAGAAACTCCAGCTCGCCCTCCTCCGCCAAGGCGCAGCCGCATTCCTTCCTGCTCCAGCCCTCCCCGCAGGACAGACTGAGGCGGCTTCCCTCCCGTGCAGGGGAAGCCATCCAGCCCTCCTCCCCTCTGCCATCTCCTCTTGCACAGGAACAGGGGAAGCCATGCAGCCCTCCTCTCCTCTGCCATCTCCTCTTGCACAGGAACAGGGGAAGCCATCCAGCCCTCCTCTCCTCTGCCATCTCCTCTCGCGCAGGAATCGGGTTTAAATCACAGCAAGCTCGCAGAGTCAGCATGCTCTACCAGGAGAGATGGTCATCGCAACCCAGGGAAGCAGAGGGATCCATCTCTAAGGCCACGTCCCATCCCATGGGACAATACTCATGTCCCACCAGTCTGGCAGAGCCCAAAGGACCCAACTCAGCACTACCACAAGCAGCTGTCAGGGCTTTAACTGAGCATCAAAGAGAGCTCAGGAGGCTGCAGCTGGGCTTCCCTTAACCCTTCAAAGGTCACAGCCTGAAGTATCAAGTTGCTGGAATTTCACAGCCTTGGGGTAAATGCCATACATGGGGTTACATCAGGACTTGAGGAATAAGCTGGCCTTTTTAAGCACTCAGACCTAGACAGTCAGCAAGGGTGGAACAGAACAGCCCTTTCCCTGTTACAGCCGAAATCAAGACTTCCAGTGCCTGCGCAGCCGTAAGGAAACTTGCCTGTACTTTCCAAGTGGAAATTCTCTCTGTGGTTAGTGCTGACTGAGGACACAGTTTGCAAACTTATTTAAAAAAAAAAAAAAAAGGAAACAGAAAAATAACAGAGAGATCTGGATCCAAAACCAGCCCAGAACCTGATGGGAGTGCTACAGGGCGTTTGCAGGCAGCGTGGGTTAATGTGCTGCAGATACTCAGGGCAGCACCACAGAGCAGCTCACCCAGCACTAACCTGCTTCAGCAGAGAAAAGGCAGAAAGGACAAAGATATGTGCAGAGCTTAGTACTTTCCCTTACCTATTCCTAAGGGCCTTAACATGCTTTATATTCTCATAGCTGCTATAACTCCTTTCAAATCAAAACCATATCCAAAACTAAACCCAAAATAACACAGCATTCAAGCTCTTTTATTAGGCTGATGTAACACTTTGCTGTCTGTTTTCCTGGCCCTTTTTACAAAAGAAACAAAATGTGGCATAAACTCTGTGTTAAGGTTTGTGGCTTAAATATTCAAGATGCACGTGACACAGAAAGGCAACCAGCTGGGATCACTGTCACCACTCCAGTCACACGCCTGGAGACAGCCTGGACTCCCAGGCTCACTGTTCAGAAAGTACAGTTGCACCCAGGGATGCTTCTGCTCTAGCTAATGGTGCTACTGGAAACCCACCCACAGGCTTAAACGCATCCTGCAAATGTGTGAAGGTTGGTATTTCACACCAGTTCAAGCCTCATTAGCTAAAATCAGATCCACAAAGGAACACAGAGCCATTTAACAGAGGGCTTTGGGCCATATTCAGCTGGCCCTTGGTGGTGCGGTTGATGGAGTTGCTATTCTCATCAGTTTCACAGAATCACAGAACATTAGGAGTTGGAAGGGACCTTGAAAGATCATCTAGTCCAACCCCCCTGCCAGAGCAGGATCACCCAGACTAAATCACACAGGAACACATCCAGGTGGGGTTTGAATGTCTCCAGAGATGGAGACTCCACAACCTCTCTGGGCAGCCTGTCCCAGGGCTCTGTCACCCTCATAGGGAAAAGGTTTCTCCTTATATTCACACAGAACTTCCTCTGCTCCAGCTTGAACCCGCTGCCCCTTGTTGCTGCCATCCCTGAGAAGACCCTGGCTCCATCTTCCTGACTCTCACCCTTTACATATTGATAAACATGAATAAGATCACCCCTCAGTCTCCTCCTTTCCAGCCTAAAGAGGCCCAGCTCCCCCAGCCTGTCCTCATAAGGAAGGTGTTCCACTCCATCACCTTGGTGTCCCTGTGCTGGGCTCTTTCAAGGAGTTCTGTGTCCTTCTTGAGCTGAGGGGCCCAGAACTGGACATGATATTCCAGGTGAGGTCACACCAGGGCAGAGCTGAGGGGGCAAAGGACCTCTCTTGACCTACTAACCACCTCCCTTTTCATACACCCCAGGATGCCATCAGCCTTCTTAGCCACGAGGGCACATTGCTGGCTCATGGTCATCCTGTTGTCCACCAGTTTGTTTGAGTTACTGTTCCCAGGAGCAGGGTATCTCTCAGAGCAGTTCAAGCCCATCCAGACTTGCTGCTGATGGGGGATCCCATCACAACCTGCTGGGTCTGAGTCCCATGGTGCTTGGCAGGGACCACGCCAGGACCACCTCCACCCCTCTGCCCCGCTCCGGCTGGTTGTGCAGCTCCTGAACCGCCCACATCCACTGCGGAGCCTTCTCCTGGGCTTAAACCACCAGGTTTGTTCAAAGGGGAACAAACCCCGCAGGATCCGAGCCCCACCTCGGGCCAAGACACAACGCGCGGGGGCAGGAACAAGCAGGGCAGGGGATGCGCGGGGCTCGGCCGGCCTGCGGGCAGGGCAGGAGGGACGCAGCCCCCTCCCACCCTCTCCGCCCTCCCCCCGAGTCGTGCGAGCCGCCCCCTCCGCCGTGCCCGGGCCCAGCTCCATCCTGCCGTGCGGCGGCAGCGGCGCGGAGCGGCCGGCGGGGGGAGCGGCAGGGCCGGGGACCGAGCCGAGGGAGCTTCCCGCTCGGCACAGCTCGGCTCGCTCCCCGGCCAAGGAGGGAGGGCTTGCGCCCCATCCCTGCGAGGGTCCGGGCTCCCGCGGGGTCTTCTGCCAGCCCAGGGCTTTGCGCTTTGCAGCAGAGCATCCCTACAAGCAGCGAGATGTAGCATCGCAGAACACTGTGCTGGGCTCTTTTCAAGGCTTCTCCCCAGCCATGCTTGGCTATCCCATCCCATTCACCCCATCCCATCCCATCCCACTCAAAGGTACCCTACTCTTGAAGAGCTTTGCACTTCATAGCAGAGCATCCCCACGAGCAGCGAGATGTAGCATCACAGAAGGCTGTCCCGGTCCTTTTGGGGCTACTCCCCAGCCACACTTGGCTATCCTATCCCACCCCATCCCATCCCAACCCAACCCCATCCCATCTTATCCCACCCCACCCCATCCCATCCCACTCAAAGGTACCTGACCCCCACCCCACCCCAGAGCACAGACCACTTCATAGTCTAAAGGACACACAGCTTGCACAAGCCCAGGCTTTGCATTTCACACATCAGTCTGCCTGTCTCAGCACCGTTCCCTCTACTTTTTGAACCTGGTGCCCAGTTTTCACTTAGCTTGATAGTGCATAGAACTGCAAAGACATCACACTCCTCCTGGCAGCATTCAGACAGACAGAGCAAGGACAGACATACAAGCACTTTGCTGCACAGTGATGCTGAAGCTGAACAGGAGCTGGGCTAAGTCTGCTCCCAGAAGCTCCAGTGCCACAGTAATTGCACAGTAGGTAATTTTCTGTGTCACGGACTATGCAGTTTCTGCATTGGCCATGGAGAATTTATACTACTTTCTACTTCACAGCCCACCAGATAAACCACAGCCATTTCCCAGTTAAGCCCAGTTTTTGTCAGCCTCCATCCATACTGTGCTCTGAGAATCACAGAAACTTCGATTCTCTGATTCTTGGGAAACAACTCGCCCCAGGACACATTTTTATGAGCATTCCCTACATTTTTCTTAATTTCACATTCCTTTTGATCACTGCTTCAGTTGGACCTGAGAGACAACACAAGTCTCTTGTTATTTCTTGCCCAAACACCTCACTGATCACCTTCACTGCCAGGGTTTTAGAGACTTTGCAGCCATCGGTTACAAGGCCAAAATTCCACACATGCAAAGCTGAGCCTGACCACAGCACAATGGTGGCCATCTGCACCCTGTCCAGGGCAGCCACAGCACCACAGCCAGGCACAGTGGGACAGTCCCCTGTGGCTGGGGCTGCCCTGGCCACTCATAGGACATTTCAGGGCCAGGAAGAGCACAAAAAGAACATGGGACTCCTAGAATGAGCATCCACTGCTGACCAGCCACATGGTATGCTTCCCTCCCATGAAATGAGGAGTCTCCTAGAAACTGGAAGCTCTTTCTCCCCACACTGGTGTCCCCAGAATCGCTGCTTTGGCTCAGGAGTGCTTGAGCCGGACACTGGCTGGAAGCTGGGTTAATATTTGGGGCAAATATCGCCACATGTTTGCTACCTGAAACATCTGCTGTTGGGTGCAGAGACGAGTCAAGGCAGACCTTTGGTCTGGCCCAGCCCTGCTGCTCTCCTGCACTAATCACTCCTGCAGCCATGCCCTGTCTGCTCGGGCTTGACCCACAGGATGCATCTTGCAAAATTCCTGTTGTTTCCTCTCCATCATGGTGCCCCTAGTGAAACCCTTATCTACCATCAGATGATTTCCCCATCGTTTGGGAGCCAGCTCCAGGTTTTAGGTCTGGTGCAGATTTTCATGCCCTTCAAAGAGCTGTTCCCTTATTCTGAGCACTGCCCACATGCAGTCTGTTTAGTGAGCCTTTATCCTGCTCCACAGGAATAATTTCCTTTTCCTTTCCAGCTTGCTCATCCAGGAGTATTTTACTTAACGTGTCTTGTTTGCATCCTTCTTAGCCCAGCAGCTGGCATCTGATGAACTACCTGTGGCAGGAAGAAACACGCTGTAATAATCAGAGGGGAAATCTGGAGGGCTCTGGTTGGCTCCTCCTCAGAGGCAGATGCCCATATCCCTTGCACATTAACCATAACACAAGGCCTGCACATAAAGATGTTCTCAAGTCAGCGCTGGCAAACTTCAACCCCCAGCCATGGAAGCTCACTTCCCTAGGAGATGCTGGCACACTGGACACACTGGAAGGAACACAAAGATAATATTCCCCCTCTGTATGCAAAAAAAAAAAAAAGCAACAAGAGAAGGGGAGGAGAAGAGAAAACAACCATACTACTCTCCTTGGCTGCCTCTACCTAAAAACTGGCAAGGGTGGAAGTGCTCTGTGTGTACAGCTCACACCTGCAAACCCCTGCCCATGCTGCTGCCCTCATGGGCAAGCCCTCCGGGGAGGAGCATGCTGGTGAGTGCCAAGCAGCCTCCGCAGCCCCCAGCGCTGCTGGGCTCAGCTCAGCACGCCCACACTGCTGTGCCCATCCCTCCTCCTTCTCCTTCCACCCCTGCATCCAGACCCCCATCACCACCATGCAGCTGCAGTGCCGTGGCAATGAACCCCCTCGCCCCAAGCAGATCAAGCCCTTCTCCTCTGGATGGTTCATCTCCCCAAGGATGTACAATCCTGGCTTGAAAAGCCGGACATTAGATGAGGAGGAACTCTTCTGGGAGGGAGCTGGGATGGGAAGCTGGGGTATGCATTGCTGCTCCAGCAGCCAGCCCCATTCCATGGCCATCACTGGGTGCCAGCCCTGAGTTCTGGGCTCTGCTGATGGCTCCTTTTCTTCCCTGCTGGAGCTGTGGCTGGCTTTCCCTGCTTCTCGCCTCCAGCCGTACCTTTAACATGTGTGGGCAAACCCAGGCTCTTGAATGCAACTCGGTTCAAGGCAAAGGTGTCAGGGCACGTTCCGTTCGGGGAGAGGAGGAATAGTTGAATTGCTGGGGAAAGGCCAGCCCAGGGCTGCCAAAGCTGGGAGAGGCTTGGCTTCCCAGTGCGGCCACATCTGGGGAAGCTGGAGAGCGGACCCAGGGAGGGGCCAGCAAGGGATCGGCTCTGCCCGGCAGGCACAGGGGCAGGGGGAAGGAGGTGGGGATGAGGCAAGACCCCTGCTGCAAAAAGCTTCCTTCTCTGAGGGTGTCAGAGGATCTGCAAAACCCCTGAATGACCCCCCCCCCCTCCTTGGCATTCCCACAGTTTCTTCTTTGTAAATGCCTCTTTCTTCTTTCCAGGTGGGAGATAAAAGATCTTCCTCTTCCATACAGACAAACTGGGTGCTTCACACACATGTGTGCACACACTCAAACAGGGTCTCCTGGTTTATCTGACAAGTTTCCTCTTCTCCTTCCTTGTTCTGCTCCCTCTTGCTTCTCTCTGGGCTCAGCTCATCCTCACACAGTCCCTCCCATCCCGGTTACAGTCAGGCCACAGTAAAGCTGGGTCCAGGCAGCTGTGACTCCTCCAGCCTCCCCACCAGCCCCACAGGGAGCAGGAGATGGGCTTGTTAACACCAGCCACAACCCCGGGGTGTCTGTGCAAACCCTGCTGCCCACCAAAGCCCATGCCTGTCTCCTCACAGCCTCTCCCTGCCTGCCCATCTCCCTTCCATCCGACTGCTGAGCACAGGGCTCGGAGAGGCAGCTACCCCCAGACCGCTCTCTTCACTGGGGTGGCGAGCTCCTCCGAATGCCTCGGGCTCTGTGAGGTTCCACACCCATCTCTCCTGCCCATTTCCCAGCCTGTCTTCTCCATGCTTCCTAGGAAGTGATGGAAGGGATTTTCTGCCTCTCTCTGCTGGGGTTTCCGGCAGCCAGAGCAAAAACCTCCCCCGTACCTCCAGATCTAAATCACCAGAGACGTGCCACAGCCAGTAGCCACCCCAGCTCTACCTCTTCCCTCTGGAGTGAAGTCAACCTTCCCCCAGAGCTAAACAGGAGACTCTGCTTCCCACCTCTTTGGCAAGCCCCATTGCTCACCCACAGGCTAATATCAACCTCCGTTCTCCTGGCTGTTAGTTTACTTTTAGTTTGATCCCGAGTTGCCTCAGAAGAGATGGGTGGGTTTCTGGTAGAGTTTTTAGGGCATCAGAAGTAGCTGGGCATCAGAATTTCTTCCTTCTTTGCAGAACCCAGAGTTAAGACTTGAGCTGCTTTGGAAGTGTGAAATGAAGATCCCACAGGTGATCGTTTGCAAAAACAACAACAAAAAAAGAAGATTCAAAACCTCCCCCTGGCTTTTACTCATTTCCAGGTTTGCTCATGTTGCTCATTTCCAGTGCCTCCCATTTCTCCTGACCCTGGTGAAGACATGAGTCATTCCAGCACAGGGAGGCACTGACTGAGCAAAAATTTAATCTTTTCATTTACTTTTCTATCCCCCCACAAGTGACCAGCCCTGATTCTCTGAAGAATCAGATGCCCATTGGCCTTCTTGAAGACTCATCTGCAACGATAATCAGCACAGATGCCCTCAGCAGGGTTGAACCATTTGTGGGAGAGAGTGCTGATTTCTTGGTGGGAATCCAATGAGTGATCTCATCCTAGAGAGGAAACCAGAATTCACCACCACCTCTACCAAGCAAATCATGGTGTTCGCTGTCGACTGCACAGCCAACCCCATGCTCTCTGCAGATGGTCTGTGGTGCCTTTCCACCCCTCAGTCCCACTCCACGTTCTTCAGCTTTGATTTCTTGGCAGGAGTACTCAGGCCTGCTGTCACCACTGTGTCTACTATCAGAGCCACTACCACCAATCACCAACTGGGCATCAGACAAACTGGCCAAAGAGTAGAAGAAAAGCAGTTCAGTGTTGGAGTAGGAAAACAAGCCCCAGAGAGGGTAGCACAAGCAAGCAAGGGCTGGATTGGTATGTGTGAGGTGGTAGATACACAATCAGCTTCCAGCTCAGCAGTAGCTCTGCCACAGCCTCATCCCTGTGCTGTCCCTTCCCCATTCCCTGCCCTCATGGTGGCAGGGCAGTTTGGCCATTACTCACAGCACCAGGCACTGTTCTGCACAACAATTATCTTCCCAGTCACCCCTTAACTGTGGGTTTATCAATATGACTTTCCTGTTTCCTGGTCAAGAGGTAGCAAGCACATCAATGGAAGCATGCTGAGGGACCATGTCTCTTGTGAAGCCAACTGTTATCAAGAGGTCCCTTCTCAGGCCTTCAGGAGGAGGGCAGTAACACAATCACTGATCTGCCCTGCACACCACACACTGTTTTCACTTCTCACCCGAGTCTCATCCTGTCCCCAAGGCCATGCCTGTCTGCCTCCCAGCTGCCTTCCCCAAAGAGGACCTTTAACTCCTATCGATGAAACTTAGGAGCTATCCAGGTCTTATGATGGTTACACAACCTCAGTCACACTGCAGCCACAGCTCTACTTTAGACCAAGCCCTCGACCTTTTGCTGACACAGCCTACTGACCTCCTGGAAGCGGTGAGTGAGAGCATCCTGCCAGGGTCACAGAGAGGGTAGGGAAGAGATGTGGTTTGTCCACAGACACCCATTGCAATGCTCTCACTGCCAGCAGGTCAGAGGCTGAGTTGGGAATCACTGGTCGGGAAAGGATTGCTCCTCAAGGTCCCTCCCCAGTGTGCCACTGGGTGCACCCACAGCAGGGATGCTCCTCGGTAGAGTGGAGCCTTCCTGACTCACCTGCCTCCAACACTTGTTTATCCTACTAGAGAGATCTCTTCCTTGTTCTCTGAATCGTGCCTCTTGCCACAGCCACCCATTTCACACATCTCATCTAATCATTTTTGCTCCATTTGTCTGTCATCCACATGCATATCCCTCACCAGCTCCATTTCCCTTTCCAGTTCCACCCCTAAAACCACTTCCACACTCCTTTCATCTGCTCCTTGTTGCACTCTCTGCCCACCTCCACCCACAGCTTCCGACAACACTGCCTACCTCACAGGTGGCTTTCCAGGCCCACGTTCATCCCTCACATCTTCAGGCTCTCCAGGAAGGCGTGGAGCCACTGGAAGAGGTCTACCCTTTCAGGGAGAGATGAGCCTGCCCAAGATCTCCTTCCATGACTGTAAGAGCCAGACAGAGGGGTGAGGTACTTGAGAAAGTGCCTCCCTTCCATGGGAGGAATTGGGGTCCACAGACAACAGCTTTTTGTCTTCTGGAC
The DNA here is from genome assembly GCF_964237585.1 of Gallinula chloropus. Lineage (NCBI taxonomy): Eukaryota > Metazoa > Chordata > Aves > Gruiformes > Rallidae > Gallinula > Gallinula chloropus. The sequence continues at coordinate 14,040,911 of NC_140095.1, read as the reverse complement.
TGGAAAGCCCTGTGGGACCTCCTACCCTTCCTGCCTATCAGCAGCTCTTTATGGAGAGACCAAGGTACCCTCTGCTGAGAGTGGTGCAACTCCTTCTCTTTGTTTCTCTTCCAAACCTCTGCAATGCCTTTGTTCACTGCAGATTCCAAATTGCTGAAAGATTTATAAGACCGCAGTAAATGGCAAGATGCAACACCTAAACAGGGCTTCAATTATCATCACAAAGGTATTAAATGTACATCCAAAAAGAGAGGGGGACTGCTCATCCCTCCGTGGGTATAATTCCCTGTTGATGTGTTTGGGTACATCTCTTCACCCCCACCCTGCATATTTGTATACCAGTGCACGAATTAATCTTTGAAGGCTTTACAAGAATGTGTAATCTCCCCCTTTTATGTGCTTCCATATCTCTTTTCATCTCAGCCAGCAGGAGTACTCCCCCTTAGTCATGTTCATACTACGCCATGAAAGGCATCTCTGCTCATCCATGGAGAAGAGTGTAAACTGGTGTTTACTAACTCGAGATGTATTTCCACACAAATACATTCTGCATAAACTTCTGCTTTAGCACCTCACAGCAGTGTTATGACACACGTGTGTGCTCATGTATTTATTCCATGTACCAGAGACACACTCATTCCTGTACATGCACGACTTCAGCTTCGCTTTCTCTATCATTGGTGCTCACATCAGTACTATTCCCATGCCAACCAGCAGCAGATGCCTGAGCTCCTGAGTCTAGGCCTGAGCCTAGCAGAAGAGAAAGCAGAGATGTGAAGTCCTGGTGTATTTTCCAGGTCACTTGTTTTATTTACACCACCTACCCTAGGTTAAGACAAGATGCCCGATCAGCTTTGAAGGCAATCCCTTGATCCTCAAACCACCTAAACATTTATGTTCTTTCCCATGGAGTTAACTCTGCCTTCAGAATTGGCTCTCATCAAAGGACCTGGCAGAGAACAGACTTTCCCCCACCTTCATTCAGTTTATGGTCTCCTCACACATGTCACAGAATCACAGAATCACAGAACATTAGGTGTTGGAATGGACCTCAACAGATCATCTAGTCCAACCCCCCTGCCAGAGCAGGATCACCCAGACTAGATCACACAGGAACACATCCAGGCAGGTTTGAATGTCTCCAGAGAAGGAGACTCCACAGCCTCTCTGGGCAGCCTGTCCCAGGGCTCCATCACACTCACAGGGAAAAAATTCCTCCCTATATTCACATGGAACTTCCTCTGCTCCAGCTTGAACCCATTGCCCCCTGTCCTATTGCTGCCATCCCTGAGAAGAGCCTGGCTCCATCCTCCTGACTCTCACCCTTTACATATTGATAAACATCAATAAGGTCACCCCTCAGTCTCCTCCAAGCTAAAGATGCCCAGCTCTCTCAGCCTCTCTTCAGAAGGAAGGTGTTCCACTCCCTTCAGCATCTTGGTGTCCCTGTGCTGGGCTCTTTCAAGGAGTTCTGTGTCCTTCTTGAGCTGAGGGGCCCAGAACTGGACACAGTGTTCCACGTCCCAGGAATAAAAGCCTCCTCGTACAATCAGAAAGGTCAGTTCTTCCATGTAACACCACCACCTGCCACCATTTGCCTTTACACTCTGCTTACACAGCCCATGCACCCATGAATCCACAGCAGAAAAACTGTTTGTCCAGGTACATCCACGTTAAAGAGTCCACAGGGTGTTTGTGCATCCGGTGCTCCTGAGCCTGACGGACACCCAGGCTTCATCAGTCCTGTGAATGCTGCTCCAGTCCTCAATAAGCAAGATCAAGCTGTGCTCATGCTGTTGTTTGTGTTCCCTACCACTGTTCTGTCCTCTGGTAAATTTGGACAGAAATGCTTTGGAAATTATAAACCACAAGGTAACATAGAGGCCCCTTTCAGTGCTGCTGGCAGCCAGATAAGAGGCTTTCTTTTCCCTGTCCTTAATGATCTCAGGCATTTAGAGGAAGGAGATAAATTGGTGATACCAGAGCTCATGAGGATGCATAGATTCTCCTCTTCTTCCAGCAGACAAAGAACAGAAGAATTTCAAATCCTGTAGCTGAGAAGGAAACATCACCCATGTGCTGGGGGCTGATGTCCATGCACACACACTGTGTTGGGCCACGTTCAGATGGGGCTTCAGAGCTGAGGCTGGCCAGCCAGCTGCTGCAGAAAGCCTCCTGCCCTGCCCTACTCTGGACCAGCACTGCAAGCTTAGGCTTAATGCACGAGGTTTTGGGAACTGGGGTCTGTCCTTCACCTCACACCAGCCTTCTCCTGAGGTACTCGCCCTGATGGATGTCCTGCTTCCCAGGATTCACCACCTGATCTGCAGTGCATGTCCAACACAGTCATCCAGCACCTAGTGTACAGCTAGAACCATGTCTGCACCTCACAGGTCCCAGCACCCCTCAGTCCCAGGAGCTGCAAAGACTGATCTGGGCTAGGACAGGTTCCTAAGGGCACAGAGAAAACTTTACAAAGCCAGGGTGCTGGGTCTCCCTATCCCAGATCTGGGCACCACTGGGCTTGCCTGTACCCCAGCCCAGGGGGCTTGCAGAGATGCCCACACACAGAGTCCAGTTCCACTGCACTTCCACGTACTGGTCTGCAACCCCTTCTGCCACAGAGGTGCATTCACTCCCAATCCCTCTGTAATTTCTCCCATTAATGCAGAGTTCTGCTTTTGCAGAGGGAAAACCTTTCCAAAGCCATGCTCCATAATTTTCTATTCATTTGGGAATCCTGCACGTTGCCAAAACTGTTACTACAATGAGCTGTGCTAAGGACTGGCAGGGAATGCCTGGTAGTGTCTAAAGTAGAATTTCCTCTATAACCAGCTTAGGGAGTATTAAGAGGACAATAATAGCAATCTGGGCTATTTTTAAGGATCAGCCAGTAGTGATCCACATCTGAACACCTCATGTTGCCAGACTACCCAGCAGCAGTGCATCGACACGATGGGGTGTGTTCCCAGCTGCAGCCAGTTTGGGTTCCTTGCACCCTGGGGCTGTAAACGTGAGGTTCTCCAGAGTTAAAACTGGATGAAAAGCTTGGCCCCAAGCTTATCCGAGCAGTTCTGTGTCTGTTGGTGGGACAGCCACTGCTCCTGTGCCCTTGCACAGCTCCAACCAATGCTAAATGGACAAGGGGTGACTGATGGACAGAGGCCAGGCACCTCCACGAGCAGCATGTCATGTAGCCAGGCTCACCCTTCCCTCCTGCCTATGACAGCCATGCAAAAGAGGTAGGGTGCAGGATCAGTCCCCTGTGCCTAGAACAAGACATGACATTAAGGAGCACCGAGTGCCCTGCACTGAGCTCCTACAGCATTGCTCAAGTGGGACTCTGGGGCAAGCAGAGCCACAGCCAAGGCACTGGGACACCTGAAGAATTACCCCTCCCTGGTTGTGCAACATCTGTGTTATTTGTATAAAGCAAACTATTGCCCAACAGCCATACTGAGGCTACTCACAGTCGTCTTAGGTACACATATGCCAAACCATGTCAGTATTGGCCAATATGCATTAGATCATCTCAACCATCCATCTGCCTACCTACATGGCTGCAAGCCTTGCACTGAAGGTAACCAGAAGGCTGGGTTTCCCATGGTCAGTCAAGGAACTGGTTATTTCTCAATCCCTGCTCTCCTGGTGCTTGGAATTCCTCATTTCAAGGGCTTTATGCCTCTGATTTGATAGCCAAGAAGTTCAAGCTGTTTGCCTACAGCCCAGATACATGGCCAGTAAAGATGTCATAAGCTCTTAGGTTAGTTCCCTGTTAAAATCACCCTAACACTTGACAACCTCTCCTAAACCTTAGTGACTAACTTCCACCTTCAGCCCAGCTGGGGTAGTGATGGTGCATAACATGCATTTTTAAGTGGGGTACAGGGCCCCATGGAGCTAGATCCTCCCTATACAACCAGGGACAGAAAAGCCCACCAGAGCCTGGCTGGAATGCTGAATGAGAAGATAATTTACACCAACATATGGGCCTAGGTTTCAATCCTAGGGTGAGGAGCCCAGGTAGCTGATCCCTTTGCTGCTTCAGGGCTCTCTGCAGAGCCCTTTCGCTGGCACCATCTGAGTGCGAGTCACTCGTGCACAAACCCTGTACTGATGCAGGGAGCAGGGTGATGCAGCCTTTACAGCAGAGCTTTCTTCAGGCAAGTCAATAGATGTCTGGGAAATAAAATGCACTGAGAGCTTCGCTCTGGGTGGCACCCACAGGAGATAATTGCTGCTGGATAATTGCCTGGGGCTAAGGAGAAGTTCCTACATCAGCACAGTAGAGCTGCTTCCCAGGTACCCCTCAGCTCCTTTACTGCACAGGACACATGGTGCAATCATTGCAAGAGAGTCCAGAAGCCTCAGAGCATGGTCAGATGGGATGAACTGCCGTGCCAGCAACAGGAGCCCACCGCCTGAAGGAGCAGAGTCCCGTACAACCCCGCTCCTCCTTGCCTGGTGGCTCCTGCATTTTCCTGCTTCCCCCAGACGAGTCCCGGTTTGTCCTGAGGTTTGCTTGCTCACCTTGTTTATATGAACGATAATTTTGGATGTGGTAATGGCAGAACTGTAGCAACATGCCTTCCTCCTGCTTCCCCCACCCCCCCTCCTTTGCCCGTCCTTCCTCAGCAGCGTGGGGCACGAAGCTGTACACCTCTTTCGGGTCCTGGGAAGGACCAAGCTCCTTGTAACTCACTCCCTCACATACTCCCTTAACACCAGGTCCCATCAGCTGACCACAGACCCCAACCTGGCCTGTGTGCCCATGGAAAGCCTACCTGCAGGCTGCTGCGCTCCCACTGCCCTTGCCATGGCAGCAAGGGTTGAACCAGCTCAAGGGCATTTCAGGGTTTCACCTGATTTATTCCATGTGTCTTCCATGGGCCTGTCCTACACACGCCTAATAAATCATAAACAAGATCCTCTCAGAGTAATATTAATGGCCATGTTTATAGTCAGCAGTTTGCAGGAAATTCCCCACTCACACCTACCAGTGTCAAATTTATCACTTCACTTCCAGGAGCTGTGATTTTACTGGGACACTTGCTTCCTGTGCCAGAAATATATGATCTGTGGGTCCCACGTCCCAGAGATGTCTATCTGAGATTCACCCCTGGCAGTTACTGATCATGTGTTTTACCACAGCACCTCACAGCCTGGGACACCTCAGCACCAGCTGCATGCATGTGCACCCATCTACCAGCGGTGACAGCACAAAGAAGGTGCCTGAAGGATGGTGACACCACTTGGGAGGAGGTTGGGAGCCTTCTTCCCAAGCCCAGGAGGCAACAGCCTGTTGCTTGATATCAAGTAATGGATGCTTGGCTGGGTGGGATACGTCATGATTGCATTTTGAAAATGAAGGCAACGAGCCTAGTGTGATGTGACAGGGTGGAGACAGACAGGTGAGTGCATCACCACTGTCCTTTAGGGACCTGTCTCCAGACCCAGACAGAGCTTTGCTGTCATCCAGATCACTCCTCAGACCGAGTGGAGCCAGCAGCAAGGCTCAGTGGTCCTGGCCAATATTCCCACAGGAAAACACAAGTCAGACCCCCAGCCAAGCACAGAGCCCGAGAGGCATCTCAGAGCCAGCTCCACATGGGACAACCTGCAAGGAAGCTGTCTGTGGTCCCCAACACCTGGGTCCATGTCCCAGTCCTGCCTTTTCTCCGAGTGTTCCCAGGGCAGGAGGCTGTTTGATTACTGGCCATAAGGCTGCTCTGATCCCATAGGGACATCTGGGGTTTTTTTCCTTCGAATCCCACCCAAACACATGCTCACCAGACTCATCCACCACATCAGCTTTTCGGGGAGCCCAAAGCAGCCTTACCCTCAGCTCCCTTCTGCCAGGACCCAGCAGTGCAAAAATTGTCTTGGTCCATGTGAGCGATGCTCACCATGCTACGAAATGCAGAGTGCACCAAAGCAGACAGGTCAAAGGGGAAGACTCACCAAGTGGCTTTCTTTTACAGCTGATGTCATTGCCACAACTTATATGTATTAACATAGTTCTTAAATTATACACCCTTAATTGCTCTGGCCCACGGCACAGCAAATGAAATAGCACAGCAGAAAGAAGACACTGAAAGCTCGTTCCCTCCACTCAAAACATCACCCACTGCCTGTCAGAGCTGACAGCTGAGCAGGCAGGATGGCCCCACATCAGCTCACCCACTTGGAAAATCCCCAGCCTCTAACTCCGGAGCACGGCTGTGGGAATCGGCACAGAGATCAGCCCAGCATGAGCTCAACGCCTGACAGAGCGGACGTCCTCTCTGTGGTGGCCATGTCCCAGCTTGCCTGAAGCATTAGCAGAGAACAAGCCACCAGGCTGGAGACAAGCTGCAGCCCATGCAGGAGGAGCGGGGCAGGCACCGGCTGCTCTCTGCTCCAGGAGGACAGACGCCAGGGTGGCCTGCAAGCCTACACATGAGCAACCGAACGCCACATCCCTGCTTGACTCCTCTTCCCCTGCAACCCAAAACCCAGGCGTTGCATTGCAAAGTGGCCCGGTCCCAAGCACAGGAGGAAGGTTTCCCTGCCAGTGAATTCCCAGCCACCTTCCCTTTGTCCTCTCCTCCCATTCCCCTTCCAGCTCGCAGCAGGCAGGGCTGGGTGAGCCACTCCTGGGTGATTCACTCGCCACCAGGCAGAAATGCTTTCTTGGATACACACAGCTGGGCACGGGGAAGAGGCACAAGTCCTCTGATCCGGGCTGAATCACTGCGCCCTGACTGAGCTCCTGCATGCAGGGACACAGCTCCCACAGAGGTCGCGGCAAGGTGAGTATTGCACCAGTACAACGTGGGACTCACCCGCAGAGAAAAATGCAGTTTGGGGTAGGAATCAGGAACCTGATGAGGAGAGCAACCTGCTGGGGCACAAATTGGGGGGGCAAGCCATGGAGACACCTGGGTCTGTCTCGGGATGAAGAGGAGAGCAAGCGTGCGCAGGGCGGTGGGAGCGCATGGGGAATGGCATCGGGAGAGAGCCTGCCCTGGGAGCGACAGGCATCTTGTTAGGGTGACGAGGCTGGTGCATCCCAGTGGAAAAGATCCTCATCCAGCCACTGTGCTGGGAGCTTTTTCTTCTCTTTCAGGATGAGATATACCCACACAAGTCCCCACGTGAACAGGATGGTCACCTAAGGTTTGGGCTGGGTGGTACCAGGGTGCATCTTGCTGAACTCTGCTGAGGAGAGAGGCTCTGGCAGCGATGCGCCTGTGCCAAACAGCAGCACTGGCCAGGCTCTGGGCAAATCAACCCATAGCACACTCTTCCTCTCCTCACCGGTCCCCAGGCCAGCAAGGGCAAGACCTACACCCATGCCCCAGCAGCGAGGCAATGTCCCCAGTGCCCGGATGCCTCCACGGGCACTGCTTGGGGTAATTCCAGTTGCATGCCCTGCACCTGCCCTACAGGATAGCAGACTTTTTCCCACACCCATGCTTTCTCGCTGGTCCCTGAAGGCAAGGCAGCCTCGATCAGCATTTCCATTTTGTGTTGCAACGAGACACAAGCTCCCTGAAGTCAACTGTCCCAACAGCTTTGCCAGCGGCAGCACGAAAAATGGGCAGAGGTTCCCGGGAAGGTAACAAAGCTTTCCCAATCAATCCCTGCCAGGAAGCGCATGTCCCGGCTCTGGGGCACAGCCTGGTCCCTACTTCCAGCCTGCTGCAGCTGAGGGGAAGGTGTCAGCTGGAGCATCCATGCTGAGATGACAACAGTCATCACAGAAAGCCGGCAGGGCATCCTTCCACACCCCTCGGAGCCAGCTGGATTTCCTCCCAAGGACTGCAGAGGATGGGAAACAGGGTGCCATGAATCACCCACGCGCAGCACGGACTCCCCTGTCTCCCTCTAGTGACTGCAGCCATTGGAAGATTTCAGCTTAATTAGGCTGGATCTGGAGCTCAAGCTGCAGCTCCTCTGGTTCCCAGGCCCTGGGACTTAATTCTCAGAGAGGGCAAAGTCCACAGCATTCATGGAGCAACCAGTTGAGAAGAATTGTCCCCAGACCAGAGGGAGTGTTCATGTGTATGACAACACCATGTCAGAGCAGGGGTACGGAGCCAGAGCCCTGTTGTGCAAGATGCTGTTCAAAATGGAGAGCAACAAAGAAAAATGAATGTATCTATATAAATAAGCCAGGCATATCTCCACTGGGAATTTCTAAAATATCATCACCCTTTGGGATGCAAAGCAGCTAGGCCTGGAGAGCAGCTAAGCATCATTATTAAATAAATTAATTAGCTCAGCAGAGCCCGCCAGGTACTGAACACTTTCCACTTCCAAGCAGGTAAATGAGTCCGTGGGAACAGAGGCTGCTCCACGCTTGCCAGGCAGCGCAAGCCACATTTTAATGGTAATGCAGCTTCTGCAGCTCTGCCCCTGGAAGCAGCACACCAGCCTGCGCTCTGTGTCCCCAGGAGGGGCCAGAAGACCCCCGGTGCCAGGGGCCACAGCCTCCTCTCTGCGAGCCCTGACTCAGGAGAAGGGGTGGGTGGCAAAGGGATGTCTCTCCTCAGCACAGCCCAGAGCTTTCCTGCCCCAGCACTGGGAGCAGCAGGTCTGGAGCCAGCACTGCGGTCGGGGGAACCACGAGCGGGGCTGGGAGGGTGAGGTGTGCAAGGGCTGAGCATCGCCTTGGAGAACGCGAGCCCTGCGCTGCGCATCGCCAACTGCTTCTGTAGGCAGGCAGGGTGCCTTTGATCCCCTCCCCAGCCCTATCGCGCTGCCTTGAAAAACCAACTTTCATCACCCTGGGGTCTGGCAGGAGGGAACTAAGTAAACTCCCCTCTCCTGCCCTAATCGCAGCCCTCAGAGGACACTGACAGGCTCAGGTCAGGCAGGCAGCGTGCCAGGCAGTGCCAGGGCAGCACTGCCCTCCCTGCCATCGCTGTAGGTGCCAGCTTGGCTTCCAGCCCCAATTAGGAGGGGGTGACCCAGGGCCAGGCTGTGGGGCAGAGCTTGCTGAGGGGAGGCAAAGGGTTGAAAACAGGCACTGGGGAAGGAAGGCAGAAGGTAGAGGAGGTAAGAGGGCACTCTCCTTCCCTCCACCCTCCTTGCAGGGCATGTCCAGCTGCAGTGACCCTTCCTGCATCTCCCCCTCCAGATGTTGTGCAGCAAATGGTGCCCAAGCCCCTCTCCTCCTGCTGCAGCTTTAGCTAAAACTCTGAGAATTTCAAGGAGCCTATAGAAAACCCACTGAAAGCCAGCAGCACTGCTCCAACCTCCGTTCCCAAAGCAAGTGGTGTTCACCAGGGAAGCAGGGAGGTAGATCTCTGCTGTAAGAGGAAGTTCACAATTACAGCACAAGTCATTACTGGAAAATAAATTTCCCTGGCATGTTGCAAATAAAATCTGAATTCCCCAGTCTGGGGTACAAGCAGCCCACAGCATTCATTCCAGGCCCCATTTGAAAGAGAAAATGAGACAATATTTATGATGGCGGAGACAGATAAAAGTCAGTAGGGGAAAAACTCCAGGAGGGCATTGTGAACAATGAATATTACATCCAAACCAGCACAAGATTCTCTTGCAAAAAGAAGTCCCCAGTGAACACGTATCGCTGACAACCCCTGAAATTAAACCTCTGCATGCACACACACTGTAATCTGAGCAGCACTACTGCAAACAGCTCCAGAGAGCACCATCATGCTGCCTTTTCCTCTGCTCAAAAGGAACAGGGTTATTCAGACCCTGACACCCTTCAAACAGCCTTTATTTTTCACCCATGGGTGAGGGCAGGCATTCTGCACCCAGGGTGTGGGGCTGCTGGCAACCAGCCGCTGCAGCACATCAAGGCTGAGGTCTCTGCCTTAGTTCCAGCTCCAAGGACAAGTTATCAGTCCTCTTCCCACCTACCAAGGATGACGATCAAGGTCCATTCCTCACTGCACCCTGATCCCCACACCAGAGCAACCCTCAGCATCCCCCACGGGGGCTGCCCTCAGAGGAGAGCATGGCCCACCCCTCCCAAGCACTCCTGCCTGCACAGATGTGCCTGCCCGGGCAAACACATCACCTGCCCTTTCCTCCCAGCCTCCTCCAGAGCCACAGTAAACCGCAGGAGCTCCCCAAGGGGGTACAGAAGCATCTCGTGTCACCCCACAGCTGAGCAATCCACAGATTTGCCCTGACTTGGGCTGGATAAGCTGCTGCCAGGCTGAGCAGCCCAGGGAGGAATGATTATTCTTGCCAGGAGGCAAAGTTCTGAAAGGGACATTGTTTCAAGGATGATTTGCCATTTCCCCCTCACAGCTCACACAAGCCTGCAGCTCCAATCTGGCCTTTTGGTGAGGCTCCTGCTACCACTCATGGTCAGAGATAACATCAGAGGGGGAATCAAGGGAAGAACAGAACAATAGTAGGTCAAGAGAGGTCCTTCTCCCCCTCTGCTCTGTCCTGTGAGACCACACCTGGAATATCCTGTCCAGTTCTGGGCCCCTCAGCTCAAGAAGGACACAGAACTCCTTGAAAGAGTCCAGCACAGGGACACCAAGGTGATGGGAGTGGAACACCTTCCTTATGAGGACAGGCTGAGGGAGCTGGGCATCTTTAGCCTGGAGGAGACTGAGGGGTGACCTTATTCATGTTTATAAATATGTAAAGGGTGAGCGTCAGGAGGATGGAGCCAGGCTCTTCTCAGGGGTGGCAGTGATAGGACAGGGGGCAATGGCTGTGAGCTGGAGCAGAGGAAGTTCCATGTGAATATAAGGAGGAACCTTTTCCTTGTGAGGGTGACAGAGCCCTGGGACAGGCTGCCCAGAGAGGTTGTGGAGTCTCCTTCTTTAGAGACATTCAAACCTGCCTGGATGTGTTCCCGTGTGATTTTGTCTGGGTGATCCTGCTCTGGCACGGGGTTGGACTAGATGATCTTTCGAGGTCCTTTCCAAGCCCTAATGTTCTGTGAAAAGCTGGCTGGATGAACCAGAGCTGGGATGCTCTGCAGAGGGGCTGAGCCCTGACTGGGTGCTCAGTGCTGCCTGAGCCCAGCCAGCTGCTCCAGGTGTAGCACATCGATCTGAAGGCACCCTAGATCCTTGGGGAGCTCCCCTTTCAGCCCAAACCCTGGCTTCCACATAGCCCCTGCTACTGCTCAGGAGCTGTGTGTGCAGCCATGGCTGGAGGGAGCAGGTTGCAATAGCTGCCTCCCCCTCCCCAGCCCGGCTTGGCTTGGGATACGCTGGCAGCTGGGAAGAGGCTCTGTCGAAATGGTGAGCTCAGGCTCTGCAGGAGCTTGATTTTGGGAAGGCAACACACTTCAGGCAGCACAGGAAGCCTACACTGAGGACCAGAGTGCTGTGCTGGCCTTCCTGCAAGCAAGCCCTTTGCTGAGCCAGGAGGAGTGGGACAAAGTGGGTGTGAGCTGATTTCAGAGGCCCTACAGTTGCACCCCAAGCATGTCATCCCAAACACAGCCCCTCAGGGCTGTGTAACCACCACCCTTCTCAAGGAATAGCTTGAAGCTGGTTTCACACATGTTCCCCAGCTGCAGGGCTCCCTTCCTATTTCTCTTTTCCCTAAAAGATCCCCCACACCCCCTGCCCACAGCAGCATTTTTCTCAGCCTTAGGACAGCTAATCCCCTTACCCTTCCTCTGCTGCAGAGCCACGCTGCTGGGCAATCTCCCTTAAAACTTAACCTCCTGCCAGCAGCCCCCCTCCCCTTTCCCAGGCAGCAAACACCCCCCTGTACCAGCCACCAGCACCAGTGTCCCCAACCCTTTCTCCACCTGCACGTTCCCTGCCCAGAGGCAGCACTGACAGCCCCACATCAGCACAACATACATCAACCTGGCCTCTAAACTTTAGGAACTCAAACAAAAATGGGCCTGAGAGATAAACCAGACTGCTGGGTTTACCTTTAAAGCCCAGTGCAAATGAGAACAGAGGACACTGCAAGAATCAGTGGTTCCTCCTGCTGCAGCATTTCAGCTGTTATAAAACCAAAAGAAAAAGCATGGTTTATGGGATGGCATGGTACTGGGTACTGTCAGTGGGTCAGGAGCATCTGTCAAACGTGCAGCCAAGTCAAGAGGTTGGAGCGTGGCTTGAGGTCTGGGCAAAGCATCCTGCAAAGGACTCGGTGCTGTCAAAGCACTGGGGAGGATTCGTATCTGCTGAGCAAGGAAGAGTGCCTGGGGCTGCACTCCTGATACCCATCAGTTGCAGTGGTCAGAGGTTGCTCAAGCTCCTGGGCACGAGGGTTCACCCCACGCTGCTGGGATGGGAGCAGAGGAGTCACATTTGTGCCCTGTGCTCCCTCCAAAACACTCACAGACAGTTTGGAGAAAGATGCCAGAACCACCCATCATACCTCACTTTTTCCCCTTCTCCTTTGTGATAATCCCTTAATGAATTAAGTGGAGCAATTAAGCAGGATTTTTTTTAAGTGAATACCCATGAAAATGGAGATGGGTATTTTTGCCGTTCAAACACTTAATATGATAATTAATGCAAAGCCCCTCAGCTCAGGGATTCTCCACACCTCTCACCCAGCCCTTTTTCTGTTTATCTTTCTGGCAGACTGCCTCTCATATTTATTCTAATGAAGGTCGACCCTTCCTCTTGCTCACGCTACACTCCAACTGCACGAGACAAGGAGAGGAGGGAAGGGTGGAGACTCAAAGCCACTTCAGAGCAAAAGCCCCAACCCAACATCAACAGTGGAGATCCCTGTCACAGAAAGAAATGGAGAAACCTCCTTTCTGTGGTAATTCAGAGGGCACCACGGCCCCAGGGCAGAGCCAGCATGGTGAGCAAAGCCCTGGCACCTTGAGGCTTCTCCATAGACCCCTCAGGACCATGTTGCCTGGTGCTACAGGCAAAGAAGAGATGCCTGTTGCCTTCATCTACTTCCCATGCATGGCTGCACTGCACACATCTTTCACAGATCAGAGGTAAACCAGGAAAGCTGGGTGTAGTGTGGATGCTGAAGAGACATCGTATTTGCTGCCCAGTAATATATCCAGCCTTAGTCTCAAATGGCTGAGTGGATTCCTCATGCCCAGCTCACTGGGGAGGGATGTGCTTGCTGGACAGGGTGACAAGGGAAGGACCTTCACCAACCCTGACAAAATAGAAGGTTTGGCTCTGCAAAGGAGGCTGGGCAGATGCGTCACCCAAGGCAGCCCTTGGGTAGCCTGTATCTCCTGGTCCCACCAAACCTCCTAGTCCTCAGGCCCCTTCTCCATGCCTCTGCCCGCCTTCCACCACCTAATCCCTGTTTGGGATTAAATATTTCAAAGCACAGTCATACATATATGTGCCTCAGTTTCCCCACCAATGAGAAGGAGGCTGGCAGATTCCCTTCCTTCCCTTGCTTCCCTTGGAGGATGCAGGCACCAGAAGATGACAAACATCTGGGAGATGTCACAGGCCCAGGTCAACACCTTGAAGCTCTGCCTCTCCTGCTCTCTCTCACAAGCATTTCACCCTTCAACAAGGAGCCTGTCAGCCCCACAGATGTCCTCATGTCCCCACCCCAGCAACGATGGGAAGGAGCCTGGGACTGATAAAAACCAGCAGCACAAGTCCAAGGGGAAACCACTGGGACATTTCTCCAAACGCTTGGGCAAAGTTTCAAAGATGGGCACAGTCTTACCTGTAACTCCCACGGGCAGTTAGGAAACACTGCTCACCTGAAAGCAGGCAGTGGGTCACCAGTGAATCCCAAACACACCGTCCCGTCCCCGCTGGGCTGGATGTATCCCTCAGCACTCAGATTTGCTGCTGGGGCTGGGGAAATGCCTCTGCAATCCACAGTCCACTCACTTCTCGCTCTTTTTTTAAATTTTAACTTCTTCCTGTTTTGATCAAAATGCATTTCCTGACACAAAAAGGTCTTAGTAAATGTTCTCTGACTCAAACTGCCCAAACAGATCTTCTGCCTCCACGGAAACTGGACCATCCTGTTTGTGGGTGCAAAAGCCGCCCCCAGCTGTCTGCTGAGGGCTGAGAAAGGCTGTTCTCACTGGGAAACACCCCCTGCCAGATGTGGGCAAGCCTTCCCCCACATCTGGACAATAGTCAACCACTTTGATTTTCTCTCTCAGTTGTTTGTTGCCTTGTCCCAGAGCAGGACAAGCCTTGGAGATGACATTCTCGATCCATTTCTGCAGAGCAGTCTACTGTTTCTTTGTCTGTAGGACCAGTTTTGTAAACCCAGAAGGAAGGTAATAGCAGCCCCAGAAAAGTAGGTTCATTGTTGTGAAAGAAGTTTCTATCCCTTCCTGTGATACACCATGAGGAATCAGTGGGAGTTTGGACAGTGGATTTGTTCAGTAGCACAAGTTCACAGAGATTTGGGCTACTGGCACAGTGTCCATTGGTGGTCACCACCCTTAACAACACAGCTGAGATCCAACCTTTCTCCAAATCAAAGCACAAAGAGTGCTGCATAGGTTGCAAAACCTGCAGTGATCATGGCCAAGCTTAACAGTCAAAGCTGATGACCCTTCCTTGATTGCCCATTTCAGCCAAAGCAAACACTTTTCCCCTTGGGCTGCTGTGCAAGATACTTCAGAAATGAGGGAAACTGCTCCAACAATGTCCCTGGGAAATCTCAGGGACACACTATCCATCACTATTTAGCAGTCTGAGACAATAGCAACATCTCCTGCTACACTGGTACAAGCCCAGACACTGTGCCCTGGTTTCCTGTAAACAACAGTTGTTTAGCTCTAAATTCTTCTTTTGGCTCAGGCTCCTCTGGTTCAGTGAGGATGGTATCAAGATAATCATCATGGAGACTGTATTCCTGGTAGAAGGTTCCATTGCACAACGGCACCTCTTTATAAAGCCCTTGGAGCAAGGAAGTTCCAAACAGGCTTCTCTGCCAGGAGTGACTGGTCATCGGGTCTAGCACCAAGCAGAAGCAGAAGCAGCAGGCAGTGAGGACCTAAAAGGGGAGCAGGAAAATCTGGGGTGAGGCAACTGATTAATAGAGAAACATTTACAGGCTGCTGTATGCAAGGAAGAGGGGACAAAGAACCTGGGCTGGAGTAGAACAGAGCAGGTTTTTCCCCAAGGCAGGAGAGGAGTGGTCTTTCCTAGAGAAAAGTGTTGGAGGGGCCAGAATTTTTCAGGCCAGGCCAGCACAAACATGAGTTATTTCCCAACTGGAAAATTAACCTCCATTTTGAAAGGGTGTCTGCTTGAGCTGGACAAAGTGGAGACCTCTGAGTGAAGCAAGAGAGAGGGCAGTGTCCTGCTCTGCCCGTGCCTGACCTCCCAGTGCCTGTGCGATCCCCAGCATGTGCTCCAGTGCGCTGAACTAAAAGTTAAACATCCTGTCTAAGCTGGGTGTGATGGGGCAGTGAGGGACAGAGACATCTTCTGGGAACAGCTCATTGCCCTGGAACATACACATGAATTTACAGGGTTGTACTTAAACCTCTTTCCCCTAATCTACCCTTCAGATAAATTGCTGTCCTCTTTCCCCACCCCACAGTGAAGACCCAACCATTTCCCATGGTCTTCCTTCCACCCTTCTTCACAGCCACCCCCACCAACCTCTTTCTTCTGGTGATCCTTCCCCTCTACTCTGCCCTGGTCAGGCCCCACCTGAAGTGTTGTGTCCAGTTCTGGGTGCCGTGGTATAAAAAAGACAGGGATGTCCTGGAAAGAGTCCAGAGGAGGCTAAAAAGATGATTAAGGGCCTGGAGCATCTCCCTTACATGGAAAGGCTAAGTGAGCTGGGACTGTTCAGCCTAGAGAAAAGAAGACTGAGAGGGGATCTGATCAATGGTTATCAATATCTGAAGTGTGGGACACAAGGGGAGATAGCCAGGCTCTTTTCAGTGGTCTGTGGGGACAGGACAAGGGGCGATGGCTTCAAGTTGGAGCACAGGGAGTTCTGCACCAATATGTGTAAGAACTTCACGGTGAGGGTGACAGAACCCTGGGACAGGCTGCCCAGGGG
This sequence comes from Gallinula chloropus, assembly GCF_964237585.1. Classification (NCBI taxonomy): domain Eukaryota; kingdom Metazoa; phylum Chordata; class Aves; order Gruiformes; family Rallidae; genus Gallinula; species Gallinula chloropus. The sequence goes on along the minus strand of NC_140095.1, from coordinate 14,024,975 downwards.
GGTGTGGAGTCTCCTTCTCTGGAGATATTCAAGACCCATCTGGACGCCGACCTGTGAGACCTGTCCTAGGGACCCTGCTTTGGCAGGGGGGTTGGTCCCGATGATCTCTGGAGGTCCCTTCCAACCCCTACAATTCTGTGAAAGTTACCTGTGAAAGTTTCTCAGCCAGGACGATGGAAAGGCATGGCTGCATCCACCACAGCCCCAGTTCCTTCCTGAGCAACAGGGCCATGAGGAGGGACCCGCTGGCCCCTCCCTTGGTTGGAAGCCGCCATGCCTTGCATTGCACGGTGGGGAGAAGAGGTTCTTGTACAGCAATTTCAGAAAGACTTGTGCTGGCCTGGGACAGTCCTGGTGGCTGATAGCACAACCCAGTGAAGAGCACCACCTCCTTACCTAATTGAGCTGGGAGGGTCAAGGAGTCTGCGATACAGAGAGTGGCTGTGTAGCAGTCTGGGAATGTAAGGGAAGTGATACTGCCTCCAAAACTGAGAGGGAAACCTGCCAGATCTGGAAGTGAGAGGCTGTTCCCTGGTCACGCCAGCAAGGACTTCACCTCATTCCCCAGCACGCTGTGATGAAATCACCCGCTCAGGTCTGGTGGGCAGTTTTGCGTGAGGTCACTTCCCCGTGCCTCGCAGGGACGTGGTGGCTGCTCTCCCCACGCTGCCCCGCAGAGACTGCAGGCACACGCTGCTCCGGATTCAGCCACCGACGCCCCAGCCAACGATGAGATCAGCCATCCGGCACGCGGTGCAGACCGATTGGCTTGGGATGAGCTAATGCCTGCTCGGCGCAGACGGATGGGGGGGAGGAGGAGACATGCTGACTCGCTAGCTCATCCCATGACGAGAGCTGTGGTCCAGCCCGTGCTCTCCTAGAAGGACGGTGCGCAGGTCCTGCCTCCCAGTGGGGCTCCACTCCACACAAATGATGGAAGCAGGGCCATGGCACATCCTGGTACTCTCCGCCAGCAGGTCTTTGTGCTGTCCCTGCAACACCAAACCTTCTCCTGGGGTCTTGTACAGCATCTCACCCCGTCCCATCAGGATCCCATCTGTCTGTAGAGTGATGACATCCCCTCTGTGGGCTGGCATCCCAGCCTTCTGTTGTGCTGAGCTTCTGACTCTATGTCCTGGTGCCAGATGGCTTTGATGGCAGATGACTTCATCTCTTTTAAAGGGGCAAGGGATCTGTCAGCAACACACTGTAGGAATCAGTGTACATCATCCTTGGGGGGAAAGCCAATAGGGGGGAGCATGGCACAGCAGTGGTTATGAGCCCACAAAAGGCCCAAGAGAATTGGAGTCCAGTCCAACACTGTCAACAACCTCATGTCCTTCACTCTTAGAAATCCATTGTGTTTGATCCATGCAGCAGCCCTGTGGAACACCATAAAGAAAAGGGGCCTGATTCCTCTGTGGTGATGCTCTCCAGTGCATGTAAGGGCAGGTACTACCCAGAATTCAGCTTCAAAAGCCAAAGATGTCTTAGTGGAGCCTGCACTGGATGCTGGGGAGACCAGAGGGGGTGGTTTGCATTGCACCAGCTCCAAAACCACCCATCAACAGGTTCCTCTTGGACCTAAGGCCAGGATAGCCTTGAGCTGCTCTAAAGAAATCCCAGTTCAAATTTGTATTGGGGAAAAAAGGGTGAACCTCAGAATAAGAATCAGGTTTGCACACAGAGATGTGGTTCAGGGGCTTTGGTTACCACTCAGAGGGTCCACTGCAAAGGGAGAGATGGATCCACCCTGTGCAGCTCAGGAGGCTTCAAGAAGATGAGAGAGATGCAACCCACCTGTCCCTCTCTGCAGACAGCACCCACCAGCACCTCGCACGCCCCATGCTCTGCCTGGCTGGGAGCTGCACAGCGCTTTGCAGCTCCACAGGAATGACCCTGCCTCCTTGGAGCAGCTTGATGGAGGGTTGTTATCAGCGCTGGTCAACGAGGCTGCAGTGCACACACAAGCCCAGGGAGCCAATTCCTGCACAGGGCTGGATCCTCCCCTCCCCCAGCGCACACGCTCCCGCTTGTTGGGGAAAATGCTGCTGTTGTTCCAGGGAGATAATCGCCCCTTCCCTTGCAAGTCCCTGCACGCTGCCGTGCAAACATACCCACAGAGCAGTTGAGAGCAGCAGATGCTGCAGCTCAAAGGGCAGACCCACAGACCCGCTCTCCTTTTTGCAAAGGGGGAACAGAAGTCGTTTGTCCCTCTGGGAGGTAACACTGTCTGCCCCGACTCTGCCTTGGGGCCGTCAGAGCCCAGCACACCAGTGAGCGGGCGTTTGCTGCAGATTTGGAGGTGCTCTGATATATCTGGTCAGGCACCATGGGAGAGCAAGTGGAGCTGGGACTGCTTAAGGAAGTACCCACCATGAGACTGGCTGCCCACCCTCACTGCAACAGCCCAGGCATTTGAGTCCTCAGCTCACTTAAAGAGTGCCAGACCCCCAGCTGTGATGATAAAGGGTCTTGCACCATCGTGTCTGTTTCTGAGGGCAGGAGGGTTTGGGCAAACACCCCAGTGCCACATCTCAACAGCACTGCCCTGACCTCCAGGTCCACAGAGCAATGCTCCAGTGGGGACAGTTGCAAGTGTTGGCCAAGAAGGGAATGTGTTTGGGAGGATGAACAGCAAGACAGGCCTGCAGGCATGTGTTCAGGAGGCAGGCAGAGCTGGTCCCCAGGGCAGTGAGTAGGTATAGCCATTGGCAGTGAGGCCCCTGTTAAGTGTTTCTTGTCTGTCCAGAGAGGCTCGTGGTGATTTCCCTACCCGAGCCTGAACATGCTGCTTCTCTACAAAACTCCTTGTGTCTAGCTAACCCACAGCAGAACCTCAGCTTTATCAAATGGAGATCTTGGGCGGAACCGGGAAATGAAATCTCTCCCCATGATTAGGGAGAAAGGAGCGTCCTTGCCAGGCAAGTGATGGAGCTCTGACATTCCCCACGCCCTGAAAAAGGGCCCATTGCATCTGACAGGGTAAGATCCCAGCACGTGGCAGCATGAAATGTTGACACCAGCTTATGGAGCTTTTGTTGGCTTGCTTGATTGACTGAGTGGTGTGAAGCAGCACTCAGGGCAAAGCCAGGCATCGTGCACAGCTCCATCTTCTTTCTTTCCTTCTGGCTCCCCTCAGCCAAGCCAATCCCCTCTGCTTGCAACCACAGCTGATTCTGCAACTCACCCCTTTCTGCAGGAGTGAGAGTTGCTCCTTGGGACAAACATGACATTTTTCTTCTCAACCCAGCCTGACTTCAAGGTGAGTAGGAGATCTGAGAGGGCAGAGCCAGACAGTTCTCACCAGGCCCAGGCTCTCACCCACCCCTAAGAGAGAACTAACAGCCGGGCCTCAGGAAAAGTTCTCCCATGCTTCTTTCCACTCCTGATCACGGGGATAGTGACCAATCCAAATGGGCTCTAACAGCCCACTTTTGCCTTTGTATGGAAGGCAAGAGTCCATCTTAGTGTGCTAGCTAACTATAATCTGAGGGTTTGGGGGGTATCTTCTCCACAGCTAGAGTGCTGCTCACCCCAATGCCACGATTTAACTAGGAAAAGCAGTATTTCTTGTTTAACCATCTGGTGCATTTTGAAAGACAGACAGAGCTTTGGACAACCAAGTCCTCCTTCACTTGTGTCCCCAAAAAGCTTATTTGTTTTTTCCCCAACTACACCTGTTTGGCTACTATGTTCCTCTGCTCCATATCTAGGAAGAAAAGTCTTCTCTGAGACCTGAAACTAATTTCCCTGCAGCCAACAAGACCAGTACCATGCTCTGCCACTGCTATGGAAAGGAAGACCCAGTGTGGTGCCACCAATCTGCTGGCAACAAGGTGCCAAATTATCAGCAGCTTTTGTACTCACTGGGCAAGTGTATGTGATTTTTAAGGGGGACAGGTAATAACCACTCCTAGCTTACCTTTCTGCAGGCTCTGCCTGATACATGGCTCTTCCATGAGCACCAGCTTCCTCAAACGACAAAGCACTGCAAGGAAAACGGACTGAAGGATGGTCTGTGGCACCACCTGGAACAGCAATGAGACAATACAGAAGGACATCAGCACTGCTGGCCTTTCTAGCTGAGGGTTCACACCTTGCTGCTCTGGGTGAGACCAAGTCCCCAAGTCCCCACTGCTCCAGATGCAGGCAAAAGGAGCAAGGCACCTGGCCGGCTGTGAGAAGCTCCAAACACAGGGAAATGCTGGTTCTTGTAGCAATCAGCTGATGCCCTGAAGCCAGAGGTTTGCTCACTTGTACCTTGGTATGTCTAAATATAATACAAGCATTGTTCTGAGCCCTGCCTCAGCCCCATTGAAACCCAGCCACCAATACCTGATTTTCTCGCCTTCCGCGGCTGCGAGATGCAGCTGCGTGAAGGAACTTTTCCTTTCATTCCTCCCATTGCCATTACTGACTCATCACCTGGCCTCCTCTCATGAGGCGTCTTAAATAGGACCCAGTTTGCAATTTCAAGGTACTATTACTTCTACTATCACTTTTATATTCCTCAAAACTTCCCTGCAAGTTCCCTTACAAACAATCTCACTGGACCAGCTGGAAAAATGGACAAGCTGCACAAGCTGCACGTGTAAGTCCAACTGGTTGCACACCATCTCATTCAGTAACAATTATTTCTGAAAGGCCATGACAAGCTTGAAATCAAAGCAATTATCCAAGTGGATGCTGTGAGGAGAGCATCCAACATGAACATTTGCAGTTCCTAACTCATCACTGTCTGAAGGTCACCCTGGGGAGACAACTCAGTCTCACCACGCCAAGCAAACTTCTTCTCTCATACTTCAGTTGATCCATGATCCAAATTTGGTCTAGATTTAGCCTAAAATGCTGAACAATTTTGATTCCCTCAAAACTTCATTTTCTGATGAATTTACCAGTTTACTCTCAATCACCTCCACTGACAACCCCAAATAGTCCAATATATATCATGGGTCAACCTCCTCACATCTTTTTAGATTTGCACCATGAAATCACAGGGATTTTTCCATGGACTACTGTCTTGTGATTTAATTCATCAGCAACTAGTTTGAGAGACAAGGTGCAGTCAAAGCTGGCTAGAGGATTCATAACCCGCTGTCCTGGAGCAGTTGCTGGTGACTAGTTAGGTACCAGTTTGCACCAACCACTCCTCCTCAAATGGGATGTTAATAGGGTCTGTCTCTCTCCTCTACCCACTTCTATGCTCACTTCCATCACTGTCCCCTATGGAACCTTAAAAGAAGCAGGGAGGTACCTAGTTAGACTGTTTCAATTTAAAATTGTCCAGCTTATGTATTCTTCACTTGGTTTTGTTTTCCTAAAAACACACAGAAAGATTTCTGGTAATTTCCTCTGCAAAAACACACCACAGGAGGAAAAAAAAACCCAAACACCCAACATTCATCTAAACCTGAACATGCATCTCCCTCACTGAGAATCATAGAATGGTCTAGGTTGGAAGGCACCTCAAGGATCATAGAGATCCAACCCCCTGTCACAGTTAGAGAACTACCCCTGTTCAAACCTCACTGCAATTTAAAGGGAGTGTGTTAGTACTTACTGAGGTTTGGGGGGGAAGGAGGAGGAAGGGGCAAAGAGGACTGAAGCTACCCACAGACCACCCAAGCTCTAGCCAACATGACAAGGAACACCCACAGAAGGGTCTGTGCCCCATCCCCTCAGTTCAACCCTGAACAACATCCCCAGATTTGGGATGCTGCTTCTTTAGCAAGAGAAATCCCCCAAAGCTCTGGTGCGACATTTAGTCTCCCTGTACTGCTGCATCTACTCACTACCTCCTTCTTCTTCTTTTCCCCACCTCCTGCCTTTTCAGGACAAGGACCACCTTTTCATCCTCTGCCTATACAGCACCGAGCACCCCAGGGCTTTTTGGCTGCAGCTGGGGTTTCTGGGGGCTCCCCCAACACAAACAACAACAACCTTCAAAGTGCCTCTCCGCACGCAGCTGCTCTGAGGGCAGATTCAGGTTTCCCCCACCCTCTTCTCCCCATCTCTCCTTGCAACACCCACCTGGCAGCTAGTTAAAAACAATCTTTGGGTTTCTCAGGTGTGTTGGAGGGACTTACCTGGCATATTCTGCACACACTACCCCCACCCCCTTTCCCCCTGCAGTGAGGACCTGGATTTCATGGCACTACTAGTTAATCTAACAGTAAAAAGCTCTGCAATTATTTGGCTCTAAGGCTTGGGTCCTTGCCCAGCTCTGACACACGCACAAGTTCACTTCTTCAGTGAGGGAGCGGGCGATGCCTCTCCTCTTCCTCCTCCTCCAGCCCGTCACGGAAGGGCTGGCTCTTCAGCGAGGGAGTTCCACCTCCTCCAACTTTCTCCCTCGCTGCTCTCAACCTGTGCTGCCGGAGTTTCAGCCAGCAAAATCCCTTCTTGCAGGAATTTGTCTGAGCCCTCTCATCTGATTTGCAAGCGCCATGGACACCCGGCAGCCAGCGAGGGGCTGCTGCTGGAGAGGATTCCTCGCAAGGAGAGCGGAGAGGCAGTAAACTTCAGGAGAGGTCTCTCTCCTGTTGCAACAGGTAAGGCACGCTGCTGGCTGGTGTGGGGAGCTGAAATGAGTCAGGGAGCAGCCTGTAGAGCATGGATGGAAGAAGGTGTGGAGGATGGAGAGATTTAGCCATGAAACTGCTTTTGCATGTGAGTAGCTTTTACTGGAAACAGCCTTATCCCAAAGGTAGGGTTTGGGGATGCCTTTTGTCTTTTCCTCCCTTCTGGCAGCCCTAGCTTGGTGGGATGGGGGGGTGTTATGCAAGGAGAAGCTTCAGCTGTGTTTGTTTGGAGTTTGTATCTGGTCTTAGCAAAGAAACTTAATCGCTCTGCAGCCAGTGTGAGCAGGTGGGCTCTGCGTAGCAAATGCTGATGCCAGCGTGCTGAGCTCGGCTGGTGAGGAGGGACTGAGCAGAGAAGCGCTCCAGGTGTCTGCATGGGGCAGGGTTCCCGCGAGGAGCACGCCTGTGCTGGAATAAATGGATGTGCTGCTGCAGGAGCAGTGATGGCGTCTGGCTGTAGGCTCACTTGTTGGCTGTATTTAACCTCAATAACCGGGACAAGGTGGTACCGTACCGATCACTGCCTGCGTGTTGCCCATTAAACCGCTCCCATTGTCAGCTCAAACTCAGCAGTGCCTTGGGGATCCCTGTATGTAGATGCAGCGCTGGTGTTTCCCAGCTCCTTACCTGCCCTGGTCCTTCTCATGGCAGGCAGCAGAGCTGGGGCGTTGAATTGGGAGCCACCATCCCCACTTCACACCAGAGCAGGTATGTGAGTCTATGCGTGTTCCCTCCGATGCAGCTTTGTTCATTATCAGGTGCCGATGGCAAAACTAATATCAAATCCCAGAGCAAATCCAGTTCAGGGCACGCAGGAATTATTTCTCCTGTACAGAAGCAGTGCTGAGAAAAAGAGGCAAAAATACAGGGAGGGGGGCCTGGGCACTAGAAGCAAACGGGCCCTTCCAAACAGCAGTTATCAGCTAATCAGCCTCCCCGGGGGAATTAAAGGCGATGCTGAGAAGGGCAAAGATCAGCTGTCACAAGACAGGGGTTGCTTTGGACAAAACTCTTTTAAAAAGCTGGTGCTCAGTGGGGTTTGCTGCTGTGAAGGGCTGTGGGCTTCCAGGACTCATGGAAACTCAGGCGGTGCGGTGGCGGAGCCGGGCAGGCTTTGCCAGGGCAGGCAGGGCTGCGGGCGATGGGCTCCTGCTTCACCCAGGGTGCCCTGGATCCGGGCAGGAGGGCACGGAGCCCACTGCATCCTCTGCCCTAGCACTTGATGGGGACAAAGAGCGGGCATGGGACACCGCAGGGAGCAGCCGCGGCTCTCCAGGCTGTCGGCTAGAGAGACCCAAGAGGTTATCGGAGCCTCAGAACGGAAAGCAAATAGTCTGTATCGGGCTCCTGAGGAAGGTTGGGCTGTCTTGGTATTCGGGGAAGGCAAAATCACTGGGCTTGGCATTGTGTGCCCTTATCATCTCCTAATATGCAGCACACCTCACCTTATCGGGACCAGTTCAGAGACATCCGCCAGCCTGATAAGTGGTTGGGGTTCCTGAGGGCCTGAGCAGGCTAGAGGCTTCTGACCCAGCCAGGGGCTTCAGTCTGGGCTTCTCCCTGTCTGCTTGCCGTGCTCTAACGTGCTCCAAGCCCATCTGCCCTGCCCGCAGAGAGGAGAGCGCAGAGGGTTTGCTCCTCTCCTGAGCCTTCCCCTTAGCTGCAGCTTGCACCATAGATGCATTTCAAATCCCAGTGCTCTCAGAAACCAGTGTGTCTCCCAGCTCTCCAAACAAACAAGCATCATTCATGTACGAAGGGAGAGTTCAAAGGAGGCGTAACACCTGGAATCAAACATCTGTTAGAAATTAACGCATTTTGCATCCTACGCTCCTGCCAACTGCTCCAAGGCAAGTCCTAGAGGATGGTTCCAGCTCCCTCCATGCTACAGGAACAGCGTTCCCTGCTCCACACACCTCGCTTTGGTTTTTGCCACGTGTGGAGTATGCAAGTGCAGCTGCACCACGAAGCAGTGGGCTTTCTTCTGTATCATGCATAGGCATAAGAGGATTAAATACCCTCAGCCTTTTTCTTTTTTAAACTGGGTTGGCAGCCCCGATGTTCTATTGTCTATTAGCAAGGTGATTTGCTGAGCAAGTGATTTTTCCTCTCAACCACGCTTTTTTCCTTGGCAGTGGGGCAGGTACTGGTTTATTATAGCAAAGAAACTTTATTTCCTAATTCTTGGTTTGCAGCTCAGAACTGAGCAAGCAGCAGGTTTGAAACAAACCAAAGGAAGTAGTATTTCTTTTTTCCCCCCTGCACAGAAGTCCTAATGAAATTCTGGAACACATTGCCACAGGATATTGCAGAGGCCAACAGTGTGCTTGGCTTTAAACAAGGTTTCGATCCATTTGGGATGGATGGCTGTAGTGGAGGCTGTTAAATGCAACAGCCCAAAGAGAACTATGTCCTTGCACTGATGCTGGGAAGAGGGAAAAGGAGCATGCTACATGCATCTTCTTATGCTCCTTCACTAAGCAATCAAATCTAGCCATTTTGGGACAGATGGCTCTCTAGATGTTTTTATGTTGTGGGACTGTATCAGACTGACCAGGTTGTACCTTGGGTCAGTGCTGTGACTGCAGCAGCCCAGGATGGGCTGGTTATGCCATGTATAGATGCTCCATATGGCTCAGGATGACAGGGACACTGTGTGCCCAGCCTGTTCTCTGGTTGTCACAGGTGCTGTGAGCAGTGTCTGTGCAGGGCTGCCTGTCCCATGGAGGTGTTGCAATGGCAAGAGCTGTCAGAAACGTGTTCCCAGCACAGTCCAGAACGGGAGGTAGTGCCCTGTCAAGGACACACTGTGGCAATGAGAATAGCCTGGGCAAACAGGCCTGTCTCAGGGGTTAATCTTTTCTCTACTAAAACCCTGAGCTCCCCAGGCTGGGGTAGGCTTTGCATCAGCTTGTGCAGCTCTGTGGATACAGGAGAGGAGGTGGGCTGCTGCAGGCAGGTTTCCCCGAGGGCAGGCAGGTCTGGGAGCTGAAAGTTTTCTATCAGCATGCAGGTAATCTCCTTGGAATCAATAAATGTCTGCTGCAGGGAATTTCTGTGGCACAGCTACTGGCATCCCAGCCAGCCATCCTTTTAAGAGGGAAGATCATGCCCCGATCATCTCGTTCGTTCTCTGTCCTCTGTGTCCTCACCTGTCTCGGAACACAGGAGAGGGGTGGGAAGGAGCAGCGCAAGGCAGACAGATGGCAACAGAGTGGAAGAGGCTGCAGGCAGAGCAGAAAGCTGCTCTCCATGCTCATCTTCAGGCACCAGAAGGGAAAGAGCAGCAGGGTTCTGGGCAAGGAAATGAGAGGATCTTCATATCAGTGCAGGCACAGGTCTGTGGGTGAATGAGAGTTGCCTGGCAGGAGAGGGAAGGTGAGGCAGGGTGGCCAGGGCTGTGCTGCAGGGCGGAGAAGTCCAGCGGTCCATGTCCTGCTGAGCACCGGGTCTCCTCACCTGCATCCAGCAGGACATGGGATGCCTTGCCTAGCTCTTCATACCAAGATGCTCTTGGAGTCCTTTCCTACAAATTTTACTGCTCATCAGATGTATGTTCCCCACAGGGAACCCCAGAAAGGGCACTGCAGAGCTACCAGCACTCGGGTGATGCAGCCAGCATCCTTGTTGCATATATCCAGGTAGAGCTGAGGTGTGGATGAGGACTAGGAGGTTGTAACAGCTCAGGGTTAGAGCCCCCTAAAACACTGGGCAGAGCTGCTCCTCTCTCCAGGCTGGGGTGGGAGCTGAGCCCAGTCCTGGTTTACAGCTCTGGTGGGTCAGATGGGTTTTGTGTGCTGGGATCCCAGGAAGGATCTCACAGCTCTGCAGCACCTAAATAAACAGCTGTTTTGTGAGCAGCAGAATTCATGAAGCTTGGTTGCCCGGGGCACTCTCTCTTGTGTGGATTCTCTGATGTCTAATAATCAGGTTGGGCTCACATTAGAGCCTTTTCTTCCAGCTGGGAGTCGTAATTTGGATTTCTCTCCTCTCTCCTGCTGCTCTTCACAAGCTTGTGCAAACTTAAAGCATTTCAGATCTTTACCTATCTGATTAAATGTGGCTGAAATGGGCCAGTGAATCCAAAAGGTAGCAGTGAGGACTGACAGCGTGGTCCCACACAGCAGCTTCCCCCAGTGGTCTGGAGACACATGAGTGATTATCAGTGGAAGATAACTTGCATCCCAAGCATGAAGAAAATGTGAAGGGCTCAAGTATGAGCTTTGGCAGGACACAGGAATCAAGAAAGAGCCTGGGATCCCCCATGGGCTCTGGCAGCCTGTGCTGATGGCCATGGCATGGCTGCTGGGCCAGCAAGTCTGCAGCCCTTGGAACTAACAGCATCCATGGGACCTAAATCCCAGGGAGGGAGGTGCACACTCCCAGCAGCAGGGTTGGGACACTCTAGCGTGAGCAGCTGGCTCATGTGCCCACAAATTTGGGCTGCTGCACCATGGTGCCCAACCCCTGGGCCCCTTGCACCCTGCCTGATGAGCAGCTCCCACCCAGTCCCATTCCCACTGGCACTACCCATTGCCAGCCGCAGGCAACAGGTACCACACTCCCATCAGAGCCACCACTGGGATCTGCTGCTTCCTCCCTGTCTCCTGGCTGTCCTAGCTGCCATTCTTGTCCAAGGGGACAGGCACCATCATCCCCAACACCTGATTATCTGGGCCATGGCAGCTTCTGGACCACAGGCAGGAGTTACCCACTGCTGCCAATAACTGGGGAAGGCAGGAAGCGAGCAGGAAAGAGCAAAAAGCAGCTGATCTTTTCAGGGGAGAGGAGAGGGATTAGGAATAATGCATAAGGATACTTCCCCCTGCCCTTGGCACAAGCAAGTCATCTTCCCTGATGTGACACTTTCTCTGGGACAGGAGCCAGCAGCAAGGCAGTTGTCACTGCAAGGCTCCTTCCCCACCGGCTCCTCCAGTGACCCCAGGCTCCTACTGAGGGTCTCACAGCTATGGAACTGCATGATTAACTCTTGCTCTAGAATGATGCTGCAATGCCAAGACAGATAAAGATCACTGACCCTTGTAACTCTGTGGGGAGCTCAAATCTGCTCAAGTTTTTCTGTGCCATAACAGAGAAAGCTCAGCTCTGTGAGGGGGCTCTCTGAGCCAGGTTTAGGTGTTGGCAGCAGGACAAAACCAGGCTGCCCCTTGGTTCCTCACAGAGCATTGGACAGAAGTGTTCAGAGGTGGAAAGGCAACAAGAGAAAGCCTTCAGCTTCATGCACAGGGTGATGCTTTGCCCATGGACAGAGGATGGTTTGGAGGCCAATTCACATAGTCATCCATTGGAGAAGGGGATAGGGAGCAGGGCACAGACAAAGCCATGGGGACAGGGCAATGGGTGAGATGTCTGAGGGGGGAGAGGGTGAGTGGCTGGCTGGAGAAGGTCACAGTAAGGTATCGTGGAGGAAGGTGTCTTTAGAGCCAGTCTGGATCTGAGCATCCAACTTGTCAACAACTGGCACAGTGACACTGGCAGCAAAAGCATCCAGCTTTATGGGGGAAAGGAGGAGTCAGGCATCAGAGTAACCAAACACTTCCCAGGCACCCTTCCCACGTGGAAGACCATCCTAGACTCTCCTCTCCTGCACAGCTACCCCATGCCTTGCACATCTGCCTTTACTGCTCTAGGGACAGCATCCCACCAAGCTCCCACTGTCAGCCCTGAACAATGGTCCTAGACCCCTCACAGGCTCACTGGCTACAGCAGACTAGACTCAGGGAAGTCAGCACTGTCCCAGATCAAAGCACATTTCACCAACCCCTGCAGCAATACAGCTTGGCTAGAGGAAAAGGGTGCCCAGCACCATGCTGGGTTTACCGACCTGGGGCCCAGATTGACCCACACAAGTCAATGATTCATACTCCTAAGTTCCTTCAAGAGAGTCTCTGTTCCCTTAGAGGCTTCCCACTTGAGAGTCCCCAGGCTCCCCAGGGTGCAAGCCCCTGCCTGGCCCAGCTGGCAGACAATGGGAGGAACATCTGCATGGTGCTTGCAGGACTATACTGTCCTGCTCAGCAGAGCAGTCCAAGCAAGAGTCACTGCTCCACACTCCCTAATCCCATGGCTTTCCATGGCTCTGCAGCAGAGGAGTTGCTGGTACAGCCCACCCTGTCAGCATGCAGCCACTTTACTGCCAGGAACAGAGCTGAACCCTGACATTGTTACAGCACAGGGTCTCAGCACTGCCCACGGGCCACTCGCTGTGCAAGAACAGCATTTCACAGGTCACTCTGAGCAAGGGCAGACCTCACCTGTGAAAGGTTTTAAACACTGCCTTGCTCCAGCCTGTCTAGCAATCTGGAAACAACTTCCAAAGTTCTATCCAAACTATTCAGAGATGGGAAAGTTGGGATGGGGAAGGAACAGTCCGACTGTGCCCTGGTGGAATCTGCAAGTCCAGCAAAAAGCTGTACCCACGCTAACACAACCCCCAAACAGGCTGTGCAAAACAGCTCTGCAAACATCAGCCCTAAGAAAACCATCCACAGGCACTGGAAAACCCCGAGATATGTTGAGGAAGGAAACACCATAACTTCAGGGGCTCTTTTCATTAGTTTTCTGGCTTGGTGCAGTACCTCCAGGATGTATTTCTTCTGCTTCGCTGCAAAACCAAGCAGAGACTGCACAACTGAATGCAGAAGCAGGCTCTCCAAAGACAGCACCAGCCACTAGCCTGGATTCAGCATCCCATTCAGAGAACCACTGACAAGATCATGGCTCCACGCCATGGCTTGGGATAGGGATGGGTTGGTTTGTTTTCAAAGTCCAAGACAACAGTTTGAAACATACCTGTCTCCTCACAGAATTCAAACCCCACAGGCCCAGCTTCGCAAGCTAACTCACCAAAACCCAGCAAGGCACCACATGGAAAAGGATCTAATTCCCACCAGCATCGCTGCAGCAGAGGAGAGGGCAAACATGAACCAAGCAGCCTATCCCCTGTGCAGGGAATAAAGGGATCTCACAGACACAGCTCAATACCTGTACAAGAAGCACAGCTTTTAAACTGTGACCTTCCAATGTTAAAAATCCAGGGACTGCTTTCTGGTTGATCCTATTTGGCAAGCAGCTGTGAGGACACTGCCCCAACTGTAGCTGAACCTCATTAGCTCAGCTACCATTCAATCCGGGAGAAGAGTCCCAACTCCTATTCACTTTCCCAAAGCCTTGTGCTCACCATCTCACATGATTTATTTACTTGCTGTTTCCCAATGACCACTGAATTTCAGAGCCACTGTTAAACAGCCCTATTATTGATTAATTGAAAAACCAAGTGCATCTCCCTTCTTCCCTCCGCTCCCTAGTGCTTGTAGCCTCCAACAAAGACCCTGATGTGACTGGGGATGGTTTTGATCAGTACCTATCCTGAGGGAGAGAGAGTTTCCTTTAGTGAAGAAAAGAAAAGGGAACTGGGGGGGAAGACAAAGTAAAAGAAAGTGAGTTTGGGATGTGTGCTGGTAGAAGACATGAAAGAGTTTTCCCCCTTTTTCCCATAAAAAAGATGATTTTCCTCTAATCTTCTGATCTCAAAACCGTGGGCCAAGCCCCCACCGCAGCGAGCAGGGGGAATGCTGCTCCTGGTGCACTCAGCACTCACCCTGTTTGGTGTTTTGGGTCTTTATAGCTTTTAAATGCTTCTCTTGAAGGGAATCAAAAGGTGGGGCTGGGGCCACACCTGCTTCCTAGCAGTCTGCAGCACTTCTCTGCAGTACAGCCAACAGACACAGCAGCCTGCACACCGCAGGAGACCCCCAGCAGGACCCCTCAGAGGACCTCCCCCAGGCCATGCCCCAACCGCTCACCCCAGCCATCCAGAGTAGCCATGCCCTACACACATCCCCCCCAAACACCCATCCCCACAGCCTCCCCACGCACACACTTTGAACCTTAGTGCTGTGTTTGTTCCTTCGCTCTGAACCAACAGATTTGGGCATGCCTTTGAGAGAGCATCACAATTTGGATGGTAAATTTAGACGCGCGCTGAGGCTCTGATTAGAGATACACCGAGTGTTTACTGGCTCTGCTGGCAGTTTGCATCTAGAGGGCTGAGGGCGAAGCCCCTCAAGGCTCCCTGATCCTCATCTGCTGATTAGGAAAAGAGGCTGAATCACTACATAATGAAGCCTTGGTATTTCCCTCAGTCAGGGGTACACTTTACCTTCCTCACTCTGTCCCATCCATGGGGTTTCTCCAACACATTCGCTCTCTCATGTGCAACCAGCTCCAGGGGGGCATCTGTGCCTAGGGAAAGCCATGAAGGAGAGAAACAGAGCTTTCAGGAGTAGAAATAACTGAGCCCATGAGATGAGGGACCAGGGGCAGGTGAGGTGATTTAAGCATTTAGTGCTTGCAGCTGATCTGGCAGCCCTGAACTGGATATGGCTCTTGCTGCAGGCCCATGGGTCACAGAATCCTAGGAGCTGGAAGGGACCTCAAGAGCTCATCGAGTCCAACCCCCCTGCCAAAGCAGGGTCCCTAGGACAGGTCGGTGTCCAGACAGGTCTTGAATATCTCCAGAGAAGGAGACTCCACACGCCCCTGGGTCACACACTAATTACTGTCAGTACAAGGACATTGTATGACACAAGGACATGGTGTGTCACAGCTCAGAAAAACAGGAAAAATATTTATCCCAATCTACAGGAAAACCTGCCACAGGCACAGTTGATTTCACCCAGTTCCAACATGGACATCCTTGAGCTCTGTTGCAGGGACCCTTGAGCTTGGCAGTGCTGCCCTCTTTGGCAGCCACCAAGGGTTTTTAAGGCTAGTAAATCGACTTTATGGCACTTACACATTATGCACAGCTCCCCCACCCACAGAATGAGAGTCACAGAGACCCACATCTCTGCTAGTTCATTACCAACACTGTCCAGGGGTGGTTCCAGGGGGCCTTTCCCCAGAGCTGAGACAAGGCAGTAGTTAGCCAGACTGGCCCTCTATTCAGAGCACTGTGCCACATTTTTTCTGTTGAGCTTCACCATGGCCTTTGGAAATGTCCCAGCCCTGCTTCTGGATGGTCTTGCATTGTGAATGGGGTGTAAATGATCCCAGAAGCAAGAGACAGTGCAGGGTCTGCACATTTATCTCCTGGGAGATCTATTCCTCTTCAAATGATATTATAACCATGCCAGAGAAACAGGACATCCAGTGCACTAGTGTTTCCCTTAGTTTCTACTAAGGAAGAAACAAGGATACCAGTAGTAGGTGATGGTTTCCAGTGCCAGGGTGGGAAGTTGCAAGCACTCCTGGAAGCTCCAGGACACTCATCTGGAAAAGGCCAACTCTTGAAGGACACTAGGTTCACCAACCCTCTCCATCTCATTCTTTTACCAAGGGATAAACTAAGAGGGAAAACACAGGCTTGTGTGAACTGCATCAACAGTGGTGAGAATTCCCAGTAGTACTGATAGAGAGATTGTCCAAGCAGATGCACATGAACTAATAAAGGGGATAAAACAGCACAGCTCAGAGCACAGACGTTTGCTGTCAGGGGACACAACAGGGTCTCTGTGTTAATGTTGGGGCTTTGGATATGGGTCCTGCAACAAAGAGCATATATTAGAGTTCAAAAGCTGATAGTGATGCTGCCTACAAAATTATCCCCAAATTTTAGCTGTGCCTTTCAATGTTTCAGATCGTTTCCAGTGGAAATGAGGCTTCTGCCTCATGGCCCACGTGGTTAGTCACTCTCCAACCCTCATAATAACTGCTGAAGCCATTGATTGCTTTCAGCCCAGCTTGTAATTGAGACCAAAGCTCTCAGAAATATGAGGTCATGACAGGTTTTGCAAAATAATTAGCTGGACAGAGGAGTAAAACCCTGCTAATGCCCCCACAGAGGAAAAAACATCAATCTAAGTGAAGCTCTTAGATGTCAGGAAATCTACAGGCAAGAGTGAGGTTAAGGACATTCCAGGAGAGATTCAGAAGAAAGTTTGCATCTTGCTAAGTGCCAGAAAACCGACTCCTTGCTCAAGGTTATCCTCACATATTGAGTTGCTGGTGCCCGAGAAGGCATGTGCTCTAGCTCCAGCTTTTCTTGTGGTTGTGGAGTTCATAACGTCTCCGACTTGTGGGTTCTCTGATGTCTTATAAGAGATGAGTTCACATTGCCATTTCAGTACAATTCAATTAAAAAGTCAATTAGCCCAGATACAAAGCGATTGTCTTCATTAATCCTGCTGTTCATGGAGCAGCTCTGGTGTTTGCTGCTGTTTCATTCTGCTGTCTTACTCTATCCTGAATTGTATGTGACTTTTCCTGCTCCGCAGTCCTCGCAGACACACGGCACGCCGCATGCATACATCTCGCCAGGTTCAGCAGTTGAAACTGTTGGAAGGGAGCAGCTCCAGGCAAGCCCTTACATGCTGCAGAACTCTTAAACGCTGTTAAGTAACAAGCAGAGCTTTTAAGAACATGGTTTTCAACTTCTGAGAAGGAACCGCGTGCCTTTCTGGATCACCTAGCCCTGTCCTTCAAGGTTTTCTTTCATTTGCTCTGCATTTAAGACTACATTTGACTTCCTAGAAGTGAAATGACATCATAAAAAATGAGTCTGAATTTCATCAGTTATGGGAAATTCACACTGTGCTTTGCTTCTCTGCAAATTCTGGTGGTTTCACTTCCCAGTGACTTAGGCTGCAATTCTGCTTCGGACCATGTGTTTCAAAAGAGAATGACCAGAGCAGGCAGGTTCCTGGTTTAGTGGCATCTGTTTACCAAGGAAAATGGATTTGAAGGAACTATCAATTTTACAGCTTTGTATTTATCAGTAATTAAGCATCTCAGTGAGACAATATGACACATGTTGTTAGCTAGGCTCCAATAATTTGTTCCTAACATTCAACTTGACTTATAAATTGAACTACTTCTGGCTTTTAAAGAGATGAGTCTTGAAAAAGTGTCTGGAAAAACAAGTCTTCCCTGTTTAAATTAGGAATGTGCCAAATGACTGGCAGGTACTTGATATATAATTTAAATTTAAAAGAGGAAGAAACAGTTCTAGATAAAGATCTCCAGGGATATCTAGGGGAAATATATGCACCTATATTTAGCTTATCCCTGGTTTCAACCCCTAAATGCACACACAGCAGCACGCACCTAGCTTTTGAAAAGAACAGGCCTTGATCCTTTAACAAGCTCCACAAAGCTCACTAATAAAGCTACATCCTTGAAGTTACATCCTTGTTAATCACATACATGCTCCCCAGTTCCTTCTTTGATACACCAGGCTCGCACAGGTACATCATTGAGCTGCAAATGTTCAGGAGTCCTTCGAGAAGGAAGCCAATGGCGGGTGGTCAGTGGCAGATCCTCCACAAGAATCATGACCCTGGGGCTTTGTGGTGAGAAGGGAGGAACCAGAGATGTTACTCAATGGCTGAGGGTGACATGGTCAAAGTGTCTTGCTAGAAATGTGCTCTTTCAAGCAACACAGAAGAGGCAGACAGGGTCGGACCTGTGAGTTAGAAGAATGTCACGGTAACTGGTATACAACTTGACTAGGACCTGGACTAAAGCTGTCACAGAGCATCTGTGGTGGGGACAAACAGATTGTTGTAGGAGGGGGCAAGGAAAGTCATGGGGAGAGACATCAAATTCCAGTTTGCATACTGACTCTTAAAAATGCTTTGCAAGAACTTGTGTGGAGAGAGAGGTTAAGATGGAGAAGGGAGGATGGAGAAACAAAACAGAAGTGAGGTTTGTCTTGGAGGTGGAGAGTCCATATATGCTGTTTGACTAGGGAGAAGGTGGAATAAAGGGAGGGAGAGATTGCTTGAAGAATAGGAAGTCAGCCTGATCAGAGCACTTTTCATGGCTTTTCACATTTTGCCCTCTGTGAGGGCAAAAGCTGAAGGCGTGAAAATGAATGGATCTGAGCCACATGTGGATGTGGGAGGACAGGTCTCTCGCTGGGACAGAAGGAAGAAGACCTGAGCTAACACCCCCATTAGCAAAGGTTGGGGTAGAGAGAACAGGGGGGTGAGGCTGTGCCTATGGGGATTCTTTTTTAAACACACTGGCCTTAATAAAAATGTCTTCCTTTGACTCCTGTAGGACCCAAGGAGACACCACACCATGGAAGTCACTATCAAGAGGCAATTCCTAAGTTTTGCTGTTTTCCTGATGCACTGTGTGGTCCACAAGGCAAGCTGTGAGAAAAGCAATGCCTCCCCCCTGCACTTCACTCACTACTTCTACAATGCCACCATCTACGAGAATTCAGCCCCCAAGACCTACGTGGAGAGCTACGTCAAAATGGGTATTTACAAGACAGACCCTGAGTGGGACATCAGGTACAGAATAGCCTCTGGAGACAACACTGGTCTCTTTAAAACAGAGGAACATGTGGTTGGGGATTTCTGCTTCTTGAGGATAAGAACCAGGAGCAGCAACACAGCACTTTTAAACCGGGAGGTCAAAGACAGTTATATGTTAATAATCAAGGCCACAGAGAGCACATTTGCCTATGAAGCCTGGGCCAAAGTCTTGATCCATATTCTGGATAGAAATGACTTGAAACCTCTCTTTTCACCCCCTTCCTACAAAGTCTCCATCAAAGAAGACACTCCTCTGAAAACAGTGGTCAGCACACTCAGTGCCACTGATGCTGATGCTGGACAAAACGCTGAGTTCTACTACACCCTCAACACCAAGTCCGACCTATTCACCGTCCACCCCACCACAGGAGCAGTTATGACAAAGAGTAGGCTGAACAGTACCCATCGAGGCAGGCACCACCTCCAGGTTTTGGCTATGGACAGAGTAGGAAAGATCACGGAGAGGAACGACTTTGGGAACCTGGCTGATCTCGTGATCCAAGTGGAGTCATCTGCTAGGAAACCCCCCTCTATCTCCTCCGTGAAAGTGACACCGCCTGACTCAGCTGAAGACTTTCTCTATGCAACTCTCTCTGTAGAAAGTGGTGACTCAGAAGCAGGGATAGATTTGATTGACATTGTGGATGGAGATCCGGGAAGGCATTTCAAAGCCATCAATTCCTACTTTGGGAGCACTGAGTTCATGATTGTGTCAACCAAAGAGATCAACTGGCTTCTTTATCCCTTTGGTTTCAACCTCAGTCTGCAAGCCAAGGACAAGAGCAAGCCACCACTGTTCTCTCCTATTAGAGTTATCCATATACCTCCCTCCAAGTATGTCTCTGCCAAGTTTGAAAAAGAAGTGTATTGGGTCCAGATCAGTGAATTTTCCCCAGCTGGAAGCCAAGTTGTTATGGTGAAGCTCACACCAGCCTTCCCAAAGCTTAAATACATTTTGCGACCTACTTCTGACAGCACAAGCTTTAAAATCAATCCTCACACCGGACTGATAACTACAGCCAGAGCAATGGACTTCCGTGAGCAGTCTCGTTTTGAGCTTGAAGTTACAACCAACAAGAGTCACACATTCACCACTGTTGTCATTGAAATCACTGACTGCAACAACCACGCTCCGAGTTTTAGTCACACTTCATACCGTGGGGCCTTTGATGAAAATGTTCCTCCTGGTACCAGTGTCTTAACAGTAAGGGCTACAGATGAAGATGTAGGAGACAATGGCTTTGTCACCTACACCATAGCCAACCAGAAATCGGTTCCCTTTGTCATTGACCCCTATTCTGGTGTCATTTCCACCTCCAAGTCAATGGACTACGAGTTGATGCAGAGATGGTACCATCTACGAGTGTGGGCATCAGACTGGGGCTCACCTTTCCGTCATGAAACGGAGGTGTACGTCTCCCTCATGCTGAGCAATGTCAATGACAACGCTCCTGTGTTTGAAAAGGCAAGCTGCAGTGGCACCATCCCACGGGACTTCCCTGTTGGGAACCCCGTGGCCACAGTCTCTGCAATCGACAGCGACGAGCTGCAGCGGATCAAATACGAAATGGTGTCTGGCAATGAGTTACGGCACTTTGAACTGAACCCCATCTCTGGAGTTATATCCCTCAGGATATCCCTGAGAGATCTTCCTTCTGAGCAGCCTCTTTTCTACTCTTTGAAAATAACTGCAACAGATGGAGAGAACTACGCTTTGCCAACATCTGTGAACATCACCGTGGTCGGGCCAGGTCTCCCCATCAAAATGCAGTGTGAGGAAACAGGAGTCTTGAAGCAGCTGACAGAAACTATCATACACTCCATGGAATCTCAGTCTCAAGGCATCGGGCAGGATGCTGAAACATCTCTGAACTTGCACCTAATAAACCATAACACTCCAAAGTTTGATGACAGCTTTCCACGATCTATTGATATCATAGAGACTGTTCCCATCAACTCAACTGTTGCTGACCTTTCAGCTATTGATCCTGATACCGGTTTTAATGGAAAACTGGTCTATGTGATCTCAAATGGAAATGACGACAGTTGCTTTACCATTGACATGGAACTGGGTCTCCTTCAAATCCTTTCTCCTCTAGATCATGAACGAACCAGCTTCTACATTCTTAACATTACTGTGTACGACCTTGGCACACCACAAAAATCATCTTGGAAACTCTTGGCTGTGAATGTGTTGGATACCAATGATAACACTCCTAAATTCCCACAAGGTGCCTACTGGGTGGCAATACCGGAATATGTAGCAATAGGGACAACAATAGCTCAACTGAAAGCAGAAGATGCTGATACAGATGACAACGGGAGAGTAAAATATTCCCTCCTAACCCCAACCGATAAGTTTGTCATTAACAGTGTCACTGGAGAAGTGACAGTTACAGGTCCCCTGGATAGAGAATTGTGGCCTTGCTATGTGCTGAAAATAGAAGCTAGGGACCAGCCCAAAACAGGCTACCAGCTGTTCTCTGTAACAGATCTCATTGTCACTCTGGAGGATGCAAATGACAACACCCCACAATGCCTCCCAGCCCTTAACAGCGTGAAGGTCCCAGAGGACCTGCCCGTGGGGACCATTCTCCTGTTTCTAGAGGCTTTTGACCCAGACTCTGGCTCTGGAGGTGAGGTGAGATACAGCCTCATTAATGATGAGGAGCTGATGTTTCATGTGGATAAGCTGACCGGGGCACTCCGGTTGGAAAAGGAGCTGGACTATGAGAAGAAGGACTCTTACAATCTAACCGTGCAGGTCAGTGACGGTGGGAAGCCCTTGTCTCGCTCCTCCCTCTGCCACCTAGAAGTGAACATCCTTGATGTCAACGAGAACTTGCACCCACCACGCTTTGCCTCCTTTGTCTTCAAAGGCTGGGTGCAGGAGAACAGCCCTGAGGGCACATCAGTGATGATGGTGACAGCAAAAGATACCGACAAGGGGAAAGACGGAGAGGTTCAATATTTCCTCCGAGAGGGCACTGGCCTGTCTGTCTTCCGCATTGAAAAGGACACAGGTAATGACAGCTTAGTTCTGTGGGGTACAGTAAAGGCTTAAACTACATGGTGTGTTTGGCCTGATTTTAGAGCCAACAGGACATTTCTATGTTGTCTCTGTTTACCAAGTTCCACGCATCCAAATCTTTCTTGCTTGTGCAGTGATATGCAATGTGCATCCCTGTATCTGTGGTAGAGCAAGCAGGGTTTGTCCCCTTAAAATAATGGAAAATCAATGTCTCACTCCCCGCCCTCCCAAAGTCTTCCCTTTCACTTGTTTACCTAGGTCTTCCCTTTCACTTTTGTACCAAATTACCCTCAGCACAAGCAAGCCCTCACCTTCCACACAGTCTCACAGGCATACAAGGTTGGTGCCAGAGTTTATATCTGCAGCAAAGACCAGAACACAGACCAGAGGCACAAACTGGTCTGGCATTAAGGACAAAGTGGTTTGAGTTCCTTAAATCCCTCACAAGCACTTTCTGTCACTCTTCTAGGCACCATCAGAACTATAGGACCACTGGACCGGGAAGGAACGTCTCACTACTGGCTGACAGTGCTAGCTCTTGACCTGGGAACAATTCCACTGTCTTCTGTGACTGAAATTTATATTGAAGTCACCGACACCAATGACAACCCACCTCAGATGTCCAGACCTGTCTTCTATGCCTCTGTGATAGAGAATTCCCCACCAAACACGTCTGTCCTTCAGCTTGATGCCTTGGATCCAGACTCCAGCTCAGAGGGAAAACTTACTTTTCACATCCTAACCGGAAATCCTCAAGGGCTCTTCACCATCAACCTCATTACAGGTAAGAAAGACTGACCCGACTCAGCATCTGTTTTTGAGGCTTCCAAGCGCCCAGAGGTTGTTACATATTCAATAGGAACAGCCCACACAGCTGCCTTTGTCACACCTCCCTCCTGCAGAAGTCCCAGTCTCCATACGGACTCTGCAGGGAGGGTAAGGATTGAAACCCTCAACCTGAGGGCTGCTATTTGCATCCAGGCAGCTCTCAGAATGACACAAATGTTCTCCTTTCAAACCCCTGAACAGAAGCAAGCAGTTGCTTCTAATCTTCCCCCTTATAAGTACCTGCCTGGTTGCAGAGCCTGAGCCAGGAAACACCCTTCTGGAGGTGACTATCTGTTCACAGACCAAGGAAGGATTAATGAAAATGAATCCCTCTGCATTTAAAGGCTCCACCCATTCTCCAGCACTGTTAATGTAGTAAGTGTAGTAAGCCTCTTCTGCCATCTTCCTGGACTGTATCTTTCATCTGAGGATTAATTACCAGATCTTTTAGAGCCATCAAAAACCTGCTGATGTTTTGTGTAAACAGCTTCCTCAAACTATCCCAGCAGAGCTGACATTGGGCCAGTCTGGCAAGGAAAGTGGTGCCGAGCCCTTCACACCATCAGCTCCTGGGAGAAGAGGGAAGGGAGGGCACAGAGCCCGAGTATGGGAGAGGATTAATTGCATGACTTTGATCTCCTGCAGATGATAAAAGCAGTTCACCTACTGCAGTGGGATAGAAGCCTGCTCTCAGCTAAGAAGGGAGCTGGATGCAATGCAAAGGCTAGTGCAGCCCTCACTTACATGTTACTGCTGATGTGATGGCTCTCTGGCAGTCCTCTACAGCTGGCTAGGAGGGGAGTGTTTAGAAAGAAATCCTTATGCTGGAACACTGAAATCCTTCTGGTTGCAACAGATTCATAGGGTGCCTCTACATGGTACTACAGAGATACACCTGGAGATGTCAGCTAGCTGTAACCACTGCTACCTCCAGTTGTACCTGTTGCCACTGTCAGGAGCTTTTCTGGCAGGTCAGGGCATTGCTCTGCGTCCAACTTTCCCACCGAATCCAAACATCCATGCACAACTCAGCCACATAGGGAGCTTGCACAAATGACAGCTTCCATGGAGAGGTGCCCTCAGAGACCCTATTTGAGAAGACCCCTGTCTTTTCAGTGAGATGTGGACCAGAATTGGCTATTGGGACACCAGGCTAGCTCCCCTCAATCTGCTGAGCTCCACCTTGCACCCATGTACCCTGTGGCAAACTCAGCCTTCCCTGTGCTGCAGGCAGCAGGCAAAACTTCCACCCCAGTGTGGCTGCAGCCCTACAAAGCCACTGCTGGCTGCCCTGTTTTAAGGTAAAATAAGCCACACTGATCATTCTATAAGGAGCCACCTCTAAGCCAACCCTTTAATTCTCATCTTAGACAAAAAAAACCTCCCTGAGGTCTGAGTCATGTCCTACCCACCTCTCTGCAGTCAGGGGATTTGCATGTGAGGAGTGATAAGTTTGTCAGTCCCATAAGAAACCCATGAGCCGATCTTATCTCTTGGACAGTTGCTTGAGGTCTCTTCTTTAAACCCTGAGCTTGGAGGTCATTTAAGGACCTGTTTCCAAGCCTGGTGAGAATTCAGTTATCTAATGCTTTACTTGCATGTAACTCAAAAGAGCAAATAATTACCCACAAACATTGGCAAAAACTGGGCAGTTTATATCCTCCTGATTCCAGTATCCAGAGAGAATTAATCTGCTACTACTGCCAGAGAGAATATCACAGCCTGTCCAAACTTCAGTGCTGTAGGCAGCTTATTGCAAACCCTGTGGTGTTTTCACTCTGCAGACAAGGGCATGCTAGTTGCTCCGTTAAGTAGAATAAAAAATACAATCTTTGGTCTCAGCCTGGTAGTGCAGCATTGGAAGATGAACTTCTTGTCTTTCAGTTCCTGGTCATTCACATCAGTGCAAGGTTGTATGCAAAAAAATAGGGCAGTGTAAATCAAATTCCTTATATCTGAAGAGAGGAAACACTGCAAGTATCTGAGCTCCACAGTACTACTAGACCACTAATAATTATTCTGGATTTTTAGTTAGGACATATCCTTTGGTTTTCAAGTGCAATAATTGCATCTTTTCTCTCACTACCCAGAGAAAATGATCACAAAAAGACCCTGAAACAATTCAGTTCTTGAAGTGTGGGGGTCTGTGAGTTCCAGATTGCCAATACTCCTTCTGTGGTCAATCCCAAATCCTACAACAGCAAAAGAGTTTGATTAGGCAGAACTGCTTATCAGTGATGCAGCTGAATATCTGACACATTATTCGTTATTCTCATGATTTGAGCATGGATAATCTGTGTGTGCCAGGAGGTCCTGGATCAGGAGGCTTCTACACGTAGAGAAGACTGTGAGCAAGACCTCATCCCCTATCCCATGCTGTCGTAGAAGGACAAATAAGCCACATCAGAACCAAAATAAGGCACAGCACAAAAGGGCCAGAGGTCTGTGACAAGCTCCCCGGGTCTCTCCTAGGCAGGGAACTCCTGGTAGGAGCCCCTTGGCAGAGGGAGAAGAGGAAGAAGCTTGTTCTCATCCTGTGTTTTAATAGAAATGAAGGTCCTGATTTACTGTTACAACAGGCACATCTACACAGGATAACCCTGCAGAGTAGCCCTGGATAATTATTCAGGGCACAGTGCCACACTATTGCAGGTAACCTGTTTCTGATTCTGCAGTGAGCTTGTTCTACTATCTTGACACAAGGGTGGGTTGGCCAGTGGAGACATACCCAGCAAGGCCCCTTGACTTCTCCTGCAGCTTTGCAAGGAGACAGGAACGGCCATCCTAAGTGTCCCTCAGCAGAGCTTGGCTCCTCCAGCATCCCTGAACTACCACAGAAGGGCTCTAAGCTTTTCCAGCTCTCAGTTCCCTAAAGAGGGTGGAGAAAAAGAGAGGGAAAATAAATGAAAGACTAATGAGAAGAGGGAGTAAAACTGTGCAGTGAGATGAAAGCTTTCTGCCATTGGCGATGGAATCTCTCCAGCCCAGCTTGGCAGCTGGTGCAGAGCAGTGTTTGTGGGAGACAGAGAGGAGGTAGGTACGTAAGGAGGCAGATAGAAAGGGAGAGAGACAAATAGTGTTTGGGGTATTCTTTCTTTCACTGGAAAGATTTTGGGCTTGTTTTGTACAGGGTTCACAGTCCCTGGTGTAAAGTGGGTTCCAGTCCAGAAAGGACTCGGAGAAATGGGGAGGCTGTGGCAAGAAGAGTCAGGATGAAGCCATTCATCCTGGTGGAAGGGAGAATCCTTGGACTATTCATCTCCAGCTCTTATCTAGTGCTTGTTTTCCTGGAGCTTCTGTCCACGGGCTTCCCCAGGATGCCTGTGGTCCCCTGTGTTTCTGTGCACGGAAGGATGTCCAGCCTCAGCCTTCTCTTTACATGTGAAGGATTGTTGCACTGCTGCTCCCTAGGCCAGTGTACCACCACCTCCAGCTGAGCACGGAGTAGCGCAAAGCAGGGTCAGAACAAGAGGGGAGGAGGTAGGAGAAGAAAAGAGAAGATGAAATGGAAGCAACAATAGAAAAACAGAAAGAGGACTCCAAGAGAGCAATCTTTCCCCTTCTCAGGTTCTTTTGAAAGCCCCAGTGCCAGCAAACCTGATTCTGGCTATTTTAACTATCTTAGATTTTCCTCCCCGCAGCAAGGGCAGGGGGCCAGCAACCTCCACCCCAGCCCTGCTCTTGCCAGCAGAAGTTATTATTATTTTTTTGTTCCCTGACAACAATGCACTGTTAATTTTGCTGCTCCTGTTCCAACACGACCAGCTTTCCTCTCTCCCTTCTCCAGGCAGAGAGCGGGAGAATTGCAGGCAATCCTTTCCCATTGCCGCGTGTAGACAGGCTGCAGGAGCAGAGCTTGTGCCTGTCTGCATGCAAAGAGCAGAAGGGATCATTTCTGGACCTTCAGGGGAGTGCAGAGCTTGGCTAATAGGCCACGTGCAATTAGGATCTTCAACAGTTTTGTTCAGTCTCTGTAGGGCTCAGCAGAAGACTTCAGGGCCACATACAAGTAGGCAAATAAAAGACACCCACTCAATCACAGGTCCTGGGAGATGGGGTTTTCCAAAGAGATGGGGACTGCGCTGATGATTGGCACACACAAAACACTCCAGTTAAAAAAAGAAAAGCTGAACATGAACTTCACAGGTCCCTGTTGGGGGGCAGCAAAAAGAACCGAGGAACTGTTTCCCTAGGCCACGAAAGTTGATGGCAGTTCCCCTTTAATAAGAGCTTCCACTTCCATTTTAGCCCTCTGGCTTCACAGGGTGTATAACCAAGTAGCAACAAATACCAACACGCATTAATTCCAGCTGGCTTCTCCCGAGCACCGCGTCCGATCCCCGTCTCCCTGTCTCTGGGTGCTCAGCCGCCGTGTGAACACTGCTGGCAGCCTGTGCACCTTGGCAGCCACTCAGCACCCCGGCTCCGTATGGGAATTACAGTCATTAACCGTTAACCACAGGAGTTTTCTGATCTCAAGGCAGAGCGGTAACTGGCTTCGGAGAGGGGAGTTGTGGGAGCTGTGATTGAGCCCAGGGTGAGGGACAGAGGGAGTTTGGCTGGGGTCAGGAGGAGAAGCCAACCCTTTGACTTGTGACTCACAGGTATGGAGCTAAACCCAAAAATGCCATCTGTTAAGCCTCCCAGCTGGAGCCTGGTACAGGGCTGTGACAGAGAGTCGAGTCAGCTCTTGCTGCACAGGAGATCTGAGCATCTTCACTGGTGCGGACATTCAAGATAGGCATTAAGTTCCAGTTCACCTGCTTTCACTGCAGTCCCTCTTCTCCACCTCTAGAAAGCTCAGCTGTGGTCAAGTTTTCTTACATTTTTATCATTAGGTCATGAAAGAATTTGAGGGTGTGGCTGGGCAAATCCAAATAATCACTGCAGGGTGGTTTAGGTTACCTTCCATCAGCTGGCAGGCAGTAACCAAGTACAAAGAAGGTACTGGTCTGTGGTAACTGAATTTTGCAATCCAATAGCCTAGGAATATCCCCAGTGTGCACAGAGGTATTGGGTGGCTCCACTGTCAATATCTAAACTATGTGTCCTATGGGCTTGTTAGACCAAAATTATCAATCATCCCCTGGAGCTTTAGGCTTTGTCTCCTGTCCCATCCAGCCTGTTGGCAATGAGGACAGGAGCATTGGAAACCTCAGTGAACCACAGCTGCGATTCCTTCCTCAGACCCCCATTGAGAGAGCATTTCCATGAACACCAAGAGTTCTGCTGCTCCTGGAGCCCTACAGCTCCCCATGAGCCAGGGAGGGATTCAAAAGCTCCTCAGCCGGTGTGCTCTCAGGCCACTGCTGAGATCTCTTCACCAGCTGAGAGGGGCAAGAGGAAGATTTGGGAGAAAGAAAAGAAACCCCCATGACTTACATGCAGAGTCTTTCAAATCTACTTGTCATAACACATTAAGGACCATTAATTTACGATTGTAAAGGCATCAAATAAATGTTTAGCGCAGCAGCTGATGCCAAATATGAATAATCCCAGAGAACAAGTGGAAACAATTAACAATAGGCTTGTTTCAAGCAGCTGCTCTGTGCTCCCTCCTTCAGCTGCCCAATGTTTCCTGCAGACATTTCAAATTTTCTCCTGCCTATCATGCTCAGGCAGCAATAAACCAAGGTAGTATGATACAACTGAAAACAATACAATTAATTAAAACTTTCTGGCTTAGGACCAGAAGTGAGAGTTGAGATGGGTTCATGCAAAACTGATTGAGAAATCTATCAGGATGCACAAGAACTCACAGAACTGCAAGTGTATCCTGCCTCCCATGCAAAGCGTTTCCCAGAGTGGCACGAGCTTGTGGTGGTCAGGAAAATTCACCCTGCCTTTCATTCATGTGAGGAAGCAGGAGTTCCCTTCACAAGGAATAAACACCATGGTAATGGTGACCACTGGGAGGAGGAGATGGGGGGGAATGGGCAAAAACACAATGTCAAGCTGGAGATTGACAAAATCGTGCATCATATTACAATTTCCATCATCTGTTAAGCAGTTGTGAAAATGGATGAGAGCTGTTTTATCCCCAAAGGTGAAGGGTCAAGGTGCCTGATGAGGACTATTATCAAACCAGACATGGAAACAAAGGTCTCAGCTCCATCCTTTCCACACTTGCACATCAGCTTAGTCATTGACCAGCCAAAAAGAGGCAATTATGATGATTTTGTTTAAATTAGTTTATTATAACCATAATTCCTCCCTCCTGCATCCAACCTATTCCCTGTGGTTAAACTAGTGTGTATTTTTTAGAAATCCCTGAAATCCTGCATTAGTTAGAGGCTTCACCCTGTCTCTCAGCAAGCCAACATCATTATCAACTGTGTACCTTGCTTTTAGCCTGAATGTGCTTGTTCTAGCAGCAGAGGGTATTTCCCAAGACAGGAGACAAACCCTTTGTCAAAACACTGTACATTACAAAGAGCAAGGTTCAATAGGAGTCCAAACTTCTGCCAGCACACCCAGAATGTTTCTTACTTAGATACATAAGGAAAGTTTTGTGTTTGAGGCCCTGCAGCCTTCCTCATCAAATGCCTTGCCACATGGCTCAGACAACCCCCAGCTGAGGTAGGCGGCTGGTAAGGGTCTCCCCCTCTTCCTCCATGGTCCCTGCAATCAGAGGAGCGAGAACAGCACCTCTGCACAGGGATTCACGCTGGAAGTGGACAACTTGCCCTCTGGAGGTATCTGTCTTTCTCCTCTGATCACAAAAGGATCCTGAAACCAGGCAGGCAGGCTGGCATGGGGCACACAGGGATGTGATCTGCCCGCGCTTTGGACACCCAGTCTCAGAGCTCAAGTTTCTTTCTTGGCAGGTCTGATTTCTACAACTTCACGGCAGCTGGATCGAGAATACAAGGCTGAACATATCCTAGAGGTGGGTAATGATTGCAATTAGCTTTATTTACCTACAAGTGTATTAAGTCCTCAAAGAGCTTTCCTTGCAAGTTGGAGCACAGAGAAAGAATCTCATCCCATCAGCTCCCAACTTCTGGGAAACTTAATTAAACAGTGTGCGTTGCCCTAAGAGACAGCTGCAGCAGCACTGCGGGGTTTATTATTTCCTTACTGAAGACTGAGCAAAAGGCCATTCTGGAAGCTGTGGGAATGCAGGAAGAGGACTGGAATTGTCCTCTAACAGGACAATTATGGGGGGATAGCAGGACAGTTATGGGGGAAAGAACAAGCCAGGGAAATCCACCCTCGCTTATCTCGTTGTATCAGACATCGCTGTGTAGCTGTTACCTGCCCCCATCCTCAGCTGCTCCGAGCTATGTGTGTTTGTGTCAGAGGGTTCTCGATGTGCTGCAGTCTGCTCAGGTGTTTGAGGGTAATATGTTTCTTTCTGCAACACAACATGCTGGGAGCATGCATGGGCAGAGCAAGGGGAGGATGGGTGAGAACTTGCTGAGCCACTGCAGTACAAACGTTTTCAGTTGTGTGACCCCATAGACCAACAGTCTGACCTAGTAGTGGGGTCTGACCCACTGCCCGGGGCAACTGCAAGCAGGAGCCCTGCAGACACATCTCCCTGTGCCTGCACCAGCCTTGCACAATGCCAGCTACAGCCCCCACGTTTTACCCTACAGAGAGATGCAATGTCTCTAAAGATGTTTTTTACAGGGAGAGTGGTGAGGGGCTGGAACAGGCTGCCCAGAGAGGTGGTGGATGCCCCATCCCTGGGGATGTTCAAGGCCAGGTTGGATGGAGCCCTGGGCAACCTTGTGTAGCTCCAGGCCTGGAGGTTGGTGGCCCTGCCTGTGGCAGGGGGGCTGGACCTCAATGATCCTTGGGGTCCCTTCCAACCCAGACCAGTCTGTGATTCTATGGTTCTATGATTCCATGTTGAGCTACAAACACAGATCCACATGAAGACCCAAGTTTAGTCATTGCCCATCAGGATGAACGCTGGCTGCTCCTGTCCCAGGCCACAAGCTCTGTCACCTACTCCCTTTGCTTGCTGGCAGGTGGCTGTTTCTGACAATGGAGACCCAGCCCTGAAGTCTACCAGCAGAGTCGTGATACAAGTCCTGGATGCCAACGACAGTCCTCCTAGTTTCCCCCACAAGCTCTTCATGGTGCAGCTCCCCGAGAGAGAGGCCTCGGAGATGCCGCTGCCAGTCTACAGGCTGATCGCTTCAGACCGTGACCAGGGTCAGAACAGCCAGATCACCTACACCATTGAGGAGGAGGAGGAAGGAATATTCACCATCAACCCCACAACTGGCATGGTGTTCTCAAGGAAAGCTTTTCCTGCCTCTGAATACAACATACTTACGGTGAGATGAGAGAGCAACTGAGAGCACCAATGGGAAGAGATGGGTGGAGAGGGAAAGAGAGGAAAGGCTGCAGAAACAGAAAATATAAAAGCAGTAAAGAGATGGAGAAAATGCAGCAGGGGGAGGGGAGATTGAACAAGACAGACTTGGGTTACAGGGGACAAACTGGGAGGGAATGATGGGAAAGGCAGAAGGTAAGAAGTTATTAAAAATAGAGGATAAATTTCAATTCAACTGTCCAGCCCACTCTCAGAGACGAACACAGTGATCCACAATCCCACATGGATGTGGACCTGAACCTATCCAGTCTTTGGGTTTCTTTGGTTTTGGCACTTTGATCAGGCCATGGTGCTTGGATACAGATTTAAAGGGCCTCCATGCTATGTGGGTCCTTGCAACAAGGCTTGTGATCCAGCTCTCTGCTGTGGATTGATCCTGGCAGATTTACTTGATGATCATGGGGAATTTGGGTTGCACACCTCTACCTCAGAAGCAGCCTGAGCATGTGCCTCTGGGTCAAGATGTGTTTTGTGGGATTATGGGCACACTCGGACCCGAAACTCCTGTTGGGTGGGAGAAGTGGCTTCCCATTGGGGCTCCCATGGGGCTAACCCAGCCTTCTCCCTGACTGTATGTGCATTTCCTGGCAGGTCAAGGCAACAGATGGCGGCAGCCCACCACTTTCCTCCCATGTGCGGCTTCACATCAGCTGGGTCACCCGGCCCGGCCCTTCCTCGGAGCCACTAGCTTTTGATGAACCCCATTTTAACTTTGCCGTGATGGAAACAGATCCTGTAAACCACATGGTGGGAGTGATCGGCATCGAGATGGGCCCCAGCCAAGTGTGGTTTAATATCACAGGTGAGACACAGAAATTAAAGCAGGGCAGTGGTGTCTGGGAGCACTTGCCCCAGCTCCTTCGGCTTTCATCACCCGCATGCCCGAGCTAATGAAGTTGTTTGCTTTAGGTGTAGGTGAGCTACAGGCAAAGCTTTCTCACAGACACTGAAAGGCTCAAACAGCAACAGGCAAAGCTGCCAGTCCAAGGGCTCCGGTGCCAAGTGCAATTATCTAACACGCTTTTTTAATGACATTCTGAGACTTGCCAGTGTTTGAGGAGTTCTCCGATGTCGCGTGAAAGGCAGGGCATGCCAACACCAGCTCCTCCTGGGAATCCAGTTTCACTGTCAGTTGTGGTAAAACAGCCTGAGAGGATCCAGGTGCCTGGCTGTGTCTTGCAGACACCCGCTGTCTCCCGTCTCTGCCGAGCCCATAGTCCCCACAGGGAGCAGAGAGGGAAGGAATCCTCATGGAGCTGGTCTGACCTAACTGGTGAGGCATCTGTGACATCCCAGGGATGACTTAGACATGAAACGTGAAGAAGATCTAGGGCCTCCTCTGAGACACATGATGTTAGGGCAGAGGGGATGTGGGCTGTCACCCCAGGGGACTCGCCAGCCAGCGCGTGTGCAGAACTGGTACTACACAGGAGGGCCAATTGTGCTCATGTAATTTGTTGTTTTGAAGTGGTGCTCCAATCTGCCTTGCACAGCCTTTCCCTGACACTGCCTGCAGGGCTTGCCCTCGTCAGACAAAGCCTTAATTGGGAGAGTGAAGAGTTTTTCCTGTTACTACGTTAGGGCAGGGATAATGGTGTATAAATACAATTAAGCAACAAGGGATACAACGCTACAAGGAGCAGACAACATCAGTGCAAGGCTTTTCTGCCATTAGCAGTGTCATTAGCAGTGCCTGCTTGGGTTTGCAGAGTTAAGGGTATATTCCTCCAAATGGTATCCCATCATTTCCCTGCCAAGAGCTTGCCCGCATCCTTGACCTCATCTTTACCAGGTTCCAGTGCACCAAGTTCTACTCAGGGCTTCCTTGGTTTCTATACTGGTGGAAGAGGACAGGATTTCATTTTCACTGCTAGGGAAGCAAAGCATCACAGTAGCTGGCAACCAAGCAGGTGATGCAGAGATCCAGGAGCCTTCAGCACCTCATTCAAAAACCTGCCTTTCCCAGTTCATAAAGGCTCCATCACTGGGGTTGATGGTGTCTGCAAAAACTCTGACAAAGCAGCATCTTTCTTCATCTCTTCCCTTTCCTGGGCTTCCTCTTTCCCTCTGGTACTATGCAAAGCAAGCCCTTCTGTCTTTTCTTAGGGAAAAGGCATCCATGGATCTCTCTTTGTCTCTGCTTCTCTCTCCTTCCCAGCAGGAAAGTGGTGGTCCAGATGGCTGGTGGCCACTACATTTCTGGCACAAAGCACGATGTGTAATTTAGCCACCAGCCAAGATTTTCCCAGCTGCTAAGAGAGCAAAGCAGAACCCAGAGTATTCAGTACCTGGGAAGGGAGAAGTTGAGACAAATCACAGAAAACTGCTTCTCCCTGTCCATGTCTCAGAACAACACGTGGAACCAACAGGCCACCAGCAAGTGAAGCATGAGAAAGGAGCAGCCATGCCAGGGCTGAACATCAATAGCATGAGGGACAGCCTTCTGCTGCTGAGCTGCTCAGGCCTGCGGTTCCCTGCGCTACGCAGCCATCTGGGTTGGAGGCAACAGGCTCTGCTCACCCTGGAAGCGCCGTCTGCCTCCCCAACTGTTCAAGCATTGGGCTTCTTCAGGTAGCTCACAGGCTCCCAACTGTGGCAACGAAGCCCATCACTGATATGCCCACAGTGCGACCTTGAATTGGAAGCCATCAGGAACATTGTCCAGCCCTGCAGGTCCCTGAGCCATGCTAAGCCTATGATGCTGCATAGCTGGAGACCTTTTGCAAACAGATGAATGCTCACATGTGACTGCATATGTGCATCCTTTCCCCTTCTCCCCTCCCTCTCATTTTCTCTAACTCTCTTGCCTCTTGCACTCCCTTGTCGCCATCTGTGACTACCTTTTTGTCCAACATTTCCATGTCCTCCCGGTCTCCTCTCTCCATCTACTACATTTTGTATTTAGTTTCCAGATTGAGGGGAAGCCTAACCTATGGCACTGTCCCCACCCTAGCTGTGGCCACAGAGGTACAGCTAGAGTGTGTGCCTGCATGTCCCCATTCAAGGTACGTTGCCTGGCAGGCCACATATCTGTGGCTGGGCATGTGCCCCTTGCATGGTTTGTGTATGGTATCTGGACAGGAGATCCTCAGGATCTCCAGGCAGCTCCTAGAGTTGTTTGCCCTGCAGAGGCTGCCAGCACCTTCAGCTTGCTGCAGACACAAATCTAACCATAACTGCCCCTTCATTTCCTCCTCCCATCTGCCCCTTATCCCAGGTGGTGACGATGACATGGATTTTGACATTGAAAAGAGCACAGGCAGCATGGTCATTGCAAGACCCCTTGACGCAAGGAAGAAGTCAAGTTATAACCTGACAGTAGAAGTCACCGACGGGTCCACTACCATCAAAACCCAGGTAATGCTTTTTTCTTTAGTAGAGACCTCATCTAGAGTGGGTACATGCCAAGGGGAATCTTTCTTCTGACTCCACTGAGCTCTGGATCAGGTGCCAGGCACAAGAATCTCCTTACACTGTGATCTTACATCACACAGTGACTCAGGGCTCTACAAAGTACCAACCTAAGATTTCATCTTATGTTGTTGGAAACGTAAATGGCCTTGGAAAGCCCGGGCCTTTCCTGTGGATCACAGCCAGCACACAAGGACACCTCTACATCACCAGCCAAGCTGTGGCAGTAGTTCACACTCTCAGACTCAACTTGCTCTCAGCTGCTCAGGCTGAACTACAGCATGGCTGGGACAACAAGCTAAGAGGTGAAGGAAATGCATACGCTGTGAGATCTATCTTGGGACCATGGAACCATGCCAAGGGGTGTCAGCACTGAGGTCCAGGGGGCTGAGTGGGGCAGCTGCAGACATGCTCTGTCCTCTGAGTTGCCACATGAAAAGCAAGTGCTGGCAAAAGGAGGCCCTTTGCACTCAGGCATGTCCCTGAGCCTCAGTTAAACTAGCTGCTGAGACTTTCCCATCTTTACCTACCCTCAGGAGGGGTATTCAGGCCTTGGTCTTTCACCAACTGTTTTCTCTGCACATAAGAAGCAGGCAAAAATCCAGCCATCACTACACAAGAAGACCTGGGATGTGAGTCACCCGGCAGTGATGCTTATGGTGGGGCAATTCACTGCGGAGGTTTGCAGGGGGTGATGAGTGAGGAACACTACCGTTCCTGTGAAGCAGAATGCTAACAGACAGCTAGCTCAACTGTCTCCCAGTATTGTTCCAAATAAACAAACAGAGCCCCACCTTGCCTGGTGTGCATTCTCTGCCACCTCGCATCTCATCCCTACATTTATTTTGGCACCCAAGCCTGCTAGCAGATGTCAAAAAGAACCTGCTTGTACAAAACACCCGTGGCATGTTCAGGTTTGCTAGAGGAAGCAAATCATTACACTTGGTTGGGACTTCCTAAGATTCAGTCAACACATCAGCAGGGGGGTCAGGACAGTAGAGACCAAACAGAACCAGGTGACTTTGCAGGCAGGGTTCAGGCAGGCCATTCACAGGGGAGTTGCCTTTAAATGCAGAGAAGAGCTGTCTGAATAGTGTAGACCAGCAGCTTTACTTCTGCATACCTTCTCCATACACGTGCTGCTCTTGGACAGACCTGCCCTTCCCTCCCTTTACCAAACATCTCCCCTCTCCCTCAGCTTTCTGGTGTGTAATTAATGAGTGCTGCTTGGGAGGCATCAGCCAGCAAAGCTGGCACCACAGCTGAGAGACTGCTACTTCTCACAGCAGACCGTGGCGGTTCCCCCTGTGCCAAGTGCAGGCACGCTCAGCCTGAGCAGCTTGCCAGGCTGGAGAGATTTAAAAGGATGGAAGGAAGCAAAGTGACAGTCACTAAGGGAAGATTGTTCCTTGTGGAGAAGGACAAAGGGTTCCCAGTCACCATGGATGGCAAAGCCTCTGGAGCTGGAGAGCTGTCACAGGGCTCAGCTACCATCCCTCTAAGAGGGGATGGTAGCTGGGACTTTACGTGGCTGCAGAAGGCAGGTTGTTCCCACAACTCTGCTGCCCTCACTGTGCTGTCTCTTCCACAGGCCTTTATCCATGTGATTGATATCAACCAGCACCGTCCCCAGTTCCTGGAGAGCCATTATGAGGTGGTGATTCCTGAAGATACTCCCTCGGGGAGGGAAATCCTTCGAGTCAGTGCAACAGACAAAGACAAAGGCAAGGGACTCATCTACACCATCCATGGCAGCATGGACCCCAAAAGCACAAGACTTTTCCAGTTGGATCCAAGCAGCGGGGCGCTCACAACAGCAGAAGGCTTCAGCTCCCAGCCCATGCCACAACACATCCTAACAGTGATGGTGAGTCCTAGCCAGACCCTGCTGAGTCCATCAGCTTCTCGGGGATATATGGGTCACTGGAGAAATTCAGACTGGTTCTAGTCTTTGAGGGAGGATTTGTCTAGAACAGGGAAGAGGAAAGTAGGGTCTTAACCTTTACTCTGTAAGCGTCCCGGAGAAATCTAGATAACAGTCTGCTTTCCTGTAACCATGTGCTGAGCTCATCACCTGCTCGTTTCATTGGGAGGCCACAGTGTATAATTATTGATGTTTGGTTTCAAGTCCAAGGCTGAGCTTTGGCACTGAAACTTGCAGGCTCAAACCCACCTGAGGAGCTGGTACCACAGATTCTGTAAGGCTCCTGAAGGGCTCCCTGCTGAAAGCCTGGTGCAGGAAAGGCTGCATACTCCCTGATGTGACCATACCTGTTCTTCCTCTGTCATTCAGGTACGGGACCAGGAGGTCCCCATCAAGAGGAATTTCGTTCGGGTCATCATTCATGTGGAGAGCTGCAACCTGCACCCTCCACAGTTCAGCAGCATCCATTACGATGCAGAAGTACTGGACTCAGCAGCAGTGAGCACAGAGGTTCTACAAGTCCGAGCCCTTGATCAGGACCAAGGAGCCAATGCTGAAATCCACTATTCCCTTCAGGCAGGTGAGAGCCATGCAACAAGGCAGTTTTGGCTGTGAACATGCCTGCATTTCATCCTCTAGCTGCTGGCCAAAGAGTTGACTAGCTTTCTCCAGCTGTTGCAAAGAACAATAAAAGCTGCACATTGCTAAAATGGGGAGTGTGGGGGTGGTGTTTATCCAGAGAAAATCTAGAGCAAGCAGCTAAGGTCTGTATTGTGAAATTTTCCATATTATTGAAGAAGCATGCTTCCCAAAGAAGATACTATATTATCAGCTGTAAGAAAAAAATGTGACTGGACAAGTTAGATCAACTTCAAATCTGCTCTTCCCATTTATGGCAAATGGGGGGGGGGGGGATCCCTGTCCAGATGTTAGGCAAAAATTCTCCCATTCCTACAGCAATCCATATCACTTCCACCAGTTCTACTGAGAAATGCATCCTTGGGGAGAGGTGAGCACCCTCTCAGCACTGGTTAATGGGTTTTTTTGGGTCATACGAGCTCAGTGGGCAAATATTTTATAGTTCACTTTAAAGGGTAGAACTTAAAATATTTATGGCTGTGCCATGGCCTATTAAGCAGGTAAATACTTTGCAGGAGACAAGCCATCCTTTGCTCCATCTTTCTCACTGCAATTTAGATCAAGGACTAAGGAATTTAATTGCTTCTGAAGTATTGGTAATTATAAGCATGACAGGGCTTGAAGCAAATAGTACAGTCTGTGCTACCGTGCTCTGGGCACGGGGCAAAAGCTTCCAGCAGATGCTCTGCCACCACTAAATATGCTCAAATTAGAAGGGTATTTATCTCTAATTTAAATTTTAATTGATTTGAAAGTTAGCTTGCAGATCTCAATGAGTTCATTGTTCGCAGAATGAAAATTATTTAGAAATAAATGAAGATTGCTGTCTCCCAGAGAAAGAAATAGATGTTAATTGGGCCTGAAATCAAGAGCATCTGTGGAAAAGAGGATCAGAAAACCAAAATTAAGAGGGTGTCTGCATTCTTCACACTGTAATTTTTCTCCTTGCAGGTAATGGGGAAGGTTTCTTCAGCATCGACCCATATTCTGGAATCATTACAGTTGCCCAGAAACTGGACCCATCGAGGCAGGAGCGGTTTACTCTTATTGTAAAGGCAGAAGATCAGGGGTTCCCCCAGCTTAAAGATTCTGCTACAGTACATGTTCGCATTAGACCCTCTGATCGAACACCTCCAAAATTTCCAGAGGCTGAATACATCACAGAGATCAGTGAATCCACTGCTGTTGGCTCTCCTCTGATCCAGGTTTCAGCCACAAGCTTGTCACCAGTCAGCTATGAAATAAAATATGGAAATGGAGATGGAGTGTTCTCCATGAATT
This sequence comes from Gallinula chloropus, assembly GCF_964237585.1. Taxonomy (NCBI): domain Eukaryota; kingdom Metazoa; phylum Chordata; class Aves; order Gruiformes; family Rallidae; genus Gallinula; species Gallinula chloropus. Next base: position 13,986,580 of record NC_140095.1, on the reverse strand, counting down.
ATCAATCAGGCCTTATTTCCACCCAGAAGAGCTTAGATTTTGAGCAGGTATCTTTTTACCAGCTGAAAGTCCGTGCCACCAACATGGCTGGAGCGTTTATGGACACAATGGTGCTTATCTATGTCATAGATGAGAATGACAATGCACCCATCTTCATTAAACCTTCCTTCGTTGGCTGGATCATGGAGAATGCTCCATCACAAAGCATGGTTCTGGATGACAGCAATGCTCCCCTCGTGACCCACGCAACAGATGCTGATCAAGACTCCAATGGTCTGCTGGTCTATGAGATTTTAGAAACAGAGGCACTGAAATATTTTGCAGTAGATCCCAGCACAGGGACACTTACCAGTCGTGCTGATATAGACTATGAGCTCACCCCAGTTTTCCACTTCAGTGTACACGTGCACGACAGTGGAAGCCCCAGCTTATTTGCACCCAAGCCAGCCAAGGTCACAATCCACGTTAAAGATGTGAATGATTCCCCTCCAGTCTTTCTCAAAGACACTTACGAGCTTTCTGTCTTGCTACCTGCCCACCCAGGGATGGAGCTTGTGTCAGTGCAGGCAAAAGATGCAGATTCAGAGGTGACCTACAGCATCGTGGAAGGGAACCTTGATAATGCTTTCTATATTCATCCTCTCACAGGTCTCATCTCCATTCTAAATGCTACCGGCCTGGGAAGCTATCGTGAACTCACAGTCCGAGCTGGTGATGGCTTATATAAGAGTACTGCTCTGGTTAAGCTAAATTTAACTCAAGCACGAGGTACTGGCTTAAAATTTGATCAAGATTTGTATACAGCAACTGTGATTGAGAATTCCACAGATGAGAAGACTCTCACTGTTCTTGGGGTGAAGGGGTACCAGCTAAATGAACCGCTTTTCTATTCACTTCTGAATGGGAAGGAAAGGTTCAAAATGATCCAGGCATCTGGAGTACTCCAGACCAAGGGTGTGAAATTTGACCGTGAAACACAAGACGTGCACGAGGTAGCTGTGGAAGTGAAGGACAGTAGGAAACCACCACGAGTGTCTCAAGCCACGGTCAGGGTTTATGTTGAGGATGTCAATGACAATCCTCCACAGTTTGAGAACCTGCCGTATTACACCTCGGTGCAGGATGGCACAGAGCCTGGTGATGTACTTTTCCAGGTGTCAGCCACAGACAAAGACATAGGGGATAACGGAGCTGTTACCTACTCCTTTGCAGAGGACTACAAATATTTTTGGATTGACCCCTACTTAGGAGACATCTCACTTAAGAAGCCTCTTGATCACGAAGCTTTAAATAAATACAACCTCCGAGTCATTGCTAAGGACAAAGGTGAGCCTCCCCTCAGTGCTGAAGAGGAGGTTGTGATCAGTGTGAGGAACAAATCCAACCCTCTGTTCCAAAATCTGTATTACCGAGTGAAGGTGCCAGAAAACATCCCCCTGTACACATCTATCCTCCACATACAGGCACGCAGCCCTGAGGGCTTGCGCCTCATCTACAACGTCGTGGAAGAAGACTCCCTGAAGCTGTTCAACACTGACTTCAAAACTGGTGTCCTCACTGTCACGGGCCAGCTGGACTATGAGGTAGAGACAAAACACACGTTCACCGTTCGAGCCACAGACACAGCACTAGGATCCTTTTCAGAAGCCAGAGTAGAGGTGGAGGTAGAGGACATTAATGACAACCCCCCCATATTTTCTCAGATGATCTACACGGCATCTGTCTCAGAGAGTTTGCCAGCGCAGACCCCTGTTGTCCAGCTCTCTGCTTCTGATAAGGATTCAGGCAGAAACAAAGTGGTCTCCTATCAAATCTTGGATGACGGTTCAGATGCTACCAAGTTCTTTAGCATTGATGCCAGCACGGGGCAAATAACAACAGCTCAGGCACTTGATTATGAAAAAACTCAACAGTTCCGCATGAAAGTAAGAGCTGCAGATCATGGGATACCCCCGCTTAGCAGCGATGCCCTGGTGATTGTGGATGTGACAGACATCAATGACAACCCCCCTGAGTTCAGCCAGCTTCAGTATGAAGCCAAGATAAGTGAAATGGCTACATGTGGGCACATCGTGATCAAAGTCCAAGCCCTGGACCCCGACAGCGGAGACACCACCCGACTGGAATACGTGATACTCTCAGGCAATGACAACAGGCATTTCACTATCAACAGCACTTCTGGAATAATCTCCATGTTCAACCGCTGCCAGAAGGACCTGGAGTCATCTTACAATCTCAGAGTTTCTGCTTCAGATGGGGTTTTCCAGAGCACAGTGCCTGTGTATATCAATACCACCAATGCCAACAAATACAGCCCCGCTTTTGAGCAGAACGTGTACGAGGCGGAGCTGGCAGAAAATGCTGAGGTAGGTACCAAAGTGATTGAGCTACTGGCTATTGACCCAGATGGTGGTCCATATGGTACCATAGACTATACCATCATAAACAAACTTGCCCATGAGAAGTTCTCCATAGACAATAAAGGCCGTATTGCCACCCTGCAAAAACTGGACAGGGAAAATTCAACAGAGAGAGTCATTGCCATTAAAGTCATGGCCAAGGATGGTGGTGGGAAGGTGGCATTCTGCACTGTCAAAATAATCCTTACAGATGAGAATGACAACCCACCTCAGTTCAAAGCCTCTGAATATACACTGTCCATACAGTCCAACGTAAGCAAAGGCTCCCCCGTCATCCAGGTACTGGCTTATGATGCTGATGAAGGTGCAAATGCAGATGTCATTTACTCTGTTGACTCTGTGGAAGATGTAACAGAAGATCTTGTCGAGATCAATGCTGCCACTGGGGTTGTTAAGGTCAAAGAGAGCCTTGTTGGTTTAGAAAACAGAGCCTTTAACTTCAAGGTGAAAGCTGAAGATGGCAGACCCCCTCATTGGAACTCCCTTGTCCCAGTGAATCTTCAGATTGTTCCCAGAGAGGTGACATTGCCGAGATTTTCTGAGCCCCTTTATACTTTCTCTGCATCTGAGGATCTTCCAGAGGGATCAGAAATAGGGTCAGTCAAAGCTTTTGCAGAGGATCCCATCATATACAGCCTGGTGAAGGGAACCACTACAGAAAGTAACAAGGACGAGGTGTTCACACTGGATGAACAAACAGGGGCTTTGAAAATCAAAAAGGCTGTGGATCATGAGACCACCAAGTGGTACCAGATTGATGTTATGGCTCTCTGCTCACATCAGGAGACTGAGCTGGTCTCCCTGGTCTCTGTGAACATACAAGTGCAGGATGTCAATGACAACAGACCTGTTTTTGAGGCAGATCCCTACAAAGCTTTTGTCATGGAGAACATGCCATCAGGAACCACTGTCATTCAAGTGACAGCAAATGACCAGGACACGGGAAGTGACGGGCAGGTGACCTACAGCCTGGAAGCAGAATCTGGCAATCTCCGAGGACTCTTCACCATTGATGGTGAGAGTGGGTGGATCACCACATTAAAAGAGCTGGACTGTGAAGCTCAGGAGACTTACAGGTTTTATGTGGTAGCCACTGACCATGGCAGGAAAGTCCAGCTCTCTTCCCAAACACTGGTGGAGGTCACTGTCTCTGATGAAAACGATAATGCTCCACAGTTCACCTCGGATTTCTATAAAGGATCAGTAATTGAGAACGCAGAGCCAGGGCAGGTTGTTGTCACACTGAGCACCATCGATGCAGACATCTCTGAGCAGAACCGGCGGGTCACCTGCTACATAACTGGTGAGTTTTTCCTGACTTTAAATCTCCTGTGGGCAAGAGCAGACTCTCATCTCAAAGGGAGGATTTGATACCTTGTCTCATAGAAGATTAATCCAGACATAGAGCTATCCTGACAGTCCTATCAGAGGCAGGAGATGAATGCTGAGCTCTGTCATGAGCTGGATTCTCCAGTTAAATGAGTCTGGGGTGTCTAAAACTCTCCAGTAACTAACTGCAGGAGTTGGAATTATTATAATAATTATCCCACCACTTACTCATCCAATTTATTTGGAAATAAATAAATATTATATACATATAAGTAATCACACAGTACTTTAGATATATTTATTTACACCTTCTTAATAGAGAAATAATTAAGATGGTGTAATTGTAATATTGGAAGGAGAGAAAATTATGTACAGAGGGAAGGAAAGGTTTTCTCATGTAGATAGTGTGATCTGTATTTAAGGCCTTTGACCCATTTTTTTTTCCCTGTGAAGTGTGGTCCGTTTACACATCACACAATGAGTAGCCTGCCTGTATTTTTTAATAACTATATATATGCACATAGGATCCATGTAACTTTCCAGTGTTCAATGTGTTTCCTACCACCTTGAGTTAAATCATTAGACCTCACAAGGCTGCAGTTGACCACCCTGGTGTGTATTTGAGACTGTCATATCCAAACTTAGTGAGGCTTTTGGCTAACAACAGGTACTAAAGGTGACTCCTGCATCCCTGAAACATCAGTTGTGCCAACTAAAATGAGCCACGTCTGCAAAACAACAAAAAGTTACACAGGAATGTTTGTTGTGCATCTGCACAAGTAGAGGCTTGATTGTAAAGGTTCTTTTTGACCCCAAAGGGTCTTTCTCAGACCAGATATGTCAAATTAAAATGTTTGTTCATACTCAAATAAGGACCCTTCAGGGCCAAAACATTTAGCTGGCTCATGCTGCAGCCTGCTAACTATTACTGCAACCATCCAAAACAGGGGAGGAATGCAAGTACTATCAACTGGTTTATGGCATGCCTGGGTATTTGCAAGCCTTTGGGAGCAAAGATTAAATCCATTTATGTATTGGCATTTCTGCCATATTGAAGGTAGTAGTAACTTCCAACTGCATTAAACCTGAGGGAATACACACTTATGTTAGTGGGGAACACATATGTTCTCTCTGCTTGTACTTAACAAATACAGGTCCAACTCTACCCATAAACATCTAAACAGAGCTGCAGTATGATGCTGCAGTGGGAGAAGGGAGGAGGTGAATGCAGAGCCAAGCTTCCTGCTGTCCATGTTCAATCTGATTTCAAACACACCTGAACACAGGCTGGAGTCTTCCAGCATCAGAAGAAGGGCTACAGGTCTCATCATGACTACAGATTCACAACTGCATCCACCACAGAATGAAAAGAGAAGGAGAGTGAATTTCATTTGCCTGGCTGTGCAATGCCCTTCAGAGCCCAACACAAACAAGCCCTATATCCAGCTCTCTCCATGGCCTCCCATTTCCTAAAGTTCTCCCTCCTCCTGCCCAACAGCATGGGTCCAGCAGAGGACACCAGCCAGGAGAGAGGGGTTCTCCACGGACAGGCTTTTTAATGTTAAGAAAAGGAGGCTGGGAACTTATCGCTCTCTCCAGCTACCTTCAAGGAGGGTGTGGAGAGGTGGGGGTTGGTCTCTTCTCTCAGGTAGCAAACAATAGGATGAGAGGAAATGGTTTCAAATCACACCAGGGGAGATTCAGGTCGGATACCAGGAAGAATTTCTCTACTGAAAGGTTTGTCAGGCATTGGAACAGGCTGCCCAGGGAGGTGGTGGAGTCACCATCTCTGGAAGTATTTTAAAGGCATGTAGATATTGTGCTTAAGGACATGATCTAGAGGTGGACTAGGCAGGGTTATGCTGTGGTTGGACTGAGTGATCTTGAAGGTCTCTTCCAACCCAAGTGATTCTACGACCTGCCCCATTTAAAATCTGTACAGCATCAGCAGGAGTGGCATGAATCTGGTGGAGCAGAGAGCCTACCTGGTCTGAATTTACCCAGGTCTCACTGTTTGACTCCACAGAATCAAAAAGCAGCCCCAGAAAGCATAGTTATATGTTAAATACATCTAGAGTCTAAAAGGAAATACAACTGTAAGAACCAACCAATGTCTGCAGGGTATTTGCAGCTCTGGGAGCCCTTTAGGAACATGCACCAAGACAGACTGACAGGCTTTAGGAAGGTGAGAAAATGTGGTTTTGAGGCAATGAATATGCACATCGCAGAGCATTACCCAGACATTTTTGCAATCAGGAGTTGTTTCCTCCTCCCAGGGTAATACACAGGCAGTGAGTAAGAGAAACAGGCAGGGTACTCCCCAGCTGTGCAGTGAGGCAGACCCAATGCTTCTCACTGGCCTGATAGGACACCAATGTCCTCTCTGCATCACCACAGCACGTCCTTCAGCCTTCCTAAGGGACTGGCACTGGACAAACCTATATCCCCACCCCTTCTCATTTCTTACTTTCAGAACTCAGTAAATGCCATTTTTCCTTCCCTTTTTTCCTTGCCTCCTGCCCCCTTCTAGAAGGGGACGTACTAGGACAGTTCACAGTTAACCAAATTGAAGGAGAATGGACCATTTCCTCCAAGAAGCCTCTGGACAGAGAAGATACAGAGAAATATCTCCTCAAGGTTATGGCCTCCGATGGGAAATTTCAGGCTACCACTGAAGTGGAAATCTTTGTTCTGGATATCAATGACAACAGCCCTGAGTGCGGCCAGGTAAGAAGTCTGTCCTGGGACACCAGGGGCATGAGGGGAGTGTCTGGGAAGAAGAACACAATAGCAAGGAAGAAAGAACAGAAAGAGCATGTTAAGAGGGTTTGGCTTGTCATAATTCTTCTCACACGATCCTGTTGCTTTGATTGTGCTTAGCAATTTTAATTAAGCTGCATGTCAAACAAGAACATTAAATCTAGCCTCCAAGCATGTTTGCCAGCAGTAAGTGAGAACCTAAGCGTTATGAAGGGTAATTTTTGGAGATAAACAATGCCAGGAAGCCTCCTGGGTAGGGGCATGTAAATTCCCAAGTTTTATATCCTGCTAAGATGAGAGATTCCCATCGGGAGGTTTGTTGCTGTGAAGAGCTGATCGCTGGTATGGATGTTACCCGGGGTGAGAAAGAACAGAGTTGGCTGCTTCCCAAACAAGAAATTTGTGTGAATCGTGTGAAATGAGCTCACTGGTCCCAGTCCACACTCCAGCACCCAGCAACATGAGGCATGCTGTTTTCCCCTGTAAACCATGTGGTTTAACCTTCTCCACAAGGCTTCTGCTAGACCATTCCTCCCCAAACAAGGTGAAGGTATTTTGGAGACAGCTCAGTTGCCAATGACACCTTCTGTCCTTGCCAGATATTCTACACTGGGAGAGTGTCTGAAGATGCTCTGCCGGGTCTTTTCATTCTGAAAATAACAGCAACTGACCCTGATGTTGGCAGCAACGCCCAGATAACCTACAGCCTGCACGGCCCTGGGGCAGAGGAGTTCCGTCTGGGCCCACACACAGGTGAGAGCTGGGCAATGGGATGCTTTTATCCTCTTCCTCACCCACTCCTGAGAAATGCCAGCTCCTGGCATGACTCAGCACTTATCTCCTCTTGAGCAAATGAAAGGACTCTTCATTCCAGCTCTCCCAAGCTAGGAGGGAACGTCAAACAGGCAGGTTTATTGCAGTCTGGTACAGAGGAGAGTGAGCCCTGCATCTTCCTGCTATAAATCACAAATATCCCTTTACAAATATTGGCATTAGTGTTGTTAAAATGAAGGGCAGACACTATTGCAAACAGCCAAGTCTCAAGGAGGAGACATCAGCAAGTATTTGGTTTGAGCCAAAGATCCAAGTTCTAAACTCTAAAAATTGTCTTATGAGGTCTTGGGCAGTAGTTTTGCCCAGACAGACAGAGTGATCATTCTAGAGATCACTTGGGGTTCGTTACATCACAGAAAGCTTAATGCAGCAGGGTTTCCAAAGCTGTTTAGAAGTACAATGAGCATGTCTGTCCATGACAGCACCCCTCACGTGAGGTTCAGCCCGACCCGCAGGACTCCCCATGCCAAGCCCTGCCAGAACAGCCCTGAGCAATGTGGCGTGGACACATCACCACCATTAGCTGGATTACAAAGGGTGTTGAGACCCAGTCTGTTGTCTCCCACGGTCCATCCAGGAAGGCAGGGTGCTTGAATCCCTCTGAGCTCTCCTAGTCTGCAGACGACAAGACCATCCCCTGTTCTTTCCAACAGGGGAACTGACCACATCCGCACCTCTGGACCGCGAGCAGAAACCCACGTACCATCTCGTTGCCAAAGCAACTGATGGTGGAGGCCGTTCCTGCCAGGCAGACATAACCCTGATCGTAGAGGACACGAATGACAACGCACCACGGTTCTTCCCTAGTCACTGCGCCGTGGCCGTTTTTGACAACACCACAACAAAGACACCCATTGCCGTGGTTGCTGCCAGGGACCTTGATGAAGGTGAGTCAGAATGGGATTTAGTCTTTAGCAGAGTTCATCTTTCATCCTGAATAGAAACCTTTGAAACCCAGGGAAGGGCTGCAGCAATGGGCATAGATGACTGAATCTTGGCGGAGATGTGCCTGGATCTCATCGCTGACGTGTTTCTGACTAGCAGGCTGGCATCAGCAGTTTTGTGACCCAGCAGGAAGCGCAGTATCTTTAGAAACATGCAGAGACAGACTTTGAGGATGCACTCAGTAACTGTAACCATGATGCCCAGCACAAACTGTGACACATGGCTTGTCTGAGATCCAAACTGGGCAGAAATCTTACTAAAGATAGAGATCAAGAATGAGCATAATAAGGAAGCAAGGATCTCCAGCTCTGGATGGGGTACATCCTTTGGATGGAGAGGTCCTTCTGGAGACAAAAAGATTCTCAAAAATACTTTTGCAAGGCTGCTTAGAAAAGAGCTTTCAATAAACCTCTCCAGCAAAGACTGAATTTACAGAGACAGAGGGGCAAGCCCACATTTGTTTGCCTTGGAAACACATACGAAGGGAAATTATGTTTAAAAACCAGGGAATTAAAAATGGGAAGCCCTGGTCAATACAGACAGGTGATGCTGATGGATGATAGTGAAGGTGGCTAGATGTCTGAGGCTGCAGATGGAAAGGGGCACACCTGATGTTCATACAGCCTCATTTTCCCTGGAAATTTAAGGTCATTTAGGGACACATAATCCTAATGGATTAAAAATGGAATGAAATAAAATCAGCAGCATTCCTACCCATGAATTAATGCAGCCTGTACCTTGTCCTTCCAGGTCTCAACGCTGAGGTGGTCTATTCTCTCTCTGACTCTGCCAATGGACACTTTTCAATTGAGGAAACCACGGGGGTGATCCGCCTGGAGAAGCCTCTGAAGGATTCACAGCATTCAGCCTTTGAGCTGACAGTCTGTGCTTCAGACCGGGGCACCCCAGAGTCCCTCTCTGCCCTTGGCACTGTCACTGTCTCTGTTGTGGATCTCAGTGAGTATCTGCCTGTTTTCCTGGCCCCTGAATATGTGGCCATGGTAAAAGAAGATGTGGCTGTGGGTACAGAGGTCCTCAACTTGTCAGCCCTGACAAGGGATAATGCAGAAAACACAGAGATCAAGTATGAAATTGTGAATGGCAACGACCACGGGAAATTCCAGCTCAACTCAAACACAGGTAAGACAGTCTTGTGCCCAAATAGGTCCACGTTGACCCAGCATCAAAGGCTGTCCTTGTAGGCTGCTTCTCCAGTTCTTCATTTGGCTTGCACTTCTGCTCTCCTCTGGCTTTAGCCAGCACAAGGGCAGGCAATACAGTCTTCTCTTCCACTCTGAATTTTGACAGCCAAACCACGTAAAGAGTGATCCAAATCTCACTGAAATTAATGGGAAGATTTATGGGACCTGGGACAGGTCCATGGAATAAGGTATACATGAAGAATATAACGGGGAAATTTTTTCCACTTCAAAACACAGGAATTAGTTTCATTTTAAAAAAGCATTTTCATCCTTAGCCCGGGGTAGCAGACAGCTTTATTCAGTAGCACTCAATGGATGCAGGGGTAATACCAGTCTATTAACCACAAGCAGGGCTTGAGCCAGGTTTACTGGCCAAATAAAGCACTGCTCTGTTTGCACAGCAATCTGATAAGAGCTGTTATTGGATGGTCAATGTTCACTCCCTGAAATGAGCTTTGGCTGCATCTGCCCTTGGTTGTAAACTCTTCATTCACAGTTCCTTCCACAGCTTCTCTGTCCCTAAGGCTAATTTTTCTGCACCAATCTGAGTTTGTATGTCTTAAAAGACACAGAGCAGTGCCATTTCCAGCGAATAATTTTGTGACAGTCCCAGAGCTGAACCCAGGAAAGCGCTGAAGCACACAGGCACATTCTGTCCTTTTTTTCCCGCCCTTCCTTTCATTTTATGTCCTCAGTCCCTGTTCCTCCAGTGTTTGTTTGAGATGAACAGCCTCCTCTTTCTTTATATCCCAAGCCTCACTTACAGATTGCAAATGAGAGTTTATTTCATCTCTTCAAGCCCTTGGCACCAGAATGAGGCAGGTTATGGCAAAATCAGTTCCATTTGGTTTTATTTTGTGTAATGCCATGACTTTCAATATTCTGATTTAACCAGAGCTGGTCAAAGCTAGGTCAGCAGCACCTTCTCAGGGAGGAGTTTGGCAATCATCTCAACATACCTCCAGTACTGCAAGAACCATCATGTGGCAGTCATGCAAAGTGTCTCCTCTCTATCCATCTGCCAATGCAGGTGCCTTATACATAAACGGCAGCTTGGACTTCGAAGCAAGCCATGAGTATTACCTATCCATCGAGGGCACACGAAAGGGCTCGGCCTCTCTCAGCGATGTCACCATGGTGGTGATCAACATAACCGACATCAATGACCACGCACCAGAGTTCATTCAAGACCCTTACTTCGCTGACATCCGGGAGGATGCCGCGGTCGGAGAAATCATCCTCACGGTATGAGCATGAGCTGGCAAGCTGGCTTTATTCCCTTACTTGGGATACACATTATTTACTCTTCCTTTGCACATTACTCTTCCTTGGACATAGCCACCTCAGTGACATTCAACACCTAAGACTTAAAAACACCCACGGCTTAAAAAAAGAATGATTGCCAGAATTCCTGACAGTCCATAGACAGGGAGAACACTTTGTCTTAGAAGACATCTTTGAGTGAGAGCTTGAGGTACCTAAGAGGGGCTCAGAAGATTTGAGGACCTCCCAAAAGGGTTAAAATGCCTGCAGAAGGCCAAAACCCTTGTGACCTGGGAAAGGCAGAGGCTTCCCTGGGCAAAATAGTGGATCCTAAGGTATACCCATGTGGAATTTCCTGCCCAGACAGTGCTATCCTCCCAGGGGTGGTAAACTCAGGAAAGAGATAAGGAGAAAGCCATTCTTGTAGATTTGTTGAGTTTTATCTTGAGAGAAATAATGGGTAACACTGATGAAAACCACCTCTCTTGTTTTTCATTTGAGCCATGCTCAAAGCAATGTTGTTAAATGACAAGGAGGTCCTGCTCCCGTTTCTCCATGGTAAGGCCTCCTTGGGCCAGGGGTCCTAGCTTTTCTTTTCTCCTAACAGGTGTCAGCTGATGATCTGGATGGAGCAATGAACAATCAGATCACTTATTCAATTGTGGGTGGGAACCCACTGGGACACTTCACCATTCAGCCCAAAAGTGGGCAGATCAGCATCGCCAAGCATCTGGACAGGGAGGAGGTGAGTGCAAGAAAATGGGAACAGGAAGGCTAAAACAGTTATGCCCCAAAAGACTGAATGAGAGTAGTATATTCCGCTACCTCCTGTTTTCTGAGTGATCTACTCATAATACTGTAAGCAGAAGGCAAGTCCTTCATTCATTCACTCTCTAGACTCACAGGTACTGCTGTGGAAAGGCTGGGCTTTGAGCAGGGCAATACAACATTCAGTGGTCCCAGCTCTGGGCTGTGTTTTGCTCCACTGGTGCTTCAAGCAGGAAGAGAGCCAGCCCCAAACTGGTGACCAACATGGTTGGTTTCTGCTTCTCTTCACTACAGCATTATAGAAAACAGGTACAGGGAAGAGATGGAAAGATTGTCTGGACAATCTCTCATTCATGAAGCAGTAGCAGCTCAAACCATGATTGACTGATGTTTGCCCAGCTTGGTCTCCTTCACAAGTTATTTCCCTTCTCTTCAACTGTTGTGAGGCCAATTTTCTTCAGCAATGTGATTTGAGATTTATGGATGGAGAGCCTTAGCCAACAGCAAAGCTGCTGTTGTGGTGCAATGCATGGCCTCCAGCATTTTAACAAGCTGCAGCAGAGCAACACATCAATGTGAAACAGCCCCCATTCCCCTATGTCTCCAAGTAATCTTGCACCATAAATCCTGCAGATCCCCAGCTATTCCCTGACAGTTCGAGCCACAGACAATGGTCACCCTGCCCAGTTCAATGATGTTGCTGTGCGTGTCTACGTGTCTGATGTCAATGACAACCCTCCTCGGTTCTTCCAGCTCAACTACAGCGTGGTGGTGCAGGTAAGCCAGGATGCTGTTTGCTCTGCCACTCTGTCTAGGGTGTTAAGGTAGTCATGCATGGGTTGTTGTTGGAGCAGAGGGGTGAGACAGCGATGAAGCATGCTGTTGCTTCATGCTCATTGCCCCAAAGAGCTGGTAGCATCTGCAGGGGCAGATATTCTGCCAACAATTGCCATTTCCTCCTTCCACTAGCTTCAGGCACCTCCTGCCCTTTCAGTACAGAGACTTCACACTTCCCAAGCCTGACTTGCAGCCCTTTTCTCCCTTGCAATTGTCCACGTCCACACCACAATCTAAAGAGCAGACCCAAGCACATGGTCAAGCATAATGTCTGCTGGACTCAACCCAGTTATGACTTGGACTCACAACACCTGTAGGTACTCAGAAAGAAACACAAAACATGCTTTAACCTGCTCTACTGCTGACACGACAAGGGGGAAGCAACAGCATCAGCTCAACTGTCTGCACTCACCTGTCACTCATGTAATGCCACGAAAGGGAATCCCTTGCTGGCCCAGGAGTCCATCATCGCTAGCAAGAGCCTTGGTCTGTGTCTACCAGAGAGATGCATGTGGGGTGTGGGATTTGTTTCCCTGTTCCTGGCTGAGCAGCTCCAGGGTCAGCATGGGTTCCCCTGCGCCTTTTCTCTTTGCTTGCCTTTCTCCACTAGCATCTTTCCCCATTTCAGGAGAACGCTCCCGTGGGTACGAGTGTCCTGGAGCTGATCATGAGCGACAGAGACTCCCCAGAAAACGGACCTCCATATTCATTCCACATCATCCAGGGCAACGATGGGAATGCTTTTGATGTCACCCAAAATGGTCTGCTGGTGACATCATCCATCCTGAACAGAAGAATGAAAGAACAGTACCTATTACAAGTCCAGGTAGAGCCTGCCTTACTGTCCCGCTATCTGACCTCCCCATCCAGGCTAAGTAGCAACAAGACGAGATAAGGATGGCACAGCTGATTAGAAACATCTCTGCCTTTGGAGAAATCCAATCCAGACACAAACTGTGGATATTGGAGCCAGCTGCAGAGCTCACTTCTCTGCACTGTGTGCTCACAAGAAGCTGGGGTCCAGCTTCCACATTGGTAAAATCAGAGAAGGTGATAATCAGAAACACAAATGCTTTTCCCCAACATCATTCTAGTGACTTCCAGTTAAAAATGAGACCTGGATCTGGTCCTACAAACTCCTCCAAGTATGTCTGTCATTTTTGAAGTGGTTTAAACTCCTCTTCAAAGAGGATTTCTACTGCTGTAGAGTGAATTCACTTTCAATGTTATCAGTAAGGATAGTCCTTCACAAAGAACAGGATAACAACATGCAAAGTACATACCTCTTCAGTAATAACAGTTGTTATAAAAGCTAGGTACTTATAAACTTATGAGGTTATAAACCTCAATCACAACTGCCTAAGCCTGGGGAGAAATTTCCAGTGTAATCTGATTATTCACATTTTTCTATTTTGACTCATGCTAGACAGACTTTATCAGAGGTGGCACATGGGCTCAAACAGTCCGGAAGGGGAGCAAAGGGGTTGATGTGTGTAACTGCTTTGTATCTTTGTACACTCGGTTACACATGGAACCACAAAGATTGGCAACATCTCTGAAGATGCTTAATCCTCAGGAAATCAGAGCTGCTCAGATGCGCCTCAGCTGCTGATGAGAGCACACGGAAATGAGCACAAACCCCACGGCTAACAGGAGGTCTCAATCAGTCCCCGTGCTGGAAGGCATGCTGCCATTGCCCTGAGGCCATCTCCAGGCAGAGATCCAGCACTGCTGCTATTTTTTTCCCATTCCTTCTTCACTCCCAACCCGCTGCCTGAGAGCTTCCACCGATTGCTACCTGCAAGGCACTCTCCATCTCTAGTCCTTATCAGCCCATCCAGTCAGGTGAGGTTATAGTAAGCCAACACGTGCCTATAACAGATCTTTCTGTTTTCCTTGACAGGTCTCTGACAGTGGGATCCCTCCCCTGTCCTCATCTGCATTTATAAATATCCAAGTGACTGAGCAGAGCCAGTATGCCCCCTCGGCCCTCCCCCTGGAAATATTCATCACCACCAACGAGGAAGCCTTTCGAGGTGGCGTTCTGGGCAAGATCCATGCCACAGACCGAGACCCCCACGACACACTGGCATACACTTTGGTGGCACAAGTGCCCCAGGAAGGGCTTTTCTCTGTTGGAGCTGCGGATGGGAAGATTATTGCTGGGAACAAGCTTCCCCACGGCCACTACCTTCTGAACGTGACAGTCAGCGATGGCACGTTCACAGCCACCACCAGCGTCAACATCCACGTGTGGTGCTTCACACAGGAGGCCTTGGACAAGGCTGTGGTGCTCCACTTCCGCCACCTCTCCCCTGAGGAGTTTGTGGGGGACCACTGGCGCAACCTGCAGAGATTCCTGGGAAACATCCTTGTCACCCAGCGCCAAAACATCCACATGGCCAGCTTACAGCCTGCAGCTACCTCTGACGGTGTGGACCTGCTCTTGGCTGTTGGAGAGCCGCATGGCTCCTTGTATGAGCCTCGGGTCCTGGCAAATAAGATCACTGTTTCAGCTGGGGAGATGGACCAACTTGTCGGTCTCCGGATGAAGAAAGTGATTCATGTGCCGTGCCATGGGTCAGACTGTGCCCACCGGGTCTGCAAGGAAACTATTCAGCTGGACCCAGGCATGATGTCTACTTACAGCACTGCCCGACTCAGCGTCCTCACCCCACGGCACAGCCTGGAGCAAATCTGTTCCTGCAATGGTGAGCAACCCTTCCTGCTAGCGTCCCACCCTATAAACCTGGGCATGCCGTGGTTTTCTTCAGTATGCTGTAAAGCACCTGGACTTTCCATGGAATTAGATTGCCCAATGACCAAGAACTCTGCCTGCAATTTCAAAGCCAAATCTGGACTCTTAGAGCTTGAAAGTTTCACATAGGTTGTGGGTTGGTTTGTTGGGGTTTGTTTTTACTTTAATGAGTCTCCTGAAGCATTAGGAGCAGCAACATCTATCTATCTCATTGGAAAATGTCACTCTCATCTCCCAGGTATTGCAGCTCGGTGATCAGAATTTCAATCTCTGAGCTCCTGTGTTGATCCTAAACTCAGCAAAGCACAACTTGATGCATTTGAAGACAGCCAAATACCATATATCTGCTATACTGACTCTAGAACACCTCAACAAATGGAGAGAGCGGGATAGGGGTTAGCATCACTAGGCAGGAATGATGGGGGGATACCATAGAATAATATAAAGACTTCCTATGGATGAAGAAATTCAAGGGTGTTATGGACCACACCTTTCAGGTGCCACAGGACAGAAACAGCCAGGCTGCCTATGCAGGATTGAATATGTAGAACTATTGGGAGCACCAAATGGCAGCTGTGGGTGATGCAGTGCAGCAGGACATGGGTTGCTATGTACATGTTCCTGGACAGCTATGGTGTCAAGCTGGGAGAGGAGGCAAGGCTTGATGCTGTCCATAGTCTGAAAGTGGGGCAGAAATGAGACTTTTCCCTCATTCTCTTTCCAGGAACAGCAGTGAGGTTTGGAGGCCACAGCTACATTTGGTACCAGCACTCACAGACCGGCTCCTGGCACATGCACTTTCGCCTGAAGACCCACCAGCTGCACGCTGTCGTGTTCTACGCTAACGGGACTGACCACGCCACGCTGGAGGTACGTACTGCAACACACAGGGGTTTCTTCCTGGTGTAAAACACCCTCAACTCTTTTTGGGAAAGGAATCACAGAAAGAAGACGCAATAGTATGTACCCTTAGTAATTCATCTAGCTAAATTAAGACTTGGGGGGACAAGGGGAGAGCCAAGCACACTCTGGCAACTGCTGCAACCACAACTGGTGAATCTTTTTTACTAGTGTCTGGTGTGAAGGCAGCACACACCTGTATCATAAACCTACATTATCTTCTTTCCTTACAACTTGCTTCTCCCTCATTTATGTCACACCTTTTAGGGCAAAGAATTTCCCATGTGGGATTCTCCCCAGACCAGCCTGCTTCCACTGTAGCAAAAGTCAAACTTTCCCCCAGCCCTCAGGAGTGGTGTCAGACTCCCACTGACCACAACATGCCTCAATCCAACACAGAGGTGCAAGCTGGAGCAGAGGAAGTTCTGTGTGAATATAAGGAGGAACTTTATTCCTGTGAGGGTGACAGAGCCCTGGGACAGGCTGCCCAGAGAGGCTGTGGAGTCTCCTTCTCTGGAGACATTCAAACCTGCCTGGATGTGTTCCCGTGTGATTTAGTCTGGGTGATCATGCTCTGGCAGGGGGGTTGGACTAGATGATCTTTCAAGGTCCCTTCCAACTCCTAACGTTCTGTGATTCTGTGACATAGCAGATATTTGTCCCTGAGACTGATCACAGAGATCTACCCACTCTAGCCTACCTGGAAGTGTCCACCTGTCCCTAAATTCTCTCATCCTTTCTTGTGGTGTCACAACCCCATCTTCCTATTTTGAAATATTTTTCTTCCTGATGTCATAGAAGACCCACACAGACAGGGGGTTGGCACAGCAGCCAACACCCAGAGACCTGCTCCTACTGTCACAGCCACTGCTCCTGAAGAGCGAGAGCAGGGAAACATCATCCACACATCCTGTACCCACCTCAGAGAGTGACTGTGAGCTGCATCTTAAAGGGCTGATGAGAAAAACTTCTCAAGAAGGGTCTCTGACTTTCTGCCCTCTCTCTGGGAAGAAGAGTCAGTAAATAGTTCAGCAGAAGTCCAGCACTCCTGATGGTACTCAGAAAGGATGAGAGGGCAGGAAGCTTTATTGAGCCAGGCCTAACACAGAGTCAAGGGAGAAAAGACTCATTATTGATGGAGCTCAATGTGCCCATGATCTCCTGCACCCAAATGTTTCCAAAGCTTTTCAACAGGAAACGTTCATAAAGCCTCCACCACAAAGTTGCCTGTGAATCATTTCATCTGTGGCCCACAGATTAACAGTATCTCAGGGATCAAACCTTTCCTGGCTTGAAAAAAACACACATTTAAGGTTTTGTGGGCTGCAGTATTCTGGGTATGAACCAAAGCTTTGAAACTGATTAGTTTATAGATCTGGTGAAAAGGATGATTTCTCCCAAGAACAAGCATATCATCACCCTTCCAATTACTAAGCTCTCCTGATGTTCAGAAATAGGGTGCAGGAGGAGGATGGCAAACCAGGCAAACTGGGAAAGACTTGGCAGTCTGTCAGCTCTTGCTCCAGGGAACTGAGTTCTCAGCTGTCTCCCAGCCCCAGAAATTGATAAGCCCAATCTACAGACCCATCTGAAGTGAAATCATGTTCCTGCAGACAAAGTGACAAAGTTCTCTGGTGTGCCTGCCAATTGTGCAAAGGGATTTACACACACGCTGCCCTGAGGCCCTTCCGTGGTATATGCCAGCTGCATCTTGTTCTTCCTCCCTTCAGCAGTTGCTCTCTCCTCCCACTGGGATTTATTTACGTACTGGGATTTATTCCACACGAGTTAGTTAACTGTTGTCCTGCTCTGCTTTTGGCCCCTGCAGAGTAGCCCCTCATATCATATGTATGTTCCTCTAGAGCTCAGTGTATCACTCATAATTGCTTCTTTTCTTGCCTCTTCCAAGCATCACCAGTCCTCACTGTCTCTAATGTCCCTCATGGAGATCTCTTCCCTGGGATGAATTGCCTGACATTATAGTTAGCTCTGCAGTTTTCCTGTTCCATCTATTTCTTCCTCTTCCACAGGCTCTTGGCTTCTATGAGAGAGAGGTTTTATCAACAAAGCACTGGGAGAAGAGGTGAAAGAGGGTTTTACCCCCACCTTCACCCTGAAACAGCACATCTAACCTTTCATTTCTCCTTCCACCATATGATTTTAAAGATGGATTTGGGTCCCAAATAGGCTTTCCTGGTGTTCCAGTTTAACACAAAGATACTAGTGTGATTTGCTTTTAGAAACTCAATAACTTCACTTGTCTCCCTCCCATCAATAGAGGACTGACTTGCAACACCTATCAGCAGCTTTGGCCTGGCTGGTTAGGAGCTGGGTACAACAGCACTTCCTTTCTCTGCCTCCCAACTTTTTGCCTCCTCCAGAGACAGCTACCAGTGCTCCTCCTCACCAAGGTCTTTTTGGCACCTTCACCCCTGCCAAGGGGGGGAACTGCTCCAGCACCTTCCCCATCACCAGTGAGACAGTGAGAACAGAATGACATCTATGCAACACAGAACAAGGGTCCACCTGTGACTGGTGATGGAGTTTGGATAGTCTGAATACCAGGGCTCTGGTTAGGCTCAGGAAGCAGGGGAGAAGAGGGGAGCAGCTGCAGGAGTACAGTCACATGGCTCTGCACCCTGTTCTGTGGAAAGATGACTTCTCTCCCTGAGCACTGGTCAAAGGTGACGGGCAGGGAAGGACCACGGAAGTAGTTGCAGGAGAGATGATGTTTTGCAAAATAAAAGAGCTTGCAGTCAAACAGCTCTAATTGGTCCATGCAAAGGGGTGAAAGGCTGAACTTGCCTGAAAGCTGGGATTTATCTTGACTCTGAGTGTTTAGGCAGGGAGATGAGAGAAGGGAACAAGCAGCAGTAGAAATGTTGAAAGCCTCCATGAACAGCAGCCACCTGTATCACAGCTAACTGTGACTCCTGGGACATGTTTTGCAGATGGTTAATGGAGTCCCTCAACTTGGGTACAGCTGCCGGGGGAACTACGCTGGGAACCTCTCCTCCTCGCGTTTCGTGAGCGATGGAGAGTGGCACTCAGTCTTCCTGGAGGTGAAGAACACCTCTGTCCGCTTGCTCATCGATGGCCTGGGAAATGCCTCTCTCCAGCTGCCAGCGACCTGTAGCATCTCCCAGGGCAGACGAGACCTGCTTTTTGGGGGCCTCCGGCAGTTGCTCCAGCCCCAGAGAGTCACACGGGGGTTCAGAGGCTGCCTGGATGTGGTTGCCATCAATGGCAGAGAAGTGGTTCTCCTACCCGGGAAAGGGCAATCGAAGGAAGTCCTGGAGGAGGTGGGGATAAAGCAGTGTTGCTCCCCCACCGGTGCCTGCAGCAGTAACCCATGCCTCAACAACGGGATGTGCTCCGAAACTCACGGAGGAGGTACGTGAATATCCCAGGCAGAGCAAAAAGCTGTAAGGGGAGGGAAAGGTGCAACCTCCTCATCTGTCCCTATGTGAGGGGCTGCACCAGAGGAGAAGCCGAAGTCCCCTGTCCCAAGGAACCTCAAGTGACAACTCCGTGCAGCAGTAGCTGGGGGCAGGGTGAGATCATTGTCCTGGCTCTCACCAGCAGACCACAACCAGGAGGACAGGAGGGTGTTTCTGGGGAGTGTGCATGACGTAGGAGAGCGCAGCTTAGCCAAAAATCTTAAATGCAAATGGAAATTCCACCCACCCCTCTGCATCCTCTTTGCTTAAGGAGCCATTAGCAAGGCTAGAACCAGGCAAGATGGGATCATGCAGCGATGGTATCTGGGCAGAAACAAGCCAAGATTTTAGTTTATTCCCACTGCAGTCAGTGACTCCCTGGGGCTATGGGAAGGGATATGGGAAAACCATACACTCAAATCCAAGAGGCTCAGGCTAACACAGGGTGCGTGTGCTCAACAGAGGTTTGGTACCAGGTTTTGACCAAGGGAGCCTCACCGGTACCCCGTTCCTCCCATCACAGCGTCTCCCCACAGCAAGCTGCAGCGCAGGAACAGGGCTAGTTTGTGGTTTTAGGGAATTGGACCGCTCCTGCAACATTCACCCTTGTGTCACTGCCCTATACACATCCCAGCTTCCAGCATGGTGGGGCTGCTCCCCATAATACCCCATCTACCGAGACAGATCGCCCTTCCTTGGGGCAGAGGGGTGCCTTCCTGGCTGCCATATGGGGTAGGAGCTCATCCCACAGGCCTGTGCACTCCAGGGCTGCTGCCAAACCCTGCCCAGAGAGCAAGGACGGAGGAGGGAGCACCGCTCCTCCTGCCCTGCCTGCAGCCTCTGGGAACAAGATTCCCAGCCCTGTCGACTCAGCAGCTGCCTGGTTCAGGTGAACTTGTTTGACACAAGGTGCGTTTGTACCAAACAGTTCTCCTGGCTGGTACTCACGCCTCAGCCTTACCCTCAAGACCCTCCACACAGAAACCCGTCTGGCTGGTCTGGAAGGGGCTTGAGACCCAAGAAGTGAAAACTCATCTCTAGCCGAATCAAAAGCAGCACCCCCTTGCTTTGCAATGACGAGACGAGGAAGGGAAAGAAATAGTCACTCCCTCATTAATAATTATCCAGTGCCCTTCCCATCGTTTCCTTCCAAGGTGATCAACTTCCCCTGCAAATGACCCAGCTGCCCAGGACAAAGCCGGTGGGACACGGTCCCGTACAGAGACACTGAACACCGCTGTGGTCAGGGATCGCTCCAGGGGTGTGCAGTCTGTGAGGTTACCCTGGGTGTTTGGCTTCCCTGAGCACTGCGGGCTGGGTCCTGGAGACCACGGGCATGCAGCGCGAGCGTAGGCAAAGCTCTGCCCAGGGATACCAGGCGTGGGATTACGTGCGCAGGCAAAGGCACGCCTGTGCAGGTAGGCCCGGGTAGGCCGCGTGAGAACACATCAGTGTGGAGAGGGTCAAAGCCAGACCGGCCACCACAACAACCACGGTGCTGGGGACCACATGTGCAGACACTTGTGAGCCCCCGTGTCCAGGAACATGTGTGTTTGGGCACAGGCAGGCCTACAGGCAATGTCCAGCACCTGCTGCACGAGCCTCAGCGCATCCTTGCTGGATAACTCCCGACACGCGTGTGGAAACAGGCCTGCGTCTGTTCGCTCCAAAGCAGGGATGTTTAGCTTGTGGATGAGTAGCAAAGGCTTTTCAAGCCTGCTCCAAGGAGGAAACTCTGAGCTTCCTGCATGGTACCACCCAGCCAAGGGACCAGCAGGAGCTCAGCACAGCCAGGGACATTCCCACGCTTAGGGCTATATTAAAGAGCAGCCAAAAACACGAGCAGCAGCAGCCCCCTCCGAGTCCCCAGGTATGCCAGGTTTCTCTCTGGCTGCAACCAGACACCTGTAGGCAAGAGAAACCGAACGTGTTGAGACAGGCATGTCATACCACGAGAACTCGCAGGAGCAAAGACTGCACAAAACAACAGGTTACAGGGTACTGCACTCAGAGTCAGGAACTCTGAATCAGCCAGCCAGGCTCCCCTTCCAGCTTCGTCCCCCAGCTTCTCTGTGCAATAAAGCTGTGCCTTGAATACACCCCTGACAGGAGAGGGTCTCTGTCAGGAGAGAACAGGCCTGGCTTGTTGCTTAAATAGCTCTTCAGTGCCATTGCATTGCCCCAGAGCAGCCAGCCAGCCTCCATCAACTGCTCCAGGTCCTGTAATACACCCACCAGCCCTTCACTGGTGCCCCAGAGCACCTCCAGCAGCAAGCACATGTCTACATGTAGGTAGCCAGATTAAGCCCTCTGCGTGTGCCATCAGTACTGGGTACTGTTCCTCCCTGACCTCACAAGTTCTTCCATTCAGATACAGTCTGTCTACAGCACTCTCTCATCCTTTCCAGGTTACACCTGCATCTGCCCTGGGCTGTTTTCTGGTGAGCGCTGTGAGCTAGGGGACAGTCCCTGCGAGTCCAAGCCCTGCCTGCACGGGGGAACCTGCACCCTTTCCGCCACTGGCTACTCCTGCCACTGCCCTGACTGGTACATGGGTGAAAGGTATGGTCTGGGAAGGCTTTGAGCCGGGTCATCTCCCACAGTGGGCTGAAAACACAAACTCTACCAACAGGCATTGCACATTTCTGGAGCTCACCAGATCCAGATGCTCTGGGATTGACTGCAAACTGCATGCACCCGAACATTGCAGCCAGGAAGTGTCTGAAGGCAGAGCGAAGCAGACCATAATAGCTCTGCCATCACATGTCTGTTGTCCCTCTGTGCCCATCTCCTCTGAGCAGGAAGGAGATTTTTTTAAAAAAACCCTCCTGTCTTCACGGATGCTGTGAATGCCTGCAGATGCTGTGCATGGTGCAGGTCCAAAGCCTCTCCTTGCAAGGGGAGAGTCCTTCATCACATGCTGCTCATCCCTGTGACGTGAGCTGGGCTGGGCTGTGACAGGGGCACCCTGGCAGCAGGGTGTAGGAGGATGCCCTGGGGCTGGGGCAGGCTGGCTGTGAGCTGCGCTCTCCTTCAGTAGCTGGGACACCCACCCTGGGTGCTAAAGGGGCTGTTCCTGCCCAGGACCAGCTCTGCCAGGCTCACCCCAAAGGAATTTCTTTCCCAGGTCACAGCCACGATTCATCCCATTCAAAGCTCAGCTCAGGGTAGTGGGATCTGCTGAAAAGCAGGTGCAGGATGCCATTTCCCCTCTCCTGTCAGATAACCTACTGAACCCCACTATCAGGAGGCATCAGTGTTTGGCTGTGGCCATGAACCCCAAATTCATATCCCTTTGAAGTTGCTGCCATCAGCACTGCAGCTCAGATACATTTCCCATAGATATGTCTGTGCACACCTGCCAAATACCTGCAGCCAGAGAATGAACCCAGGCCCAGAGGCTGCTCTGCTGCTCAGCATTACCCACCACAGCCACACACCCACTACAAGCCCCCTGCCCTGCCTCTAGCCCAGCCTGATGAGAGATGCCCAGCACAGGCTCAGACAGCATCACCCCCAGTTCATCCTCCTGCTGGGATGAACACAGGTCTTTTGAATCATCACAAAGGCAGGAATCATTTGCACAGCTCCTGGAATAAAGTATGTGGCTGTGCATTAGGTGGCAGTGTGATATTTTAAATCACCAGTCACAGAATCACAGAGCTGTAGAGGTTGGAAGGGACCTACAGAGATTATCGAGTCCAACCCCCCTGCCAAAGCAGGGTCCCTAGGACAGGTCACACAGGTCGGCATCCAGACAGGGCTTTAATATCTCCAGAGAAGGAGACTCCACACCCCCCCCTGGGCAGCCTGTCCCAGTGCTCTGTCACACTCACTGTGAAGAAGTTCTTCTGCATATTGGTGTGGAACTCCCTGTGTTCCAACCTGAAGCCATTGTCCTTTGTCATGTCCCCACAGACCATAGAAAAGAGGCTGGCTATTTCCCCCTGTGACCCACACTTGAGATATTTATAAACATTAATAAGATCCCCTCTTAGCCTTCTTTCCTCAAGGCTGAACAGCCCCAGTTCTTTCAGCTTATCCTCACAGGGGAGATGCTTCAGCCCAGCCGGAGCCTGTGGATGCTCGTTGCATGCTCACACATCCTAAAACACTGATGAGGAATCAAGAGGAGCCCATACCACACAGAGCTTGTTCAGTAACAAGGAACAAAAGGAAGGCAAGCCAACAAAGCACTGCATATCCCCCCTAGCATAGGGAGATCATTAATGTTGGAGGGTCCCTTGTGCTTTCAGGGAATGTTTAGGTTGTGTGGGGTGGAGCAGGCCAGAGAATAAGAAATTCGGTCTCAGTTTTGCAGATACTTCAGGAAATGCCAAAAAAAGCTCTTCAACAAAGATGCCCATTCACCACTTTTCAGGTTAGATGATCCCCAAACATTTGCTGCAACTTGCAGATATCTACAGATCATACCGAGACCCCTCAGAGCCTGAAGGACATATGAGACTTCATTAGAAGCTAAGACACGTTAGAGTGACCCTGAGCTCCCAAATTTAACAGGATGAGAGCATCTCTCTATGCAGCACTAGCCCTAGAAACTCCAAATGCTCCTCTGAGGCAGTAAACCCCCCATTTTAATTTGTTATATATGACTGAAAAATAGGACCACCCTGTAAAACACACTCTCCTAAGAAGCATCATTTCATACTCAAGGATCATGGAGATACCTGCCAGGAGATGCAGGTAGCACAAGCCTAGCAAAGAATGGAGAGCAGATCAGAATGGAGCATCCCTGGCTGGTGTAAATCAGAGCCCTGAATAGGATGACATGGGTTTAACCGCTTCCCCAGGCTAATGGTGGTTGTCTCCATCCTTTCCTCCCCACAGATGCGAGAAGCTGGCTGAGGAGTGCCAAGACAACCCGTGCCGAAACGCTGGGCGCTGCGTGAGCAACCAGGGCTCCATCCACTGCATCTGCCCATCGGATTACCAGGGGGACTACTGCACCCAGCCCATCATCACCCCTGCCATCGTGCCCACGCAGTGGGCAGTGGGCCCCGAGGAGATCGCGGAGATCGTCGCCGGCGTGCTGGGCGTGGCTATTCTGGTCGTGGCCTTCGTGCTCATCCGCAAGCGCTACCAGAAGCGAGCCAAAGCACACAAGCCCGTGGCAAGGGAGGACCCTGACCTGCTGTCCAAGAGCGAGTTCTCCAAGAGCGTGGGTGTGGGCACCCAAGCCGTGCCACCCATCGAGCTCAACATCCTCAGTGATGCAGCACACAACAACCTGGACCGGGCCACACCGGAGCAGCGCAAACCCACCGGCACCCCTGAGTTTGTCACCTTCAACTCAGCCAACGCCCCAAAGCACCGGGGCACCATCGTGTGCAGCGTGGCACCCAACCTGCCCCCCGCTGCACCCCCTTCCAACTCCGACAACGAGTCCTTCATCAAGTGCACTTGGGCCAGGGAGGAGATGGGTCAGTAGCTGCAGCTTTTTCTAGCTCTTACACATCCCTCTGCTCCTCTGAGGTGGGACCAAAAGTTTGCAAACTTGAGGGACCAGCAGCATTGGTTAAAGCCAAGCAAGCCACAGGCAAATGCCCCCCAAGCTCTGTGACAGTTCCTTCACTGGCTCTTCCCTCCTTGCTCACAAGTACACCCCAGTTTTCAGCTTTAACCTGCCCATCTCGTGTGCAGCCAGCAGGGAAACCATTAATGCATGGCCTGGGTTCCCACCCGTCCTGGGTGAAAAGATCCTATAAAAAAGAATAATGAAGCTGGGGGTGAGGGGGTGGGAAATTAAGAACCTAAAAGCCAGTGTGAGCTTACATGGGGGTGTTTGCATCAGTGCCCCAAGGCAGAGGGATCACACCCTCAGGCTTGCATGGCTCTGGACCGGAAGCTTACTGAGTTCAGAGTACACTGTTAGTCACTCACAAGAGTAACTCCAGGGAAAGAGAGAGATTGAGCAGATCATTTGCTCTGCCCTTGTCCCTTCACCATGCAAGCTTTTGGCATCCAAACAGCGTGAAGTGTGTCTTTTGGGTGCTAGAGCAGGGATGTGCCAGCAGGAGCACTGTCCCAGCACAGCAAGGGGTGCCCTCGGGTCTCCTCAATACCCAAAGCAGCAATCACAACTCCCCTGACCTCATGCCTCCCCTTCCCTGGTCTGCCATGTCTCCTCAGGGTCTATGGAAGGAATTAGCAGGAGGGCAAGAGGGGGAAAACAATCTTGAACCACAGCTAACACAACTCTGTTCTATTCCAGTCTACCCAGCAGAAACAACCTACTGGCCCCCCAGGTACCTGTCATCAGACGTCCAGGAATATTCCCACTACGAGATCATTCAAGGCCCCCCTGCATCCTCCTCCCACCCTCCTCTCCCTCTGCCACCCCCTCCGCCAGTCGACACAGAGCCGGTCGCTCTTTACGGGGGCTTTCCCTTCCCGCTGGACCAGAGCAACAAGCGGGCCCCCATCCCACCCCGCTACAGCAACCAGAACCTGGAGGACTTCTTGCCACTCAGCCCCGTGGACGTGGGAGCCTCCCAGTGCCAGAACGAATACACAGCCATCAGCTACTACCCAGCCCAGCTGGTGCAGGGCGAGGGTGTCCCGTACCAGCCCGACCCTGGCTACAAGCGGGTGAGCATGCGCCTGAGCGTGGCCCAGCCCTCCTATGCAGACTGTGAGGTGGGCCACCAGCCAAGCATCCGAGCCCAGCCCCTTCCACCCCCCAACTACGAGGGCTCTGACATGGTGGAGAGTGACTATGGGAGCTGTGAGGAGGTGATGTTTTAGCGGAGGGCTCGTCCTTGAGAAGAGAAGCGTTTCTCCATGCAGAACAGTGTGCAGGGGGCTGGCACACGCCACCGAAGGGAGGCTTCCACGTGTGTGTCCCAGCTTGTGGCACCTCCCCCTGTGCAGCCAGGCTGTAATTTGGCTGGAACTTTCCCCCTGTTGCCCACCACGGTGCTCCTGCTGCAGAGGGGAAACGCTCCAGCCACTGCCAGGACACGGAGGATTCTCCTGGGATGCCAATGACTAACCTGCCTCCTTGCCAAGGGGATGCCCTCCAACACCACATGGGACCACAGCGTGCCACCTCCTCCCACCCCAGGCGCCCTGGCCACAGGGATGATAAGGAGGAGGAGGACAAGCACTGCAGGCCTGGCAGCGGTTGTGGAGAAGTTGAGAGAGGACTATGGATGCACAGCCTGGGAGTGCCCCAGGTGGGATAGCAGAGGCTCACTGCTCCCAGCTCTGGCCCCAAGGGCTTGCATCAAGCCAATAGTTTGCCCAGCAGAATGGATCAGCTGGTGCAAACCCTCTTCCATGTCTGCTCCCCGACACAGGGAGAGGGATGAGGGAAGGCAGCTGCTTCACCAGCACATCCCTCACTTGGCCAACAGAAGTCCAAGGACACAAAAAAAAAATTTTTAAATGTTCATTTCTGTAGAAAAACCAAGCAACAAGTTCTGTCACACCAGGAACCACCCACAGACTCAAACCAGTGCAGCAACCAGCAAAGCAAGACCCCTGCCCAGCCAGGCAGTAAGGGAGACCCTGCCCCAAGGATGTGAGCACGGACACGTCCTTGTGGCTGAACACAGCAGCACATGGTGCTGGCACCCAGCTGGGGCTCCACGGTGTGTCCCAGAAAGCCTGGCCATGTCCTGCCCGAGGTGGGGCACCGAGTGTGGGTTTGCCTGTACGTCCTTGTGCTTGGAAATGTATCGTTTCTTCGTGAGAGTTTTTCTTTGGTTCATTGTTTGATGTAATTTTTTTTGTTGTTGATTTTTGGAAAGCATTAAAAGAGTTTGGATTTTTGTTTTTTTTTATTATTATGATTTTATTTGGTGACTCCAAGATTCCCTTGTAACAGGACATCCCTGCTTCATGCCAGCCAAGGGCACCCCAGGGAATCAAAGCTTATTTTTTCTCCAGTCTCCCAAGCCCTCAGACAAGTTCCAAGACAGCAAGTTCAGCACATCCTTGAGGATCCCATAAGGGTCCAAGGAAGGATGCAGACTCTCAGCAGCCTGCCTCGCTTCAGGAAGGCACAAGCTTCCCATATCTATCAGCTCGGGAGCAAAGGGATGGAAAACAGTGGCAAACAGCAGAGAGATCCCCAAAATACCCAGCACAGGCTCTGTGGGATGTGGCAGCCAGCCCAGCTCTCAAACCTGCCCGAGCATCCGCTCAGCATCAGGGGCACTTGCCAGCCTTGCAGCACCCCACAGCCCCCCCTGCAGCTCCCAGCGCGCTGCCCAGTTCACAGCTCAAAACCCTCACGCACTTTGATGGGGTTTTGCTACCAGCTCAGGTATCAGTGAGGCGCATAGAGAAACGCAGGAGAGACCTCGGGGTACACAGGAGAACAGGAAGAGCTTTCTTTGTAATTCCAAGAGCTGCTTCAGGCTGGGGTAGGCTGGAGAAGAGACCTCCCAGGGTCCCCGCTGGCCTCAATTACCCCCCAACCCGAAAGCACTCTGAAGGGAGAGTACAGCCCCACCTCTGCCAGGAACCGGGCTGCCTCTGGCTGGGGCAGGAGGAGGAAAACCCACCGGTACATCCCACAGCACACTGCTCCAAACCCCGGGCCCGACCACACAACAGCTGCGCTGCAAATCCTCCACCAGCTCCACATCCCAAACCAGGGCCTCACCCTGCTCCCCAAAACACCCCAGGGATACCACAGCATCCTACCTGCTGGCTCCGGGGGGGTCCGTTATGCAGAGACCAAGAAGGGAACAGCAGAGTGACCTCCCATCCTGCCTCAACTGCCAGGCAGAACCCAAGCACCACACGGCAGAACCGACCCCCAGCCCAGCCCCTCACCCACCCCAGCTGGGGCCAATCTCAAATTAAAGCCGGGGAGGGAGCACCTGGCTGCAGCGGCCAGGTCCCCCCAGCTGGGCTCTCCTCTCCTGGCCTTGGGAGCTCTGCAGCTCCCTCGGGCTGTTTTTAATAGGACTCTAAGAGCAGCCCAGCCCCCACAGCAGGTTTATCCCCTTGCGTGCTGATGGGACATTATGAAGAGTAAATTGTCCCCCCTCCACCCCGGGCTTGCTGGGGGAAGCAGCATTTTCTTCTGGTGAAAGGAAAAAGGGATTCACCTGCTCTGGTCCTGTGTCCTGCTCATGAACTCCGGTTCCAGCCCAGGGTTTGGAGCAGAGTGGGATGGCACAAAGGGTACTGCAGCAGGGACACGCTGTTACTGCTGGTTTGGGGTCTGGCCGGGCTGTCACCCCAACATCTTCCCACCTCACTCCAGGAGTCCCACAGCCCCCAGCAACATGGACCACTTTTTCCTCCATAAGGTAAAGCCAGGTTACTCTTCTCAGCATCAAAAGCAGCCAAATAACAGCGATGATATTTTCCTTTAGACTCTTTTGACTTCTAACTCCCTGGGATCACCTTGGCTGGTGGCCTCGGGACAGGGGAGGGCAATGAGATGATGCTCTGCCGACCACCACCTGGGAAGAGCAGCCTCAGTAAAACCATCTCCTGGGATCTGTGCAGCCCTGCAGCGCTCAGCCCTCGGAAGAAAGGATGGCCTTGGATCACAGTGATCCCCCATGGTCAGAAAGACCCACACCACGAGGAGCTGCTTGTGCCAGCTGCTCCTCCCACCCTGGGACCTGACCACCCTCATCCCCCCTCCCAGGACCACACTCCCCCACCAGCCTGCACACTTTTCTGCCACAGTTTCACGAGATTACCTTATTTTAGCAGCATCTCCCGCCCAGCCCTGCTCATGACACACCGCAGGGGTATGAATTATTCAGCAGCGAGAGGGTAAGTGGAGCAGCAGCGATGCTGGCGTGGCGCCCGGCTGTCTCCCAGCGTGGGCTGACTTCTGCTCCTTTGATCCCTCAGGTGGATCAGCAGCAGCTCAGCATCCACCACGCTGCTGCCATCCCATCGGCACACACCAGCCTCTTTTTTTCCAGCTGCAGCCCCACTTTGGGCACAAACCAGGCTGTGGGGGTGCAGCCAAGCTTTGGTGTCTCTCCTCTGCCCACAACCTGCTCGCATAACTTCGTTCAGAAGAAAAATTCATGTTAAGAGCAGCAAAGGTGGAACATTTTTACTTGAAACCTGCTGAAGGAGGGGGTGGGGAAAGCACAGGGTCTGGGCCTGGCTGCCTGCTGGGCTCCAGGTCTCCGGCTGTCCCATGGCATAGAGTGATCCCAAACCCTTGTATTACAGAATCCCAGACTGCTTTGGGGTGGAAGGGAACTCAAAGCCCATCCCATTCCAAGCCCTGTGCCACAGGCAGGGGGACACCCTCTGCTAGACCAAGTTGCCCAAAGGCCCATCCAGGTAAAAAAGAATGGAAAAAGAAGAGGTAGGAAAAACAAACAAACAAAGCAACAACCTCAGAGCAGCAGCCTGCAACATGTCCATGGGCATTATAGCCACATCAACCCCCTAAGAGCCTTTTCACATAAAAAATAGATCGCATTTATTGATTAAAGTAAGATACATGATTGATGTGCAGGACACCAGCTCTTCCAGTGGGCAGCTACACACACTGTACGCTGACAAAATCCATAGGCATGAGACACAGACATTAATCATTCCTCTATTTACACAATTTCCATGGTTACAGAGCAGCCTACAACACATGAGTGTCAAGTTTGCGTTCAACCATCGGGTTCCCTGGCAGGTCCTGGCTCGGCCAAACCACTCATGCTGTGTGCTCCCCCCCAAACCTGCCCCCATCTCCGAACGCCCCCGTTCACCCCAATAAAGTGAAGAACCGCAGAAAAAGTTTAATGCCACAGTGATACCCCAAGCTCCTCACAAATGAGGTCTTCACCCTTGATTGCAAAGTGACTTTGCATGCTGCTCCTCAGCAGCAAACCCACCACCACCCTGTGCCAGGCTGGGGACATGCCCTGGCAAACAGCTGCCCCCCCAAAACGTGGTTGGCTGTCTCACTAGGAGCTGAGAGAGCTGGGGGCATGCACAGCACGTCCCCTGCTCCTCACATGATGCCCTCCAAGGGTGAGCAGCGATGGCCAGGAATATTGCACTTTTCCCACCTGCAGACCCCAGGTTTTGCTCTCTACCCTCCCCAGCCTCCTCCAGATGAAGGATTTAACTTAAAGCTTCCCTGCTCATAGAATCATAGAATGGTCTGGGTTGGAAGGGACCCCAAGGATCACAGAGTTCCAACCCCCTGTCACAGCTGATAACCAAGTAATGCCAGAGCGTACCGGAACCTTCCCCAGCACAGCCTTGTTGGGGACGAGGTGAGGAGCCCCGAGAGACGCAGCGAGCGGACGAGGGGCTGGAACAGAGCAGTGAGGTGGCACAGACCCACCCCACACTGGGCCGTGGCATGGGGCACCCAACGCAAAGGGGGCACAGCGTGAGACACTGAAGCACCGCGCGCCAAGGCGGGCTGCAGGGACACCGCTCTGCTCAGCCTTCTCCTCGCAGAAGCGGGTCAGACACCAAGACTAATCCCAAGCCTCACTCATCCTCCATCAAAGATGAGAGTGCAGCCCACCAGCATGATACCAGCAACCCCTTCCCACCGCTGCCAGCAGCCCGTGCTCACCCACAGGGAGACCCGGCTGCGGTGGGATACAGGGGTAACAGCTCTCCAAAGGAAGCCACTGTGCTGCTGGGAGATGCTGCATTAGCAGGGAGGAGTTTGGCCCAGAGAGGGACTTGCTTTCACACCGCTCAGAAAAGACATCCCACAGAGGGTGCAGTTGCTCTCTTAAAATAAAATTAAATTAAAAAGTCCAGCAGAAAGTCAAGGAAGCTCCATGGGGAAGAAGCAGAGCTCACTGAGAGGAAAGCAGCAGCATGGCAGGGACCATCCCTGCCAGGCATGCACCAGCCACAACGCAAGAAGCAACAGCTCAGGGAGAAGCACCAAAGAGCTGCCTCCTACCAGGGGATGCGGGGCTGGGGCACAGGATGCCATCAGGGAGAGAGCAGGATAAGGAAAGAAAGGGGAAAGGAAGAAAATAGAATAAAATAAATGGGGGGGTTTGTGTGATCTGACATTCAGTGATGGGCTGCAGACGCAGCTGCAGCGTGCCGGGGCCAGCTCGGGCACTGTAAACAAGGCGATGGGTGTTTGCAGCGTGAGGGTGGCACATGGTGACCCCAGGGACACCCCAACACACGCAGGGAGAGGGTCCCAGCTGAAGGCATCTAGCTCAGCCCTTCAGTATGGCAGAGCCCATTTGCTCTCTGTATGCCTCGGTTCCTAATGCTCCTGAAAGCCACACATTAGGTGTGTGCTAGACGGGGGTAAAACAAAAGTGTTCCTACTGAAAGCATCAGCCAGGGTTCAGCAAACCCTCCCAGGGCTGGGAGGTGCTGTGCCCAGTACCCACTCAGCCCCACAAGGCAGAAGAACCAGTGCCCATGTCTGGGGATGCCACTGCAGGAGAGCTGGGGGCCCTGGGATGCTCCACACCTTGGGGCTGCCATCCCCACAGTACCAGGGTGAGGAGGCAGCTCCATGCTCTCCAACCTGAGCTGAGGTTTCTCTGTTCCTGTAAAAATAAAGTGCTGATAGGGGATGGGATGGGGTGTAAAATAAACTGGCACAAAATAGAGCAGTCCCTGTTCCCCGCCCGGGCTGACGGGACGGGGGAATACGGAAAGGATTTAAAATAATAAAATAAAATCAAAATCTACATCCCCAGGATTCCTCACCTCTCCAAGTGTCTATTTACAGAGGTGCCCAGGGGGGTGGTTTTGCTGTATCACCTGCCCAAAAAGCTCTGGAGGAAGAAGGCACTGGGCTGGATCCCACCTCCCCAAGCAGAGCCCAGCCCGGGACCTTGCCGCATCCAGAGGTGGGTGGCCACAGCGTGGGGCAGCCCCATCCTCTTGCAGACCAACCCCACTGTCTTTCCCAAGAGGAGAGGGGAGACTGTCCCCAGGAGGCCAGCAGTGCCCAGTGCCCCCCAGCACAGCATCTGGAAGGGCCGGGGCGCAGAGGGACCGTCACTGCATCATGACGCTGGTGCTGTTCACAGGGGTGGCAGCGGGTGCGATCAGCTCCACCAGCGCCTCGTACGTCCCCACCACGAAGCCCACGAAGCCGAAGAGGCTGATGGCGATGTCCTTGGCGACGACCAGGGGGTGTATGCCTTCTGTGTAGTAGGTGGCGATCTCCAGCAGCGGGGGGAAGATGAGAGCCAGGGCACTGCTGCTGACAGAGCCCACCAGCGAGATGACAATGTCCAGGCGCGGGATGAGGATGGCCAGGACGCCTGGAGAAGGAGTGGACACCATGTTAGTGCTGCTGGCTCCTGGACAGCAGACCCCTCCTTCCCAGAGGCAAACCAAGCAGAAACCCACAGCAGAGATGCCATCTGCTTGAATCCTACCTCTGACCCTTTCCTTGGCACAAGAGCTTTGAAGAGGTGGCCACGTGTTTTCCAGCAACTCCTCCCCACCGAGCAATGAAACCATTGCACAAACAAAGCCCAGCACAGAGCCAACTATCTCTGTCATGCTGGACATCCCCACAATGAGCTCAAGGGCTGAGCAGGATTGGTGCTGCAACAAACACATGCTAAGAGCAGCTGCTCACACCCCAGCACTCCTGCTCCCCACACCTGGGGAGCTGTAAAGCCTCAAAACCCCCACAAAAGCAAGGGGGAAAAGCCATCTCCCCACCACCACCCCGAATATCTCTGTGTGGTTTGCATGCCTTTGAGCTGCTCCAGCAGCAGAGCGCCTGGGGCACAGCCCGGAGGAGAACATTTGTTAGGTAAAAAGTGCAGCCAAGGAAAGCCCCCTCCCCCAGGAGACTTCTGACAGTTCACACATAGAGGCTGCAAACTCCAGCATATTCCTGCTTCCCTCTTCCTGCTCGGGTCTGCGGGAGGATGGAGGGATGCTGCCTTCTCCTTCCAACCAGCCTCCAGCTCCCAGTGCCTCTGGGCTCCTCTCAGGCACAGCAGTGTCAGGGTTTGGGAGCAGATTTAAAATCACCAGTCACAGAGCTGTAGGGGTTGGAAGGGACCTCCAGAGATCACCAAGTCCAACCCCACTGCCAAAGCAGGGTCCCTAGGACAGGTTGTACAGGTTGGTATCCAGAAGGGTCTTGAATATCTCCAGAGAAAGAGACTCCACACCCCCTGGGCAGCCTGTCCCAGGGCTCTGTCACCCTCACTGGGAAGAAGTTCTTCTGCATATTGACATGGAACTCCCTGTGCTCCAACTTGAGGCCAATGCCCCTTGTTCTGTCCCCACAGACACTGAGAAGTGGCTGGCTATTTCCCTCTGTGTCCCACCCTTCAAATATTGATAAACACTGATCAGATCCCCTCTCAGGCTTCTTCTCTCAAGGCTGAACAGCCCCAGCTCACTCAGCCTTTCAAAATAAAGGATCATCAAGGTCCTGTTTTGTGACCAAGAGTGGTGCCCTCAGCACACTGGTGCACTAAGCAAGCTCCCCATCCATGGCAGCCGTAGCTGGAGAGCATCACTGCTGCTTTTTGGTCCAACAAAGCCTGAGGAAAAGGCAACCAGAGTTTTGTATGAGAGAAGAGCATCCTCTTCAAGCAAAGCACACTTCACTGCTTAATCAAAGCAACCAAGAGAAATCAATTGGTTTATTGCTTTGAAAGCTCTGCTTAAAAATAGGAGACACCTAGAACCATGGGAGCTACAGCCTCAGGGGAGAAGGGATGTCTCAGAGTTCCTTTACTGGAGGAATCTCTTCACTCTCTGGTAATCAGTGACATGCAGGAAGGGCTGCTGGAGCCACCCTGAGCCAGAGATCACCCTCAGGAGTGGAAGGAGATGGAAGGCTTGGAAGGCTCCAGTGGGCAAAGACACAAACAAGAGATGCTCCTGCACACTGCCACCACTCCAGCCCTGCTGGGTAAGCCTAGAGATAGACCATCCCTCCCCACAGGGAACTGCAGCAAAGGTCCTCCCTGAGCTGATGTGGAGGAAGATTGTCCCTGTGCAGAGCTCTGCCAGGTCTCTGCTGCAAGGAGAGCAGAGCAGCCGACTGCCAACAGCATCCTCAGCCCACCCCAAACAGCTCTTCGGGTTCAAACTTCACAAAATTATCACATACACACGCCTCCCCCCTCCAAAACAAGCAGGGCTGGAGCGCCAGCTGCAGTCCTCAGCCTCCAGAGGACACGTAGTGCTTTCCTCCCTCCGGTTCAAAGGGAGTTTAATCCTGCTGGGTTTGAAGTCTAAGCTTAAAAGACACCCATGCACCAAATTGCATCCTGTCTTTGGAAGACAAAGCCACAACAGGAGCTTGTTCTTCACCCCACAATCATCTGATGAATATTCATGCTGCCCCTCCCCCAATTGCTTTTATCCTCACCAACAGCCACAGGATCTCTCATGGAAGAGAAGGGGAGGAGGTACAAAGGAAGCAGCATCCTTCCACCAACGCCTCTGTTGCCTCCCTACCCCCAAAACGGAGGGTACAGCCACTGCTGGCACCCAAAGCCATCCCACCGCTCTGAGCCTTCAGTCCCCTGGCCAGGCTGGCTCCCATCCCACAGGCAGGCTCCAAGACCAGAGCACCGGGGTGGCCAGAGGCAGGACTCCATCCCTGCACTGCTCCTTCAGCCATGGGCAGAGGCAGAACATGCTTCAGGAACTCATCATGGAGGAGACAGGGCTTTGCCCACCCCCGTTAATGCAGCCCACCATTAGCCACAGCCCAGGACACGGCAGCACCCTGCACTCAGCCACCTTCACCGCCCTCAAGTTGCCACCACACTCCTCACACCCCAGTCAAAGCCAGCTGGGACACAGGCCAGGCCCCTGATGCGCTCTGGTGCATCAGCAGCATCCAGGCACACAGAAAAGCTCTTCTCCAGCAGATGACACCCAGGAATTCAGCCAAGCACCTCAGCTGCACTAACCGCAAGGATTTACTCTTCAGGAATCAAAGCCAGACAGAATCAGATATTTCTGCATCTGATTTGCCCCACACCCTTCCCAAAGGTCCACCCTGCTCCAGCCCAGCAGCCTGCGCCTCCAGAGCCTCAAACACCCTTATGAGAAAGGGTTCACTTGGGGCTGAGCCAGCCAGACCTGCCCTGTGCCCACAGCCACCCTGGGGCTTTGGCTGTGGGCTGTGTAACAGCAGAATCAGTTGTGTTCTGCTGTGCTATAAGCTACAGTGGATGTATGTGCACAAGGACCCTCATTCCCTCACAGCCAGAGGCCCCTCTCACAGGCACAAGCAGCCAGCTGCCCGTGAAGAACAGGACTGCAGGAGAGTCCCTGCTGCCAGGGCTTCAGTAGTGGGGTGAGGCAAGTGAGGGCACTCAGCACCACCAGCCCAAGGCAGGAATAGGGGAACCCTGACAAGCTGTTTTCTACTCACAGGTCACGCTGACCAGGGCCACCCTGAGGAGCAGGTTGACCAGCCAGCCCCAGCGCTCCGACACCCGGGCGACGAGGGGAGGGATGATGATCTCGGCGGGCACGTAGAACTGCACGGCGTAGGTGAAGAAGATCCCGATGGAGAAGAGCAGCTTGACAGCTTGGTACAGCCTGCAGACCAGAAGATGACACAGTGAGACACAGCAGAAGGGGCACACACTCTGCCAGCACCCTCCCAAGTGCTGCTTCCCTTTGAGAAACCTCTTGTGCACAAACATTGAGAGCTACTTGGAAAAAGACCCAACACATACTGTCCTGCTCCTGCCCAGTGACCACAAGAAAGCTGCAGTGTCCCTGGCCAAGGCACCAGGAGCCTGATCTGTTCTCAACAATCTACAGCACCCACCTACATCTCTGGATGCTGGCGTACGTCATGCTGCCCTTGGCTGCACAAAGTGTGGAGCCCTCAGGCACCTCGCTCCCTACAGAGGCACACGGGCTCCACACCGCCCTCTGCTTGACCAGACTGGCCTCTGCAAGGTCTGCAGGGCCAGAAGTGGCCTTCCTCATGATTGGCCCCAACAGACAACACTGAACTATCCCCAGGCACTGGTACTGCCAGGAGCTTGCAGTCCAGACTTTGGCCCGTGACCCACAATGAATCTGCCTCCACCACCCATCCCAGAGGCTCTTCACCGTGATCTTCACTAATGAAATCCAGCCTCTGAGATAAAGGAAGAAAAAAACCCCTCTCCTTTTCTCCTACCAGCTGGATGATACTCTATTATATCTTACAATAGGAAATGAAGGATGCCTTCAAAGAAGCTTATCAGCTGCAGCCATCAGTATTTCACAGATTAGGATTACTATTTGGCTTCAAGGTTGTGGCCAGTATCAGCTTGAGGCCACTTTATCGTCATTAAAAGGGCAGTGTGATCAGGGAGAGGTCCCACTGCCTGGGAAGGCGTCTACCTTCAATGACGAGGGAAGGTCCAGGCTAATTAGTCTCACCTTGATCACCAGAAAAGCATGAGCTGTATCCTCCTGAGATCCGTTTCCAGGAACATACTGGTCAGGGTGCACAGCCAGTGAGAATTTGCCAAGGGTCATGGGAATATCATCACTGGTGACCTGGGTGAGCTCCCAGCGACCCAGAGGACGTTCACAGCAAGTTCACAACAGGGCTGAATCAGAGAGAATGCCTGCCAAGCCTTGGAGCAGGACCCTGTGGTGGCACAGACAGTGAACACACAGGATGCCATGCGTGGGAAGGGCTGGGGGCTGGCTTTCCACCTGGCCAGAATGGGACCTGAAGCTCTTGGTGGGCAGCCAATTGACCATGAGGCAGCAACAGGGCTGAAGTCAGTCCCACCCTGGGCTGTTACCAAAAGCACAGCCAGCACGTCAAGGGTAGGGATCATTCCACTTGTGAAGCTGCATCTTGAGTACTGTGTCCTGTCTGGGGCTCCCAGAACAAGACAGAGATTGACCAACCAGAGCCAATTCAGTGGAGGCTACTAAGACAGTGGGGGTTCAGCACAAAACATACAAGGAGACACTGCAAGACCTGGGCTTGTTCAGCACGAGAAGCTTAAGGGGGATGTGATCACTGTCTTCAGGCACCTAGTAGGAGGGCATGGAGAAGACAGAGACAGGCTGTTCTTGGAGTTGCACGGCAGAAGAACCAGGGGCAACAAGACAGCTGCATTTCAAAAGGTTAGTTAAGCACCAGAACAAGGGTCTGGAGAGGTCAGACCCCTTTTTACTCTCATTTACTGAGAGTAAAAATTTAAGTTGGCCCTGCTTTGAGCAGGTGGGGGGACCCAATGGTCTCCCAACACGCTCTCCAACCTAAACTACCCTGTGATTCCCCAGGCAAAGTAAAGCCAAAGCTATCAGAGTCCAGAGTGC
Source organism: Gallinula chloropus (assembly GCF_964237585.1). Lineage (NCBI taxonomy): Eukaryota > Metazoa > Chordata > Aves > Gruiformes > Rallidae > Gallinula > Gallinula chloropus. Next base: position 13,948,893 of record NC_140095.1, on the reverse strand, counting down.
ACCCACTCAGTCGCATATGACTTCAGTGCATGGTTACCTTGAGTCACCCACCCCGTGGCCTGGGTATCTTATCATTTCATTTTCAGTTAAGCGATGCTGTAAAGCCATAAAGTGCTCCAAGGCAACCCATGAGTGAGAGATGTTGCTAAAAAAAGTACAGAACAAGGTTGGGTACCAAACTCTGCACCGGTCAGCAGCGAAGGCAACAAGCTCAAAGGGCAGTTTAAATATCAAGAAGAGGAAGAGCTCACGGGCTAGACTTGACCCACAGAAGATATGTGTCCATACAGGGCCCTGGAGAGGCATTGCTCTGCCAACCACAGGAGCCACCTGCTTCACCTGAAGAGCTACACCAGGCCATTCCAAAAAGCTGCAAGAAGTGGCATAGCCCTGACCCTAAGCTCCCTCATTAACGACCCCCTACCAGCCACATGCAACCAAACGTCTTCCCCCTCGCTACAGCATTTCTTCACCCTTCAGATGGTGGGGTGAAGCAACCCCCCCTGAGGATGCAAGGAGGGATTTCAGCACAGCAGTGAGGTATTTCAGAGGCCGTGGTTAGACCTGAGCACTGGGAACCAACAAGCTCCTTGCTTGAGGAAGCTGTGGTTACAGTGAAACGAGGCTGGGAAAGTCCTTAGTCACCCTCTAACTCAACGATTCCCAACACGTTCACTGAATCTCTCCTAGAGACCACTGGGTGATGACTACAGCCAAGGAAGGATGCAGCATCTCCACCACAACCCTCACCTTGCCTCCCCTGCTGCAGGCAAACCCCATGACTTCTCACCCGAAGACCTGATGACCAATTTCTGCAGCCCAACACTTCTGACCAAGCAGGGCGGTCAAGGCTTCAGCCCATGTACCTCAGCCCTTGCTTTAGATAACCCAAGTCCAGCATTTACAGCTTCCATGGAATGTGCTGCTAAGAAGAAACACGCAAACCTCAGAGTGCTTCACGTGCTGAGTCATAACACAGAGACAGCCTACAGGTGCCCTGCCACATGCCCAGGCTTCCAAAGGGCTACTTCTCTTCTCCCTGACTGACAGAATCCTACAACATTTTCCCCCTGGAGAAGTACCTTGACAGAAAGCATGGATACACCTAGAACCGTGCATCTGAAATGGGGTTTTTCTATAGCCCAGTGAGTCACAGAAATCCCACTCTCTCCTTCTAGGGAAAGGTCATACTTCAGAGCAAACAGAGCTGAGATTTCCCACTGAAGCGCCCAGGGAGCTGTAAGGACCAGCCTTACAGGTCAGCGGGCATCTTAGAGGCTGTGGCACAACCTGGTGCCCTGCAGAGCTCAACACCTGGATCTGAACTGCTTTCCACCTTCAGGAGCAGCAGCATTTCATCCTCTCCACACCTCACTTCAGCTTGCTGAGCACATGGGATTCACACCCACTGCACTCCACAGGGAGGGATTCAGACCTCCACACCACACAGCACGTGGTTTGCATCCAACCAGTCCCATCCCTCCTGGCTGAGAGCAAGGACCTGGCAGGGCTCACTGCAAGGATCTCAGCAGGGGCAGAACCTTCTACCACACCAATACCCAGCAGTTCAGTCACAACACAGATACAGCATGAAAGAAAGTCAAAGTGAAACCCACACAGCCAGTAACTGAAGCAAAACCAGGATCTGTTCTGTGCTTTCTCCAGACCCTGAGCTGCACAGCTCCACAAGGTCAGCATGTGGAAGCCCAGGAGGAACTTGCAATTTGAGTCCTGCCCAAATCCACTCCAACAGCAGGGAAGAGGCAGCAAGTCAGGCTGCGGTGTTGGGCAGATGCTAAGAGCAGAGAGGATGGGTTGGGGAGGGGACAGGCACCCTCCAGCCCCATTTCTCATTCTGGTCTCTTGCAGGGTTTTAAGCCAGCAGAGACATCGAAAAGGAGCTGCTGAACTCCAGAGTGCTCCTCAGCTAACCCTGGAGCTCTTCTCAAACAATCCCCAGTGCAGCAAGCTGGAAAGGGACTTGTTTGCAACATTTGTGTGCCCCACACCTTGTGTCCCAAGAGAAACTGTTTGCATTTCTCCTTCAGGAGAAATATGGAGCCAGGACAGTGAGGAACCACTCACCTCTGGGACAGACCAGCAGCTGCCACAGCCCCCAGTCCCAGCAAGAGGAGAGCTAACCCCTTTGGGTACCAAGGTCCAGGTCAGGCCATGTGTATTTCCACAGGGCTCCAGCCAGAGACCACAGTGTCTCAAGAGACCCCACCAGATTCCAGAGGACAGCCAGGTTTGGGGAGCTGCAGGGCTCAGCCCCCACAGGAAGGAAGGGGTATCCTCATGGCATCAGTGCTCACAGGCAAAGTGCTGGCTCAAGACAAGCTGCATCCAGGCAAAACACACACATAGCCCAGGAGTGGGAGTTGGAGCTCCAGGGCTGCAAACAAGGAACAGAGCCTGTGCGTGGAGACATCCCATTTCACACCCTCTGAGATGGGAGCTCCGAGCTTTGGGTTACTCTGTGTGCTTCGTTTGGGGAAGAGAAGCAGTTCTGTGCTGTTCAGTGATCACCCCACAGGGGTTGTGTCCAACATCCCATGGCCACAAGCCACAGGTACCACAGCCAGAGCACTGCCTAGTCCCCAAAGAGAAGCCACAAGGCTCCAAGAAAGGCAGGAGCAGCACCTGCCCGGGCAGGGACCACCAGGCCCTGAGCAGCAGAGCCAAGACAAAGCTCCAACCTCACAGCAACAAGTCCCTCTCCACCCTGTACATCAGACAACCCTTGACAAGCTCAGCCCCTCTCATGCCTCCCCAGCCAGGACCCTCTGCCCTGGCCCCAGGACTCACCAGCAGTTGGGCAGGTTGAGCGTTATGCTGGCCTGAATGTCGGCCCCGAAGCGCAGGTACCCCAGAACGCTCAGGCTGATGTACAGGATGGTGACAATCGTCATCCCCACGTAGAGGATGACTGGGAACTGCTGGGGGTTCTTCATCTTGTTTTCCAGAGGCAGCACCTAGGAGAAGAGGAGGAGGAGGAGGAGGATGACAGAGCAACAGGTTGCCCCTGTTCCTCTATGGCCCTGGCAGCAGAAGGGGCAGTCTGGTGGCTAAACACACACCACACACCCCCCACCCCATGACAGAGGGATGCTCACATATGGAGACCCAATTTCTACACTCCCATTTGAGACCTTTGGACTTGGCATGGCAAGAGCCCAGCAGGGTCACTCCAGCCCTTGCTGTAATGAAGAGACCCCCTCCCTCCCTTGGCAGGAGTCGTGCCCATCAGAGCCTGGAGCTTTGGGGTGACACTGTCCACCTATATATTGGCTGCATTACAGTCTGCACCCCAAAAACACAGCCACACTCACTGGGCTGGGCCCATCATGAGATATTATTCCCAAGCAGACCCTGGAAAGAACAAGATACTTTCTCCCCTCCCATCAAGTTCATCGAGGTTTCAACCAGGCAGGACAATAAAAAAGGAGGAAGGACGGGGCAAGTCCCTCACCTCTACACTACTAACACTTTGCTTCCAAATATAAAACTTTTATAGGCATCCTTGGGCGATGGGGATTCAAGGAAACACTGTGGCAGGGCTGCTGAGGAGGCAAGACCAGAGAAGTCTTAATTTGCTTCCCCACCTCCAAGTCATGCGAAGAAGAGAAGCATTTGTGCCTCAGTGCCAGCAAGAGCCTCCTGCCCTGGGCAGAGCATTCAGTAAACACTCCTCCTGTGAGGGATTTGGCCCTCTCCAGCCCTGTGTTTACAGAGCCAGCTTATAATAAGAGATGAAAACGTTTTTTTCCTCCTTTGAAGGGAGCTCCTGGAAACAACCCACAGCATCTCAGCAAGCCATTAAGCTCTCCACCCACCCACCTTCTTTCACAGACACAGTGAGTCTATTTACAGCATCCAGTATGAGAGGCACAGGCAAACCCAGCCCCACAGCAGGCTGGGGCCAGGCAGCTGCTGGAGGGAGCTCTCAGTGCCTCCCCAGCAGAACGGGAAGGAACAGATCACTTTTGGGGTTTTGTGATGTCATTTTTGGCCTCCCACTTCAGCAGATTCAGGATCCAGCCTGGTAACAAGAGTCAGGGTGATTCCTCATCCATAGGTCAGCTAGTAGAGCCAAAGGCAGCTGCCAGCACAGCCACCTTCAAAGCTGCACCAAACCTCCTGAGGTCTGGCGCCTGTGCTCCTCAAGCCTCACTTGGAAGCAAGGGGGTTTGACCCCGGAGGCAGCCTGGAGGCTAAAGCTAACAGCATCATCCAGAATTCGGGCTGTAGTCAGAGAGGTTCCTCTGCAAATGCAGCTGCAGCACGGAGCAGGTGCTGCAAGGCTGAGCAGGGGCTGAGCAGCCCCTCTGCCACACGCCAACTCACCACCCCGATGCCTTCGAACGCGAAGATCGCCGTGCCAAAAAACAGAGGGTAGGTCTTCCAGGCTGCTGCTAGAGGCAGCTCACTGGGATCAGGAATGTCCTGGAAGAAAGCCCATGCAGAGTTCAGATGTGAGGATGGATGGGAAGGACCTGGCCTGGTCCCACCGCTCCCTGTCGCAGCCCCACAGCACAGGGAAAGCCCTGCAGAGCAGAGGGCAACCACTGAGCCCCTGGGAGCGAGCAGCACCCCACAGCAGGCAAACAGCCCTTTGCTGAGCTTCCCCTGCCTGCCCAAGCATGGGACATCACTGAAGCTGTGCACACATACCCTCACGATGTACTGGTAGATCACCACAAGGCTGACAAACATGGCCACGTTGGCCAGCATGGAGAAGATGGACAGGACCTTGAGGTTCTGGATGAACGTGAGCAGCACCACGAAAGGTAGCAGGGAGAGCATGTACAGCCGTGAGTCCATGGTGGGGGTCATCTCCACTGTCCTGTTTGGGTTGCAGTCATTGGTGGTCCCGTTCGCTGCAGATATGACCTGGGGGAGGCACAGGAAGGCTTGCTGAACCCCATCACATGGGTCTGACAGCCATGGATCTCAGCAGCCTGTCCCAGGTGGGTCACAACACTACCCCATCAACTCCCTTCCAGACACCCCTTTGGTCACTCAAAACCCTGTTCCCATACAAGGACATCTGGAAGCTACTGCTGCCCCCCAACTTCACTCTCTTCATAAGAAACCATCCTTTCCTTAAGGTCTTTAATCACAGAGGCACAGCCAAGCCATGTGCTGGCCTCCAGAGACAGTTCTGCCCCAGGAACCACATGGCTGAACCATCCCTCCCACAGGCACAGAACACTGAGGAGCTCCAACACAACCATACACAAGCTGGTCTGGGTACAGGTGCCATCTGGCCATGGCAGCCAAGGGCTGCCTGCAAACTCATTTAACCTACTCCAGAGCAAGCCCTGCCCCAGAGGACAGGCTAAAAGCTTCTGCACAAATCAGCATCCTTGGTGGGATATGCAGAGCCCCACACCTAACAGCAGTGTTCCTCTGAGCCTGCCCTGCCTCTCCAAAGCCATTTTCCAAACCAAACCAAAGCCCTGCCCCACGCAGCAACACCTCACCTGAGGTACCATCTGCACCATCACTCCCCATGAAACAAGCAACACTCCCCTCTCCCCACCCAAAAAATTCCCAAACTGAAGCCAAGGGGTTTCCCAGCTGTGGCCTGAATTGGGTTGGGTTTGCTGGTTTTTGCAAATTCCCTTGAGTCAGCCTTCAGTCTCCACTTCAAGGGGCTGAGCAGATGGAAGCCCACCATGAAACAGCAGCAGGGGTAACGTGAAACAGAGCAGGGGGCCAGCAGCAGCTCAGACCCATGCACACACCCTGCTCACTCCTGCTCTTGGGGCTGTTGGAGGCTGAGAACAGGGACTCGTTATTCCCAGTTTCTTACAGCACAGGAGCCAGCCAAGCAGTTCAGGGCTCCTGTTTATTTCCTCCTGACACCTGGCAGAAGGAAACTCTTTCCCTAAAGACGTAATTAAGCTGCAGAGCCATGGGATGAGGCAAGAAACTGGAATGCAAACAGGACCAAGAAGAGAGGTTCAGGGCAGGTCCCAGGACCCATTGTTTGTTACCATCCACACAGAGTATCTATACAGTTATTAACCAAGGTGGGCAGGATATCAAAAGCACAATCCCGCTGCTGCCACCCACCTCCTCTCACTAGGACCAGCCCACACATGATACAGATGCCTCCAGCACCTCTTTACACAACTCTCAGAAAAACCTGCCCTGCTTGAATGGTAAAATCAATCCTCCAAAATGCCCAGGCAGAGCAGCAGTACCTTCCTGAGCAGCACCAGCTACAGAAACCAGACCTTTGGTGATGAATGGGGCCGTGACACAGGAGCTAAGATCAACCCAAGTGCCTCCACATCCCCTCCCACCTTCCCCTTGCCCACAAAGGAGGGAGTAAGTCTAACCTGTTTCAGGTTGTCAGCCAGAAAGACGAAGTACACGCAGCAGAAACCCAGCTGAGTGATGATCAGGAAGAGCCCCACTATACGCCTAGAGAGGGAAAGAGACCATTTGTCAGCCAGGTCACACAGAAGTGAGCCTGCCTGGGCTGCTTGGGGCTGCTCTCCCCAGGGGTGAAGATGGATGAGCGGGTTGGAGCATACCCAGCTCACTTCTCCTCGATGCACAGGGCAGAGGACTACACTTCCATCTAACCCTGCAGACCTCAGGCTCTCTGATCTCCCCCTCCCAACCCCTCCTTAGGGTCAGGACCAGCCTCAGGAGGAAAGTCACCCCCTTGGGTTCAGCCTTGCCAGTCTCCCACTGAATTGTCACAGCTGAAGATGACACATCCCCTTAGAGACAAGGGGATGTTCCCAGCATCTGATGTGCAATGTGACCTGTGGGCAACATCTGTGTGACGCGGGACACCCATGGGGCTGGTAGCATCCCTGGGAGCTCAGTGCCTAGCAAGAGGGGCCAGCACTGCTATGCATCCTATTCACCCCTCTGTTACACTGCAGGGACTCTTCTCCCACCCCTTTAGTGGAAGTCACATTGGCTGGGGCCAGGCCTGAGTCAAAGACCTCAACATTACCCCTGGGGGGACATTGAGCACTCAGGGTGAGCCAAGTAACATTTAATGTCACTTGTGATCATCTGCTAACACAGCTCAGAGACCAGTCGGTTCTTCTGCAGCACAGAGAGGGCTTCAAGACAAGTCCTGCCTGGCAGGGGGCAGAGGTACCTTCCCCAGACGGCGTGTGTCCGCAGCCAGGCGCTGGGAGTCGACTCCAGCCCATACATCACCGCCCCCCCATAATCCAAAAACTGCTTCTGGAACCTGCCCAGAGAAGACAGAGAGAAGGGACATCACATCAGCCTCACTGCTGGTTCCCAAGGTGAAGGATGAGAAAAGAACACAGCTCCTGTGACAAAGCCCAGAAGCAAATCCCAGTCGTGGCCACAACACGGGCAGCTTGTTGCTGGGAGGCTTGGAGGGACTGTAGGAGCAGCAGTGCCCAGAAGGGGAGTCGCTTCTTACCTGTAGCAGAAGTGATGGGCACATCTCACCAGGATGCCCATGCAGTGCACAGCCACGACTCCCATCACCAGCAGGCTCACGGGACCCAGCTGCAGGGGAAGAGAGGACAAGGCTGCACTCTGACAGAGCTGCACGATGGGCTTTACTCCCAGAAGAAACCCCACAGGCTCAGCGAGCCGAAACACTGCTGGAGGCTGAACTGGAGCTCAGGTGCTGCTTCAGGGAACCAACCCCCCCGCCCCAGGACCCAGTAACTCCAGAGAGAGCCACAAGCTTGGCAGGGATGATGCAAAAGAAGCAAGTCAGGGCAGTCTGGGTGTAGCAAAGCGCTTCCAGGACTGTTTTTCAAACTACCTTGCACATCCCTATTACATAAGGGATGGAGAGGTCACGGCCTGGACAAAAGAAGGAAGTTTGCTTATTGAATTCCTTTTTTCAATCTGAGCACTGGGATCACTGCATCTCTGGGTGAGGAAGCCTGGAGCAGGGCAGCGAGACACCCCCACCTCTCACAGGGATGCCAGATGCTGGGGCTTGATACACAGAGGAGCTGAGCGTTGGGACAGAAGTGGGGGGGGACACAGCAGTGGCCCAGGGCTGCTGTTGGACCTCCAACCCTCAGGCAGCAAAGTGGCATCACATCCAGAGCTGCCAGGCCAGGTGAAACCACACACCATCACCTCCCATCCCCAGCCCCAAGTGCTGACAGGGGTCATTACACACATGCTGGGCCCACAGGAGCCCCAGGAGGCACACAGTGTGCCCAGCACACACCAGCTTGGACAAACCGAGGTGGAGGCTGTGCTGAACCTGCCATGACCAGGGTGAGGAGATGCCACCTGAGCGCAGCACAGAGTGTTTTTGGAGAAAGGGGCTGATGCTGCAGGAGCCAGGGAAGTACCAGTCAGCAGGGACCCAGCACCCTGCCTGACCCCAGCAGAGGAAACCGCAGCCCTGACTCACACGCCGAACTCCTCGAGAACATCCAGCACAGCACAGGAGCAGCAAGAACAGTCTCAGCAGCAAAGGAACCAAGCCACAAAGCCCAGGGCACAAAAAACTCACAATCAGACAATTAGCAGGAGGTATCTAGGCAGGGAGTCAAGCCCCAACAGTGCCCATGCAGGCTGCTCAATGCCCTGAAGTCACTCTGCCCCAGGAGCTCCCCCAGAGCAGAGCTGAGAGACGCCTTACCAGGATGCCAGCATTCTTTACAGCCAGAGGCAGCCCCAGCAGCCCCGTGCCAATGTTGCCCTTCAGGAGGTGGATCAGGGTCTGGTACCACCTGAGGGAGAGAAGAAGATACAGAGACAACCATCAGCAGCCACCCGCACCCAGACCACACACAGTCTCAATCCACAGGTCATCCTGCTCAGGGTCCCCATGTCACCCTGAGCTGCTGTGGGAAATGCAGGTGGAGGTCTGGATCCTGTTCCCTGAACCCAGTTCAGCAAAGACTCAAACAGATTTTGGGTAGAAATTGGGAAAATTGGCTTCAAGGCAAAACCCAGCACGAGCACAACTCAGCGCGGGGCTGCATAACAAGAAAGCCTTGGAGTTGAAGGGATCAGTGTCCCTCAGGCAGAGGGCCAGCATCCTCTGCCCACCTGGGTGAAAAAGGCATAAGGAAGCTCCCAGGGCACAGCTGCAACATGCCCACATACCCTCTGAACCTGGACACGCCATTTGCTCATCGCAACCCTGCATCAAACCAAGCTGGAGAGGAAGAATATGGGGGAAAAGCATCAAACGCTGCCTGAGGCAGGCAATCCCAGCTTCACCGGCGTGCAGAGCCATGCTGGGGCAGCTGCTTGCTTGCTGCCAGCACCCCACAGTGGCAGGACCGCTGCTCTGCCCTCACCACCCCGAGGAGACACTCCCCACAAAACCACAGCTCCACCATCCCCCCAGCAAAGCCAGCAGGCAGCTACTATCTTCTCTACCTTCCCCAGGTGTGGGGTCAGCCCCAGAAGGAGGGAAGTATCACTCACGTTGTCCCATTGGACTCCCCAAAACGCTGGTAGGACTCGGGGTGGGCGAAGCCGTTCATGCCACCGGGCGGGCTCCCCTCCGGCGTGACGTCGGTGGAGCTGTAGTCATTGTAGTCCTCGCTGCGGAGGCGCCGGGTGGACATGGTCCCTGTGGAGGGAGCAGCATTAGGGGTGCCCAGCTCCACAGCCCCCTTCTCGGGCTCCTTGGGGTCAGCCATCGCGCAAGAGAGACCGTCTGGCACTGCAGAGCAAGGTCTCCTCTGGGGATTTTATACCGCAGCGTGCGCCCGCCCAAGCAATCAAAGGAGCTGGCACGTCCTAAGGTCAAAGTTGCAGGGCACAGCACGTTCCCACCAGCTCTTCCTACAGGCTCAGGTGCCTGTTTCGGGCACACCCAGGTTGGACAGGCTCAGGAACCCACAGATAGGACCTAGATGTGACCTACTTCACGCTGGGTGAAGGGCCCACGCACCCCTGAGTGGGGGCAGCGAGCGTGGCAGACACTGGCAATGTCCCCAGCCCTGCCGTTCAGGACTGGGGCTGTCAAAAAGAAGGGCCAAGACAGAGCAGCCACCCAACAGCGTGCTGCAAGGGAACAGCCTGTTCATGCCAGGGAAGGGAAAGTTTCCCAACTTCTCCTTTTTTTTAAATGGATGATTTTATTTTTATTTAAAAGAATAAAATTGATTGTGCTCCATCAGACAGGAGAAACAGCCCTGTGCTGGCAGCCAACCACCCACCCCAGAGGCTTCACACCTAAAGGCTTGGGATTCATCCTGGGATGAGGCACCCACACCACCCACAGCTCTTCTTGCTCCAGCAGAGACCCCAGCAAGGTCCCACAAGCCAGCGGCATGGGCAGGGAGGCCTCGGCAAGGACACGAGGTTCCTGCCGTGGGATGGAAAGCAGCCACCCAGTGTAATTCCCACACGTGCCCTGAAAAGCTCCTGCTGCTCCCGAGCTGCCTGCCCCTCCCTTCCAAAAACAGATAAATATTAATAAATAAATGATTGCTTCCCGCCCCGGCGGCGCCCAGCACCCCGCGGGAAGGAGCGCCAGAGGCAGGGCAATTACCTGTCAGCCTCCTGCCACACAGCCTGGCCACTGGGTCCCTGCCCCAAGGCTCTTTTGGGGTGTCACCGCCTCAAGCATCAGCCCCGCCAGCAATCCCAGTCCTCCCCATCCTACCCCTCAGTGCTGGTGGGGAGCCAGCCCGTGGCTGAGCGGAAGCAGCAGAGCAACATCGATACCACAAACGGGCTCGTTTCCTGCCACGGGGCTCCTCGGGCACCCGCTGGGTCACACGAGTGCCCACAGGGTGACACGGGCACCCACAAGATGCGGCCCCAGCGCAGACCTGGATGTCTGGTCTACACAGGAAAAAGCTCAGCCCAGGCTGCTTGGGTCCTGCTCCATGCCCAGACCCCAGAGGCACCTCCCCCAGCACCACTCCGCAAGCCCAGGCGCTATGTGCAATAAAACCCCCAGAGCTGTAATCACTGGCAGGGTCCAGCCTCGCAGTCAGAAGGGAAACAAGGAGTAAGGGACTTTGCTCAACTCTTAGGATGCTTGCTCCAAACCCTGCTGCTCAGGAGCAGTTACCCAGACCGCAACAACGCTGCTTTATTTCCTGCAGCACCCAGCAACAGAAAGCAGGGCAGGTCCATCCTGCACAATACCAGCCTCCAGAGCAGCTGCATGACCAGCCTTGGCCAGCAGGGATGCAGAGAGGTGCTCCAGGGCTGAAGGCAGCACCTCCATCACTCCTGCCCAGCTTCCTCCCTCGCAGCCAGGCCACGTAATCATGCCCTGAACAAGCAGGATGATCCGGAGAGACAGGGACCAGGAAGAGCAGTGGCGTTAGTTTACACAAGGAAAAGCGTTAGAAGCTGTTTGTCATCATTCACAGACTCAGGAGGCTTGGGCAAGCACCACGGGCTGGTAGTGGGCATGGATGGCAGGCTGAAGGGGTGCCAGGGTTGGGTCAGGCAGGGACAGCCCCCTCAGAGATGAGCAGCACATAATCTGAAGTGCCCAACAGCGGTGTCCTCCGGATACCAGATAAAACAACACAGTTACATCAGCCTGCCTGATTGCTCCCCGTGATTCTTCATTTGTTTTCCCCGAGCAGGCCCGGCTGCTTTTTGCTTTGAAGAGCCAGGGAAAGGCGTTCATCGTGACTTGCCTTCTTTGTGTCCTGATTAAAGGTTGCATAGCAGCAGGGAGCAGGCACCCAGCTCCCCCGCAAGCAGCAAGAAGCTGCAAAACTTGTCTCATCCCCCAAAACGAAGACTGCAAACCAAAGCAAAACCCCATTACATCATTTCCTCATTATCAGAAAGAGCAAAGACAATTCAGTTGTCACATTAAACCCAACTCTTCAGCCACTTTCACGTGAATATTTCTCTACACACGCAAGCAGCCTCATCACATGGAAATAAGCACCTAGAAAACCTGGGAGGGGAGGGAGTGAGGAGGGTGCATGTGACAGCAATTTGTCCTTCAGAGTGACAGCCCCACGCCAGCAGTCGAAAGCAAGATGCAACTTGCTGCTGACCCCAACAGCTCTCCCCAGCTGAGCCGGGGCCGCGTGCAGAAGGGCTGCCACTAAATCCTCCAGAAAAGCGAGCCACACAGCAAAACTCACCACTGCTTCCCATCAGGCGTGCTGCAGCCTTTATTTCGAAAGCACCACTTGTAACCCACCCCGGCGTGACACAATGGAAAGCTGGCACCACCAGATCACCCCACACACACACCCCTTACCCCACTCCCCTGCCCGCAGGGAGGTTGTAGCCAAGCCCTGTCCCCAGAGCACCATGCCCACACCGGCACGACACCTCCCAGACACAACAGCCACACCAACGGCACCCTCAGAGCATGGGATGGCTCATCCCTCTGCGACCCGGTGCTCCCGCGACCCCACGTCACCCCCAGACTCACTTTTCTGGCAGCACCCACCGCCCAGCTTCTTCCCCATGGGGATGCTGCTCAGAAGCCCCCCCCCAAATCCCCGCAGCTCCCACCCTGGCCACGCTGTCCTGCAGCACGGCTGTACCCCCGAAGCGCAGGGAGGGGACCCCTGTGCTCAATGCGGCACCAAACAGCACCCCACATGCTGGCGCAGGCCAAGGCCGGCTGCAACCCCCACACCGCACCCCCAGACCCTCTGACAGCAGCCCCCAGCACCCACCCCCGCGGGCAGCACGGCCACGCACCCCTGGGTGCCCGCGCAGGGCCTAGGGGGACCCGTACGCTCACCCGGGCTCTGGGCACCCTGCGGCACTGCCGCCGGGACCCCCAGGGGCCGCCGGGCAGCCCTCCGACCCGCCGGCACCCCCAAGCTCCCCCACGCACCCACGCGAGGCGCCGGCACCCCCGGGGACCTCCGGGCGGCCTCGCCAGCTGCCCGCGCCCCCCGCTCCGAGCGGCCCGACTACGTACGTGAGCTGCCGCGGACCCCCGAGCACCCACGCGGGCTGCCAGCACGGCCCCGCAGCCCGCAGCGCCCACGCCGGGGGACGGCACCAGCACCGGCCGCCCCACCGGGCTGCCAGCACCCCCGGGACCCCGCGCACCCCGCCGAGCTGCCGGCACCCCTGCATGCCACCGGCTGGCCGCAGGCCCCTCCCGCACCCCCATGGGGGCGCGGCCCGGCGCCGCCTCGCCCCGCCCGGTCGCGTCCCGTCCCGCCCCGTCCCGGTCCCGTCCCGGTCCCGCACCTCGCCGCCGCCCCGCGCAGCCCCGCCGGGCCCGCTCCCTCGGCCGCGCCGTCACGTGACGGCCAGCTCAGCTGACCGCGGCGCCCGCGCCTGCGCACTGGGAGCGGTGAAGACGCGGGGCGGGGCGAGGAGCCGTAGGGTGAGGCCAGGCGAGGCGGGGAGGGGAGGGGGAGCAGAGCGCGGGGCGGCACTGCAGCGCCGCCTGGCGGGCGCGGCGGTAACTGCGGGCGGGCTGCGGAGCAGGGCGGGGGCCGGGGGGCTCGGTGCGGGACCCCCCCGCCCGTGGGATGCTGCCCCTCGGGCGAGGCCTTCAGAGCACGGCCGGGTGGCGGGTGCCGAGGCGATACACGGCCCTTGGGATGACAGACGCCCCCCCAACCCCCTTCTCCCACCCCCCAGCGTGTGCTGTGCCCCCCGGGGCGGGGGTCGAGCAGCCCCTGCACATCCCCGCCGCGCCCCTCACGCAGGAGCCGGGCTCGGGGCTGCTCGCACTCAGCCTCTCTGGCTGTAGCATCCTCCGCCGCTGCCCCCACGCCAGCCCCGACACCGCTTCTGCTTCCCCCCAGCCCCACACCACATCCCCGCTACTTCAAGGGAACCAAAAGCCACCCCCAGGCCACCCCCGGCACCGAGAGGCTCCGAATTCTCGGTAAAAAGATTTATTAAGAACCTGCAGTACGTGCCCCAAAGGAGGATGCTGCCCTTGCACGGGCGCTGCACGGCGGCAGGGAGCGGCAGGGGGGAGCAGGGGGGTTGTTAGTGCTTCTCCAGGCAAAACGCACCCGGCAGCGGGATGAGACGGAGCAAGGAGGGCGCAGAAAGGCGGTGGGAGCGCGGCCGCGCAGCAGGAGGCCACCCGCCGGGGCTGTCCGTCAGTAGTTAAGGCGTTTAAAGTGCGTGCTCGGAGGAACACCAGCCCTACGGAGGGTTAAACAACGCGAGCAGGCAGGGACAGTGAGGGAGCAGGGGATGCGGGTGGCTGGGGAGTCACCTGCACCTCTGCCCGGCGAGGACCTGGCACTGGCAGGTGATGTGTGCCCACATCTCAGCACCCAGCCACAGCCAGCTGATGGGCTGCAGAACCCCGGGTAGGACCCCAGGCTGCTGGTCTTCATGGTCATCTTCCAGCATGTCCTATGTCCGGGATGCTGTTTCACATTGCAGAGGTGCCAGCGCACAGGTAGGATGGTTCCAGCGCAGCATCCTGCCTTGTCTTGGTCCCACTGGCAAAATGAGATGAGTGGGACTTGTCCTCGGGCAGGCTGTGTCCCACCTGCCCATCACAGCCACATGTCCCCCCCCTTCAGCGAGCACAGCTGGCGTCTGACCACCTCTCCTGCTGCTGGGAGCAGCACCAGCTGCTTGGTCCCTTGTGTGCAGGAAGGTCCGTTGGGGGTTTGGATGGTTTCAGTCTCGTTGTACTTGGGCTGTGTCACAGGAAGTGCACGGCACAGGGAGGTGCCCTCACAGATGCCTCCTGTGGCTGTGCTGGTCCCATTCTCAGCACAGGGATGCACCAGGCGTAGACCCAGAGCTGCCACGGGGGGGGGACAGGTCTCCTGCGGGCACTTTGGGGATACTCCTGCAAAACAGCCCCATGCTCTGACCAGAGGTGGTGGGGGCAAGTGGGGACACTCACCACAGCTAATCCTGTGTCCCTCCAGCCTGCCCCCAGCACTCCCAAACGCTCCCATGGACTGCTCCAAGAAGTATTGCTTTGCCCTGGAATGTTGTCTAAAATTATCCTGATGAGATTAAAGGGGGAAAATAAAAAGAGAAGCTGGGTAAAAGAGAACTGACCCCAGGTAGGGCCGAAAGGCTGGGCTTGCCTCCAAGGCCACCCTATCCAGGGCAGGGGACACCCTGGTCAAGGGGTTGGGGACATCAGGACAGCCAGAGGGGTCTTTCTATGTGTAGCAGAGAGCAGGGGTGTGGGGTGTGTGCATGGAGCAGGGGGGATGCGGGCGCTGCCTCCTCCAGGAGGGATGCACCTCACAGGGACGGGTTGGGATGGGAGGGGATGCAACTGAATAGGATGGGACGGGAGACCAAGGTGGTGGGGAGAGGAGGGATGGTGCCCTGCCCCTCACTGGGACTGCAGGGAGAAGGCCAGCTTGACGCAGGCGAGCTCACTCCCGCCATTGCTGACAACCGCCCGGACGCGGTAGTTGCCGTTGGTCATCCAGGAAGGGAGCTCCACGTCGGGCAGGAGGAAGTCGCTGGCTGGCAGGGAGTAGGAGCCCTGTGGAGAGAGGGGACACGTGGGGCGAGGTGCCAGCCAAACCCCTCCAGCCCCCAACACCGAAAGGCACCGTGGTACCCAGCCGCGCCGCCAGCATCACACCGGCGTCCCGCCCAGGCGTACCGCTTTGAAGGGGCAGTGGCAGGGGATGCCGTAGGTGAGCAGAGGCTCCGGGCAGGTCGTGCCGGGCGGGATGAGGTTGTCAAGGATGGTGCAGACATCGTTGTAGGTGCAGCTGCCCATCTGGTCGATGCAGGGCAGCTGGATCCAGAGGTCCCCAAGTGCCTTCTCCACCACCAGCACTGCCTGAAGGGAAGGTGTCCAGCATGGATGCCCACAGCTCCTCCAGCCTGCCCCAGCCCCCCCTCACAAGTCATCTCAAAGAATCATCAAATCATACATTGGTTTGGATGGGAAGGGAAATCAAAATCTGCCCAGTCCCACACCCCTGCCACGGGCAGGGACACCCTCCACTAGCCCAGGGTGCCCAAAGCCCCATCCAGCCTGGCCCTGAACCCTGCTAGGGATCCAGAGGCAACCACAGCTTCTCTGGGCAGCCCATGCCAGGGCCTCCCTATCCTCACAGGGAAGCATGTTTTCCTTATATCTAATCTAAATCTCCCTCCTTCAGCTTAAGGCCATTCCACCTTGTCCCATCACCCCCTGCCCTTGTAACCAGCCCCTCTCCAGCTTTCCTGTGGCCCCTTCAGGGACTGGCAGGCTGCTCTAAGTTCTCCCCAGAGCCTTCTCATCTCCAAGTTGAACAACTCTCACAGCCTATCCCCACAGGAGAGGTGCTCCAGCCCTCGAAACCCTTGGTTCCTGCTTGTGCAACTCTTTAGGGTGTCCATAGGGCCGCCACACATGCTCCTACCTCCCCTTCCTGCTTTCAGTTCCTCTCTGCCTGCGGGTTTCTCTTCCTCCAACTTGACCCCTTGAGCAAACACCTCCAAGCACCCCATGCTCCCTTCCCTCTCCTTGGTACCCCCTACCAAAACCACCCCACAGGTCCTAACCCACAGCTCTCCACACTTCCCCAGCACGCTCACTGCAGCCCCAGACCCAAATGGGCACTATGGCATTGCTCAAGTCAGCCCATTGCACCTTGGCCACAGAGATTCGTTTGGTCTCATCCCAAGAAGTCCTCAAAAAGTGGTGCAGGGCCAGCCCAGAGCTCCAGCAGCATCATGGCACATCCCTTGAGGGAACAGCCAGGTCTTGCTGCTGCAGCAAATGACCAGGAACACCCAAGGCACTGGGATTGCATTTTCCTCCCTGAGTCATTAGTCTCCAGGGCACAGCACAGCTCAGGTGGTTTCTCCCACTGGAACAAGGTTAGGAGGTTCCCACTGCATGGTCTGCTCCCACCACAGGTCTCCCTCCCCATGCCCATCACCACATCCTGGCTTACAGAGCCCCACACTGCTCCGTGCCTCATTCCCCAACGTGTACCCGTTCCCATACTGCTGGGCATTTCCCAGCTGCTGGTGGTTTTGGGAAGCTCTGCCCTCCCTCATCATGCAGAGGCACCTCCAGCACGTACCTTCAGAGGGGAGGCCATGGTCTTGCTGCTCTTGACGGCCGCACTGACGCGCAGGCTCCCTGGGATGGTGATGGGGTCGGGTGCCACGGAGAGGCTCTGCAGCACCACGGGGTCCTTCCCATCACCACAGTTCTCCCAGGCAAAGCCACCAACCTGCAACAGGAGGAGCTGAAGCCAGGGCAAGCTTTGCCCTGAGTTTGTAGGCAGTTTCCCCAGCACTGGGCACCCAAACCACCTGACACATTTCCTCACAAACACAGCCAGAAAAAGACCTTCAGCCTCCCCACAAATGCCAAATAACTATTTATATCTACAATTCTCACACTCCCAGCTCTCTGAGCCTGAGGATGTTGCAGAAATGTCTAACAGCAGTTGCCACAACCCACTTTCACCTACATCTCACCCAAAGAGGGTACTCAGGCTGCAGTTTCTAAACTTGCCTCAGCCCAGCCTCCAGATGCTTTGCATGCGAGAGAGGCGAGAGTATCCCTCACACCCAGCAAGCTGTGTCAGTGTGAAGGCCTTGAGAGAGCCTTGGGGGTTGGACTCAATCTCTTGAGGTCCCTTCCAACTCCTGCAATTCTGTGAACTGAGGCAGGGAGGTGCTGGCCAGGATGGACATGGGGATGCTGTTCTCTAGGTTGGAGGGTAGCTGTGGAGCTGGCACAGCCTCCCAGCTTGGCCATGACCAGCTCAGCCACTGAAAACCCTCAGCAGCTGGCTCCAGACACCTGGTCCCACACAGGAGCAGGAACTGCACCCACTTTTTGTGTTTTAAACACAGCTTAACGTTGCCATCTCTGATCCCTGAGGGGCAGACAAGCCGGGCTCATCCCCAAGGGCCTGATGCTCAGCTGGTTCAGTCCAAATGAGCTGGGGAAGCAGCGTTGTCCCACAGGATAATGAAAATCTATGCACAGGGGATGTCACCCAGGCAGGGGGACATCACTTGTGTGTCCTGGCTGGAAGTCACACTGGGCATCATCCCCTGTTTCCTCCAAGTCCCACCAGCCTCCCAAGTCACCACCAGCAAATCCACGAGCTGGCAACAGCATGAGAGCCCTTTGCTCCCAGATCCCAAGGTCTCAGCCAGAAGAAGGGCAGCACTTCCCTCCCACAGCCACCCCTGAGCCCGACACATGCCGGTGGCAAGAGCCCAGCCCCAGCTCCTTCCTCAAACAGGCTCCAGCCTAATTGCAGGTCTTTTCCCAGGCGACAGGACGCCAGGGCTGTGCACCCCGAGCAGGTTTGGCCGGGGCAGCCCGTGTCCCCATGCCACGGGCTCGGGGCTGTCCCTGCCTGCTCAGCAGCCGCAGAACCGGTGGAGGCTGTATTACCTGGTGCCAGGCAACAGCCCGTCGGGCAGCGCTGCCCACGCAGGAGAGCAGAGCCCATCCCGCCGTCCTGCTCACAGCCCGGAGCAGCCCAAGGGCTGCGGGGCAGGACGTGGGGCTCAGGACAAGCCAGGGCAAGGGGCAGGACGTGGGGCTCAGGACAAGCCAGGGCAAGGGGCAGGCTGCGCCTCGACGTTTAGCAAGAGCTGGGAGTCCCTCGCCCGAGGGTCTGCAGGTTCCAGGAGGTGGACGTGGGCTGCGTGTTGGCTGTGTTGTAGACCCTCCCGAGCCCCCTCCGGCCTTCTTAAACCGGCTTACCCCCTTACTCAGGGCAACACCAGGTTTCCTGGAGAATAAATAGGGATGTCTCCCTGGGCACCGCGTGAGAGTCATGCATCTTAATCAGCTGCATCGTAATCAGCGCATGTTGATGAGCCTGGCCCAGCGCTGCGTGGGAACGAGGAGGCACTATCCTGGGCTGGAAAACGCTCAGGAAGAGGAGGAAGGCACGGCGGCAGGGAAAGCTCTCGGGAAGGGAGGTGGGCTGGGAAGAACTGAAATCCCCTCCTGCTCAGGGGGCAGAGCCCAAACCTGCAGCTGGGTTTGTGGGACCCCCACCTCACCCCCAGCCCAGCTGCAGACACGCACCCGGAGGAAGGTTTTGCACTGTGCAATAAACACTTCTGATCTCTCGCTAAAACCCAGCAGGATGGGGAAAGCTTCCCCCCACACACCCCCCACCGGCTCCCTCCGCCGAGCCCCCAGCATCTTCCCCCCACCCCACCCCCCACCCACCCCCTTCCCTGCCCAGCGGGGAGCGGGGTGCCGGGTTGGGATCCCCTCACCTTGCTGAGCCTGCGGGAGCCGCTCCGCTCCACCAGCAGCTGCGGGTGCGACCCGCCGAGCGCGGCCGGGCAGAGCTGCAGGGCGCAGAGCGCCAGCGCCAGCCCCGCTCCCAGCATCCCTCCGGCACCGAGGCGACGATCCGGGCAGAAAACTAGGACGGTCGGCGGAGAAAGACTCCGGGGAGAGAAAAAGAGAGATGCGATGGAAGCAGCGAAGCGGCCGCGGGCTTCCTGAGCGGGGCTTCCCCGCAGCGCGGTGCCGCCGGGACCGGGCTGGCAGCTGCGGGACCGGGACGCTGTGCGCGGCGGGACTGCGCGCTGCTTGCTGCGAGCCCGGCCCAGCTCCAGATTCCCCTCCCTCCCCGTGTGTACGCTCAGAGATTTTCCCATCCTCTCGCCCACCCTCCCTCCCCGCCCAGTTTCCAAGAGCAGGACTGGATTGGCCGGGATGCTGGGACGGGAAGCTGCGCCTTCCCAGGCAGCCAGGGCCTGCCCCTTGCCCGGGGAGGGGGAGGATACACACACCCCCCAGCTTCGGTGGGTAAGACCAGACCACCTCCCCACCGCCCGCTCGCCCCCCGCCCGGGCTGCTGGCCGAGCCGTCTGCGGGGTGCAAAGTGTCAGTCCCCCCCGTGCCCACCCCGCACCCGGCACGGGACAGGCGGCAGATGGAGAGCAAAGATAATTTGAGACCCTGAACCCGATGCTCTGTGCTGCGGAGGGGGAGTGGGGGGGGGTGGGGGCACCCGGGGGTCGGGCAGTCCCTAACTGGGCTGTTTGCAGCACCCCACTAACCCACCACCCACCTATCCACCATTTTCAGGCTTCATACCCCCTCTCCCACCCTTTGGGTGCCCAATTTCCATCCAGAACTGCCCCAAGCCCCACCCCCCCATCATGCTGGAATGTCCCCGTGGTACCCCACCATCACAGATGGCACAGGAATGTGGGTTTTCCCATATATTTTGCTGAACAGATTTTTTTTTACCCCCCTGTGAAAAGCTGGAAAGGGCTGAGCCACCTGAGCACACAGGACATGAGTGTGGCAGGTCTCAGACCTTCCCCCACCCTGCAGCAGAGGTAGGACCCTTCCGCACAGGCAGCTCATCCCTCCCTCACACACTGACACTGGCCGGCCTCCTTGTATCGCTCCCCCAGCGCTGGGAAGAGTTGCCTGGCTTGTCCAAACCCCTGCCTTGGCTCTATTTTTAGCATTTCATCCTTATTTAGCAGCGAGGCCGACTGGGAGCAGGCAGGCAGGACACAGGAGCAGGCAGGGGCTGTGATGGACGCTGCTGCCCACCCCACATCACCAGCGACAACTGCATCGCTGATCCACCACGGAGGCTTAAGGGCAAGGAATAAATAGCCCGGTTCCTCCCACCAGTGACTGGGATGGAAAGTTATCCACCAGGATTAGCTTTCATCTTGAGGCCCTGGAGCAGCCGGGAGACAGGGATGGGGACAAGGATGTGTGGGGAGAGGCACGGGCACGGCCAGAGCATCGTGTTTGGGACTGGGAGAGCACAGCCCCTCGCCTCAAGCGCCCAGCACCATGTGCTTTCCTGCCTCTCCCAACCAGTGCAGGTGAAGGTGTCACTGGGAAGATGCCCTGTTCCCATCTTTTCCCCTTCCATTTTGCCACGGGGGAAAATGAAGAGAACAAAAGACTGTAAGAACAGCCAAACCCACATCATTTTGCTTGGGAAAACACACGCACAGGGGAAGAAATGACTTGAAATTGTGGCTCTACTTCAAGGCAGAAGCATGTGTGACCTAGATCCCCACCAAAAGAACCCACAGCCTCCTTGGGGGCTCCAACACATGCAACATCCTCTGCAGTTCAAACGGTTTTTCTGAGCTATCTCACCCATGCACAGCCAGAGTCACGAGGCCTCAGCAGATCTGGCTCAACATCTTTGATTTGCATTGAAAAAAAGCAGCCGGCACAGATGGGTGACAACCTTGAGGACTTCACTAGGTCTCATTTACAAAAGCAAACATTGCAAACAATAGACCAAAGGGTGCAGCCACAGACCACCCTCCCTCTACTGCCCATGCCACCAGCTCTGCTAGGACCTACCAGGCATTACCACCATAGGCCAGCTCATTGCCTAGAAACCTTCCAGGAAAACTTTCTCCCCTTTTTTCTTCCTTTTACCCTTTGTTCTTTTTTTTTTCCTTTTTTTTTCTTTTTTCTTCCCCCCAGCATGAGCTTCTGAAAATAAAATAAAATAAAAATAATTAATGACCCCATCTGTGCTCATGGGACCACCTTGCAGACAAACCATGCAGGGCTGGGTCCCAGATGGAAATCCCATGCACTGGCACTGACACCACCTTGTATGCACTTCATCCTGCCCAGTCCTTACCAGCTGGAACTGGAAAGAGAACTGAGACACTCTAACAGCTTGCAAAAATACTTCTCTTATCCATAAGCTTTGGCAAACACTCTCAATGACCATTGGTACAAATTAACTCATGTTGAGCCAGCTGTTACCCATTTAGGGCAATTCAGCTGAGCAGCAGATTAGGGACTTCTCCAGCCTCCATCATTCTGGGGACAGATAATGATAACGCTGAAAAAGACACTGGGGGCAAACGATGAAACAAGCTGGAGCTGTGGGTCTGCCCCACGCTGCCTCTGCCTTCCTGCCTTTGCACAGGCAGAAATCCCCTCGCTGCCACAGTCCCCATCATCCCCAGTCTTCTCCAAGTAGCCTCCAGCAGCCCCAGCCTGTGTGCTCCCTGGGGTTCCCAAGCTCCCCTGGTTGGGAAGAGTGGGGTACGTTGTTGCAGCCGTGAATCCCATCCCAGGGGTGCTGTGGAAAGCCCCTGCTTTGCTGGAAAGCAGCTGCACTGGAAAGTTTCTGGCTGTTTAAGTGCTGTTCTGGAAAGGGAGGGAATTATTGGTGTGTTGGGGCAGAGGAAGATGAAGCAGGGCTGTGATAGGAGATCCCTCCCACAGGGAGACTGCAACCTGCACAGGAAAGACTGGAAAAAACAAGAGATTGGTAAAATCAAGCTAAAATAAGTGACCTTTGGGGCAGCACGGGCAGGGCCTCCAACCCACAGCCTGCAGATGTGCCCCTGGGCTGAAGGAAGGATGTTTACTTGATCTGGTCCTCCCCCTGCTCTGCAAGTTAGTGATCTGTGCAAGTGAGGGCTGTGGATGGCTAACAGCACCCCTGAGCCTGCAGCATCTGCCTTGGTGCCTCAGCCTGGTGTGACCAAACCCTGTGGTATTTGTCCATCATTCACAAGACAAACCCCACTCAGAGCCCCGCTTTGTGGCACGGGGACATCCCAGTGCACCCCCAGTAAAGCCAGAAATTATCACCAGCACACGTGCAAACTGCTGGAGCTCCATGAGCCAGCAAAATGGGATGGTAACTGGGCAGGCTCAGCTGTCCATGTAGCTGCTCCTGTTCCCAGCTACAGCACCAGCCATGCAAACTCAGCCTGGAAATAGGCGTTTGCTTTTGTGTTCATCCCCGTATGCCTTCAGTCTCTAAAGTCTGGACCAGGACTTGTAACTAACCCTGGAGAAGTGGAGACCAGCACCTTGGACTGGCGGAGCTTTTTATCCAGCAAATGATCTCCTCAGCTCAGCCCAAATAAGTACTCTCAGGCAGGGGAGGAGACTCGCCCCATGTATGAAGTGCTGGGGAAGATAAGAACAAAGACACTCGTGAGAGCTGATGCCAGGAAACTGCGTGTGACTCACCGAATTTCACCCAAGTTAAGCAGCACCTACCCAAGAGGACATGCAACTGGTCCCACCAGTCCCTGGGGAGACTGAGGGCAGCCATGAGCTTGCCCCTCACCTTCCCCACCCCTCTTACCCAGGTGGTGTTTCACAATTTCCTCTGTCCCAAGGTCACCAGAGGCAGGCAAAAACCCACCTCCAAGCCACACACCTCAGTTCCCTTCCCAGTACCAGAGCAGCAGCAAAACACCAGGGTGCTGGCAGCCCCCAAGCCACAGGCTGCTTGGACTTCTCCCAGGGGATATTTGGAAAATGTCAGGATAGAAAGGTGTTGACTAAAACTGGCAGTGTTTCCATGTGGGCACAGCCTCGTGACCAGGTTGAAACACTATTTCAGCGGTGCTGGGTGGTGGTGACTGAGTTTTCCTCTCAGTGTGTGTGTTCTAAAGTAATGGGTTTTTCTAAAAAAAAAAAAAAAACAACCAAAAAACCCACCCCATCATTAAACCCAAAACGTTTTGAGGAACTTGTGTTTCCTCCCATTAATTTTTAGATGGGACACTTTCAAAGCCATGTGGTTCCCCACCTCTTCAGGACCCATTCCCAAAGTGCAGGACTTCCTCCTGGAAAAAAGGGCACACTGCCTCCAGGCTTGGCATTTGGGGTGTTTGGGATGCTCAAGATGGATGTTGTCAGGATGCAGTCCCCCAGGCAGTATGGACCACACTGAAAGTCCCCTCCAGTCATCACAGCTACCCCCAGAACAGAGCTCTTGCCAGAAAAAAACACCCCAAACCCACCACATTTACACAACTACCTCAGTGCGAGGTGAAACTTCATGGGGTGAAGCCAGTAGCCTGGATTGATCCTGCTTTTGCCCTTCTCCCAGGGGAATGGGGTGGGTTCACCACCGGCATCCCCCTGAAGCAGCTCAGCTCCAGCTGCACCCCAGCCCCGGTGAAGGGCTTCCACTCCCCTTTCCCCTCCACCAAGGATGGAGCATTCCCGGGGCGGGGGGATGCCTCTACCCTGCTTGGGACAAAGCATCCCGAGCCTAGGGCGGGGACACCCCGGGGTGGCGGGGCCCTAGGGCCGGAGCAGCCCCGCCGGGAGCCCAGGGCCAGCCCCGGGGGCGGGCAGGCTGCGGCCGGGGGCCGTGCCCGCGGCTCGGGGGTGCAGAGCACCCTCTCCCGGCGCTGCCTGTCAGCAGCTGCGGGAACTTTTACTTTGCTTTTTTTTTTTTCTCATTTCTGCCTGCCATCCCCAGCTGGGGCGGCTCGTCCCGTCCCATCCCGTCCCATCCCGTCCCGTCCCGTCCCGCGGAGCAGCGGGAGCCTCTCGCCGGGGGATGCAGCGCTCCGCGCCCCGCGGCTGAGCGGGCTCCCGGACGGGGCTCCATGGGCTGCACCGGCAGCGCCCTGCGCTGCTGCCCCGCCGGAGGCAAGGTAACGGCTCTGGGGGTTTGCTGGGCCGGGCTTGCGTGGGGTCGGGGCTTGCGTGGGGCTGGAGTGTGCGGGGAACTGGGGTTCGCGGCGGGCAGGGGGTTGCGTGGAGCCCTGCCTGCGCTGCGGGGGGGAAACGCGCTTTGGGGACCCCTCCCCCCCCGCCCGGGGGAGCGGGGCGGTGGGGCTGGGCAGTGGGGCTGACCCCCGTGGCCCGGTACCCCTCCGGTGGCCCGGTACCCCACCCGTGGCCCGGTACCCCACCGGTAGTGCGGCGAGGGAGCTGCACCAGGCACAGAGGGAGTAAGCAGCCACCTGCCCTGCTGAGCGCTCCTGCTCCCTTCCGGGCACAGGGGCAGAGCCCCCACATCGGGGAGAAGCCCATAGCAAAGGGGGGTGCAGCATGGGGGGGGTACGTGCCTGTAGGAAGTGCTCTGTAGGAGAAGGATGGGTTCCCCTAGTTAGATCTCTGCCGTACTCCCACAGCATCCCCTTCCCTGTCCCAAAAGTTGGGTCCCCTCCTTGCACCGGCTCCCCCTTTGCACCAGGTCCCCCAATGTGCCAAAGGCAATGCTTTTGTCAGGGAGCGCTCGGGATCCCCGGCAGATCTGGGTGCAGAGAAGTTCTCCGCTGCTAATGACTACTTTGTGATGCGCTTGTGCTGCTCTCTCACACCTCCCCATCAGCCTGGGAGCGGTTTGGGGAGGTGGGATGTGCTGTGTGTACCCGTGTTGGCAGGCCGGGGTCGTTGGGAGGGTGTCGAGGGCAGGAGGCACGCTGGAAATGCCGCACGGTGCTGGCACACACCCCGACACGGGCAGCAGCCCTTGTGCAGAGGCAGCTGCGAGAGCTCGGCCACCCCGCACCACGCGGCTGAAGCACAACCCGCTGCTGGGACGGGGCGGGGGGGCGGGGGGGGGTGGGGGGTATGGGGGGTGGTGGGGCGGGGGGGAGCAGGCGTGGAGCTTGCACAGCCCCTGAGCCAGCGAGTGCCTTTATTTACAGCACTTGCAGGCTTGGCTGCTTCTCAGGGAAGAAAAAAACACCCCATGTCATAAGATCTGACACTTCTGGGCCAGTTTGTGATTCCAAGAGCTCACAAGAAGGGGCTTGGGAGAGGGACAAACAGACCCCCCCAGGCCCCAGGTCTTGTGAGCTGCACACTTTTAGTCAGAGTCATTTGCCCACAGACACCTCCCTTCCTGCACTTGCCCGTGCTGCCCCTGCTCAGCCTCCCAGCACTGCTCTCCACCAGTCGTGCCCCGTACAACAGCCCTGCTGCTCTGACTAAGGCACAAGTTCATCCTGAAAGCAGCACCGAAAATCCCCTTTATGACAAAAAAGGGGTGAGGGCAGGCGCAGAGCCACTTCTGCCTACGCTCTCCTGTCCCTGGTACCAAAAAGCAGGGTGGGACACCTTCATCTTCCTGCTGCTGATAGGTGGACTTTGAGAGCTGGTCCCTTGGCATTGCTTGAGGGTGGGGAGAGCCCTCAAACCCCAGGGGAGAGCCTATGTGGACCTGGAGTGCATGTCATGGAGGGTTATCACAAGGCTGGGTGCTGTGGAGGCTTTTGGGGCTGGTGCTGGGTTGGAGGTGACCTTGGGGAGCCTGAGCCGGGCTGCGTGTGGTGGGTGGATGGCATACCAGGCACCGCTGCGTGCCCTGGGGGAGGTGGCTTGGCAGCCTTTGCTCCCCATCACTGGTCTGCGGTAGATAAGGAGGCACAGACTAAGCTGTGGGCACCATCCCTGGGGTTTTTATCCTGTCTCAGCTCTGCTGGTCCCCTCACCATCACTGCTTGCTGTTCAGCCATGCTCCTGGCGTGAGAAAGGCCAAAACGCCTTCCCAAAAGACAAGGGCTGAGGCTTGGCCGCCTTCCAGGGCTGGGTTGGATTTATTTTTGAGATATAGGAACTATATGTAGCAGCAGGAGCCAGGGAAAGGTCAGAACGCAAAGCACAGGGCTGCTGGTGCTGTGAAGGATGTGTGAATGGTCTGTGGCCCAGCTCTGACTGTGTGAGAGGTGATAGTCATCTCGTAACACCCTCAAGCAGAGGAAAAACAGCAGCTGCCTCAAAAACAGGTCTCACAGAGCTGCACCAGTGTTGTGCTGGCACCACTGAGCATCCGCTGCAGGCCCCGAGGAGGTTTTGGGGCCGTTGGCCCAATCCTGTCTCCCTTTTCCAGGGCCACAGAGCTAAACCTGGTCCCCAGGAGCAGCCTTGGGATTTAAATGGGATTTAAATGCTCGTTTCCTGCCTTATTGTGATTTCATTTGCTGACTGTAATGTTGCACGGTTTCGTTGCTTCACACACTTGTAAAACAGGAAAAGAGGAAGAAAAATAGAGTTCTAAACCCCACCTCAGGCTAAAAGCTGCAGCAGAGCCTGCAGCAACTGGGGCACTGTGCCTGCTGCCTCCAAGCAGGTGCTCCCCTCCTCTGGCACCTTTTGAGGTGCCTCAGGTTCTGCTGGGAACCTGCAATCCATCCATGAGGAGTTTTGCTCCAGACCACTAGAAATATTTAGTGCTAAGAACATGGATTTATGTTATTTATTTTTGGTTTAGAGCTAGAAGGTATTTTTTTGGCATGAGCCTCTTCAAAGCCAAGGCCAGAGGTCTCCATTCTGAGACCTCACAGGAGAAGCAGCGCTGCTGGTGACCTGGCACCTGTGGGACATTTCGGGCTGCTTCTTGCCTGGGCCAAAGCCATTCCAGCCCCAGCCCGCTCCCTGTGCATGCTACAGACACTGGGACCCTCTCCTGGCCCTGCAGAATGCACTGGGCAATCCCAGGGATGTGGGTACCACTCTGGAAGTGGCAGCAGAAGGTGCCTCTGCATCTGTTTTCGGCTATATTTTGCTTTTCACCCCTGTTTTTGATGGTGGAGATCTCATCCCAGAGAGCAACTGAGTGCTCAGGAGTAAAATGAGCTCCAGACACTGTTTTAGTTGCTCCTGGAAGTAGGAAAGGTGCCTCACTCGTAGCCTCAGGGCAGGGATTTAGCTTTGTATACCAGGTACCTCTTGCTCCCTTGAGCCATTTCTGAGTTATCTCCAACCATCCTTCCCTGAGTGGCCCCATCCCGCTGGGTTTGGGGCATGGGGGAGAGGTGGAAGTGCCCTAGATCCGCGCTGGGGTCAATTCCCTGCTGTGGGGGGGAATCAGGGGTGACCCACCCTGAGCTCTCTGTCCTTGGGCATCGTGGTGGAGGTGGGTGGGTTTGGGCAGGTGAGGTTTGGGGGTTGTTTCTGGAGATGGTACCAGCATCCTGCTCCCGGCAAGGCCCATGTTATCCAAAACCCTTGGGGGCTGTGCACCCCTGCCATGGCAGGATGGGCCCCTTGCACAGCCTTTCCTTTGTCGCAGTAAAATGAGGGGTGGGGTGGGGGTATGTGTGTACTTCTGAAGTTCCTGTGATGCCTTGACTCTCACCCACCCGCCCATCACCAGGCTCCAAATCCCATCACGGGACACATGAAATAGCTGGGGGATGAGGTGGGCTGGGGGGGCAGCAGCCTGGGGACCCTTTGCAGGCAGGGCTGCTGGGGCTCAGCAGCACCCCAGGGCACCCCGTGTCTGCAGGGTGAACCGTGTCAACAAGGAGAACAAGCCCCGTGGATCCCGCCTGCCTGGTGCCGACTCGCCCCGCCGCCTGCGCCGCGTTGAGCGCCACAGCCGCTCTCGCCATAGAAGGGAAGATAAAGCTGGGGCTTCCCAGAGGCTCCGAGTTATCCTGCTCTCTGGCAACCGCTTCCCTCCAGCTTCAGAAGGGGGGCTGCAAGGGAGGCGGAGGCAGGGATGCCTGTTTGCTTTGCTTTGCTTTCTTCCCAAGCCAGGCTCCCTAATCTGGCCTGTGTTTGGCCACGCTGCTGTGACAGCGGGGCCGGGATGGGGAGCAGCCGGCACAACGGGGTGCCTGGCTCCCCACAGGCTGCAGGGATGGTTTTGTTAGGGACTGGTATTTTTAGGGGTAGCTTTTCTGGGGGCTGGAGAGCAGCAACGTGTCTACAGGTGGATTCCCTCACCCGCACTACATCCGCATCACTGCCCAGAAGCACATCCTGGTGATGGGCATCAGGGGCAAGGTTTGCTTTACCCTGGGGAGCTGGAGCTGTGAGAGCAGGCGAGCTCTGCTCCTACCTTTCAGCGACAGATAAAAATACAGCCATATATCCATGTGGTTTTTTTTCTTTTCCCTCCTCCCCTCCAAGAGACTAAATTAAACTCACGCAGGGCTGGAAGGCATCCCGCCGAGCTGTGTTGCTGAAGGCAGCTCCCGGCTCTGGGTTATATCACCCCCGCGGCAGCAGTGGGAGCATGCGGGAGTGCGCGGGGCTGAGCAGCACATTCCTGCGCTCCTGAGGTCATCGCTTGCGCCGCCGCCAGCCCGCGCCTCCCGCCAGCCCTGCACGGGGTCGGCATCGCCTCTGATTTATGGCTGTTTTTCATTTCTCACCCCTGCCCCCGGCACGGGCTGCATCCCACCGCAGCTGTGTGAAGCAGCAGTGGGGGATGCTGCAAGGTGCCAGGGATCAGACTGACCCTGAGCATCCCTGGGGACAGGGCAGGAGGAGGGTGGTAATGAAGTGCCACAGCCAGGGCCCTGCAAAGTGCTGCCCGCTCTCCCCCAACAAAGATTTTGCTGCCAGAGTTTATTTTGCACCAGTACCAGTGTCTGGGGTGCAGGGAAGCAGCGAGAGCTCTGGGCTGCCTGCCAGCACGCACCCGTGGGTGCTTGGGGCTGCCAGAGGGGCAGCGGCTGGGGAGGGACCACTGCTGCTCCAGCACCTGTGGTTTAGCAGGGCTGAAGGACAGGGTGCCTGGGGCAAGGGTGTCCTCTGCCTGCAGCCACCTGCTCCCCCTTTTATCCCCCCCCTGCTCCAGCCCCCTCTTCTCTCTGCCAGAGACAGCTGAAAGCCCAGCAGCAGAGCGGACCAGCTTCCCAGGAGCTCACAGCCTTGAACACAAAGAATGGTGAGCAGAAAATGTGTGTCTGTCCCCTCACTGCACTTCCTCAGTGTGATGTTAAGCAAGCAGTGGGACAGACCCCAGAGGATGGGGATGATGGCTGCAGCCTCTGCATGGCACTGATGTGGGTGGGCAGGCACCATGGCATCCCAGAGACCATGGCATCCCATCCACTTAAGCAGACAGGTTGTCCCCAGGGCAGGACACCTAAGGTGCTGTGTCCTCTCCAAGCGTGCCAGCACCATCCCAATTAGTGCAAATTTGCACCAGAGAGGTGGGGGGGGGCAGGTATTTGTCTGGTGGGCTGAGGACAGGGGCTGAACCGTGGCCACGGCGCTGGCAGAGCAGCTGCCCAGGACATCCAGGCAGCCCTGTTAGCAGGGTGTTTCAGCCGTGTTTGTGTTGCAGCCAACGCTGTCCTGTCACCTGAGGATGGGAAGGAGAAGGCAGACAAGCGGACAGAGGGCACGAGACTCCTCCAAGGCCAGGAGGAGGAGGAGGAGCGGCTGCGGGATGCCAGCCGGGCAGGCACTGCGAGTATCACCCAGGATGTTACCAACCAGGTGGGTGCTGCTGGGATTCCCAGGCAGCAGTCACAGACCTGGCACACGCTGGGCTGGGCTCTCCCATTTTCAGGAGAAGGAAGGTGTAAGGAAGGGGTTGGGAAGGGGTGAGGAAGCCTGGAGTGGTGTGGGTCTGGCAGTGAGTTACGGGTGATGGGGAGGGCCAGAGCATCCCTTACTTCTGGGTCAGACATGGGGGGGTTCATCATCTCCCTGCTTTCCAGGTGGAAAAGGGAAAAGAGCTGGAGGAGCAGTTCAAGGCCCTGAGGAGGGAGCACACAGCGACCCTGCAAGGTGTGTGCCAGGGCAGTTGGGCTCGCTGCAGCCCCCCCACCCAGTCACCCCCACCACCCCATGCCAGCCGGCTTGGGGGATGCTGCCCTCTGCTCAGTGGCACTGAAGGCCTCAGATGGGGCTCCCTGCCTCAGTGTCCCTGCATCGGTGATGCTCAGTTCTCATCTCTTGCAGAGCTCCAGAGAGCACATGAGCGGGAGAAGCTGCTGCTGGCAGAATCCCACCACAGGTCCCAGGCAGCCTTACAGGTACCCATGGGGAAATACCTGGGGGAGGGTGCTCATGAGGGGCTTGAGGACTGTTTGCTGGCTCTGTCACAGTGCCCTGAGCTCTTCAGTGGCCACTTTGGTCCCTGGTGTGCCCAGGGACCACGCACACCACGGACTACACAAGCTCCTCTGGCCCTGGGGTTATCTGGGTGCTGTAGCTCAGCAGTACCCCTGCTCAGGAAGAAATCTGACACATCCCATCCTGCTTCTTCCCTGGCTGCCCTAGGAGACAATCCAAGCACTAAATTCCCAGCTGAAGTCCTTTCAGGAGAGGATGAAGCGTGTGGAGGAGTCACTTCTGAGCACAGACTACAAGAGGCACATCCAGGTAGAGGGAGATGCGGGACTGGTGGCCTCTGCAGAGGGGTGTCAGTGAGGGAGCCTGCTCTGGGGTGCTGCCCAAAGCCAGGGGTGCTTCTCTCATGGACATGGAGAGCAGGGGGCTGGGGCTGGAGCTGGGGGGTGGGGAGCAGCGCACAGGACAGCTGAAGGGGAGAGCAAAGCCCCATCCCTGGGAGGTGCACAGGCTGCCAGGCTGTCTTGAACACAACCAGTGAGCAAAACACGGTGGCTAGTGTGTACAAACCTACCCCGGGCCATGCAGGGCCCCAGCTGAGACCGCGCGTTTTGGGGAGCGGGAAAGTGAACTGTCAGATGCCTCAAGCACCCACCCCGCTGCAGCTGCCACATCCCCTGTGCCCCACAGGAGCACGGGAGCCCCAGCCCCTTCTGGGAGCAGGAGCTCGAGAGCCTGCACTTCGTCATCGAGATGAAGAACGAGCACATCCACAGCCTGGACAGGAAGCTGCTGAACCTGGAGACTGTGGTGGGTTGGAATGGGGTTCAGGGTGTCACAGTTGGGCTGGGGGTGTCACAGTTGGGCTTTCCTCTGCCCATCTTTTCTTCCTGCCCGAATCATGTCCAGAAATTGCAGCTGGAGGGAACCCAGTTCCTCTCTTGGGGTGGGGAGGGGACATGGGTACAATGCCACCGTGCTCCCATCAAACCAAGATGGGGGGGTAGGGATTCAGAGGGACTTCCCAGCTTCCTCCTCACACTCGTGTTCCCCTTCTAGGCAGAGAGGAACCTTCTGCTGGAGGAGAAGGTGAAGACGCTGCAGCAGGAGAACGAGGACCTGCAGGTTCGCACCCAGAACCACTTGGTCATGGCGAGGTAAGTGCCACTCCCATGGTGCCCTCCAGCTTCCTAGGGCAGAGGTGGCATCTCCAGCGGGGAGAGAGGTGGCAGCCAGTGCCACCAGCAGCTTTGCAGGGAGCAGAAGGGGCTTGCAGGAGCACTGCCCAGCAGCTCCATCAGCACGTGCTGTTCTCCCACAGGCAGCTGTCGGAGGAGCTCCTGGCCACCCGCGGGGCACTGGAGAAGGAGGCACAGCTGCGGGAACAGGCTCACCACGAGAAGGAGGAGCTGCTGTACCGAGTGCTCAACGGGGGGGACGGCTCCCCCTTCCCCATCGCTGCCGGCGAGGTGCCCCTCATCGCTACGTAGCGTGCTGCTGACCGGCACCGTGCGCGGCCGGCGGGAGCTGAGGGGGGTCTCCTCTGGGTACCGGAGCCCAGGGCTGCACTCACAAGTGGCCCCCGCTGCCAGGACAGGCCCCCAGGCTGGCCAAGCCCTCAGGGTGGCCCCGTCCAACCAGGGCGATGGAGCATTTCACAGGACACTCGCACCTGCCTTTCCCCAGCCCGCACAGGGCTGCAGGAGCACCCTGACTGCCCCCCTCCCCATGCCATCCCTGCACCCCTTCCCCTGGTGGGAGGCTGTGGGGGGGCTTTCCAGGGGTAAAAGGAGTCAGCCAGGACACGCAGACATGCATTGGGCTGGATCCGACCCAGCGCTTGGCTCTGAGCATGACCTGCATCAGTGCTGCC
The DNA here is from genome assembly GCF_964237585.1 of Gallinula chloropus. Taxonomy (NCBI): domain Eukaryota; kingdom Metazoa; phylum Chordata; class Aves; order Gruiformes; family Rallidae; genus Gallinula; species Gallinula chloropus. Next base: position 13,916,647 of record NC_140095.1, on the reverse strand, counting down.
CAGGGGTGGGAGGCCAGGAAGATGGGACACTCCCTGGGACAGGTTGGGGACAAGCACCAGGAGGATGAGGAGGGCACTGGGCACGTGATGGGATTGAGGCAGGTAGCCAAGCTCAGGGCTGAGCTGTGGAGGCTTCCACAGGGCAGCAGCAATGGGCAGGAGGGATGGATGCAGCTGGGTATACCTGCCACCTCAGCAGTGCTCTCATTATAGACCATATAAGCTCATCCTGTTTCAGGGGTGGCCTCCTGCTCAGGCTGATCCAAGCCGCTGCCACCCACTCCAGAGAAAGCAGGGCTTCCCCTGCCAGGCCCTGCCTCGCTCCCTGGGGAGGGGGCCCAGGCAGGAGTCCCACCTACTCCCTCCTCTCCCTTCACCTCCTCCATCACAAACGCCTCCCAGGGTTTGCTCCTGCAGCCCAGGTGTGCCCCTCCTCACTGCCACACAGACACCCATCCCTGCTGTCCATCAGCAGCACCACCAGCCCCATCCTCTCCCCACAAAGCCCAGCAGATGTTGCACGCCTGGATGCGTGCACTCAGGCACCAGAGCATCCTCCCAACGGGAAGCAGCCTGCAGTAGTGGCTGCCAGCAAATCACATCCCTCCCTGCCCCAAGCCAGTACATCCTTGCTGGGGAAGATGCTGCCAGCACAGCCACAGGTCGGGGCTGGATGCAAACAAGCACTTTCCACTGGGTACACATGCGTGATGGGACTGTCACTGGCCTGTGCCCTCCCCAGGACTGCTTAGTTGGGAGGTGTGTGGGTACCAGGCCAACGTGCTACTGGCTGTAACAATTACAAGGAGCTGTAGGCAGCAGCAGCAGCCTCGAGGATCCTGTGTCTCTTTTTGGGGAGGGGCACAGGAGCATCTCGCAGTGAGAGCATGCGGTGCCTTGGGCAGGGGGAGGACAGTGAAGGGGGGAGCATGAAGCCCCAACGAGGGAGCCCCAAACGAGGCCCCTGCTGCCAGTGTTGTGTGTCCATCCCCGTCCCCCCCCTTCCCTGGCTCCTTCCCACACTTCATTCATCTCAATGGGCTTCCCCTACCCTCCTCATGCAAGAGCTGCTTCCGTCCTTTGTGCCAGTCCTTATCTGGAAAATACCAGCTCAGCAAGGCAGCCAGGGAGGCAGCGGGGGTTCGGGTCTGCACAGGGTCCAGCTCCTAACCAAGCACCTCCATGGGATGCCTAGAGTGGGAAACCCATGGGATGCTCAGTATGTCAGACCAGCATCCCCCCCCCCCACCCCGGAGCACCCACTGCTCCATCCTTCCCTGCAGCTCTGAGGAGCAGCAGTGGGGCAGCTTCCAGCTTTGCACAGCAGCCATGGGGCTGTGGGGGTGCACGAGGTGCTACAGCACCAAAGCAGGGGGGGTCCTGCTTCACTGGGCTTGCAGGGGGCAGGATGGTTCAAGCAGAGGGAGATGGGGCTGACAAAGTGCAGGCTCTCAAGCTCCTGCTCTGGGCACCTGGCACTGCATCCTTACCCCCAGAGACAGATCCTGCGTGGGACCCAGAGGAATGTGCCCATCTTTGGGAAAGAGGAGGGGGAGGAGGAGGAATAAATGAGTCCAGAAAAAGGACTTGTCTGCAGGAAGGAAGAAAAAAGCCCAGCCCAGGCAGTGCCTTGGCAGTCGTGGTGGGGGACAGGCAGGTCAGCTCTGCCTGTCTCAGGGCACGGAGGGTTAGGGCAGCTGAGGGGCGAGTTGGGATGCTGCAGGGAGAGGTTCCAAAGGCAAAAGAAAGAAAACCCCACAACCCAGTAACAGCAGCAACTCTGCTTTATCCTCTCCAGACTCCTTCAGCAAAGGGATCGCTGCGAGGATTCGGGGTCCTCAGGGAGGTTCAGACTCAGGAGAAAAACAGCTCCTGGGGCCTGAGTGTGGTACTGCAGCCAGGCAGCCACGCTGAGCCAGACCATCAGGATGCTGTTGATGGTGATGCTGAGAAGTGGCAGGAATGGCAGGCAGGGAACCTGCAGGGACAAAGCACAAGACAACAGGGTCAGGTCTTAACCCAGAGCTACTGGACAGCCCCCAGGGAGGGGTTTCACAGCCCACTTGGGCTCTTTGCTGCTTTGGCTAGTTGCCACCCAGGCTGGCTGTGAGGCTCAGAGACCTGAGCTGGGACTGGAGCTGGAGAGAGGTGACTGGAAGGTGGATTGGTTGACAGGTCCTGCACCAGGACAGAAGGTGCAGTGGGATTTAAGAGGGAGGGAGTAGACCACTAAATCCAGGGTGTCAGGACTGGGTTTCTTTTTACTGAAAGAGCAGCTCCAATTTGTGCAGCAGGTGCTGGGCTCAGGAGATGCCCCTTTTGCCTGCGAGAGACAGGGAGGAAAGCCAGGCAGCCCTCCATCCCTAAGGAAACCCTGTGAGCTGCCCGATTCCTCCAGCAGCATTGTTCAACATGTTCAACACGGATGCAGCCAAGGTCTGCCTGACCTGAAGCAGAAGGAACACCTCCCCAACACCTCCCCTTTATTTACCCCCGGGGCTGGGGCACTCCCCTCTTCCCCATCCCCCAGGTCCTTCTCCCTGGGGTCAGTCCCCAAGAGCCAAGCCTCGTGCTCACCATAAAGGATGCTCTCTGCCGGTTCTGAGGCTGCCTCCAGATGAGCAGAGCTGCTGCCAGGATCCCCAGGAGAGGCAGGGCCAGAGCAGCGATGCACCAGGCACCCCCAGCCCGGAGGCACAGCAGCCCGGCACTGCTCAGCCAGCGCACGGCACAGAGCAGGGCGGCTGCGGAGGGACCCACGGCAGGGCAGCCCCATCCCTCTCCCGGCTTCAGCGCCCAGGCTGCCGCGGTGGGAGGGACACTGGACATCCAGGGGACAGAGGGTTGGGTAACTCGTCGTGGTGGGTGCGTGCATCCCTTCTCTCCAGCCTGGGAAGTGGAGGGAGCAGGAGCTTCCCGGGGTCCCGCTGGCGGTCAGGAGAGGGCAGGAGGGAGCCGGGCAGACCCTGCCTGTGTCCCGCGGCTGGGTGGCTTCCAGTGAGCAGGAGCCTACAGCAGCAATGCTCCCCAGGGGTGTCCCCACGCCAGCTCCCAGTAAAGCCCACCCCTCGCTCCTGGGCGTACCTACAGCTGCCAGAGCCCAGGCCACCGCAGCAGAGGAGCGTGGGGTGGGCTGGTGGGGTGGCTGTTTGGGACGGTCCCACCAGAGCTGCCTGGCCAGGGGCTTCTCCACAGGAACATCCCGAGTGCTGAGGAGCCAAGATACCTGAGTGTGCACCTGCAGTGCAGCAAGGCTAGGGCCTTGCCCTGGGCACTGCCCACCTCAGAGGCTGGGTGAGCCCTGTCCCATGTCCCCAGCGGTCTCACCTGAGCAGCAGCACACAGCCAGCCACCAGTGAGCAGCCCAGCAGCGTGCCAATGGACATCGTGTCAACCAGGGCTTTGAGGTCGAAGAGGAGGGCCAGGAGGGCTGCAGGGACAAGAAGTCCTTTCAGGTTCCCAGCAGGGCTGGCAGCACTGCTGCTGCACTCAGCCATGCTCTCTCTAGCTCCCCCAACATCCACTGCAAGAGGACCCAAACACCTCAATAAGCTGGTGATGCTTTGGTCAGTAGTGCACAGCATCCCACCACCTCCAGCCTGGCAGCTCAGAGGGGCTGAACTAGTGCCTGGGGCAGCATCAAGGCCACATGGTCCTCACCCACAGTGAGGGGACCTCGCTCTAGGTGGAGAGATGCTGCTCAGAGCGATGCTGGCAAACCAGGAGGTCTGTATTTTGCTGCTGAAAGAGGACATCAACCAAGCCCCACTCAAGGTTAAGGGGTAACCCAATCGCTCACGCACCTGCCACTCCTCCAGACACCAGTGTGGCCACCCTGAGCACTGACAGTGACTAACTTTGGCCAGAGGTTTGAAGAGGAGCCCATCTCGAGCCATTGTATACAGGATCCACGGCATGGGGAACACAGACCTCAGGAGGCTGCAGAGCAAGGAGACTGGGGAGAAGGCAAGAACCCAGAAGGTGCCATCCTGCCTTGTGCTCCTCTTTGGGTGCCAGGGGAGCTCCCTCCCAGCCCATGACCTTCTCAAGATAGTCACCTCCCTCACCATCAGATGAGGGTATCGGTGATGTCCATGCTCACCCAGAGTCCTGTGCACGCTGAGACACCCCAGCCTGCTATCCTGTGGTCACAGTGCCACCAAAGACCCAGCCACTTCCTCCAGCTTTGGGCTGTCAGTGGCATGCCAAGGGGCTTGGTTGCTCTCCTCAATCAGAGGGAGCCAAGCAGGGAGCAACAGGGTTTGCAAGGAAGTGCTGAGAGATTTTGGCCAAGCAGGGCAATCAGGAGGAAGGGGTTGGGGGTGGCTCCTACTTGTCTTATAGCTCCAGTATAACCTTGTTCTGAGGCAAGGGGAGGTGGTGTTACCCCCAGGTTACCCCACAGGAAAGCAATGCTTCCAAATCCCATAACCTGCTACTGGGAATCCCCAGAAATCCCATCATCTGCTACTTCCCAAGGCTGGGAAGCCTCACCCACAGCACATCCCAGCAGCACCAAGGATCAGAGTGCCACACGGTCCCTGCTGTGGTACAGAGCCTGGGGCAGCACCCAGCACAGGATGAGGTGCTGTAACCCCTCATGGCACAGGGAGCCCCAACTTCCAGGAGAAATACTGTGTCGCCTGGGGGCCAGAGAGCCACAGGCAGAGGCTGGGCTGGCTAGGCTGCCCTCACCCCCCAACACTGCACAGCACCAGTCCCACCCAGGGCATCATGCCCTGATAACTTTCCCCTTCTGCAAACAAACTACTCACTCCAGCCATCCCTTGGGGAAGCTGCTCCAGCTCCAGCTGATGGGCAGGACAAGCACCAGGCAGCTCCCAGTGCACTCTCCCCCTCTTAAACCCTCTTTGGCCCTTCTCCAGTGACCACCACTCAGGGATTCACAATGGGAAATCTATGCAGAAAGGTTTTTCCCACAACACCTTCCAGACCTCCTTAAATAGGGCCCAGGGCTGCGTGGGTGGGGGTCCCAGGTGAGGCTGCTCAGGGCCAGTAAAGCATATAAGTGCCCACAGGCCCCATACCAACTGGTTTGTAGTGCTGTTCCTACTAGGGAGGGGAGCTGGGGAAGCCATAGTGGGAGCTGGCTGACACTCAGTACCCTGGGAAGAAAGCAAGTCCAGGCTCTGAAGAGAGTTGGTGCTTTGGGATGAGAAGGTAACTGTAATTTTATTGTAGATAGTGCTCAGGTTGAGTCAGCTGACAGGGCAAAAGCCTCCTGGACTGCAATGTAGTTTGGCACATCCTTTATCCTGCAAGAAGGGGAGGAAGGGGACACCAGCTATGCAGGACCAAAGAAGGGAGCATAGCTGTGTGCTCCAGCTGTAAGGCTCCCCTGGCTGTTTGGGGCAGCCCCACATCTTGGTGCACCCCATGAGCTGGACTTTGCACTACCCCTCTGGGGTAGGGGGGCTCAGCACACCATCACACAGCCAGGGACACCAGGAGAACAGGGCTGTTGTCCTGCAGTGCAGGGGAAACAAAGCCCTACTTGTCACCCACGTTGCCTCACATGAGCGAGGTCTCCAGACACCAACGCCTGCCCAAGAGAACATTGCCCTGAGGAAACAACAGGGCATGAAGGAGCAGCCTGTGCTAGCTGGCCCCAAGGGTCTCTTCCTCCCAGGGTGCCCCCAGCCCCCTGGGGTGTGGGGGTGAACACAGCTGCATACCAACCCCTGAGTGTTTCAAACCCAGCCTAGGGTCCCCACTGCCCAGGACAGGTGAGGCTGAGCGGAGAGATGCTCCAGGCAGGGGGGTACCACCAGGGTTTGGATGCCTGAGAAGTTACATGCCAGCAGCCTTCAACATCTTGAGGGGACCCTTGGTTTTATCTGTTCCTGCTGGTATCACCCAGAGCACAGATGCTGCTCCCTGCAGCTCCTGGGGAGCCCTGCCAGCTCCTCCAGCCCTTCTGCAGCGTCTGCACCCGCCGCAGAGGGTGGAGGTGAAGCAGGAGAGGGGGAGGAAGCGGCCCCGGTGCGCTGCAGGCAGCGTGCAGCTTGCCAGGAGCATCGCGCCTGCATCTCTGCTCAGGTTGAGCTGCAAGGTCTCCTCATCCCCGTGTCTGCAGCACGGGAGGGCAGGCTGGGTGGGCAGTGAGCTGCCTCCCCCCGGCTCTGTGCCAGCACAAATGTTCCTTGCAGAGCCCCAGTCAGGACTTTCCCACCTTAAGCAGGTTTGGGGGGCTGTTCCCCCCACACACACACCCCATGTTGGCTTTGCAGAGAGTCAGGGAAGAACATTTCCCATCCACGCCCAGGGAAGGGGGTGATGATGAAGGTTTGGTGCCGGCAGAGGCAGCGGGGTACCCTGCACCCCAACATTCACCAGGAAACCGGGGGGAAGGGGGGGGGAGGGTGACGGAAGGGGGTGAGACTTCCGCAGCCACCAATGTCGCTGTGCTGTGCATGTCACTGCTGCTGGCACCCAGCCCTGCAACACACCGGTGGGGCTTTTCCACCCAGAGACCGCCCTTCCCCACACCCCGGCAGGAGAGGTGGGGGGGGGGGGCGCACAGCGGGTCCTCCTGCACCGTCTGCACCCCAAAATCAAGCAGCGGAGGGTCCAAGCGCGGTGAGGAGGGTGTGAGCGCGGCCCTGACCCCTGTGCCACGCAGGCGGGGACTGGAGGGCTGGCGAGCGGTGACGTCTCTCCTCTGGGTGAGGAAACAGCTGCACGCCAAGGACGAGCGCACGGCCAGGAGCGCTCAGCGAGCCCCGGCGGCCGGCTCCCCCCGGCACCGCGCCCCGACAGGCCTCGGCGCCGCTCGTAAGTGTGCGCTGGCGGGGAGGGGACCTGCGCAGCCCCCGCGGCGGCGCGGCCTGGCCGGGCAGCGAGCCGTGCGAGCGGCTCGCCCCGAGGGCTGGCTGCAGGGACGAGCCTTCCTTTAGCTTGCCTTTTTTGATGAAAAACGCTTCTTTTTTTAATAAGCCCCCTTTTTTTGGGGGGGGGGGGGTGGATGGGGGGGGTGCATGGCGGGACGGTGCTTTTTCGGGTGGGGTGCACGCATCACCACGGGTCCCATGGGTGTGTCCCAGCCGGGATGCGCCTTTTGTCTGTGCCCCGGTGCTGCGGCGGCCGCAGAAACGCCCGTCCCTCTGCGCTGGGCTCCGAGCTGGGCTTGGTGGGGACAGTTGGGGTGTTTCCTCCCCGTCCCCCAACCCCGGTTTGGTACCGGCGGAGCTTTGCACAGGACAACGCCCCGTGCCACATCGCCGAGCTCTGCAAGGGCAGAGGGGCTTTGGGGCACGGGGAGGGGCAGGGCGCTTTGGGAGCGCCCCTGCCTTCTGGGGAAGGCGGATGCTGCTTTCTTTGAGCTAGAGAAGCTCTTTTTTCCGGCCCGTGGGCAGCAGAGTGAGCTGTGGGGCGCTGGCTGTGTCCTGTGGGGCCTTCACGGCGTTGGGTTGTGCTGGGAGAGCCCGGACAGGCAGCAGAAATAGCTGTTGGGCTCCTGGGGTGAAACCCCTGAGCTCTAAGGCACAGTGGGGCTGTGGAGAGGTCGTCGGGGTGTGTGCTGCTGGGGGGGGGGACATGCACTTTTTGGCAAGGGTGATTCGTTCTGCAAAGGGGTTGTGAGCATCATTTGGGATTTTTCATGGCACTTTCTGTCCAGGGATCCCCAAAACCCACACCTCCCCATCATTTCAGGGGGGGCGGTACATCCCTGTGCCTGGATTCTGCAGCCTGCAGGTTTTGTCACCCGCCCCATGGATATGTGGGGCATCCTCCCCAGATCTTCCTGCTGGCAGAGGAAAAGCTGGGGCTGCTCCCCCAGTCTCTGTAGAGGCAGCAGCAGCAGTGGGAGACAGGGATGGGGCACTGCAGGGACAGGCTGGGGACTGGGTGTGGCCAGGGATTCTCTTCCACTGTTGAGATGAGTTGTGCAGTCTCAGCCTGGCTATCACAGGCATGGAGTGAGGTGAAAGGAGTGGGGAGGCTTCACCATACAGGGCTTTTTATATTCCTTGGAGGATATGGGATACAGCATCATGTACGGGCTCCTCAGTGGCGTTAGAAGGCTGTGTGGGTGGGGGGCTAAGATCCTTTGGTGCTCACCCAGCACCCAGCCGCAGTGCAGCGTTGCAGGGGGTCTCCCCAGCCAGTAGCAGTGGGGAAGGGCAGTGGGGGAGGGCAGCTGAGGCTTGTAGCCTCCCCAGCTGAAACGGGAAGGGGAGGCAAAGGCAGCTCTGGCTTTCTGCAAAACTTCCTTCCCTTAGCAAGGGTGCCTGTGGGTGCTAGAAAGCTGCACCTGAATGGGGTGACCCAGCCCCACTGACGGCTGCAGGGTTGGGTCTCCCCCTCCATAGGTGCTCTTGCAGGGATATGGGGCCGAGCAAGGAAAATCCATGTGATTTCCCCTGCTCTCTCCACAGCGTGAAATCGAGCTCAGCTGGCTGGAGGCAGAAATCCCCCCGGATGGCCCCAGCAAGCCTTGAGCTTTCCTGCAGTGTGTCTCGGAGGGAGCCGTGCCTCATGGCTGGAGTTCAGTGGTTCATTCATGGCCACGCTCCATTTTCCAGCTGTTTCTCTCTCTCCCTCCCTCAGCTTTCTCAGAGCAAACAGCACTGTCTGGGGACTTTCTCCTGGGGGGAGGGTGGGTGGGGAGAGAGCGCCCGTGCCGCAGCGCTTTGCAGCTATAAATGGTGCTGGTGTTAGAAAGCAACCTCAGAGTTACCCTGGAAACCCATCTGCATTTCCTGGGCTCTGCTGAGTGCTGCTGATGGCCTTGATTCTGTGGGTAGAAACTCAGATATCTCGGGTGAGGCTTGGCAGGGGCTGCCCAGCACCGTGCAGCAACCAGGCGGCTGCTGAGGCTGGGGTGGTGCCAGGGCTTGGGGGGCTGCGGGGACAGCATTGCGGGGTCAGCCCCATGGAGGATGCTGGGGCCATTTCCACCTATTCAGGGCTTTCCTCCCCTCCCAGTTTCTCTCAGCACTGGGAGGAAGAAGTGTGGGAGCCTGTCTCTGTTCTGCCCAGCCCATGTAGTCACCAACTTGGTGCCAGATACCTGTGAAGCAGCACCCGGCCATCACCCACCCGTGGGTACCACACCTGCAGCGATGGCTGGCAGCAGCACCCAAGGGAGGGAGCAAAGCTTTCCCAAACTAACCCAGCCCACAGAGAGGGGATTTCAGCTCACGTCAGCTTTTCTGTTGCCTCCTGCAGCTCCTCCTTGTCCTCGCTCTGGTGATTTCCAGCTCAGGAAGCCATGGCACCCAAAGGAAAGGTAAGGGTGAAACACATGTGGTGGGGATGGGTACCGGGGGTGCTGGAGTACAGCATCTCCATGTCCATCACTGGGTTCATTCCTGGAGATACTTGCTGGGTCAGGGATGCTGGCAGCATCTCCACGGTGCAGCAAGGGTGGTGGTGACGTGCACGGGGTACGATGCTGCCCAGACCTTGTTTCCATTCCTGCCTGTCCCGCCAGCACTGTCTGGATTTGATGCAGATGGGGGAAGCAGGAACAACAAGGAGCAAAAATCCTTTCGGGACCGCAGTGGGACAGGGGAAAGAAGCAGGACTGTGGGAAGGGGAGGAGAAGTGACGTTGCACTGGGGATTTGGGTTTTGGCTGGAGAGAAATCCCGCCTGAGCCCACTGCAAGGCGTGCAGCCCTGCTTTGGCCTCTCCCAGCCTGGATTCCTCTCCCCTGGGAGTCAGGGCTGGTGCAAGGTGGCAGCTGGGTGAGCAGGTGCTCCCCCGCAGCCAGGAAAACATCTCGGTGTGGGTGGCAAACCCCGCCTCGGGGGGGCAGCTGTGGCTGCGGGTACAGCCTGCACTGTGCTAGGCAGGGGAGGAGTTAAGTCCAGAGCCTCCCTTTTCCACTGCTCGGGGCCAGGCTCCGCTTTCCCTTCCCTCCAGAAGCCGAGGAATCATTGCCTCGAGCCCAATTATTTACGGCTTCCTGCTCGGCCCAGGGGGTGGCTGCTTCTGGGTGGGGAAACTGAGGCACGGCATGGGTGAGCATCACCCCTGGGGTGGACTAGGACCCCGAGCAGCCATGCAGTGGGAGACAGCAAAGCCATGCTGGGAATTTTGTATCCGCCCTCCCGGCCCCAGCCTGGCTTATTTTTAGCTGGGAGGTCCTAGGCAGGCCAGGATGACTCAGAGGCTGGAGGAGGGGAGCCAGGGGGCCCCGGCAGCTGAAGCAGGGATGGAAAAGGGGATGGGGGCACGAAGAGGGCACAGCAGGCAGGGTGCAGTGTCTTGTTTCCAAGCGAGTGAAGGGAGCCTGCAGTGATGCACAGCGCTGAGCTCCTGCCTCAGTTTCCCTTGCTTGTGGCAAGGCAGGTGGGATCCCAGCCCTGCTCCTCTTCCCCGTTTCACCATCACCACCTGTGCAACCCCAGCACCTCCCAGATTCCTTCAGCTCTTCCTGCTGCCTTCAGGCACCTATTTTTGCCCCACAGCTCCTTATTTATCTCCCTGCAAGGCATGTGTGTGGGCAGGAGCTTGCACAGAGCCAGGAGGGTCCGGGAGCTGCCGGGAAGCAGGGCTAAATCCAGCTCTCCCAATGAATCACCTGCAATACGATCTGTCCCTGTGTCACCGGGCTCCCTGGCAGGGCAGTGTCTCCTCTTGGCTGACCTGGTCCCCACCACATGGGACACCAGAGCCAGCAGCTCCTCCTGCCAGGGCCCATGGGATGTGCCCAGCCTGAACTGGTTTCTCTCTGGAAAATGGGGGGACAGAGAGAAGCTCTGCAAGATACACAGTGATGTAGCTGTGCCCCCGTGGTGGGATGGGGTCCAGGGGAGTGATGGTTGTGGGGCTGCCCCATGTCCATCATTCCTGGAGGTACTTGCTGGGTCAGGGATGCTGGCAGCGGTGCTGCCTGCCCGAGGCCCAGCTTCTCTGGGGATACATCAGGTTTAGATGCCCACACTGGCAACAGCCCTGGGCACTCATACAGCTCTCGGGGATTTTAAAGGAGCCCTGCAGCAGATCCTGAGTGAGCAGGCATGGGGAGGGGCACACACATCACTGGCATGTGGTACAAGCCAAGGGACGATGCTCAGGGCTCCCCAGAGTGCTGGCCCAGCTGAGACCCCCGGCTCAGCCCCACTCCCAGCCCTCCTGCTCCCTGCTAAGGAAATGCTGCTGCTCAGCTCTTCCCACTCCCTGCCTCCAGCAGAGATGTGTGCCCATCCCTTCTGTAGGGCTGGGTTGGTTTCACATCTGCTTCCACCCAGGGTTTGTGCTGATCTCGCTCAAAGTTTGGTCCCAGGCTTCCCCAGGGTGAATTACCCTGGGTAAAGCTGACCTGGGGAGGGGAAGCCCGGTCCCCGATTCCTCCTGCTTAGGGACATTGCTCCTGGGCTTCCTCTTATGCAGCCTGGAGGGGCAGAAGAGCAGACAGAGGTCGGTCAGGCCAATGTCCAGGGTTCCTCAGTCTCCTACGAAGGTCTTTCCCTGTGACTGGTATCTCTGCTCTGACCCCTCAGACCAGGCTGGGTCCTGCAGGAGCAAGTGCCGGAGCAGGAGAAGCTGCTGGCAGCTCTGGGACTCCTCAGTGCTTTCCACTTAGCAGCCCACAAGGATTTTGTGCCTGTAGATGTGTCTCTTCACTTGGAAGCCATGCAGAGCTTGGGCATCCTCAGCTTCCAGTGGGTTTCCCTGCTCACAGCAGGCAGGAGGAAAATTACTTCCTCCGTCATTCCCAATCCACCCCCGTAACTCCCTTCAGCCCGGCTGTGTTGCTGGGAGAAACCCTCCCATGGGGTCTCCTCTCTTCCTGCTGAACCCCCTCAGATGGAGCTAGAATCCCAAATGTGCTCCAAGAAACCTTCCTTCAAACCACCAGCTCGTACTGGGAGGGTTTTGTCCAGCTTAAACACGGGCACAAGCCACAAACAGAGAGCAAAGCCAGAGAGATATGTGAGGGAGGACTCTGTGCTCCAGTGTGTAAACAATTCACACAGCAGGGAGAGCAAACAGGAGAGGAAACAGCTGAGAACAACAAATGTTCACGTCTGGGGCTGAGTTTGCCTTCGGGCAGCATGAGCAGGAATGAATCTTGCCCTGGTCCTCCTGGCTCAGCTTCAACTTCTCCTTCCCCCATCCCACTGGGGGCTGTTCCTTCCCCTTTCACCCTCTCACCTCCTTTCTCCTAGGTCTACAGGGGGTCAGTGAAGGATTTCCCAGGCTTTGATGCCAGCCAGGATGCAGAGGCCCTGTACAATGCCATGAAGGGATTTGGTATGGATGCTCCTCTGGACTGCCACCCCGGGGCCACCCTGATGTCTCCTGTTCCTTCCACTGACCCTTGCATGGCCTCACACCCTGCACAGCCTCCCCTCTCAGCTGCCCGTCTGCTTTAGCAGTGTGCCAGGACCTCTCCTGACACCCTTTTCCTCCCTGGAGCTCCCTTAGCTCTGCTTCTCCTCCCAGCCCTGAGCCAGAAGCAGCTTTGGCCATGGCAGGATGGGTATAGTAAGCCCAGCCATGGGCCCTGTCTCTCCTCTCAGGCAGTGACAAGGAGGCCATCCTCGACCTTATCACATCCAGAAGCAACAAGCAGCGAGTGGAGATCTGCCAAGCCTACAAGTCCCAATATGGGAAGGTAACAGCAGAAACCCTCCCTGGCCCCTGCCCCTGCTGCAGATGGCTGTGGCTGCCACCAACCAGCCCACGCAGGGACCCACCGCTCCCTGCACCCGCTCAATGCTGTGGAGCAGAGGGTCCCCCAGCCCCCTTCTCCCCCTCCACCAGGACCTCATCGCAGACCTCAAGTACGAGCTGACAGGGAAGTTTGAGCGGCTGATCGTGAGCCTGATGCGGCCCCCGGCCTACAGTGACGCCAAGGAGATCAAAGATGCCATCGCGGTAAGGGGTGGGCAGCCCCCCCTGGAGCCCCTCTGAGGACACCCCAGCTGCCCCCACTGCTCACGAGGCTGTGTCTCTGCCCGCAGGGCATCGGCACGGATGAGAAGTGCCTCATTGAGATCCTCGCCTCCCGCACCAACCAGGAGATCCACAACCTGGTGGCCGCATACAAAGATGGTGAGGGCTGGGGACAGGCAAGGGCTGCCCTGTGTCCCCTTTGGCTGTGATGAGGGGCAGAGGTGAGGGGATCCAGCTCTCCAGGCTCTCACCTCTCCCTCTCCTACAGCCTATGAGAGAGATCTGGAGGCTGACGTCGTTGGTGACACATCAGGCCACTTCAAGAAGATGCTTGTTGTTCTGCTGCAGGTATGTCTGTCTGTCCAGTGTCTGTAGGTGGTCAGTGTCTATGCCTGGCAGGGCTGAGCCCATTTCTGTTCCACAGGGTACTAGGGAGGAGGATGATGTGGTGAGCGAAGACCTGGTGGAGCAGGATGCCAAGGTGAGGCTTGGCAGGTCACTGGGATGGGTGGCATCCGAGCAGGGATGGGGCTGGTGGCACTGGGGTTGTCTGGACTTAGGCATGCAAAGGGCGCATGGGCACCAAGGGTGCCTGTGCTTAGGCAGAGCCCCACATGAGTAACACTCTGAGTTGGGCTCTGCCACCTTCCCCATCCCACAAGGACCTGCTGGAAGCCGGGGAACTGAAATGGGGCACAGATGAAGCCCAGTTCATCTACATCCTTGGCCGGCGCAGCAAGCAGCACCTCCGCTTGGGTGAGCATCTCCTGTGAGCTCTGGGTCGGGCTTGAAGGTATCTTGGCAGCTTCTCCAGGCATCATCTTGCTCTCATCCCGCAGTCTTTGATGAGTACCTGAAGATTTCTGGGAAGCCAATTGAGAGGAGCATCCGAGCAGAGCTCTCTGGTGACTTTGAGAAGCTGATGCTGGCCGTGGGTAAGTCAGCCCCTGCACGGGGAGTGCTGCCAAAGCAGCAGCTCAGTGGGAGGGCTCAGTGCAGGAGCCATCAGAGTGGAGGCTGTACCTGGTCTCAGGGAGGCTCCTTCAGGGTGGAGCTGAATGTGGTCCTGAGGGGTGCTCAAAGGCTGGGGAGCTGGTGAAGCTGGGTGCTGGCATCCCTCACCATGCCTCAATTTCCCCACAGTGAAGTGTGTCAGAAGCACGGCGGAGTATTTCGCTGAAAGGCTCTACAAGGCCATGAAGGTGAGTGGATCACTCCTGCTCCAGGGGGTCCCCCACAGCATTGCAGGGAGCCAGACACTTCTTCTTGCCATGGGGTGCTGCTGGAGGGCAGGGTGATACAGGACTGATGTGATTTTGGGGTCTCTGCTCTTCCCTCTGAAGGAGTTACTGCTTCAGGCCTGGGACTGGGTACAAATCTGAGAGAGGGTTCCCAAGTGCGATGGGCTGAGCAGGGCTGCTTGGCCATCCCAGGCTTGCTGAGGGGGCTTCTCTGTTGCAGGGGCTGGGCACAAGAGACAACACGCTGATCCGCATCATGGTGTCCCGCAGCGAGATCGACATGCTGGACATCCGGGAAGTGTTCAGGACCAAGTATGACAAATCTCTCTACAACATGATAAAGGTAAGTGCTGGAGGCCCCTGGGCAGCTCTGAGCACAGATGCCAGTGCCCGTGGGAGGGCTGAGCCCCCTCCCAAGCCCCTCTGTGTCCACCTCTGAGGACAAGGCTCAGGGGCATCACGCTCCACGTGCCCATCCCATGGCACTGCCTTGACCCTCCCTGCTGCAAGATGCTCCATCTCCATCTGTCTTTCCAGGAGGACACCTCTGGGGAGTACAAGAAGGCCCTGCTGAAGCTGTGTGGAGGGGATGATGAGTAAGACCACCTGTCACCCTGTTTGTCCCTCATCATGCCCTTGGTGCTGGGTACCAACCTGGTCAGAGCCTGGTGGAGCATCTAGACCCAGTAACAGCGGCTCAGTATGGGGGGGCCTTGTGGCCCCCCTGCTTGGCCACCCACGATGCCACGGTCACTCTGTGGCATGGGGCAGCCCCGAAAGGGCAGAGACAAACACCTCATCCCAAACACGGAGGGAGGATGCTCCGGCAGGATTTACCACCCGCTTCCCCCCTTTCTCACCCGCCTCCTGCCCCCCTGCCCAGCACCCGTGAGGGGGCAGGATGGGGTGTGGGGTCCCCACGACTCACTGCAGGGTCCCCACGGCTCACTGTCCCCTGTCCTTGCCCTCCCGTTGCAGTGCCGCAGGTGAGTTCTTCCCCGAGGCGGCGCAGGTGGCCTATCGGATGTGGGAACTTAGTGCGGTGGCCAAAGTAGAGGTCAGCACCCCCCAGCCCCCTCCTCTGTACTCCCCCTCTGCTCCCTGCCAGCTTGGGACCCCCGGCTGCTCCTCTCTGCCGTGGGCACAGCCAGCCCCCCACCTCTGCTCTGCCTCTCGCTCCGGGGCTTCTCTCGATGCCAGTCTCCAGTGTTTGGGTCACGAGGTCGGCAGGATGTAACCCTGGCAGGGCTGGCCACCCCCCGCAGGCTTCACTAATCCCCTCCTCTCTCTGAAGCCCCCCTCCTTCCCTCCCTCCCTTGGGACAGCGGGCCCTGCATGTCTGTGCAATGCATCACATGCTCAGGTACCCACCAGAGACCTCCTGCTCCCCAGGGCAGCCCACCCTGGCCATGGGGAGCTGGGACACTGCATGCAGCCAGAGACACCCACAAAAGGGGGATTTGGGATGTGCAGGAAAGGCATCTTGAGCCCTGAGTGCATGGGGAGAATAGAGAGATGCTGGGAGCTGTAAGGTCACAAGAAAGAATTAGAGGGCAGGAGCGGGCACCCTCTGGGTGACTCTTCTGGCTCTCAGCTGATGCACCCAGCTCCAGCTGAGGTATCCCAGCACTAGGGAGGCAGGCATGACACTGAGCAGGACACCCAGATTCCAGGGACTGTCTGTTGCTGTCTTCTCACTGCTCTTTGCTGGCCTGGCTATGGTTTACCCTTTGATGGAAGGGGTGACAGTGGCAGGGACAATACTCACTGAGCCCCAGGTGCTTGCACTAACACACGACCTGCTTTGGCCTCGGCTTGCCGGGTGGCACCTTCCTCCTCTCTCCATCCCCCCTCTCTCCATCCCCCCTCTCTCCATGCTCCCTCTCTCCATGCCCCCTCTCTCCATGCCCCCTCCCTCCATCCCCCCTCCCTCCATGCCCCCTCCCTCCATGCCCCCCAGCACAGGGATGAACCCAAACCCCTCTGTGCCTCCACAGCTGCGAGGAACCGTGCAGCCCGCAGGAAGCTTCAATGATGATGGGGACGCGCAGGTGCTGAGGAAGGCGATGAAGGGCCTGGGTAGGTGGGGACAATGACCTGGCCCCTTTCTGCTGCTCTTCAACAGCTCTTGGGGCAGAAGACCCACCCTGGCCAATGCAGGGCTGCATGAAAGCCCCATGGAGGGGGGGGAAAGAGACAGTTTTGGAGCCATGTGAGCTCCCCTGTCAAGGTCTCCCATTTATGGGGGGGCAGCAATGTCCCCGCAGTTAGGGGTGGCATGGTGTGGCTCTGCTGCCCCCCTTGGCTCTGCCC
The DNA here is from genome assembly GCF_964237585.1 of Gallinula chloropus. Lineage (NCBI taxonomy): Eukaryota > Metazoa > Chordata > Aves > Gruiformes > Rallidae > Gallinula > Gallinula chloropus. The sequence continues at coordinate 13,900,221 of NC_140095.1, read as the reverse complement.
AGCATCACTGCTGCTGTTGTAGGCACGGACGAGGCGGCCATCATCGACGTGGTGACACAGAGGAGCAACGCCCAGAGGCAGCAGATCCTAAAGGCTTACAAGGCTCACTATGGCAGGGTACTGCTGGTCCCACTCCCACCCCGCTCCTTCCCTCTGCCTGCATCCTGCCCCCTTCCCACATGGAGACCTGCCCCTCACCTAGGGAGCAGTGGGCAGCCACAGCACTCCTCTTTGCTCTGTTGTGACTCCTCCACGGAAGACCAAGCTGTGGAACAGCCCCCCGTTGTGGGGAGGGCATCTCTTCCCCTTTGCTTGCCCTCATCCTCAGTCCCACACAGAGGTCTCCAGAGGATCTCCCCAGGGCCACCCCCAAAATGTCACCTCAAGCCACCCCAAGGGTCTTCCCAGATATCTCCCACCTCCACACTCTCCTCCCCTGTTTCCTCCCCTGTGTTGCCTCTGCTGATCCATCCCCAAGGGAAGAGCCAGGGCCTGACCCTCAAATGCTTTTGCAGGACCTGATGGCAGACCTGAAATCCGAGCTGTCGGGCAGCCTGGCAAAGCTGATCCTCGGGCTCATGCTGACGCCGGCGCAGTACGATGCCAAGCAGCTGAGGAAGGCTGTGGAGGTACCTGCCACGCTGGCAGTATCGGCCCCGGCACGTGTGGGCAAGGCGGTTCCCACTGCGGTTGTACCCGTGTGGCCAGGGGGCTGTGAGAGCACCCCCTGTGAGACCACCCCTGTGAGACCACCCCCTGTGAGACCACCCCCTGTGAGAGCACCCCAGCTTCATGCACCCCCAGGCTCTCATCCCCTATACTGAAGGAAAGCAGAGCAGAAAGCACCAGGACAGAGGTTTGCTCAAGACCTGCTGGGAGCCCAGTCTGGCCCCTTGGCAGCAGGGCACGCTCTGTGCAGCTCGCACACAAGCCCTCCCACTGCTTTACAGACCATCCCTGCTTTTGGGGGGAGCAGTGCCCTTCCACCCTGCCAGGTACAGGCAGCCCCAGGGTAGGGGCAAACCAGTGGTGTGCACCACTATCCACCAGTCACACCAGTTGGGACCCCACTAGCAGCACGCATGAAGAGTTTTGTGCTGGTTCCTACCAGCTGCTGGAGCTGGCTGTGGACTTTGGGAACGTGGCAGCCCTGGGGTTGGAACAGCCCCTCCGTGCCTGGTGCTGGCAGGGTGATGCTGCTGTGGCCCCTCCAGCACCCACAGCACCCCATCTTGCTGTTCTCTTCCAGGGGGCTGGCACAGATGAGAGTGTCCTCATCGAAATCATGGCCACGAGGAACAACCAGGAGATCGTGGCTATCAACGAGGCCTATCAGGAAGGTATGGCACAGGAGGGACACCAGGAGAACCCAGGTCCCGGGCATGGGCTGTGTTTAATACTGTAAAAGGCCCTTTCCAAAGCCCAGGGGGTAATTTTTGCCTCTGGGTTGGGGCTGTGGCTTGGGGCTGTGAAGGTCCATTAGTCCTTCCAGGCAGAGCAGCTCTTCCATAGGTCCAGCACTTTACTAAAGGGTAGAAACCTGGGATGAGGCAGGCAGGGAGTCCTCAAATCCACCCTGTGATTCTTCACATCCCCAGATCCTGTACTTCTCTCTCCCTTCCAACCCTGCCCCCTTCTCCCTAGGGAACAAGAGCTAGAACCTCCAGGTTAAATCCCCAGACTCTCCTCTCTGGAGAGCCCATGGTTTTAAACAAGGAGCTCTGTGGCTGGTCACCCCCAGCAGAACACAGGTCCTGGCCCCTCTCCATTTCATGGTAACATGCCCCAGCTTCACCACCAATATCCCCTCCCCTGAGAGCTCTTTCACAAAGATCCTTTTCCCTCTGGAGCACCTGGAGCAAGAGTCTGTGCTTGTGCCCATGATACCAGAGCTGCTGGGGTGATTCCTTCCTCCTTGGGCCTGGGAATTGCAGATGGAGGCACCTGCTTCAGCCATGCAAAGGCTCGAGGATGGCCACCATCATCATAGCACAACAGGCTATGGGATGCAGAGCTGCAGGCAGGGTGCAGGGCTCAGCTGTCCCCCTCTCCACAGCCTACCACAAGCGCCTGGAAGATGACCTGAGCTCCGACACATCAGGGCATTTCAAGAGGATTCTCGTCTCCCTGGCTCTGGTAAGGGAGGCTTTCTCCATGGGAATTGTCCCCTCCCTACCACAGGCAGCAGTGGGGGTCTGCATGGATGAAGGCAGAACATCACTGCCTGGCTGGGCAGCGCTGCTGGACCTTGCCTGCCACCCCCTTGCTCGGGGCTATCCTGGGAGACATCATCTTCCAAGCTCCATCATTTTTGTGTTGAACCACAGGGCAACCGGGATGAAGGACCAGAGAACCTCACGCAGGCACATGAAGATGCCAAGGTAAGAACTGTACTGGTGGTGCTGTTACAGGCTCTGCATGGAAAAAAAAAACCCAAAATGGGAAACAAACAAGAGAGGATGTTGCATCCCCTGGTCTGGAAGTGGGATCCTCAGGGAAGGAGATGCTGCTGGGGCAGGGTCTCTGTAAGCTGTAGGGGAGATGCCAGGTGAAATGATGCCTTTGCAGGTAAAGCTCCCAGGCTTGATGCCTTGGGCTACACTGCCCCAAGCACCAGGAAGCTGCAAAACAGGAGAGGAGCCCCAGGGAGCTCCCAGCTGGGGACCACACCATTTCTTGTGCAGAGCTGCCACTTAGGGGTCCAGCAGCATGTACTGATGCAGAAATCCGGTGCTTGAGCTTCAAAGGCACCTCTGGGCTGGGCTGCAGGAGCCACCCAGCTCTGTCCTGTGCACGGGGAAGCCCTGAAGCCTAAGCTGCTTTTCGCTGTGCCAGCGTGCTGGGATGCCAGCCCCCAAACCATTGCCCCATCTTCACTGGGCTGTGGTCAGCCAGGACTGGAGGGGGAAGGCTGAGCAGCCAGAATCGGTGCTGCGGGATGCTGTGCCCCCACTAGCTGGCTCTGCTCCTGGTTCCAGGAGACCCTCAGGCTGTGCACCTTGCCGTCCTGCTGCTTCAGGCCAAGACTCTTCCAAAAGGGGCTGGGAAGCTCGGCGCAGGGCCAAACCTGAGCTCTCGCTTGGCTGTCCCGCCCCAGCCCTGCTTGCCCCAGCCCTGCTCGCTCCAGCGCACGGCGGCTGCGTGTGGCTGCGCAGCAATCCCAGGGCCGCTGCCGGCAGAGGGAGCGGCTGCTGCGCTGCCCGCATCCTGCTGCGTGCACCGCTGCGACCCGCTGCAGAGAAAGAGAGAGCCGGGGATGACAAAACACGGGGACGAAGCAGCCGGGTGGCCGCTGGCCCCACGCTGTATTGCGTCAGCAGAGCTGCCCTTCCCCTTCTCTCGCTCCCTGTGCCTGGCAGAGCTGGTGTGGGGCAGCCCGGGGCCTGCCAAGGATGCTCGGCAGGGAGCAGCAGGCTGGTACCCAAAGCCCAGGGGTGGGAGTCTTGCTGTCTTTGGCCAAAAAACACTCCCCACCCCTTCCTGGCTAGCCCTACTGGGGCCAAACTAGAGGGAGGACGCAGGTCCTAAGATGAGGCCCACTCTTAGGGGAGCTGAGACAGGTCATTTAAGGGGATTTAAGCGGCTCCTTCTGACCCTGATGTCTTCCTGTCTCTCTCTTTCTCTCCACCAGGTTGTTGCTGAGACCCTGGTGAGTGCCTGCCCTTTTGCTCCTCAGCCTTCTGCATGCCTGAGGGGATGCTTGGGTGCTCGGATGCAGGGCTGGGGCTGGGAGGAGCAGCCCCATGTGCCAGGACTCCTTTGGCCATGCAGGCTGTGCTTGCTTGCTCGGGGCTCCAGGGTCCCTGCACGAGGACAGGGTGGCGAGGGGATGGGAGATGGGACCTGCATCTGGGCATTTCCTTGTAGCGCTGGGCAGGGAAAGGGCAGGAGGGCAGCAAAGCCACCTTCATGCCCTTGGGAGGGCTGGGGATCAATCCTGCCTGTTGCTTGCATGCAGAACCTGTGCTCCTGGTAGTGCCAGACTTGGGCCTGGCTTCCCTGTCTTGCCAAAAGCAGGACTTGGGGAAGGGGGGACTTTTTACTGCAACACCTAATGTTCATGATGCCTGCAGCCTCCCTGCCAAGCCCTGTAGCATGGGCAACCCCTCCCGTGGTGGTCACCCACAAAGCATCCTCCCCAAAGAACAAAGCGTCTCAACTGTGACCATTGCACAAACTGGAAAGCATCTCAGAGGCAGCATGCATGTGCAGCTGTGTACCTTCACACCCATGCACAGATAGTACCTTTTTTTGGCCAAACCTCCCCATTTTTTCTCCTTGCAAGAGGGTTTTGGGACTGGCTGTCCCCAGGAAGAGCTGCTTAACATTTCTGCCCCTCTCTGCTATGCCCATCTCCTGTCCTTCCTCCTGACTCTTGGTTGCTCTCCCAGAAACTCGCTGACGTCTCCAGCAACGACTCCAGTGACTCCCTGGAGACCCGCTTCCTCAGCATCCTCTGCACCCGCAGCTACCCTCACCTCCGCAGAGGTAGGACATGTTTCTCCATCGCTGTTGGACCCTCAGCTGCAACAAAGTGTTTTGACTTGGGCTGGGTGGGACTCCTGGGCAGTAGGAGGTTGGGGTGGCCCCGTTTCCTCAGCAATGGGATGAGATGGCATTTGGGGGATGGCTGGTGAGGTCACCCAAGCCTGCTCTGGTCTCCTCTGGTCCAGAAGTCTTCACAGCTGAGGTTCAGGCTGGGATGGAGCAGCTTGGCAATGACACATTCCTCTCCCTTCCCCATCCCCAGTGTTTCAGGAGTTCATCAAAATGACCAACCACGATGTGGAGCACGCCATCAGGAAGAGGATGTCAGGAGATGTGAGGGACGCTTTCTTGGCCATCGGTCAGTGCTTGGCAGGTGCTCCCTTGGGGTTGGGCTCCTCAGAGGGCAGGCAGCCCCTTTGCCCGCAACATGAGGACAGATTCCTGCTGCCTTTGGGCCATGGAGACCCCCCGAGTGGCACAGAGTTGGGGTATTTATAGGGCATCCTGTGGGGCTAAGCCTATGTCCTTGTACCAAGGAGGGTTTGCAGCTGACCCAGGGGGTGGCACAGCTTCTTGGTGTGATATGTCTCCTGGGGACAGTGAGCCAGGAGCCCACTTTCTCTCCCTTCTATGTGTTACAGTCCGGAGCGTGAAGAACAAGCCAGCCTTCTTCGCTGACAAGCTCTACAAGTCCATGAAGGTGCAGAGGGGCTTCCCTGGGGCTGGGCTGGGGGGATGGGGGCAATGGTGGGCAGAGACCCTCTGGGACACTCTGATGTAACCCCAGAGCAGCGATGGGGTTTGGACCCCGGCTGTCCCCAAAAGAACAGGGCAGGGCTGAGTTCAGGTACTGCATCAGCTTCTGGGGACATGGCAGGCTTGCGTCTTGCCAGCAGCAAGCCCAGCACGTGTCCAAGCGGAGATCAGCTGCTTGGACTGTGCTGGAGGTGCCGGGAGGGTCCCTGAGCTCGCCCCAGGGTTATTTGTTCAAGATCCCCCTTCGCAGGGTGCCGGCACTGATGAAAGGACCCTCACCCGCATCATGATTTCCCGGAGCGAGATCGACCTGCTCAACATCCGGGGCGAGTTCATGGACCTGTTCGACAAATCACTGCACCACATGATCGAGGTGAGGGGACCTGTCACCTTGCCTGGCTGAGCTCTGGCCACTGAGCCCCATGGGGACCCGAGCAGTGCCACGAGCATCACCCGGGGAGGGGGAACCTGCCCCAACCAGCCCCGGTGTTGGCAGTTCTGGCCGTAGAGGGGATGTGCTGACACCTTCCACTGCTGTTTGGGTGTCTGTGGGGTGACGAGCTGTGCCTTCCCAGTCCCCAGCGCCTTGAACTGGGCTTCCCTGGGGCGGGCAGTTCTCTGACACGAGTCTTCCTTTTGCAGAAGGACACCTCTGGTGACTACCGCAAGGCTCTGCTGGCCCTGTGCGGGGGGGAGGACTAGGCGGCCACGGGACCCCCTTCTTCGTGTCTGAGCCAGCACACGCACACCCACCACCTTGATGTCACTGCAGCCTCGGGGGGCTTTAGGGGGCGCTCGGTCCCCCTGCCGAGGACGACTCACTTTGCGCTGGAGAGCCGCACCACACTCGCAAGCAGGGGAATCTTGGGGAGGGGAGCGGAGGGGTCTGGGTTGGGGGATCATTGTCTGTCTCGGTGCAAAATAATTCATATCCAAACATGCCACTAACCCAGGAATTTACCCCGATAGTAAAGACAGTTTTAAATCTCATAAATAAAAACCTTACTGTTGCTGACCCTGGGGCAAGAGCGGCCGGTTTATTGGGGCAGGTTTGGGTGGGACTGAGCCACGCTGAGGAGTCTTGCTGTTTCCTTGCTCCTGCAGGCAAATGCAGGCAGGATCCCTGCCCCAACCCCAGGGTGGGGGGTCATTGAGACCCCAAATCCCCTCTGAGCCGCACAGCAGGGTACCCCCCACTGCTGAGAAAAGGGGTTGGAAGTGCATCTGGGGCTGGAAGCGGCGCAGGGATTTCACAGAGAGCTTCACGCTTCTGAAAAGCCCCGGCAGGATTTGTGCTGTTGTGTGGATGATGCTTCTAACAAAACACAGATACAAATCAGGCCTGATGGCATCTACCCGTCCTCGCACGCGGTTTGCTGTGCTTTCAAGCTGCTGAAGAAGCAGTTGAAAGGCACATGCCACAGAGGCTACACCCCCAAACAGTTTATGTTTGCACTTCCCCCCCCCTTCCCCTCCCCAAGCGCCCAGGAGAAAAGAACTGGAATTTCCAAAAGTGGGAAATTCCAGCACTTTCAATTGTTTCCAAGTGGGAACACAAAGTCTTGAATACCCCAGTCTTCCTCAGAACGGCCGGTTGAGGAAAGCTTCACCTCCAAAATATCAAAGCAGCAGTAGGAATAACACCACAATATTATTATAGCACTTCAAAACCAGCTGAGGTCGAGAGGCAGCAACGTGTAGAGACAAACCAGGGAAGCTGAGACAACTCTGCTGGCTGTTATTCCACTGAAAATTCCCTCAGTGCCTTCCTGCAAAACATCCCCTTGTAACAAAACCACCTCTCTCCAGGGAAAACAGCCTGGGCTCCTCTGTCTTGCCCCTGCATGTAAATGAGCATCTGAGTCCTGGTGGCACCAGGAGGGGCTGAGCCCACCCCAAATCCACAGCCCCCTCGTGGGGTCACCTGCTTGGCTGGGAACCTGCTGCAAAGGCTCTCAGCAGATGCTGAAGATGTTTTAGTGTTTTAACAGGAGGTTATAACCCTGATCTTCACCTGCCCGTCTTGTTCTGCAGCTCAGCACTGCAGCCCTCGCCGTGCAGCAGAGGGGTGAGGCTGCTGGAGAGCTGGGCACGCACAGCAACAGTGGGGAACTCAGCTGGCCACCTCCACACAGCTGGGAATGGGGCTCTCAGGGACCCAGCTGCAACATCCAAGGAAGTTTTGGGACTTGGGAGACAGCCCAGCACCCTTGGAGAACCAGATTTAGGACAGAGGAGCTCTGTTCCTCCAGAGCAGGGGGGAAATCTGTTCAGCATTAACACAGGCATGCAACTTGCAAGCTATCATCTTGTCTCCTTGTTGCTAAAACACACGCTTTTGGGGTGTGCACAGGGGTTGTATTCCCTGGGCACAGGCATAAACACTCCAGGGAAGTGTCTGGCTGCACCACGGCTGCTGTAAGCCTGTGACCAGTGACTGTTGCCCACAGCCCAGCTGCCTCGGGGCAGCACAGGACCACAAGCGAGACCAGTCCCCAGCCCGGTTTGGGATGCTGCTGCTGCCAGGAAGCCTGTCTGACCCCAGCACACTGATCCCAAGGCCAGGAATTTCCCTGGCACCCGCTGCCGGCTGCTCCTGCGATGAGGGCAAGATATGAGAGTCAGACAGTGTTTGGGGACAGGGAGGGAGAGCGAGATGGGATTTCCTCCTCGGGGCAACTCCCCCTCCTGGAAAGTCCTGCTGTCAAAAGAGTCTTCATCTTGCCCCAGTTCCATAATCAGCCATCTCCAGCAGCGATTGCTGTGGCATTTTAATCGCTGCAAATACTTAAGCACACTCAATATCCTATTTAAATGCAGGATATCTCAGCATCCCACCCCCCCAGGCTGCTGCCCAGCCAAGGGGCTGCCCTACAAGGGAGAACCATGAACTGGGCTGAGCCGAACAGAGCTGCCGACTCCGAGGGGGACACCAGGAGAGTGGTGACATCTTGGGAAGCTCAAGCATGGCCTCTGGGACTCTCTGCACCCAGGGCATTTTCTCCCTGTTTCTTATCCCAACGTTTTCTTGCTGAGGTTGAGGATTTTACAGCCAGCTCCTGTTGGGAGACCTGCTCCTGTTTGATGTCATGCATCACAGTAAATGCATCTCCCGCTGCCAACCGAATTAAATACCTGCGTGCTTCCCATGCTGGAGAGCCTGAGGACTCTGCACCAGGCCCAGATAAATGAAATGCCCTGATTAAAAGCAGCCAGGAGGAAAAAGGAGGCACTGGGTGTTGCTTTAGGACTCCAAGCAAAACAAGAGCAGACTGGGACCAGCAGGTTGTGGACCCTGGGGCATGGAGAAGTGCAGGAGAGTGAGAGGAACCCAGTCAGAAGCAGGGAGAAGTGGCAGCCAGGAGGTTACACGTGAACCTGTCACCTTGTCGAAGGATATGGGACTGAGTGGTGTAACCTGCAGTGAAACAAGAAACACTGACTCCAGAGAGGAAAAAGAATGTTTGGCCCAAGCCAGGCCGGGGGCAGGAAGACCACTCATTTGTTTATTTAATGCCCAAATCACTCACTAGCAATTCATGTTAACTGACAATAAAGGAAATAAAAATTCCCTGAGTGAGGACTGTTTTGCCCACGAATCCCTGTACAAGTGGCAGGTCATAGACCTCTCAGACAAAGCAGCTTGATCTCCTGTAGCATCCTGGTCTCTAGAGAAAATACACCTCATAGCCCCACTCTCCAGGAACACCTCGGCTCTATCCTCTGGCTCCCACCGGCTCAATCTGAGGGCAAGCAACAGCAAATCCCACGCCAAGCCTCTGTCATCAACAAGCAGGCAAGCAGCTCCAGGAAGGCTGGGAAAGGAAAGAGGAGAACAAATGATGGCCACAAAAAAGGGGAAGAGGTAGAAAGGCCGTGGGCAGGGTAAGGGCTGGAGGCAGGTCCACGCCGGCCACCCATGCTTCAGCCTTGGGGGCTGCCACAGAGAAGCTGAAGCCACATCTGGGATTTACACACCAGCACTAGGTGCTCCTGTTTAGCACACTTACCAGTAATGCTGGGGGCAAGGACTGGCTTCCAGGCAAAGCCAACCTCACGGTTCACAGGTTGCGACATCCAAAAAACCCCGCAGGCCTGAGATTGGTGCACAGAGGGTCCGACCTCTCCCTTCCCTCTGAGTCAGCTCCAGGGGACACTGCAGATCCTCTTTACCACCCTGGGAGGAGCTGCATCTGGTGCAGAGACACATGAGGACACTGGTCTTAGACGGTGACCCAACGCTGCAACCTCAGCAAGACACTTCCAGCCCACCTGCCATCCTCCCCTTTCCTCGGAGGGGAGAAACCCGGCCTTGGGAGCCAGTAGATTTCTTCTTCAGCTCTTCCTCTTCCCAAGCCGAAGGAGGAAGAAGCAGCCTTGCCCTTCACATCCATGTGCTGCTCACTGGGCAGCCTGTTCCCCACAGAGAGCTGAGGCTGGGGAAACGGCTGAGCTCACCATGGTCTATCTCTCCCCTCCATCATGCCTGGAGTGCCTTTCCAGGACATGATGACTGCTGCTGAGTCCTGTTCTCAGGCATTGCAGCTGGATGAGACATGGCCCGGGGAGACAGGAAGAGGGGAAAATCCCCTCCGTGTCTGTTGTTTATTTTGCAAATTTGGACTCCAAATAATTCAAAGCTTAAGGCATGCAAGGAAATCCTCTGAGCGCTGCCGGACCCAGCTGCCACAGGTCTTGGCTGTGGGAATGCACCAGGTCCCATCATGACCCATCCATCCCCTGCTGACTGTGGAGGAGAGAGGAGGCGGCTGGCAAGGCTGTGGAGGAAGGCAGGAGGTGGTGACCTCTTCCTGCAAAGAGGTGACACTGAGGCTCACCCCACAGATGTGAGGGTAAACCAAGCAGAGCAGAAGCAGCTTGGCATCCCTGGAAAGCCACGGCGTGACTCAAACATCCCCCCCAAGTGCCGCAGGAGGTCTGAGAGAGCGAGCACGTCCCTTCTCCATCCCTCTGCTGACCCCTCGCCCACCCTGGCACCTCTCCCGCGCTCCCTCCTTCCCTGTGCCCCCAGCCCACTCTCCCAGGCTCCCTCCCCTGCCTCTTCCTTGCCCTCCATCTCAGAGCACTCCCATCCTGCCAGGTTAATTTGAGTTCCTCATTTGCATAGGCAGCAGATCACAATGTTCTGGAAATCCCCTCTGTGGCCAGAGCTTCCTCCCTGCTCTCACAGCGTCACTGCCGACCTTCTGCTTCACTTCGCTTCCGGAGCACCGGGGACTCATCAGCACAGCACAAGCAGCAGCCCTCAGCAAAACCCACTGCTGATGACAAGAAGCACCCATGGGCAGCACCCTGTGGCCCCTGTAGAGATGAGCCCACAAGCAGCCCCAAGGTGCTGTGCCAAACCCCGACAGCCAGGCCCTGGCTGGCCCCACCAGGGGATTTATTGGGCACCTCGGGATGCTGGGTCACTTCCACTCTGGATTTGCATCACAGGATATGCACGAGGCTCCCCTTGCTCATGGGGTCTACATGGAGGAAGCTAGTTCTGAACTAACACAAGAAGGAACAGAGGGCAGGAGAGCTCCAGCACCCCCACCCTCACCTTGTTTCTCGCACTGAAGGTGCTAAACCCAACCCACATGATAAAAAAACAAACCCCAGTATGGTAAAAGTATCAGCTACGAACACACCTTCACAGCCAGGCAGGCGTGCTTGTGAATCACACCCGCTGTCAGGTGAGTTCTCACCCCTGTGAGAACAGTGGGGCACAAAGAATGAGGAAAGACCAACAGGACCGAGAGCTTTCGGTTTTCATAGTGAAATTTGTCTTGGCATTTGGGCCAGCCCGAGCTGGTGAGCTCAGGGAGAAACAAAAGAGCAGCTGGCTGGCACGAGAGGTAGAGAAGAGGTGGGCCAGAGTATGCCATCAAAGCAGCTTCCCTGAGTACCTGGGCTGTAGGTAGACCCCAGACCCTACAGCTCCTCACCTTCCTGCCAAGCACCCACATTCCTACTGCCCAAACCAGCCAGCTCAGAGCAGGGCACCTTTCAACGCTCGCAGCTGAGGCCTGGTGAGTGTGGACCAAACGCTCTGACAGGTAGAACTTTGTGCCTGCTGGAGAGGAGATGGAGTCAGCCTGTGAAATAGAAACACTTAAACCCTCGGTGTTTATTCCAGCACCAGCTGGCTCCAGCCTCGATGGATGGTTTGTAGGGCCCACTTGCAACCCTGGCACACCAACATCTGTCTGGCTCCACCAGCAGTGCCAGCTCTTTCCTGCTCCCCCTTAGGAGGGCTTATCCTGTTCCGCCTCCAGAGATGGCCAAGGATGGGATGGAAATGCCCACGGGACAATGATACCTCTTGCAACACCCAACAGGTTCCCTGGGGAGAAGCGCGACATGGTCACAAACCCAGTGAAGTCGCTCCAAAACCAGGCAAGGAGAATGATGTAACCAGGCTCTCCAGTTATCCAAAAAGTGAATCACAGCCTCCAAGACAGCACCCCCACCCCTGCTTTTGCTGACGAATACCTGACACAGCTCAGCGGCCCCTGGAAAGAACGGCATAGGAGAGCCCTTTAAGCAGTGCCTGGCTCCTTATCAAAACCACGCAGAGGCTGTCTGGGGCCTCCATCATGGGGAATTCCCCTTCTCCATGCCTAAAAGTAAGCTCAGCTGGGCTGGCCTTCCTGCATTTGGGGATCACAGCCGGAGCGTGCCCGTCCCAAAAGGCTCTCACCCCACCGAGCCCCTCCGTGACCCAGCTGGGTGAGTAGAGCCCTGCTTTTTTCGGTGTGAGCGTGCCCGTGATGGAGCGAGGGGAAGGCAGGGGGGCTTTTCAGCTCTCAGCCCGGAGCGCCGCAAAACCAAACCATGCCACGGAAATAGAGCAGAGCTTGGCTATTTTTTGCAGGATGAGACATTATCACATAAATGAGACGCTCTCTGGTTCTGTGGGATTGCATTTGGCTTGGGAACCAGGTTTCCCAAGAGTTTACAGGGTAGCACTGGGGCTCTGGGGTAAAACAAGCTCTTCGGGGAGCAAAAGGGAGGATGTTGCCTGTGCATGGGGTCTTGCTGTCTCATTCCCATCTCGGACACAAGCTCAGCCACAGAGCATGGCTGGGGCCCAGCATCCACGGAGCTGTCTCCTAACCGAGCAGGCTGCCAGGGCCACGTCCTTGCTGGAGCAAAGGGCAGTCCAGGAAAGCAGTTTGGGGTTTTAAATTTTCACAACCCAAAAGATCAAATCACCGAGAAGAGGTGGAAGTGTCGGGATGAAGCCAAGCAGGCAGCCAGGACTGGGGCTGCTGGGAAGAACGGGACCGGGGTGCAGGACACCTCTGTGATCCCAGAGGAAACATCAGCACAGGCAGGGAGCAAAGCAGCACATCCACTCTCAACAAGCTTTATTCGCTTCTGTGTTGGTGCTTATACGTATTTATAGGTTAAAAACCCCCTCCTTCCTTGTGGCAAAGCCAACTCAAGAAGAAAAGCTGGGGAGCAATAGAGAGGGGCCCTGAGAGCTACACGAACCCAGGCAGCTCTCCCCACGCTCCTGCTCCTCCAGCCAAGTCCTGCTGCTCACGAGCACACGGTAAGCGAAGCAGCAGCACGGAGGAGACGGATCCCCGGCGATACACCCGGTTAAGGGGAATTCTCCCCGGCCGGGGACAGCGGGGCACCGGGGCTGTGGGGACACCCGGGCACTGACACAGCACCCGAGCACTCGGGGCCTCCTCGGCTCGGCTCGGCTCGGCACAGCACGCTGCTCCGCCGGCCGCCCCCCTCAACGGACGCGGGTACATAGTGGCTCCTCCGCCCGTCGCAGGAAGCTGGGCCCTGCCCTCGGCCCCGCCATTTTGTGTCTCGACAAACCGGAACAGCCGCTGCCGGGCCGGCACCCACCGCCGCCCGGAAACCTCCGGCGGGCGGGCTGAGCGGCTCCGGCCGCCCCTCGGCCCCGGGCAGGCGGCTGGCGGGACCCACCACAACAAACCTCCCAGCTCGGCTCTCCGCCCTCCCTCTTTACGCGCTCCCCGCCACGCCCGTTGGCTGCGGCGCCTGTCCGTCAGGCTGGGAATTTCCCGGGGGCGGAGCCGCTGCCCCCTCCCTGCGTATCGCTTCCTCCCGTGGCGGCGGCGGACCGGAGTGGTACCGGCAGCGGCTCCGCCTCGGAGGCATCTCGGCAGGTGAGCTCGGGGCGGTGGGGGTGCCTGTCCCCCTCTGAGGGGCACTGAGTCGCGCCGGCCCAGCGGAGGGTCCCGGCGTTGGGGAGGGCTGGCGGGGAGAGGGGCGGCGCGGTGGCCGCGCTGGCTCGGTTCCCGGCCTCCCGGTCTGCCCGAGGGGAAGCCCCGGAGGGGACTTGGGCCGCGCCGTGCCGTTCCCCGGCGAATCAGCTCCCGGTGCCGCGGGTGGGTCGCGATGGCCGTGCCTCAGTTTCCCCTCTCGCAGGGCAGGGGCTGGGGTCTTTCCTCGCAGCTCGCGGAGGGCTTGTAGGGGAGCCGGGGTTCACCGCCGGCAGCAGCGCCCCGGGGGAGGAGAGGAGAAGCGCTCGGAGGTGCTGCTGCGGGGCGTCCCTCCTGTGCCCCCGCCTCGGGCGCTGGCCCCGCGGGCCGGGCAGCCCCGCACCGCTGCCCTACCCCGGGCTCGCCTCTCCCCTCGCTGGCTCTTGCACAACCCCGGCGTTCCCCAGGCCCACGCCTGTGCCTTCCGATTGTTTCTGGCTTGCGGTGCCCCTCGGGCAGGGGCTGTGTGTGGATTCTCCCCCGGGGAGCTGCGGGTTGCCAAGGCTGCTGGCAGCCTCCGGTCGGTGGAGGAGTCCCGATCGCATCCGATCCAGAGGCTGGAATAGCTGGAGCAGGGATAGCAGCATCCCCGTCTGCCTCCGCTCCTTTTTCGGGGAGGTGGTGGGCAGCTTTCGTCCTCATCTTCATCAATGCCAGGCTAAGACCCCCGGTGTGGCCAGGGGAAAGAAAGATGCTGCCCTGCTTTTGGGTGAAAATAGCTCTGGTGGGGACCTGCAGCCTCTTGGAGATCTGGCTGTCCCATTCCCCAGCACCCCGGGCATAGGTTGCTCCTTGTCACAGGGAGGTGAATGCAACTCTTTCCCTTCAGCTGTTATTTCTCTCTGCTTGGCTGAGTAGGAGCTGTTCTCCTGCCACAAGCTCCTTTGGAGTGCAGGTCTCATTGAGAGTGCTGGTACAGGCAGCTGGAGCCAGGAGACTGGACTTGAAGTGCCGGGGTGAGTTCTGGAGGCAGGAAGGCTCCAGCCAGGCATGTCCTTGAGAGCTGTCCCCATGGCAAGGCAAAGTAAGAAATAAGTAAAGAGGAGACACCTTTTCTGCAGCCTTTGGCATCATTCCTGGCTCTGCAAGAAATTCTACAACACCCTTTTGACCTGACCTATGCCAGCCAGACTTATTTAGCACAAGACCACGGGTTGTTGCTTGTCAGCAGCTGGTTCAAAACGCTCGTGGGTGGAGGAAGCTGAACCATCTACTCTTGTGGCGTTGCAGACTGCATTTTAGAGCAGTGATTCTTATGCTTTGGGTGACAGAGGAAGTAGCTTTGTGATGCCACTGCCTTGTGCTGCGTGGTTGTTGCCCAGCTGAAGCCAGTGGGTTGGGTGGGAGTAGCCCGGGTGGTGCTGGAGCTGGCAGGGAAGAGGGTGGCTGTGCCTCGCTCTGCGTTTGAGCGCTGTGTCAAGCAGCCATGATAGCTACCAAGCTCTGTAGGGGGGAAGAAATGGAGCAGGCAGCATAAAGCACAATGTCTTTGCAGCAGAAGACAGGGTCTTGCATAAAACACCACCACACCAGCCAGGGGAATACCACCCTGAGGCTGGCTGGCTGGCCTGCACCCGTAGCAGGGAACTCTGCAGCTGTGTGTGGTTACTCGTGTTTGTAAACGTTGCTCCAAATGGGGAAATGCTTTCTCCTCCCTGTGAGCAGCCTCATGGGAAGCAGGTTGTCTGGTGAAGAGAAGCCTCTGTGGGTTTCTTGGTTGAGTGTGGGATTTCTGGCTGGAGCACGTATGTAACATCTGCTGCCTTTCACCTGGGACTCAGTCTTTCCCATCCTCTCTCTGCAGCTAAGCCAGGCTGGGAAGGGAAATGCTTCAAGTGGAGGTTCAGACCTTTCGCTTCGAGGCCTGGGCCTTGCAGTGCCTGCTCGCTTCTTTTATTGCTCAGAGCCAATGGTCTGCAGTGCCCAGAAACTCTCTTTATCACTGCTTCCTCCTAAAGCCAGCTCTGCTTCTGCTTCCCTGCAAATCAGACCAGCCCAGCAGTGGTTGTGGAGCTGCTGGAGGGGAAAAGAAACCAGACTGGAGATTCTGGAATCTTACAGGTTTCCAGTAAAATAATCAATCAAACATAAATCCCTCCATAGTGTCTGTTTGAGTGGCTTTTGCTTTTCCTCCTCTGAGGAGGGATGCCAGCGGCCTGACAGCCCCAGTGATGGGAGAACGATGCTGACAGCCTGCAAGGATTTGCTTTCACTTGCGATCCTGGCAGGGAGGAGACTTCCTGGGAACGTTGAGTGTCAGGGTAAGGAAAACCCCATTCTCCAAAGGGCTAGGTTGTGCCCCCAGCATGGATTTCAGGAGGGAACTGCCAAGCTTGCCTCCTCCCCGGAGGTCGCTGCTGAAAGGAAGCCTCCAGCGGTGCCAGCCCGCTCGCTGCGCAGGATTCGCATCCTCTGCCTTTCTATTTTCAGCTCTTTGGTAATTTAAAAACAGGAATCGTTTCCTTCATTTCCTCCTCCTGCCTGGCCGCTGTGGCAACGGCGGTGGCACCGTGACCACACCACGTTGCATGGCAGGGAACAACCCAGACACAGCTACACGATGCCACCTCGCTCCCAAGCCACAGCACAGCTAGTGAAATACGGCCCTGCCTTCACCTTCACCTCTGAGTCTCCCCTGCCCTCTCACTCTCTTTGTTCTCTCCTTTTGCTGAGTTGTCATAAAAAGTGACTACCTAAAGGTGTTCCCACTTGCAACCAGGTGATGGTGGCATCTGGCAACTGGACACAGCTGGTGAGCTAGAGCCAGGCAGCCGTGGTGGTGCATGGTTGGCCCTCAACCCCCAGTGTGGTGAAATGCCATCAGACTAGCTTAGAAAGTGTTGATTGGCAAAAAGAGAAGTGTTTTCTGGTGGCTCGGTGGTTTCTTTTGGAGTTAGTGGTAGTCATGTGTTCTTGGTGTTTCTAACCTTCTTTAGGCTCTGGTCCTCTCCTGGTGTTTTTATGGAGACGTGAGATTTGTCGCTGCAGACCTCACCTTTCAGAGCTCTTGAGAAAGAAATCAAAAAACCAAACCAAAAAAACCCAGGGCTGGGAACGAGGAGCTGGTGGTCCAGGGTCTTGTCCCCAGGGTGACTGCTCAGTAGTCCCAGCTACTGCTTGCAGAAATGGGGCTGTTCCTCCACCCTGGGCAAACCCACCCTGACTCCCTGGTGATGGGCTCAGGTGCTGTGGAAACCCTTTCCTCTTGTTGGGTCTTGTTTGCTGGTGAATTCCTGGCTGATCTGTGCTTCAGTCAGCTGGGGATAGTTCAGTTCCTCTCCCTGGTTGCACATCTCTGGCAATGCACAGAAATAGCTGCTGCTGCTGCTCAGTGTACCCCACAGCTGGGCAGCTCCTGGGGGTCACTGCCTCCAGACCCTTGGGTCTTGGCTGCCAGGTCCCCCCCCATGCGGGGCCATGGGTGACAGTGGCAGGGGTGGGGAAAGGGTTGGTGGAAAGGGCAGAGCAAGAGGAATATGAGACCTACCAACAGATGCATCTGCCAACAGCAAACAGCTGCTGAGGTTGTGCGTAATTACCTGCCCTCGAGGTGGGTGTTAATTGCTGCTCCAGTTGTGGATGCTGCCAGGTGACAGTTGTCATCTGGAAAGTCCCTCGTGGGCAAGTGGGTCATCTAAACCAGTGATCAGTCTGGATCACTCTTGGCATGAGCACTGGTCAAGATGGCTTTTGGGTACAGGCTTCCACCCTTCCTCTTTCAAAATGCTGCCCCCCTCCCCAGCCCCTCCTGCTCATGAGTGCCCCAGCTGGGTGAAAGGCACTTAGGGGTGCCCATGGGTCCCCCTGTGGTTTCCCCCTCCCCAGGCAGCTGGCTCTGCAGGCAGCACCCCAGCTCCAGCTGGCATTGTTCCCAGGGCTGTCTCAGCTGCCCTGCTTCATAATGAGCTGGCTCTGAGTGTGGGCATGGGAGGGGGGTGGGGAGATTTTTAATAAGTCAGGCCTTAATACACAGCAGCTGCTTCATCACCCCCAGGAGGTGGGTGAGACCTGGGGCTGGGACAGCTGGGCAGTGTCCCCAGGCCAGACGTCAGCGAGGAGGTGGCCTTGGGCCCCCCCAAATCCAGGGAGTTAATAAAGCATGTGTGTGTTTCTTCTCATCCTTTGCTCCTGGCCCACAGTGTGCCTGGCTGTTCCCCATGCCCCCATTTTGGAAGCCATGCCATCAACAGCCAGTTTCTCTGGCTGAGCCAGAGGGCAGAGCAGGGCCCTGATGGGGCTTATTTACCCCCCACCCGGTGCTGCCCAAGCAGCCCACCAGCTGTGGGTTGAGGCTTTTGCTGCTGCAGCCTCTGCCCTGACCCCTGCCAACCAAAAACTATCCTGCAGCGAGCGGGATGCTCCAGTGACAGTGCTTGACTCCACGCTGGTGAGAGTGGATGCTGCTGGCCTGGGTCTCCATCCCCAGGGAGGTGCAGGCTGTCACCTCCTTGGGGACTCCCATGCCCCACAGAGTGAGAGCCGGCGTGGGGTGGGGGTGCTGGGTGATACCGCTTCTCGTGACGCTTCTCATGGCTGTGAGTCACCCCGAGCAGGACTGGAGGGGGAAGTGCCTTCACCTGGGACACTTCTCTGCTGGCCAGCGAGCAGCGAGCAGCTCTGCTTCCCTCAGCGTGGCACCCCAGACCCCTGCACGGCTGGGACCAGAGGAAGGTGACGCTGTGCTCCATTGCCTTGCAGGGATGCCTGGCTGGGAGGTAGGCGACTGAATGGCGGGCATGGAAGGGAGAGGACCCTACCGCATTTACGACCCCGGCGGGGGGACGGAGGAGAATGTATCCACAGCCTTTGAGCGGCTGGTGGAGGAGAACACCCGGCTGAAGGAGAAGATGCAGGGGATCAAGTCTATCGGTAACTGCTGCGTGGCTGGGGGATGGAGCTTGTGTTTGGGGCAGCTCAGTCTGTGCCCACTGAGCTTGGGAGTTTTCCTCTATTGAAGAAAGGTGCCTTAAGAAGCTGGGGGTCTTGGTGCTGGGGCAGTAGCAAAGTTCTCCCCATCTTGGGGGTCGAGCAGGATGTCTGGGCTTGTTCCCGTGGGGGGTGCAGAGGGAGCAAGGCTTTTGCTGAGCTCCAGGGATGCTTTGAGGTAGGATAAATGGCTGGAGAGGGGAAAAAAAGGCAAGCAGTGGAGCAAGGCTGGCTTCCCAGAGTCCTGCAGTGACAGGTCATGGATGCCTGCATCTGCTCTGCCTTTGAAAGCCCCCGCCACCCACAGCCCCTGTTGTGTCAGGGGCATTTCCCAGGTGCTGCTCTAAGAGGCTGGCGTTGGGTGCTCCCTGTGACGGGAGCAGGGATGTGTTGGTGTTGAAACGCCCCAGCCAGGTCGTGCCACCCCCTTTCCCTTCTCAGCTGCATTCCCCCACTTGCCCCCAGTTTTGCTTTCGGTCTCGTGACCCAGCTTCTGCTTTCAAGTCCCGCTTCTGCAGCCGAATTTCCACCTGCCTTGTGATTCCAGTCACCGTGTCACCGTGCCCCTCTACCTGCAACCAGGACTCACTGGCACAGGAGCAGCTGCCCATGGTGGGGACAGGATTGCATTGCTGGTGCCAGGCCCCCATGCTGGCAGGCTGGACCCTGCACCACTTGGGCTTAAATTTGGCCCTTCTGGGAAGGAGAGGAGACCTCTGAGAGATGCAGTGCTGCCCTTCTGCCTCCTGTAGCCAGTCCTCTATGTGTCAGCATGGGGAACGCTGCAGCCAGTCAGCCACTGATACAGCTTTGCTATTAGATTTGGTCAAGCAAAGATCTTTCTGGGTGAAGGACTGTGCTGGGCACTCTTCACCCAAGCAGAGGGCTTGGGGTTGGTGGATGGAGCTGCTGCAGGGCAGGCGCCCAGGGAAGGGAGATTGAGCATCTTTCTGTTGTCCACAACAGGAGAGCTGCTGGAGGAGTCCCATGTGGAGGCATCCAAGCTGCGGCAGAAAGCAGAGGACCTTGTGAAGGACAACAAAATGCTGGTGGCATCTTCCTTGGAGGACCTGGTGGAACCCGGAGGTAGGAGACAGGAGGCTCGCTGTGGATGGCTTGGGATCCCAAACTCAGGGGAAGGGAGAGGGTGTAAAGGAGACTTTCATGAGAGTTTCTGGCAGCCCTCTTGTCTCCAGAGCGTGTCAAACCACTGCCATCCTCCCTTCTCCTGGAGGGAGGTTTCTGTCCAATCCCCATAGATGGGAAAGAAGCCATCCATGGGTGTCTAACCTTGCAGGGTACCTATTCTATGTATCCCTGTGCCAGCTAGGGAGAGGCTCTGCTCTCCAAAAGGCTCATGGCTGTATCCTGTCCCCTCTCCACAGCTGTCGGTCCTGATCCCAGCTCCACACAGGCTGCCCCGGGCAGTGCCCAGCCGGACACAGAAGCACGGAAATCTCCTCCAAGTGTGAGTCTGAGTGGGAGAGCTGGTGCTGGCATGGCCAGAGGAGAGACTCCATCTAGTTAAAGCAAAAGGAGGCAGCCTTTAGTCTCTAGAAACAGGGATAAATCTGAAAGGAGGGGTCAGCTTCCCTGCTGTGCCCCTGTCCCCGTGGTTCCTCTCTCCATGCAGTGGGCATCCTAGGTTGCTGTTCCCCAGGGAGACCTGACCTGGATGCCTCCCCTTACAGGGATCCTCCTCAGAGTTCGAGATCGTGGCTGTTGAAGCACAGGGGTTTCCCCAGGACAGTGGGAGAGTGGTGAGTGGCCATGGTACCTGTGGGATTTGGTGGGCAGTGGGTGGAGAGTCGAGCCTGTGGGCAGACTGCAGAGGAGGGATAAACTCTGCATGGGTGTTCTGGGGAAGCAGAGCCAGCCCCACGTGACCCCCAGGACAGTGTTTGTGTCATGGTGTCCAGTCTGCCACCAATGACAATGAGGGGGCTTGGGCAGCCTGCAGGCAGGAGGGAACTGTGCAGCCTCAAGGCCAGTCCTTCCTGTGTCTCACTGGGGCTGGAGGGCTCATGAGTGATGGCACATGTGTCCTAGCATGTCCCCCCCATGTCTGGCCAAGGTGGGGAGAAGGGACACTGTGCAGGGTGTCCAGCAAGGGCCCCTGAGTACAAGTGGCCTGGCCAGGCTTCACAGGGCCAGCAAAGCAGCTGCAGCCAGACAGGGACACTGGTGTCTCCAGGTGCCATGTAACAGTGACAGCAAGGGCTGTGATGACCCAAGAAGCCATCAGCGATGCTCTGACACTCACCTCCTGACAGCCACACTGGGTGGGAGAACCAAGTCTCTTCTCCAAGAATTGTTATTGCTGACAGGGTCTGCCCCAGCCAAGGCATCTCTGTGTGACACCTGAATGTCCCCTGAGCTGGTACTGCCCTGTTCTGCCCTACTCTGGCTTTTTGTGTGTGCTACAAGGGAGAGGAGCAGGGATGGGGAGCCCAGAGGGGACAAACATCAGCCACCATCGCATGGTAGCAGGAAGGGGACAGACTGTCAGTGCACATCCCTGTTTGCATTGGCCAGAGAGGTTCCAGGAGGGGTTGAGTCTTGTTGGACCCTCCCTGTGTGCAGCCATGGGGCAATGGGGAGTGGGTGGCACCACTTGGTGGCTGAGCTGAGCGCTAGTCCTGTGCTTGCACCCATGCTCTGCCAGGTCCCCTGGCTGGGCTTGGGTCCTCACTGCCTCCCCTCACTGTGACCAGTGCTGGTGGGAGGAACCAGACATGTTGTGACCCACACACATCCTCCTGTGACAGTTTTTGGGTTGTAAACCCCAGGACCAGAGTGCTAGGGACATCCTGTGAGCCTCACCCTGTGCAGTGCTGCCCAGGGTGTTCCCAAGGGTGGCTGGGTGTCAGCAGGGCAGGGAGCACAGCAGGTGAAGGTGTGCCAGTGCTGCCCCACCTCCTCCCAGGCAGTAGAGGAGTAAACCAGCCATATCAGGGGAGGATGAGGCTGCTGGGGACACCCCTTGTGCATGGGTGGGGTGTGCTGTGACGCTGGCGGGTGTGCCCTGACCCAGACTCTCCTGGCCACCATTTAAATCCTGTGCATCACACCTTTGGCTGACACCTGCCACAGAGCCCTGGGAGCTGCAAAGCCATGCTGGAGGATGGGAGGAAGGTGTGGATGGGGGGTTAGGGAGTGGACACCCCTCCCACAGCAAACCTCAGCTCCCAATGCAGGTTGGGGACAGGCCTGAGATCTGCTGGGATTTCTAGTCCTGGTGCTGATAGGGAGAATGGATGTGTGGTGGAAATGCCCCTGTTGCTATCAGCCAGCTGGGAGCATGTTCTGCTCGGGCTGCTGAGGAACATGGGGAATCCATGGGCTGGGAGAGCTGCTGTCACGTCCCCTTCCACCCAGGGACTTGGTGTCCCATGTCCAGCAGCTGGGAGTCAACCCTGTATAAAGGCAACACAGTTTTTTGGTGCAGTGAGAACTGCTGCAGAGTTGGTGCTGTCCCAGCTCCCCACAGCAGCCCTGGATGGGAGACAAGGCTGTCCTGCCTCAAGAGGGAATTTTGCAATGCTCCCTGAATCATCCTGACTCTGCTTCATCTCTTCTCTGTCCCCAGGATTTGGAGCAGCCACCGAATGAGGACACCAACCTGCTGCCCCAGCTGCAGCAGCTGGAGAGCACGCTGAGTGGCTGCACCAAGGAGGCCAGCAAGGACCAGGTCTTCGTGCGCATGGGCTACATGGCCTCTGAGCTCAAGCGCCTGGCTTCCAAGGTGCACAAGAATGAGCAGAGAACATCATTCCTGCAGGTGAGCAAGGGCTGTCTGGGCTCTTTAAGGGGGTTTTCTCTTCCCCCACCCCTGCCCTTTTTTTCTTCCCCACCAAACCCTTCCTGCCCACCCTGAGATGGACACCCACTTATGTGCTAGGGCTGGGTAGGAGGTGGGTGGCCAGGCAGGTTCCTGGGGCTGGCAGTGGTCCTTATACTGCCTGTGTTCTTCCCCAGACACTGTGTGAGACGCTGCATAGTGAGAACAAGGAGCTGCGAACCAAGCTGGAGCGGGACCTGGAGCAGAGAAACCAGGCGCTGGAGAAGCTCAGGTGAGGGTGGGTGGCTGGGAGGAGGACAGGGCTGCCTGAGGTGGTTCTTCCTGCTGACCTGGCTCTCCCTGCCGGCAGGTGTGAGAACCAGGAGCTCCGGAGGATGGTGACATTGAGCAGCCAGGACAGTGGGAAGAGGGAAGCTGCTGAGCAGCAGCAGGTGAGGAGGCAGTGTCGCCTTCAGAGAGGGCTGGGAAGGAGGCGAGGAGCTCACTTGACACTTCAGCAAATGTGGCTTCGTTTTAATTGAGCCTCTAGTTTGTCCCAGTATGACCAGCAGAGCTTCTCAGGGTCTGGAGGGGATGGGGGAGGCTGCTGGGGGGGAACTGGCTCGTGTTTAGCCGGCCTTGGGCACAGCCTCCACAAAAGCCCTGAGGGTCCCCCCGTGCGCGTCCAGCAGAGCGGGGCCGCGGTGGAGAAGGCGCCGGGCAGAGGAGAGCTGGAGGCCAAGGAGAAGAAGGTGAAGATCCTGGAGCACCAGCGCAGGGAGGTGAGGCTGGGGCTGGGAGGGAGGCACTGCCAGGAGCAGGGTGGGAGCGGGCGCAGGGGGGTGTGGCTGGGACAGCACTGGGAGACCCAGACAGGGCTGCGGAGCCGCAGGGAAGCATTGCTGGAGCTGGGGCCTCCATCCAGCTGGTCCCTGAGGTGCTTTCAAGATGGGAAGCTGCTGGGTATTGCCATGGCTGGCTTGGGGAAGGGCTCGGGCTCCCGTTCAGCTGTCCCTCTCTCCCCACAGCTGCTGGAGGTCAATAAGCAATGGGACCAGCACTTCCGAGCCACAAAGCAGAAGTACGAGCAGAAGGTAGGGCTGGGTGCTCAGGGCCACACCTCTGCTGAGCGCCAGCTGGGGGGGACCTGGGGGAGGTGGACTGCAGGGGAAGGTTTTGGGGCTGCCTATGCCCCCTTCCCCCCAGAGTGGATCCTTTGGGGCAGGTCAACATCCCCGTTCCCTCCGGCAGGTCACAGACCTGCACCAGGAGCTGGCTGAGGCCCGGCGGGCACTGAGCGAGCTGGAGTCAGAGAGGGAGCAAAAGCAAAGGGATTTTGACCGCAAGCTGCTCCTGGCCAAGTCCCGGATTGAAACAGAGGAGGTGAGTCCTTTGGGAAGGGGGACAGGGAGCTGCTGGCCCCATTGCCCTGCCCTGTCTGATCTCCATCCCCCCTGGGTCCTGCAGGCAGAGAAGGAGAGGCTGGCCATGGAGGTGAGGGACCTGCAGCAGAGGATGCGGTTCCTGCAGGAGCAGCTGGCTCCCGTCACCAGGCAGCGGGAGTACCAGGAGAAGGAGATCCAGAGGCTGAACAAGGTGGGGGCCAGAGCAAACCCCTCCCTGCAAAATGTTTTAGGGGTTGTTTTTTCTCTCGTTCTCTGTCCTCCTCTCTCAAATCCAAAACCCTGATCAATCCCCCTCTTTTCTACCCCTTTGCACAGGCAGGAGCTTCTCAGACAATGCCCACCACATCTCCCTAGGTCCCCAAGAAAGGGAGATGGTGGGAGTCTGTAGTTCCTTTTGCTCTTGCCCAGTTATACCTATTTCCCGTGTTATGCATGTGTCCATGGCCCTCTGGAGATGTCACAGGTACAGCATCTCTCTGACCCCGTTCCCTGCTCCTCCTCTTCCTCTCCAGGCACTAGAGGAAGCCCTGAACGTCCAGGCCTCCCCACCACCCATCTTTGCCATGGAACCAGTGGGGAAGATGCCACAGCAAGAGCTGCTGACCCAGAATGAGCTCCTCAAGCAGCAGGTAGGGCAGGACACAGAGCTGCTGGAGGCAGAGAGCAAGCTATACCCCCCCCCAGACCTCTCCAGCAAAGTGGCTGGTGTGGTCAGGGCTGGCAAGGTGGTGACGGGGTGTTTGGGGAAGCTGTCCACCCTCAGCCAGGTGCACCCACACTCTTCCCTCCTGCCAGGTAAAAATTTTTGAGGAGGACTTCCAGCGGGAGCGGAGTGACAGGGAGAGGATGAACGAAGAGAAGGAAGAGCTGAAGCAGCAGCTGGAGAAGCTGCAGAAGCAGCTAGTCCTCTCCAACAACCAGGTGAGCAGCACTGGGTGCCACCAGCAGCACCTTTGGGAGCCCCATTGTTCCCCCTGGTCCATCAGAGGGGTGCTTATCCCCAACATCACAGCACCCATACCCATCTTGCAGCAGGGGCTGAGTGGGGACAGAAGGGCTGGAGTGGTGGTTTTGCTGCTCCTCCTTGCCAGAACATCTCCTTTCACTCATGTCTTCCTCTTGCCCCTTTCCTGGGGATCTGATGGGGGGTGGACTGGTGCAGGTGTTCCCACAGGGCACGGCAGCATCCCCTGCCCCACAGACACAGGGGTAGCAGGGTGGGCTCTGCACTAATCCCGCCTTGCTCCCAGCTGCGAGCCTCCAAGGATGACTGCCAGAGGGAGAAGGAGGAGAAGGAGAAGCTGAAGAAGCTGCTGAAACAGCACAAGCAGGTGGGGATGGGGGTGGGGAAACCCTTCCCAGGTGGAGGGGCAGCTCTGAGCTGGGTGGTAGGAACAGGCTGCCCTTGGGCCTCTTCCCAGCATCTCCTCCTTGCCTCCTCACAGGCTTCTGGAGAGAGGCTGCACCCCGAGCCGCTGCAGGGGCCGCTGGGCCCTGCCTGCCCCATGTACCAGTACCAGTACAG
The DNA here is from genome assembly GCF_964237585.1 of Gallinula chloropus. Taxonomy (NCBI): domain Eukaryota; kingdom Metazoa; phylum Chordata; class Aves; order Gruiformes; family Rallidae; genus Gallinula; species Gallinula chloropus. The sequence continues at coordinate 13,875,084 of NC_140095.1, read as the reverse complement.
TCCCCCCGTGGCTCACCCCATGTACCATGGCTTCGAGGAGTGGCAGCAGATCCGCTACCCGCCCGCGATGCCGGGCGAGCACACACCAGCACAGAACTACCACCACTTTCCCCCGGTGAGTGGGGGGAGGGTCCTGTGGGAGCAGGTCTGGGGCTTCTTGTGACCCAAACGGCTTTCCCAGGGTCGCTCTGTGCTCCACGTGTTGGGTAACTCCCTGTCCCTGTTCCCTCTCCCGCAGCCCGAGTACCCGTGGCGCCCGCCCTGCGCCATGGCTCGCAGCCAGAACGCTCAGGCAGTGACCGGGGTGAAACCGGTCCCCAAGGACATGGGTAAGGCTTGGACCCACGGTGAGGGGAGTGTCTCCATCCCTTCCCTGAGACCCTGGGGCTTCTCTGAACGCTTGGGGGGTAGGATGGGGGAACAGCTCACCAGGCACTGCCCACTTCAGCCCCCACCTCTGATCAGCTGAGGGGTGATTCTGCTGTGGTGTTTGTCCCTGATGCACCCCTACAGTATCTGAAGCATCTCCCCATCAGCCCCACAGCCCCCAAGCAATCAGTGCTTGGGGCTAACACCCCCTTCCCCCCCCCCTCCCCCCCCCAATGCCTGGCATCTCTCCCCTTGGGCTTGCTTGGGCATGAAGACCCACACTCACCCTGTGCCACCCTCTCTTGTGTCTCAGAACAGGCAGGTCCGGGGTTGCCCTAACGCCAAGGACGAGCTGCGCTGTGATACTGGCCGAAGAAGAGTAGGGTGTGTGTGTGTGTGCCTGTGTGTATATATCTAGGAGCTTCCTCCAGCTGCCTATCCCCATACACGGACACACAGTGGATGTGGCCATACCTGTGGCCTGGAGCAGCTCAGGAATGCATCCCCACGAGGAAAGTGTGAAGGAGGGACAGCAGGTGCCACCACGGTGGCAGCAAACACAGGGTCAGGCCCTGTGGCCATCCCTTTCCCCATGAAGCATCAGGCTTGGCATCACTGTAGACCCAAGCCAGCTCCCTGGGGAAGATGAACTGGTGTTTCTCAGGAGCTGCCCCAGTCTGGGGGTGTCCGTTCGGCCCCTGAAGGAACAGGTGACAGTGGGGACTCCAGCACTGGGAGCTCCTGTGCTTGCAGCCCTGGGCCTGCTGCAGCCATGGACTGGGCTGAGGGGGCTTGGTGTCTTTGTATTTATTTAAGGACTGAAGCGTAGCTGAGTCTCTCTGGTTTTATCCTGAAAGCTGTGTTCCTTAGGGAAGGCTGTGTGCGGGGCTGGGAGGGATGTCAGAGCTGCTGGGCCCACTGTGCTCAGATGTAGCCACAGCACCCACCCGGAGCACCCAACCCCTGCACCAGCACCCCAGGACCTATTGCCCCAAGTGCATGCCCCCCATCTTCCCCAGGCACTGGCCTCAGCCCCTTGGTGCTCCTGCTCTGTGCCTATGCCAGGGCAGGGATCTGCCTGCTGCCCGTCCCCCCTTCTGCTTTTCCCTGCAGCAATGGCCTTGGGCATGGTCTTAATTGCGCAGAGGCAATCTTCCTCCAGGAAAACAAGTTTGGGCAGGCTTGGGGGACACCATCACCCTACTTCTGCAAGTGTGACTGCCACGTGCATGGCAGCACGAACTGGGGGGCCTGGTCCCCACTCCTCACTCATTTTTTTGTGGGCCTCCCCCCATGCTGTGTACTGATGCCCCCCACCCCCTTCCACATATGCTGGGCTGTGATGACAAATCCATTTTTGTAGCTGATGTGAGAAAAACAGTTTCTCCAGCTGGGACCCATCCCTCACTGCTGGGACCCATCCCTCACTGCTGGTACCCCCAGGCTGGCTGCTCTGCCCCCCGCCTTTTCCAACCCGCCCCAGCTCTGGCCAAGAAGCAGGGCTGTGCATTTGCAGAGCCTTTATTTGGCGTTTCTGGGGCAGGGGCTGAGGGGCTGGCCCTCCCTGGCTGGGAGAGGAGCACGTCTCTGCACCGGGACCACGGGCAGCTTGAATGCACTGAAGAGCTGCTCCGTGCCCAGCAGGATCAGGCCGGGCCCGCCCCAAGCTGGGGCTTTCGGGCTCAGCCTTCATGGAGACGTCATCTTCTGCTCGGGGGGTGGCTGTCCCCTACACAGCCCTGCTGCCTGGCAAGGCAGGGGGGCAAGCTGGTGGCCAGGAGGAGGTGGCACTGCTGGGAGGGAAGGTGGGACATGGGGTTACTGGGAAATGTCCCCATCCCCTCGCTGAGGTCTCTGCCACGGGGTTGCCCAGCATCCAGCTGGGGGGTGCCAGAGACGGGAGCGAGGGAGGGGGCAGCGTGCTGGTGCGGCGGTGTTTGGTTCCTGCTGATGGCAAGCATCCCTCGAGGGGATGGATGAATGGATGGGGAGCAGCCCTGCAACAGCACAGGGGGTGGGGGGGGAAATCCCCCACCTCTACTGGCCCTGTTGCTGCTGCTGCCTCATGTAGTCAATGATGTCGTTCTTCACGACGGCGATGTTGGCGCGGTGGTACCAGCGCATGACGGGCACGCCGTCGGGGCCCACCAGGAATTTCTCGAAGTTCCACTTGATGTCATGGTTCCTTAAGGGCTCCCAGAAGAGGTTCTTGGGGTTCCCAAACTCCTCTGCCACTGGGGGACAGGCGTTCTGCAATGGGCCAGCATGTCACTGCCTCATCCCCACTAAGAAAAGCTGGGCACAACTCCCCCTTCCCTTCCCCTCACCCCCCTGCCAGCATGGCACCCACCTTCAGGAAGGTGTAGACCTTCTGCTCCTTGGCCCCATTCACATCCCCTTTCTGGAAGAGCTGGAAGTTGGGGACGAAGCCACCTCCTGGCCGGACATACCTGTGAGGGGTGGGTGGGCAGAGCATCACGCACTGGGCAGCCCTTGGTGCTGCAGGGGGGTGCTGGGGAGCCCCAAGGCCTGCAGTGCCAGGCTGGGGGTGGGAGTAGCAGCCAGGGGCCAGGTGCCCCATGCCCCCATTCCCAGTACTCACTTCAGCGCAGGGAGGATCTCCGAGTTCTGGCCAGGTTCCTGCTTCCCAAACTGGTTGGAGGGGAAGCCCAGGACGACAAGCCCATAGGGCCCCAATTCATTTTGTAGTGCATTCAGTTCTGTGCACAAGCAGAGCCAGGCGGGGTTAGCAGGGGCTTGGGTTCACACACCCCACCCAACACCTGCACTGACCCCCTTGGAGAGCACCCGGGCCTTGCCAGGTCCTGGGGAGCAGTCATTACCCCTTCCCCCAGCTCCCTGGAACAGGACAGAGCACAGGGACCTGCCAGGGCTGCATTCCTAGGGGTACCACCTGCTCCTCAGCTGCCCTGTCCCCCGCAGTGCCTGTGCCCCATGGGACTCTTACCCAGGTACTGCAGGGTGAGGCCTCAGTATGTGGCCACGTTGACGAAGAGCACCATCTTCCCTGCGTAATTCCTAAAGGGGATGTACTCGTCCCCATCGATGGTCAGGGCCCCGTAGTCGTAGATGGTGCCCTGCACTGAGCCGTAGCATTTCACCTGTGGGGTGAGGAGCATCCAATGGGACCAGGCTGGGGGCTGATGGCCACCCTCCCCAGCCACCCCACAGCCTCCCACTGGAGCAGAGGGGTCCAGCACCTGCCCACCTCATCTCTCCTGCCCCAAATGCTGCTGGCAGCAGCTAGGCTCTGACACACTGAAGTCAGGGTGACAGGATGGGCTGGCGTGTGCACGTACACACACATGTGTGTGCACACACGTGCACATCCAGCTGCAGCTGGAGGGATGTTTACCCTGTCAGGGTCCAGCAGGAAAAGGAGAGGCTGGAAAACAGCCTGAGCGGCTGTGGGGAGACCAGCTCCAGCCCCTCTGGGGCTGCAGGTGGGGCCCGTACCCCTGCCCGCACCCCTCAGGGGAAGGGACACCCTGGAACAGCACCGGCTGCTGTGCCACGGCAGAGCCAGGCCCTGGCAAAGGTGGGACCAGACCCATGCAGGGGCGTGGAGCAGCCTCTGCCTGCGGTGCTGCAGGGGTTAACCCAGGGGAGCCCATCTCCCCTTCCCGTCAGGGGACCCAGGCTCACCCAAGTGCCACCGAGGGGCTATTTTGGGAGCTGGCAGGAGATAAAGTCACAGGGGCTCTGCCCGGGGAGCTCAGGCTCCGTGGGGCCGGCGGCTCCCGGCGACAGGGCTCTGCTTTGCCCTCCCGGCGTGGGGAGGCTGGCGGGGGGCTGCGGGTGACAGTCACCCCTGCTCTCTGCCCACCGGGGGCACAGCAGCACCCACACCCCAAACATGGGTGGGCCCCCCTGGACACTGTGCATGGAGCCGATCCCCCCATGCTCTGGCCCTGTGGGGGTCACAGGGGGGAGGACCACAAGGCTCTGCCCTCCTCTGCCCCCAACCCCAGGGCAGCGATTTCCCCCCCTCCCCCGCCTTGCAAGAACCAGACCAGAACCCCCAGGCACCGAAACAGGAGGTGTGGGGGGGTGTCACCGTACCCCACCCCGCCCCCGGGGGCTCTGCAGCAAGCTTGGGGGACAGGCGGGTCCCCAAGAGTGCCACATTCCCCACCCCACTCTCCTCCGCAGCCCCCGTGGGGGTCTCCCCCCACCCTCTTACCTTCTCCCTCTCCTGGCTCTGCCCCGGCTGGACGAGCCCAGCCAAGAAAAGGGGCAAAATCCAGGCGCTGTGGGACCAGCCCCCCATGGCCGGGGCGGGCGCGGGGTGCGGGCACCCTCCTCACACCCCCGGGGGAGAGCGCTGGCGGGGGAGGGACACCTCCGCCTGTCGCCTTCTGCCACCTCCGAGCCCGAGAGCCGAGAAATAGCTGCTGGGCTGAGCGGGGGGAGCCAATCGCCGGGAGGAAGGCCGGGCCCAGGGCTGCGTTAACCGTGTGGGCCCTGGGACGGACATCGCTCCGGCCGGAGGGGGGGTGTGGGGAGGGGGCTGGCAGTGCCATGCTGGCACCCCGGCGTGGCAGGGACGTGGGACACCCGTAAACACACGGGGCAGCCGCATGTGCCGAGGGGTTTATGCAACGAGCTATGTGAGCCGCGAACGTGGGGATTAAAACCCACAGGGCAGGGAGAAGATGCCAGGGAATGTCCTCACCCTGCGAAGGGCACCCAGCCGAGGTGGCATCCATCCCTGAGCAGGGTGCTGGGGACCGAGGTGCAGGGACCGAACGACCCAAACAGCATCCCCCGGGAGGCTGGGCTGGGGTCAGGTATCCTTCTCCCTCCCATGGCTGTGCTGCTCAGGGCTGGGGAAGGGTTAATCAAGCTTCCCTCGTTTGCAGTGCAGCAAATTAGGGTGCCCCTGGAAGCTGTTCGGGTCCCTTTCAGAGGGGTGAGCTGTGCCCCGGCTGGGGGACCATAGCCTTGCAGTGCCCCTGCCCTGGATAAGGGCAGTGCTGCCCCTCAGCCCTCCGTGTCCCCAGGGGCAGGAGTTTCCAGGGCCCTGTTTACATACCCCGGGAATGCAAACATTTACCCTGGGCTGGCTCCAAGAGAAGGATCTGTGGTGAGGTGTAAATTCCCTGAAGTCCTGCAAAAAAACCCACCCTGATTTGATGAGAGGATTAACTGGTTTAGGGGGAGCTGCGGTCAGGGTGGGTGCTGGCCTGGGACAGAGGGCAGGATGGGGTGGCAGCGGGTGAGCCCTTGGGGATGGCAAGTGCCAGCTCAGGGTTTGGCTTTGCTAGAAAGCAGGGCTGGACCTGCCAGGACACTGTCACTGAGGCAGCTGCCAGAGCTGCTGGCAGGGAAGGGGAGCGGGACCACAGGCTCTGGGGGGCTGGGAGCAATCTCCCATACCATGTCCTTCACTGACAGAAATGTGATGTTCTGGGAAAGGCTGTTGTTGTTGGCCTCTGAGTGCAGACTCAGCTGGCCCAGGGGGACTGGGGGTTGAGTATATCCCTTGAGTGCAAGGGGCAGGGGTGTTGTGGGTCGCTCTGTCATGCGCAGTGTTTCTCAAAGCCTTAAACCTTCACTGCTATTAGAGAAGTGGCTTAGCTCTGCCTGGCATGGGTCCCTGAGCAGTGGGGGGCTTCCCTCAGCTACAGGCAACCCCCCGAGATGCTCAGCCACTGTCTGGGGGCTGCCCAGAGCCCAACAACCAGACTGGCCGCATGGATGCTCTGGTCACCCCTCATGGCCATGGCCGTGGGCAGTACATGGCAGCACCCTGCCAAAACTAAAGAGCCTGTGAGAGCCAAAAGCAGGGCCTTGACCCTCCCCACCCACTTCCTGGTCTCAAGGGGTGTTTAGGGCCATGGGGCCATGGGGCTGCAGCTTTGGCTGACACACTGCTCACTCCTCACCACATCCTGCAGCCACAGGGACCAGTGCGTGCCTGGCCCGGAGCCACGCTTCCCGGCCGGCTGATGCTGCTGACCCCTGCTAGGACTTAAGCCTTCTCTTGGGACAGAGCTGGAGAGTTGTTTGGGCCTGCAGACCACATCTAATTATATCCCCTAATTGCCCATGTCAGGCTTTGGTGGCTTTCCCGTGGTTAACAAGGACCTTGGGGCTGGGAGTAACGGTGCAGCATGTGTGACAGTGACACAGCAAGGCTGTGCCCCTTCCACGTATCCCTGATCCTCGCCACACGCAGGGAAAGGCTGAACCACCCCTGAACTGCTTTTCCCTAAAACCAAAACAACAATAAAGGGCCCATTTTCCCAAGGCCTCTCCCCTTGAGTCCTGGGGCCAAACTGGTCACGGCAGGATTTAACAAGCCCAACTCTGCCACTGAGCTACCATGGGACCCCAGGCACATCACCCAGTGTCCCCACTATGCCAGGGGCAGCAGAGGAGAGCTGAGGGTGCCGGGGGCTCCAGCAAGCCTGCCCAAGAGCAGTGTGCTGCTCCACCCTGCCAGATTGGGGTCCCCCACCCCAAATGGCAGGCGTGCTGGGCGGGCTGACCCTTGCTCGAACCTCCCGTCTTGGTTGTTTTTTCCACCAGAGCCGGGCTGGAGCCGGCCCCCGCCTGCTGCAGATGTTTGGCAGGAGTCCGGGTGCGGGAGGCCAGGCAATTACACCCCCACCCCCCCTCCTCGCCTCCCCAGCCGCCATGTTGCCGCTGCCAGTGGCCTCCGCAGCTGCCCCTGAGCCATGGGCCGGGGGCTGCAGGGACCTCACGCCAGGCTGCAGGGCCGTGGTAAGCACAGGGTGAGTGAAACCACGTCCTGCTGCTGGCTGGCATTGTCCCAGAACTAAACAAGGAGCTTCTTCCATGCAGAGTGACAGGGACCATGCCGGGGCAGTGGCGAGGGGCTCAGGCAGCGTCACCCAGCTAGCAGCGGTGCCGCCTTCCCCCCAGCAGCCTAGCGTGGCACCGATCCCAGGGCAACCTCTGAACTTTTGTTCTAGGTGTACAATGGGAGGTGAAAGCAAAACAAGCTCTGCCTGGCAAGAAGCCCCAGCTCCCCCCCCCCCCCGCTCCACACCGGGCTTCTCCCACGCTGCCGCCTCTGCAGCACACCGACTTGCCCCAGCCCGTGTGCTCCCACAGGCACTGGCCTGGTTTGATGGTACCTTCCCCACTGGGCATGGTGCCCAGCACCCTTTGGAGCAAGGATCCCCCTGTCCCCAAGCACCCCACATCCCCCAGGCTCTGGCTGCCCCCTCCAGCATCCCCATCCCTTCCTCCTCTCCCACACAGATTTGGCCCCAGCCTGTTCAGGCACCACAGCCAGGGCCGCAGGGGGATTTGCTTATCTTGCTCTGTCCTGGAAGAAGAATTTCCAACTCAGACAGAGGACAGCAGTTTAAATCCATCCCCCTTGTTGTTATGCTTTAAACCATCCCAGCTTCTCCCTGCTCTCCTCCCTACTGCCATTTTGCTCTACGCAGTTTGCTGCTGTTGGGAGCAAACCTGCCTTTCCAGGGCTTTGTGCTGCCTTTTCTGGAAACATTTGCCACATTGAACATTGCCATTTGAAACTTCCCAGAAAACTACCACCAAGGAAAAGCCCTCACAGCCCTCTCCTGCCTGGGACAAGGGCATGGGGAGGTGGGAACAGCCGGGCATGGTGGCAGGGACCTGGGGCACGCTTTTCTTTGTGTGTTTTGCTCCAAACCAGCTTCCTTCTCAAAACACTCCAATATTTGTGGCTTCTTCCCCATTTCACTCCCACCAAAGCCGCTCAGCTCAAGTTCCCAGTGCCAGACACCATGTCCCAACTCCACACCCGAAGGCATCCCCAGGGAAGGGAAGCTGGAGCAGAGTGTGGGGGAAAGCAGAGCCAGAACTGCTCCCACCCAGCACAGCCCTGATCTCCTCCAGCTGCCGCCGCCACAACGTGACAGCGAAGAGGGAGAGAGAGGGAACAGAAGGAAAATAACTGGCTATTTGTCTCAAATTCTGCAACTTGAGAAGGGAAAGAGAGAGAGAGAGAGAACAGCTCGCAGGAAAATATGTTTCTGAGTTAGACAAGAAACACACATCTGCTCTGTCCCAGGCACAACCACAGCCCACAGCCCGCAGGCCCAGCACAGGCGCTTCCGCTCGCCGGGGGCTGCACCCCCGTGCTGGGCTCCCTCTCTGGCGAGGGAGACTTTTGTCCAAGGTCCTGCTTCCCTGGGGAGCGCCTGCCCTTCAGCCCCAGCCCAAAAAGCAAACCTGGTGCTGGCTGTGGCAGGTTAAGCTACCCAAGGATGGGGTGCAGGGTTCCCAACACTGCGGGGTTTGTTGATCTTTCCAGCAGAGAAAAAAGGGAATGAAACAATTCCCACCAGCATCACCGTGGTGGTTCCTTACCACCCAGCCTGATTCAGCTCATTATTCACGACCTTTCTTGTTGTGAGTCACCAGGACGCTGTTTTGGCCCCAGGACTGCTGCCACATGTCAGAGCCTGGCACAGGGCTCCGTGTGAGGCTGGAAGTGGGGGGCAATGCCAGTTCTCCGAGTGGAAATAGAAAGCAAACACCACCAGAAAGTCCCCGGGCATCCTTCCTGCTCGCTGTCTGACAGTCACTCCTGCTATACCAGCCAGATTTGGGGCTGTACCCCCAGAGCGTGGGGCTGGACTGGCAGCATGCCTCCTGCATGGCCGTGGCCACTGGGTTCAAAAGCCGGGCAAGAAGCCCAGAGACCTCGAGCCAAGGCAGTGCAGGAGGTCAGCATGGGAAGGGTTTCTGGAGAGGCTGCAAAGCGTCTTACATTCTGTGGACAGAGCCGCGTGACACGCCCGACTGTAAAATAAAGTTCATTTATTTCGTAGCAAAGGGCAATCTAAGAGCTTACACGGTCCCTGCCACTGCCTGGGCATGAACCCCTCTGCTCCCCCCATTCTGCCTGGCCAGGTGAGGCACACGCAGCCTCACCCACCGAGGCTGGTGGTGAGGGTCCCCAACGCATCGACAGGAGCCCCAAGCACAGCTGGCATGCAGGCAGGCAGGAGCTGCCCACATTCCTCTGCCCCGAGACCCAGAGGAACTGAGCACCCCACAAGGTTTTTCTACACTTTCAGCAATTATCTGATAGAGGAGAAGCCAGCACCAGCTGCCCATCTGCTGTGCAGCCAGGACAGGCTCTGTCACCGATGCTTTTAGCCAAGTCTCCGACTGCACAGCTCGAAGCCACATCCATCTGGCTTTTCTCCTTCCTTCCCCATCACCCCAACAGGTAGGACTCCAAAGAAGAAACCGGGTATTTCCACTCCTTGCTGCTTGCCTGGGAGGAGACAGGGCTGCCGGTGAAAGGGAGACCAGCCTGCCTGCATGGTGGGAGTGAGGAGCTTCTGGCTGGACACGTCTGCAAAGCCAAACATCTTCCCGTGGTGTGCAGGCTGCCATCACCCTGACAGTCCCTGCGAGCTCGGTGGGTAAATGGGAGGCAGGGGGTTCACCCTGCGGCACGCGGGTACGGGCACAGGCAACCGGGTGCTGGCTCAGCCCAGCTCCTGCCTGTCTCTCTCCAGCTCTCAGGGTGCTCCATTGGGTTCTGCAGGGTCACTGGCACAGGGTTGCACAGCTGTGGCCCCCTGCCCAGCAAGCCGGCCGTCCCTCACTGCCTCACACAATGCCATTGCGCGTGGGGTGAGTCCGTACCCGGTAGATGATGACGGCAGTGGCAGGGCACAGCACCAGGGCTGTCATGACAAGGATGGTGGCCAAGATGATCAGGACAATAACCCAGATATCCAGAATGTGTTTAGGGAGAGCAGCGGGACTTGCAGGCTCAGGGAGGTCCATCCTGCAAAGGAACAGACAAAGGGGTGATGGGGCAGCCCCCTCCATCCCTCCCACAGCCAGAGCCCCCCCTGCCCCATTCTGAGCACCCCACTGCTCTCCGCAGGGAAACCCCCGCAACCGCCGTCCAGCCTGAGCCTCAGGCTCCTTTGTCTCCTTCCAGAAGCCCCAGGATTTATAGCCTGCTCTGATGCAGCTGGATAAAAGCCCAGGGGAAAACTTCCCCGCTAATTACTACCGTTGTTAAAGCAAAGCGCAGATAAAGCAAAGCCAGAACCAGACGTCCCACCGGTCACTCACGAGTGGGTCATCGGCCGGGGAAACGCCGGGACCGGGGGCAGCCAGAGCCCCCCCGCCCCGGGAGCCTTGCACCTCCCGGTCCCCGCTCCCGCGGTGCCGCCTGCTGAGTCACGGGATTAATGACTTAATTAGCAGCCAGGCTCAGAGTTGAGGGGTCGCAGCACCCCTCCTCGGGTCCCGCAGCTGCCCTCCGCCCGGCCGAGAGCACCGGGCTGGGTCCCCGTCCTGCCCGCAGCCTCCCCAGCAGCCCGGCAGCGGACGGGACGGACGAGCCCCCGCCGCGGGGAAGAGGAGCAGCAACCCCCCCTGGGCCCTCCCTGCCCGCCCTGTGCCCACCTACCTGCGGCGCTGCCCGGCTCCGGCGAGAAGCGGCGGCAGTGACAGGATCCCCGTCGGGGGAGGAAGCCCGAGTTCAGCCCGGCCCCGCCCGGCCCGCGGGGGGCGGCTGGGGAGAGGGGCGGGCGGGGGAGGAGGGGAAGTGAGGGAGGGAGGACAGGCCGGGCTTTTTGTTTTTGTTTTGCTTTGGGATGAAGCCAGACCACGCTCCGGCTCATCCCTGCCCACCCACGATGGGGGTCCCACGAGAAGAGACCACCTGGAGTCAAACCCGAAGGTCTCCGGTGCCGGGGAGGCACCGCGGGGTTATTTCAGACTTAACACCCTAACGAGGGGCTTTGCCCCTGCCCCGTGCCCCCCAGCCTCGCCAACAGCAGGGCTCGTATGCGTCCATCTGCCTTCGAGGCCGGGGGCAAGAGGGGAGAAGCAAAAGCCCTGCGGTGAGGCGCCGGGCAGGGCAGATACCTGGGGGCTCCAGGCAGGGCTGATCCCCATCCCCGGGGGCTCCGGGCAGGGCTGATCCCCATCCCCGGGGGCTCCGGGCAGGGCTGATCCCCATCCCCGGGGGCTCCGGGCAGGGCTGATGCCCAGACGCGGAGCATCCCCGTGGAGGCAGCAGCCCTCAGCCCACCAGCTGGGCACAGTTTGCGCTACCCGGTGGCACACTTCACTTCCTCAGCGATGCCAAAGGGCCAAGCCAGCAGCAGCCGCTGCCAGCCGGCCCCGAGAGGCGAGGTGGGGTGTCCCGGGTCCCCCACAACGGGACCCGCACGCACGGCGCCCATCGCCTCTGCCTTCGACAAACCTGCCGGGGCCCCCGGCGGCGGGAACCACTGACCGGCGCACCCAGGGACACCGCCGGCCTCGGGGCACGGCCGGGGCTCGTCCCGGAGCCGCAGGGGCGGGCGGCGGGCAGAGGGGACCGGGGCAGCGGGGCCGGGCAGCGCAAGGCCGGGAGCAGCCCAGAGGCGGTTTGCCGGTTTGCTGACGCAAAGTGCCGCGCTCCGGCCAACGCCGTGACCTCACCGGCCGCCCCCGCCGGTCCCGTCACGATACACCCGGCGGCCGCGGGGCTGAGGAGGAGCAGCCCCGGGCCGGGGGCACGGCGGGCGGCGAGGCGAGGGAGAGTGTGTATGTGTAGGGGGCGGGGGGGGCAGGGCCGGGCGGGTCTCGTCCCCTCGTGTGTCCCCTGCCCCCAGCCCGGGCGAGGGGGGTGGGGGGGGGGGGCGCGGCCCCGGCACGTCGCGCCCGCGGGGGCGGGAACGCCCCGCCACGGCCACCGCCCGTCCCGCCGGCGTCACGTGGGCCAGCGCGCTGACGTTGCGCGGTGACGTCGGGGCGGCGGCGGCGCGGCGGCTGTCGCCCCCCTGCCAAGATGGCGTCGCTGCTGCAGTCGGAGCGGGTGCTGTACCTGGTGCGCGGCGAGAAGGAGATGCGGGCGCCGCTGTCGCAGCTGTACTTCTGCCGGTACTGCAGCGAGCTCCGCTCCCTGGAGTGTGTCTCGCACGAGGTAACGGCGGCCCGGCCGCACCCGCAGCCCGGCTGAGATGGGGAGGGGGCGGGACTTTACCCTCTCGGTGCGCACTGGTTGGGCGGCTTCCCTGCCGCTCACTCGCCGTCTGCTGCGCCGTTGGTTAGCGGCGCGGCTGAGGGGTGGGCACAGCGGCGCTCCATGGAGAAGCGGCATTGGCAGCACATGAGGGAAAGGGCAGAGCCTTGCGCTGGATTGGCTTAGCGCTGCTGTCTGTCAACGCAATTCGGACTGTGATTGGCTGAGGCGCGTGTACAAGGGGTGGGGCCCCTCGCATAGGGCCTGGTTGGGTGGGAGCGGCTCCTCTGTGGGGCCTGGCCGGGCCTGTAGGGATCCCTTCACCCCTCAAGGGAGCCCGGCCAGGCCTCTCAGGGACCCCTTTACCGCTGCGGGGAGCCCGGCCGGGCCCGCAGGGTTCCTCTCGCCCCTCCGGGAGGTCCGGAACCTGTCCCTCCCCTCCCCAAAAGGCCCAGCCGGGGACACTCACCGAGACAGAGCCCTCCGCGGGACCCGGCCGGGGGCTCCCGGGGCTGCCTCAGGGCAGAGCTGCTCTCGGAAGGCCGCAGGGCTTGCCCAGATGTGCTGGATGTGGCTCAGCACCTGCTGTCAAAGTCCCAAGAGCCGTGCCTTGTGCCAAAGGGGGGTGCCGAGGCCGGGAACACCCGGCGTGTGAAGTTAAATGGGTTTGAGGGCACTCGGTGTGAGTTTGTTTCCACCTGATGGGTTTTCCCCACATTATGCTGTGGGATTCCTGCGGTGGAGGGTTTGTTCTTTGTCCGGGGGTGGCTGGAGCCTTTCTAGGTTGTCACCCAGCTGGGGGGATAGTCTGCAGTGTGCGGGGGCCTGGCAGGAGCACTGCTTTTGCGTGGGCAAGCTGCGGTCCTGAGGCTGCCCCTGTGTCCTCTGGAGTCGTCACGGTAAAATCGATGACATTGATTTTGTGGGAGTCTGAGGAAATTAAGAAATCCCACTAGGTTATAAATGCTTTAAGAGAATGACTGTGCAACACAGCTCCCAGGCGGGGTATCTGCTGAGAAACGTCAAAGCCTCTGAAGAGTAGAAAATAGATTTGCCACCAGGCTGGGTCCCTCATGGAGTCTACAGGATGACGTGTGCACTCACTGTGCGTTTCCATGTTGAACAACGAGCTTGGGGTTTTTTTTCATTCAATAATGGGTCCCCCTTCTTGCTGCTGTTGTTTTAATTGGCAAAATTGGCTTATGGCAGCAGACAGATACAAAACATTTTCTGAAACACGTGAATTTCTGAGCAGTGTAAGTACAAGACCAGAATAAATTTAGATATAAATGGAAACAGCATTTAAAAACCTGCTGCTAAAGCTGAAAATTGAAACTCTGGTAACCACAAAAGGTCAGTACCTAGTTGTCCTTTTCCCATTTACCAGGTGGAGTAGTTTAATGTATCCTGACTTAGGAAACCTTCTGGCTTGCGTTGTTAAAGCTCAAAATATGGCTGAGATGGGCTAAGGTTTCAGATATCAAACAGTGTCTGGAATCCTCACTGCCTTCACTGTCCCTCTCCAGACACAAAGCCTTGTTAATTCCTGTGGCAGAGGTGCAGGCTGTCTAGACAAATGCGCGCCTGTAAGTGTGATGTGACTGTCTTGTTCATCAGGTGGACTCTCACTACTGCCCCAGCTGCCTGGAAAACATGCCTTCAGCTGAGGCCAAGCTGAAAAAGAATAGGTAAGGTCACTTTGGCTTTTATCATCAAGACTCCGTATTTTAAACAGCTCCTTCCTTAGACTGACATCTGACTGGGTACATCTGAAACTCTCTTCAAAAACTACATTGCTTCTTGTAACCTTTCAGTATTCTTTGGGGAGTAAGTGTCTTTCCTTGATGTATCATGGTTTTTTGGATGACCTGCTCTCATAACACTAAGGGTTTTCTAGTATTGCCCAGTATTTCTCACTGTTGCCATTCTGAAGTTGACTCTGAACCCCTCATTTCTGTTGCCTTTCTCCCTAACCCCGTTGCATAGGATGAAAAGGTCTGTCGCTTTCATCTTGACGTGTTAGTTGGGATTGTTTTCCTCAGCCTGGGGTCCTTGGCAGAGCACTGTCTTACACTGTCCTCTTCCCAGGTGTGCTAACTGCTTTGACTGCCCCTGCTGCATGCACACCCTTTCCACCCGTGCCACGAGCATTCCTGCTCCGCTCCCTGATGACCCAGCCAAGACTACCATGAAGAAAGCATATTACTTGGCCTGTGGATTTTGCCGCTGGACTTCCCGGGATGTGGGCATGGCAGACAAGTCTGTTGGTAAGTGACAGTCAGAGACAGAAAAATGAGTAGCAACAGGAGCCTGGTATGTGTATCAGACAAACAAATTAGTTTCTAGCCATACAATGTAGGTAATATCTGTCCAGATTTTGAGTCACAGTTGGAAACTCACAGGAAAATGGTTTGTTGCTGAAGTCTCCCCTGAAGAGCTGAGTTAGTGAAACACGACCCAGTTCCACACTCCTGTTACCTGACTAGTGAGACAGCTGTTGAATGAGGGGCCTTTTTAGTGTCTGTGCTCCCCACTCAGCAGAGATCTCTGTGTGCCTTTGAAGCCGCTCAGTCTGACAGCATAAAGGTCTGCTTTATTTGCTGTCACTTATGTTCACTTCCAGAGTTGCTAGTCAGTATTTGTACTTGGTTTTTCTCTTCTCAACAGCACCAGATCAAAGCTTTTATCTGTTTCTTGGTGCATAAGACATGCAGAAAAAATATCTTGTCATGCTTCAGAAATGGGGCTGATTAGATGAAGCAGATCCTCTGATTTCCAGTCTTGATGTGACTGAATACTGTGAGCTGAAGATGCAAATTCACAGATAGCTACCAATAGGCTGTTCTAGTAAACTCATGTACTGGCTGTTAAAGTAACTCCTAGGGGCTGTCCTGAGTATGTCCCAAACAACACTTATTTAAAAACATGTTGTAAGAGCTGGTGAAGCACCTTCAGCCCAAACCTGCCTGTGAAAAGCTTGAAGAGGTTTGTGTTTGTGCAGGCTGGAACTTAAAGAATTGCAATGCTGAGTGTAGCAGAAATAGGGAATGTTGTATTTCAGGAGTAAAACCGAGATAGTTGGGTGTTAGATGTGATTTCTGTGTGGGGTCTGGAAATCTTCTGTTGAGGACATTGTCTTCTCTCTTTCCCCTGCAGCTAGTGGTGGCTGGCAGGAGCCGGAGAATCCTCACACGCAGAGGGTGAGTGCAGGGAGGGGCTGCCCTTAGGCTGACACATCAGCTGGAAAGAGCTGTTGGAGGCCCCAGGCCCCCTCAATCACTTTCTCTGCATCTATAATTCTTTAGATACCAGTTCCAGTTCCTAATCTCCACCTTGACTGAATTCAATGGAAGGAAGGCCTCTTAGAGGCTCTCCCATGGATGTTGCAATATAAAACCTCCTTTTCTGAAGAAGCTCATTTGCAAACATCATATCTAATAGTGCTGTTAACACAACACCAATGACTGTGCTCCCTGTGTATGTGAACAAAAGCTGTTTTCCAACCAAGAGTATGTCTAGGATCTGGAAAACAGAACCACACCTTTACTACCCTTCCCTGTCACCAGTTAGGGCTCTGCACTAAATGTCACCAGCCTCAGGCCGGGGTTGGAAAGATGCTGTTTGTTCCACTAATCCAAACTGCCTGGTTTTGGCCACACAACATTGTGTGTCCAACGCATGAACAAAGTCTCAGGGCCCTCATTGCAGAGTGAAAGTTTGCTGCTGCTCTCTGATAACCATCATCCCCAAAGGAGGGTCAGTTTGTCACCCCTGGTGTGGGTTAAGACACACAGGCTTCTTTAATGTCTGTCTCCCAGAATACAGCTGGTGCTAGGAACAGAGTGAAACAAGTAACAGGAACCCCAGCTTGTTCACAAACAAATACTGCAGCTGGTCTGGCACTTCTTCCCTGTTCACTGGCTGTCCGTTTTCATCCCCTCAGATTAACAAACTGGTTGAGTACTACCAGCAGCTGGCTCAGAAGGAGAAGATCGAGCGGGACCGGAAGAAGCTGGTGCGGCGCCGAAACTACATGCCTCTGGCGTTTTCGGTGAGCATTGTGCACCTGGAGCAGGAGAAGTGTGTCACAGCAGCCTCAGCTGGAAAGATTAGATAGATGGTAGCACAGCAGGGCTGCTCAGCTTCTTTTATTGAGAACTAATGTGCTAGGGCACATGAGTTTCTTTAGGCAGAAGTAGTTTTATACCTGATGTTGTATTACGCTGCCTCTCTCCCTAACAGTCCTCTCTGATGATGCCAGAAGGGTTTATTCTTGCCATGCAAAGGAATATGTTACTCAGCAGTGAAATGCTGGGCACCTGCAGTTGCAATGCCAGTGGTAGCTCTTTCTCAGGGGAGCTGCATACCACAGCTCAGTAACCCATCAGGATTTCATCTGGCACTTTTCTGCTTGACATCTCAACTGAAATTAACCTTAAGACTTGGCTGTAGCTGACTGACTTGTTATTGTACTGGCAGGTTAATGCTTATTTTGTTTAGCTGAGTGACTGCATTATGCTTGCTACTTCTCAATTAACTGTGCTTGCTCTGTGCTCTTGCTTGTGTCTTATGGCTGCATTTTTTGTCTCCGTTGCTACCTGCTGCTATTTTGGGGGCTCTCCACAGCAACACACTATACACGTAGTGGTAAGTCTTTTCACAGTTTCTGCTGGTGTTAAAGCTCTTGTAGAACCACCTGAAGGGCAGTAACAGATCCTTCTCCTCACCTTGCCTCAGGGCCTCTGACTTGGATGTGCCCAGAACAGATGCACATGAAGGCTAGCTAGTTATGGCAACATTTGCTACCACAAAAAATAAAGAGTTTGTTAGTTTACAGACAGGGTGGACTTTGGGTAAGTAGCTTGGAAAGCAGTCCTTCACAAAGCTTAGCTGAGACACAGCCATCTGTCTGCCTGCAGCACTAACCTTAGCCCTTGAAAAATCACCAGGGTAGGTTGATGCTCACATTTCTCCTTTGGTGAGAGCTCAGGTTTTCAGTCCTGCCCAGAAGAAAGCTGTCTTGTCCCTGAACACCCTGTGCTCAGCTGTAGAAAGCTGAGGAGTAGTTCAGCTATTCATGCTGATTGGAGCTGTCTGGTGAGAGAGACCTGTGGGTAGTGAGGCTTGCAAGAGGCTGAACCTTCTGGCTCCTTCTAGTAGTGCAGCAGAGCATTCCAGGTGGATGCAGACCCACGTCGACCCAGTTCTTTCAGCAGCTGAGCTCTCGTTCTGCACTACTTGACATGCAGTTGCTCTGAAAAGAAGATCAAAGGATAATGTGTCAGTAGTGAAGGCTGGTGATCTAAGGAAAGAACAAAAGCTGTCTGAGCAGTAGCCACATCTGTCTGTCCCTGGCTGCAGCGTGGTAGTAATTGTTTTCTCCTTGCTAACAGTTTGAGCAGGAAAATAAAATCTTGGGAAGCATCAAATACCTTTCCCTTTTTGCTTTCCTTTGCTTGTCTCCCTATGCTTGTCATGCAGCTCATAGGATGAGTTTGCACTAGGTCTTTTTGTCCTGGCAGGAAGCAGACCTGAAGCTGACAGCTCCTTTTTGTCTTGTAGGACAAATACGGCCTTGGAACCAGGCTTCAGCGCCAGAGGCCCGGAGCACCCATCAGCGCCCTCGCCGGACTCTCGTGAGTTTCAGGGTTGGGGTTACTGATGTGGGAAGGATAGGAGGGATAGGCTGGAGAGCAGTAAAGCACCTGCAGTACAGTGATGAACTGTGTTAGCAGGTAGCAGGGGAAGGAGGTTTTTTTTAGAAGCATTAGATGTGAAATCCTCAGGCATCTCTGTGCAGCAGCTCCAGATGTTTAGCTTTCTACTCCTAGAAACAAGTGCCTGCTTGCTTCCTTGTGAAGTTACTGTTGTTTTGCAATCTCTGCTGTCCCTGCCCTCTGTGTTACATTTTATGACTGAGTTGTCCCCCACTTTGTTTCAGGCTGAAAGAAGGAGAGGACCAGAAGGAGATTAAGATTGAGCCAGCTGATGCTGTGGAAGAAGTGGAACCTCTTCCTGAGGATTACTACACAAGACCAATCAATCTGACAGAAGGTAACACCTGAATGTTCTGTTATGTTTTGCCTTTAAGTTTTATAACATGGACAGTGCCTGTAAACATGTCAGTGGGGTTCCTGATGGCCTGAGGTTTTGGTAATATTTATCCTGGAATTGAAATGGTGGGAAAACTCTGACTTTTTAAATGGTAACTTTGCAGCTCAACTTCAAGTTGTTCATGGAAAGCTCTGAGCCAAATACGTTAGGCCTCTGAATGGTTGTTTCAGGTTTGTTTTTTTCTTGCTGACCTTAATTTCTCTGCATGGGAAGCATCAACTTCTGGATGGAGAGAAGACCTGATGTTCTCTTTCAGGTGTTAGTAGGAAATAGGGAAGTAGCTGAGCTGCTGGGGAGCTGGAACTTTCGCTTGTTAAATAGCCAATTGTGAACTACTTTGACATCAGCTTGGAATAGCTTGCCTACTCATGACAGTTATTTAGCTGGCTCACAATTTAATCAGCAAATACTGTAAATCAGTTGGTGAAACTTGGGAGTGATTGGGATAAACCAGCAGGTACAGGAAGCAGAGTGGACTTCCTGATAAGGTGACTGTAAGTAGGACAGATGTTCTTGGTAGTCCTGCAGGCCTGCAAAGTCTGCCAGTATTAATTAATTCATGAAAGGCTTGTGGAAAGGGCTAGATCTTCATTGTCTCATTTTCCCATGAGACGGTCAGCGTTGTGAGAGTATGATGCTGGTAAACAGCACGGCCTTCGTCATTCTGCGCAGTGAGGGAAGGGCTGCCAGGTGGCTCCCTGCCTGTCAGACACTGGGAATGGTGAGGAGCCTGGTGTTCTGAGAGAAACCCATGGGAAGTTGGCTGCTGGAGCTGCTTTGCCTCGGAAACGACGTAGCTGCTAATTCTGTGCAGGAGTCTGAGTTACGCAAACTCCTCGCTGAGAAGCTGTATATTGTACTCATGCTGCACCCAGCTGGGAGGGAACAAAGCTGGAGGAAAGAACTCATTTTCTAGATGATTACAGAATTCTTGTTTCCACTCCAGCTGAGCTCTGAATAGAAATCAGGGTCCCGTGTTTCTCCTGGGCTGGCACTGACGTTGTCCCAGTGTTACTGTGCGCAGTCCAGGCAGCCGCTTCGACAGCTCTTACCTTCCATTCGTTCTCTGCAGTGAACAGTGGTGCTTGCCAGCAGCTTCTGAACGATTTGGTGGTGAAATTAAGTTTCTTAGAGATGTGGAGTTTCTGCACACGACGTGTGACATACTTGCCAGTGCACACGCACGATCTAGCTCGGGTTTCCATGCCCCAGACGTTAACTTGGTGGTGTTTTCTGTTGTGTGCCCAGTGACGACTCTGCGTCAGCGCCTGCTGCAGCCTGACTTCCAGCCCATCTGTGCTTCCCAGCTCTACCCACGTCACAAGCACCTCCTGATCAAACGCTCCCTGCGCTGCCGGGTAGGTAATCAAATACAAAACACACATGTTTTTTCTAGGCTCACAGAACTTGGCTTGTGGGAAATGGGCTTTGTATTCCTTTTTAAAAGAAACTACTCAAATGCTTCTGGGTTCTTGAAAGTTCTCAACCAAATTCCTGGTAACAGCATTAGGAGATGATCCTAATCATCTGCTGCATCTCTGACTGATGAAGGTTGTGAAAGGGGGACAGTAGTGTCAAAGATACCTAAAGATAACAAAGGTGGGTTTCTGTAAGGGTCTGTGTGTTCTGCCTAGCTAGGGAATCAAAGAAGGCTGACAGGAGAGCAAGAATTGAAAAAAATCTGCTGTTATTAAAGGAAAAAAATAAACTCAGCAAACAAAGTACCAGAGAGAGGCGGTGCAGAATACTGAAGATGCCCTTAGAGTGAAGGCAGGAGGAGGATATTTCAGAGAAGAAAAGCAAAGAGCTGGGAAGCAAAGATAGGCAAGAAATAAATCCAAGTTCTGCTGTTGGCTTATTATAAGCTCTTCAAAAAGCTTCTTGCTTTCTCAGTGAAGCAGGGATATTTATCTAGTTCCCAGAGCATAGAGATATATCCTTTTACGTATTTAGGATGCAAAATGCTTTGCAAAGACAGGATAGTTTTTCAGCAATAAGCAATGTCAGGCTGAGCCTGTATTTGAAGAGTGGCCTATGAGATCACTCTCCAGATCCAGACATTTGTTTTTTTAATGGATTCTGGAGCATAAACCAAAAGGCTTGCTGCTATTTGTGCCTTCTTCATGGTGCAGACAGTGAATGTCCAAGTGCTTTTAAGCCTGGTTCTGAATCTTCTGTTTCTGAGACTGCACCAATAGTGCTGGATATGGCATTTTCAGAGCATCATGAGCTTGACACAGCTATGGCTACATGGACCCCAGGGTGCTAGAGGCTGGTAATGACATGGCTAGTGGCACAGCACTTGCAGCTCTGATTCTTTGGTATGTGACTGGACACTGTCTTCTGGTGCTGACTAAAATATCTTTGTGTCTAGAAATGTGAACATAACCTGAGCAAACCAGAATTCAATCCAACATCTATCAAGTTCAAGATCCAGCTGGTTGCCGTGTAAGTAAGATACGGGGACTGGGGAAAACAACCACCTATCCCTGCTTAGTTCATCCCTTCTGTTTTATTTTCTGTTGTACTCTTGATTTGACCTCTTGTATGGTTCTGTCATCTCTTAGGATGTATAATCACTGTTTAAAATCTATTTAGCTTATCTATAATAGCTTTGCTCCCTGATCTACTAAAATGTTTGCTGAATATTTTAGCAGTTTGAAAAAGGCACTGTGTGCTGTGCCAGCCCCACGCAGTAGCAGAACTTTGTAGGATCAAGCTTATATAATAAAGAGGGATTTAATTTTCCTTTTTAGTGTAAGATAAGCTCTAATAGCATTGAATAAATTAGATGGCTGTTGTGAATACATCACTCTACTTCAAGAGGTTGGTTATAGCCAGCAACTGAGTCCGTCATGGTCATGTGCTCTGTTCTCCTTGTAGTAACTATATCCCTGAAGTGAGGATCATGTCTATTCCCAACCTGCGCTACATGAAGGTCAGTGCTGTTTTCCCAGAAATGTCTTAGGGTGAGACACAGCTGGGAGGTGTGGAGCTGGGATCTTCTGGGAAGATGACATGGTGTGATGCTTGCTGCACCTGGGCTTCGATCAGCCCGTTTAGAGAGGGTGCAGGGTTTAAGGGAGCGATTGGAATGGCACTGCCTGTACGTGTCGCTCTGCACAAGTAGCTCTGCACTATCTGAAGAATAACAGGTGTGGAGTTGAGATCTTGCCCAGATTCCAAAGATGTGTGTTTCTTATGTCAGGAAAGAGTTCTGCATGGCATTGCACCTTTTTCGTGGTCTGGGGGTGTTTGCTCCCTTGAGTGTATATGATGCAATTTTTGAAGGTGTTAATTAGTCACAGAATATGGAGGTGCTAACAGTAACAAAGAACTTGAGTGTAATTGCTTCTTGAACTATCATTCCTGAATCTCCCCAGGAGAGCCAAGTCCTTCTGACTCTGACCAATCCAGTGGAGAACATCACACATGTCACACTGCTGGAGTGTGAAGAGGGAGACCCTGACAACATCAACAGCACTGCCAAGGTACTGTACCCTCCTGCTGCACGAGCCCAAGCCACTTCCAAAGTTTTCCACTCCCATTTATCCTCCCACAGGTCACACTCTCATCTGTCTTTTGGTCCCTGCTGTGACTGTGGTACACTTTCTTCCTTGGAGCTTAAATGTCTGTCACCAGTGAAACATCAGGTTGTAAAATGTTTTGAAATTGTGTCTCTTCATTGAGACCCCCCAGGAGCCAAGGGAGAAATACAGAGTTTCTCTGGTAGAGCAGTAAGCTGCTTGTACCAGAGCAAAAGGAAGCCAAGGATGAATCACTTTCCTATTAAACCCTGTAGTAAAGCAGCCCTCAGGAGGGGGGGGCTCTCTCCTGCTCACAGGGTGTGTGGTGAGCAGTGCTGAAAGGCTGCTTCTCTTTGTGCTCCATTTCAGGTGGCAGTTCCTCCCAAGGAGCTTATTCTGGCTGGCAAAGATGCTGCGGCAGAGTATGATGAGCTGGCAGAGCCTCAAGACTTCCAGGATGACCCTGAGTGAGTGTTGTCTGTTCTGTGGGGATCCTGCTCCGCAAATACTTGGCACTTCGACCAAGTAACTCACTCTCCTCTCTGTCTTCAGTGTAGTTTGGAATGTTTGGGGTTTTTTAAGTGTTCTTGGGGGTGTGTGTGCAGTCTTTGTTTTTGGGAGCTCAGAGATGAGGAATGCAAGTCTTTGTGCTTGTGGTTTGGACTGTTCAGGAGACATTTCTTCCCTTTGAAGCAAGGTGTGTCATTGCAGCAGTTGAATGGTGGTACTACCTCTCTGCAGGAATACTCTGTGTAATCTTTTCCTTTGCAAGCAGGGGGTTCAGGGTAGTGGTGAGAACCCTAAAGACTTGCCTCCAGCCTTCAAAATGGCCCTTCCTTGTTGCATAGCCAGGGCAGGCATGTTCTGTCTGACAGCTGTGCCAGCAGCTGTCAGCATAAGGCAGGGTACCCATGTTCTGATCAGGAGGCAGGAGGCACTGTGGGCCCCCCTGCAAAAAGAGCAGCAGGGAGTCAGTTAGAAACCAGGGCAGCTGTTTGAGCAGGGCATGTTCAGCCATAAACTGAGCGTCTTTATCACGTGGTGTCAGGATAAATCTCTTGGAAGGGTTGTGTGAGAACCTGGCTGACCCAGCGTTCTTTTGTTCCCTGCCCTGTAGCGTTATCGCCTTCAGGAAAGCCAATAAGGTGGGAGTTTTCATCAAGGTCACCCCACAGAGAGAAGAGGGCGAAGTGACCGTGAGTTTCAAGATGAAGCACGAGTTTAAAAACCTGGCTGCTCCCATCCGGCCCAGCGAGGAAGGGGACCACAGCTCTGAGGTCATCTGGCTCACCCATCACGTGGAGCTCAGCCTCGGCCCGCTGCTCCCGTGAAGGCTGCCCAGGCTTGCGCCCCGAGGGCTGGCTGCAGGACGGACTGTCAGGGTGGAGAGAGCGCCTGCTGCAACGTTCTGAGAGCTGCTGTGTGATGTGTGCCTGTGTGCCACGGGCCCCGGCCGAGAGGTGGCTGAGGGTGCCGTGGTTTGGGATGGTTTGTTCTCTCTCCTCTTGTTGTAGTGCCCACTAACTGCCGCTCTGCTCCCCTCCCCCCCCCACCCCCCCACTCCGCCACAGGCCTAGTTTAACTCGCAGCACGTGTTCCAGCGCTGAGAAAGAGTTGGCTTTCTCCAGATTTACACTACACCTGGCTGAATTCCGTTTCATCCACAGAAAAGTTCCCACGTTGGTTTTTCTTCCTGTCAGCCCCCAAACCTGACGTTACAAACTCGATAGTGAACAGATTCTTTACCATGTCCTTCCCAACAACCTCTGCCCTTCCCAACAACCTCTGCCCTTCCCAACAGCCATGCTGGGAGGTGGCCTTTCCTGCTGCATTACCAGCAGCAGCACACCACTTTCTTTTCTTGGGGGTTTTGGCTTCCATGTAGGATACCTCAGCTCTGGGAGATGGGAACCCCTGACCCCACTGTATGTAGCTTGCTTAGCCAAGGTGATGGATCTGTTTTGTCACAAAGGAAGCGATTGCTTTTGCCTTGAAACTCCAAACCTAGTGTACTGTAGTGTCCATGGATTTGACTGGCAGCTGAGCCTGCTTTCATCCCTCTGCAGCTTGCTGGGAATCTGGGAACTCTTGACTGAGGCAGGGATGCTCTGGAGAAGCCGCCCAGCAGTCTGCAGATCAATAACCACATGTGAATAGGGGTGGCAGTCAGCATGTGAAAGTGCTGTAGGTAAAACCACTGTGCCTGTTGGAGCTCATACTCTGTCCAATTGAGGGGGGGTGGGAGGGAGGTTAAAGGTGGAAAGACAGTTACACATTAACTAGCACGCACTGTACCCCGAGGTCATTAACCTGGGGTGTTGTTTGGCTGTAACCCCAGCTAAAAGCAGTAATTAAGAGCAGCATATCCAGGATACTGAGTTATCAGTAACTGCATTTGCTGAGTGCAGAGGAGATTCCAGCTGCGTTCCTAGCTCAGACCCTGACCTTTGATCAACCTTTGATGGGCTGTGGTGGGAAGAGCTCCGATTCCAACCGGGCAGGGCTGTGCTGCTCCAGATGCTGTGGTTCTGCCAGCCCCCAAAAACATCTTCCATAGTACGAGTGAGCTGCCTCAGTGTGCCCAGGGGGACACACACCTCACAGCCTGCACCCTGCAGCAGCTCCCAGAGGGGTGAGGCATGGAGTTTACAACTTGGCATAGGTTACACTCAGGTGTAGGGCACGAGTAAGACCTGTAGTTGGTAGTTCCTGTGCAGCACTAGCGCCTGCCGCGGCTTTACCTCTCCAGATAAGGAACCGCTTAACCTTTGGCTGTGACGTCACCCCCCTGACGTCACCGCGGGTGACGCTAAGGCGGAAAGACCCTTCCCGGGGCGGCGGGGCGGGGGGGGTGTGGGTGGAATGTCCCGCTGGGGCCACCCCGAGCGCTCGGGGTCTGGCTGCGAACCCGACGGGGCGTTGGGCTGTGACGTGCTGAGCGGTCTGACGGGCCCGGTGGGTCCCTCCCCTCCCCGTGCTCGTAGCGATAGAAAGGGGCGGGCGCGCCCCGTCCCCCTCCCGTTCCCCTTCCGCCTCCCCCTTCCCCACAGGCGGCTGCTGCCTCACTGCTTGACGTCGTGTAGTGACCTTCAATAAAGCAAACGTGGCTCTCAGCCCCTGCGCGCTGGTTCTTACTGCGGCTCCTTACGAAACGGTTCCTTAACCCTTCCCCATGGTCTCTCCCGCACACCCCCCGGGGCGGCCCTCGGTGGTTCCGCCCGCTGTGGCTGCCGCTGGCCTCAGCGTCTGGCTAATCCCCGCCCCGGCGCTTTGCTGGCGGAAGTCGGGTCTGTTCCGGCGCCCGCCGCCTGCCGGGAGCGGGGCGGGGCTGCGCGGGGCCTTCCGGCGGCTGAGGGCAGCGGAGCGGGGTCCCGCCGCCATGTCGACATCGCTGGGCTCCAACACCTACAACCGGCAGAACTGGGAGGACGCGGTGAGCGCGGGGGGCGGCGGGGCCGAGGCGGGGCCGGCCCGGACCTGCCCTGCCCGGCGGGGCAAGGCCAGGCCAGGCCGCGGTGAGGCGGCCCGGGGAGCCGCGCTCCGCCCGCCCGCCTGGCCGTTACCCCGCGGAGGGAGCCGGGGTCAGGCCTGTCGGGTCTCCGGGGCGGTCTCCCGGCAGCGGGGAGGGCTGAGCCGGGCTCAGAGTCGCGGCCTTTCGAGCCGAGGCCTTTCCCGGGTGGGCCCGGTGCAGACAATGGGTGCTGAGGGCCGGGGCGCGGTGTCAGCCCCGCGGCCTCAGGAGCGGCCTTTTTGCCTGTCCTGAGCGTGGCTTCGATGGGAAATCCCTGCCGGGTCACGGTTCTTTCACAGCACAGGCCTCGCACTGTGCCTCACTGCTCCGAGTGAGCCCTCCCCCGCCTCCCTGTCAGCCCCGTCGGTTTCCACCCGGTTACTTCGGTACAGCAAGTAACATGAACGCCAGCACAGTGATGGAGCTCGGTGCAAACCCCTGATCTTCTTTCTTCTTACTCGATCCAGGACTTCCCTATCCTGTGCCAGACATGCCTCGGAGAAAACCCCTATATCCGAATGGTACGTGCCTGTTTGACCCAACAGCCCTTTCCTCCCTGTAGGCCCTAGAACCCCTGGGTTTGGGGGGCTGCAGTAAGCCTGGTTAACAGGAGGAGATGCTGAGCTGTGTTTACACCTTAATTAGTTGGTTCTGTAGGGCAGGATTTGGTTCCAGCCATTGTTGGTAGGTGATGTCATGGCATTAGGTATGCAATTTAAGAATAAAGTGGTGAAAAAGGAAGACAACAAGATGATCCAGTCCAGTGTCTAGAGTGCAGGAAGTGTGAGAAAACAAAGCTTTGGTACTGGGCAGTGGTGCAGCATGGAGATCAGTGAGGTGCTGAAACATTAGGAGCTCAGCACAGTCTCTAAAGCATGAAGGATGTGCACCTGTAAAATAAGCTGCAACTCTTACAAGGGCTGCCTGGCAGTAATTTAAATCCTGGTTCATTTACCTTGTTTTCCTCTGGGCAGGAGGAGTCTGTCCGTTTCATGTTGCTTTTCTCTGTGCTCAGCCTGGTGCCCTCTGACCTTTCCCACGTTCTCTTTCCTTTGCATCTCCAGCTTTGCTGAGGTAGATGATGGTATTTTTGTGACATGTAACCCTACTGCTGGCAGAGATGATATATCAAAACCTGCTTATTTTCTTGGGCCTGTCTAATGTGACATCAGCTGTGCTGACAAACAGATCTTCGTATTCCGTTTCATTCTCACCTCTCCCTGGTACATGAGGTGGGACTTATAATCCTGTGTTTTAATGAGCATTACTAAAACAAATCTGGGGGTTTTCTAGGAATTTTTTGGTCCCATTGGCCTGCCAGGGTGCATGCCCAAAACATAGGGGTGGGTGAGTCTAAAGGCAGCATAACTAGGGATAAACCCCCACATACCCACTGCACTGTAACACTGGTGATGTGTTTTATGTTGAATCAGTGGTATTTCATATTTTCTTT
Organism: Gallinula chloropus; assembly: GCF_964237585.1. NCBI lineage: Eukaryota > Metazoa > Chordata > Aves > Gruiformes > Rallidae > Gallinula > Gallinula chloropus. The sequence goes on along the minus strand of NC_140095.1, from coordinate 13,848,139 downwards.
TATTGTTTCTGATTCTATTTCAGACCAAAGAAAAATATGGAAAAGAATGCAAGGTATGGCTGTTGTCTTGGAAGAAAAACCCTCCAAATTGGGACACATCTAGGAACTGTACATTTTAGCCTTAAGCACTTTTCTGAAGCCAACAGGTGTTTTTTATCTGATCCAATAACTTAAAATGTTTACATCTTGTTTTTAGGTCAGTTTATCTTGTGCTTTGTTAGACAAAGTCAGTCTCAAAACAGTAAAATCACTGAAGACTGTTCTCAACTTAGGATTTCCTTGTGTTTATGAGAATTGGGTTTTGCAGATACTGTTGTACAGTACTGGATGGTGTTTCAGCATTTTAAATTATCTCATTTATCACCTTTCTCTGGCACCTTGTTTGTGTTTTATTTTTTTTACGCCTAAGAGTTGCACAAATACCTGGAGTTTCAAGTTTAGCTGGGAATGTTATTTGTAGCTGGGTGGTGATTTGTGTTCATTGCCTTAAGAAATGTTTAAGCCACCTTTATTTCTGAGAGCACAAGAAATATTTAACCTTGTCTTGACAGAGGGAAATTAAAGAGGATTTTTCCCCTTTTTATCTATTGTCATCTGAGGTAGTGAAGCAAATAGCTTCTATTCTTAAAACATGCAAATTTGTCTTATATTAAAGCTGTATTAATTCATTGTTTCTTAAGCTACATCTATATTAATCTACTCAGTATTATTACATATCATTGAATCAGTAGGAAGAAGATACATGTTGAAATCTTGCTTCCCTTCCTCAAACCACACATGCAGCAGAAGCAGATGTATTATTTCACCAGATAAGATAGAGAGCAGTAGTCATCTTCTGGACCAAAAGAGTCTCATACCTCTCACTGGGCTTGCTGGTGACTGGTTTACAAGTAATTGGTCATTTATCTCCAGTAGCTCAATGCTGACATCACCTGGAATGGAGGAGAATGTCTTTTTACTTTGGAGTAGGTTGGCTTTCAGTGCTCAGGTTATTGTAATAAATTAATAAATAAACAGCAGCAAGAAGAAACCCTTCCTAAAACCCTCTTCTGTCAAAGGAAGGCACCAAATAGAAACAAGTATTTATTGAGATCAGGGTTTTGGCACTGAGATGAAGAAGTTTTATTTATGCTTTGCAGGCATTAGATGTGTTTGGACTTTTGAGTTTCCATGTAAGACCCAGGTGTTCACTGATCCCTGGCAGTGACAGGGGCATGGGCTTTGTGTTTCAGATCTGTGCCAGGCCTTTCACAGTGTTCCGCTGGTGCCCCGGCGTGCGGATGCGGTTCAAGAAAACAGAAGTGTGTCAGACATGCAGCAAGCTGAAGAACGTCTGCCAGACCTGCCTGCTTGACCTGGAGTATGGTGAGTACCAGAAAAAAAAAAAGCAAACTAAGGGAAGAAGCTGGTCTCTGCTTCTGAAATGAAAGTTCTGTCTCTGGACAGTCTTTGAGAAGAGCAGGTCTTGATGGTCACGCCTCTTCTGAGGCTCAGGGGCAGCGTGCTGTGCCTGGGCAGTAGATGAGTCAGTTATCTCTGGCTAATGCACCTTGCAATAACAATTTCTGCTCTTTCATCTTGGCTTTGTCTACATTTGTTGGAGGTTTTTGTTTGTTTCCTTCTAGGTTTGCCTATTCAGGTCCGGGATGCAGGACTCTCCCTTAAGGATGAAATGCCCAAGTCTGATGTCAATAAGGAGTACTACACCCAGAACATGGAACGAGAGGTGGGAAAGCAACATTCTGATCCTGTGTGTGGATATGTGCAGGGGAGGGGGGACCTAGCTTAGCTTAAGAATATCTCCTTGCTGTGTGTTAGCTTCCAGTGGTGATCCACAGGTAATTATTTGTGGTTTAATTACTGTTTAGATCTCCAATTCTGATGGCACTAGACCAGTCGGTGCGCTAGGAAAAGCTACATCTACCAGTGACATGCTGCTGAAGCTGGCCAGGACCACTCCTTACTACAAACGTAACCGTCCTCACATCTGCTCCTTCTGGGTGAAAGGAGAATGCAAGAGAGGAGAGGAGTGTCCCTACAGGTACAGACACAGCTCAGACAGCAAACGTGTCCACCACGGTCAGGTACCACTCCCCAGGAGATGCTGCAGTGGACAGGAGGCTCAACACTGGTTGGGGGCAGCATGAAGCTTGCAGCCAGTTAGCACGCAGAGACAGTGAATGAATCTTTGTTGTGGTGAGCTCGTTGTGAGGTATTAGCTCTGTGGTCTCTCAGTGTTTTGCCAGAGTGATGACTGCAGCTCTTCTCTCATGTAGTTCATTCTTTTTCCCTCCCCTCCATGGCAGAGCTTTGTGTTTGAACAAGAGGCTGTTTAGAACCCAGCTCTTGTGTTTTGTAGTGCTAAATGGTGAGCTGTCAGAAGTGCCATTCATTCAGAACCCAGGGCAGTCCTGGCTGCAATTTAACCTCCTGGGGCTGCTTGTTTCATTTTTGGCATGTTTCTTAGAAGAAGGTTTAAGTGTATGAGTGACTGGAGGCCTTTCAGGGGCCAGGTAGCAGTTCTGGTGTTTAACTGTGATACACCCATGACTGGTGCTTTCTTTCCTGAACCTTAGACATGAGAAACCTACAGATCCAGACGATCCTCTGGCTGATCAGAACATCAAAGATCGTTACTATGGAATTAACGATCCTGTGGCTGATAAACTTCTGAAACGAGCATCGACCATGCCTCGTCTGGACCCCCCTGATGACAAGACCATTACCACGCTCTATGTTGGAGGGCTTGGAGATACCATCACCGAGTCGGATCTCAGGTGTGGTGGTGAATTTGTGTTGCCCTTGCCTTTTGATCCGATGCTTTGGTTACTGCTCATCTTGAAGTGAGGAGACTTCTCTTGCAAGGGAAAAAAAATAATCTGTTTTGCAGTTTTCCTTAATGGGGAACTGGTTGGTGGGCAAGTGCAGAGGAGTGCCAGCTTGCTGGAGAACATAAACAGGCACATTTCAAATGCTTTGATTAAAATTTCTCTCTTTAAAGATGAGTCATCCTTCTGAGCTGTGATACTCTGTTACTCTTTTTACAAGGAAGTCCTGTAGCCTCTCCAGGGGGCTGCTGAGAAAAGCTGCCACAGAGTTTTTATCGCTCTGTAATTGCACAGAGGGGCAGGAGACCTGATTTCTGATGATTACTCTGGTCTGGTGATGGAGAAGTGATCTGAGCATATCTTATTTGGGCACGTGCCCTGCTATGTAGCCTGTGGCTAGGAGGAGTGGAGCTTCATGATTTCTGTTTTTTCCCCCCACAGAAATCACTTCTACCAGTTTGGGGAGATCAGGACAATCACTGTGGTGCAGAGGCAGCAGTGTGCTTTTATCCAGTTCGCCACCCGGCAGGCGGCAGAGGTGGCTGCTGAGAAATCCTTCAACAAGCTCATTGTCAACGGTCGCAGGCTCAACGTCAAGTGGGGAAGGTGAGTGCTGGGGGAAGAAGGCTGGTGTCCCTGGCTCCTTCATTGGTATCCTGGGCTCCATCAGAAGAGGGGTGGCAGCAGGGACAGGGGTGGGGATTGTCCCTCTCTGCTCTGCCCTTGTGAGGCCTCAGCTGGAGTCCTGTGTCCAGATCCGCGGCCCCCAATACAAGAAAGATGGGGAACTGTTGGAGAGGGTTCAGAGGAGCCATGAAGATGATCAGAGGGCTGGAGCACCTCCCCTGTGAAGAGAGGCTGAGGGAGCTGGGCTGGTTCAGCCTGGAGAAGAGAAGGCTGTGGGGGGACCTCATTGCAGCTTCCAGTCCCTGAAGGGAGCAGAGAAACAGGAGGGGAATCAGCTTGTTAAAAGGGCAGGCACTGGCAGGACAAGAGGGAATGGATTGCAGCTGAAGGAAGGTTTAGATTAGATATTAGGGGGAAGTTCTTTGCAGAGGGAATGGTGAGGGGCTGGAATGGGCTGCCCAGGGAGGTGGTGAATGCCCCATCCCTGGGAGTGTTCCAGGCCAGGTTGGATGGGGCCCTGGGCAACCTTGTGTAGCTCCAGGCCTGGACATTGGTGGCGCTGCCTGTGGCAGGGGGGTTGGAGCTCTGTGACCCTTGGGGTCCTTTCCAACCCAGACCAGTCTGTGATTCTATGATTCAGTTTATGGAGTCTCAATGAGGAGGACTGGATATTAAGTTGGAGTAGATACTGAGTTGGTAAATATTTGGGGTGCTGTTACAGTCTGTCTGTCTTTCAGCAGTGGGATCTGGGTTGGAGATCACATGAATTATACAAGTTGTGTAAGGGGTTTCCTGACTGAGGGTTCTGGATGAGTTTTGGGAGTTTTGCTTCAAGTCCAGCCATCATAAACACTGTTTGTGCACTTCATGCCAGCTTCCTCTGATAGTCTGTGAATGTTACACCTTTAGCCTGAAGTGATAGATCAGACTAATCAAAGTAAAACTGTTGTGATGTGAATATCTGCTTATCCTGCCTTTCCTCATCCTTGCCCTCAAACATTTGTCTGTTTTTTAGGTCCCAAGCAGCAAGAGGAAAAGAAAAGGACAAGGAAGGTACTACGGAATCTGGGATAAAACTAGAGCCTGTTCCAGGGCTTCCTGGAGGTGAGGGACTTGTCTTTCTCTTTGCAACACTTAATGCTGACCCTGTCCCTGGCTGAGGCTGATGTTACACCTTGGAGAGCAGTCACAGAGGCCAGGACGGTAGAGGCACTGGTGAGCCCAGAGGTTTGCAGCAGTTCCAGCTGGGATGGGAGGTGAACTTTGTCTAGGAGCAAATTCTCAAGGAAGAGACCTCTTTATATGATGAGTGAAAAGTTAAAACTGATTTGGAGCTAATTACTGAGATACTGGCAACTCAGGCTTTTCCAGGCTTGGTTGTTTTCCTGATCCACTGAGTGTGGTATGGTGGAGAGCACAGAGCTGCTTTCAGGTGAAGAAGCGTGGCAGCTGCGTGGAGTTTCGGTGCAGTCCCACTTCTCACTCTGGTTCAATACTGCCAGCAGTGGCAGCAGTTTGCCCTTGCAGAAGAATGGATTGTGCCTCCTCTCTGAAGGCAGGTACCTTTGCCTAGCTCCATGAAGAGATTTTCCATAACCACACTGTGCTTTATCTGCAGCTCTCCCCCCTCCTCCGGCTGCAGAAGAAGAGGCTTCTGCAAATTACTTCAACCTACCTCCAAGTGGCCCTCCAGCCGTGGTTAACATTGCCTTGCCACCCCCTCCTGGCATTGCTCCACCACCACCTCCAGGTACTGGTGTTTCTGCTTGAAGCAGGGATGTCTCACTTGGTGTTTGACCATCTAGTCGTCCTTGCTGGGCTGGGCTGTAGCACTGATGTGTGCCATGAGTTGATTTTCCTCACCCCCGCTCATACAGCATAAACTAATGATCTGAAGTGAGCTGTCAGCAGAGTTTAATTAAGCTGATCTGCCTGACATGGTATGTATGAACTTGCAAATTCTCAGCCGTGTCAGAGATCCCTGTTACTGGCACTGAGACCTTACTCAGTGCTTTTGCTGGCTGTGTAAATGCTACGTTAACCTGAACTTCAAAGAGTAACTCTACAGCTGGTTGAATGCCAGCCTGCGTTAGCTCTATGTATGTATCCATCCTGAGCCCTTTTTGATGGGATGTCAGACTCTTGGGGCTGTGTTTGCTTTGCTCCACTGTTGAGTAAAAAGCATTTAGATGGTGTTACAGGCACCTGTCCCGTCCCAACCCTGGGTTTTACGCGAGTGAGGATGTGTGTTGGGTACAGATTGCCCCCAGTTGTGCTGGAAAGGGGGGGGGGAAGGAGTGTGGGGCTCTGAGGAATCGTGGGAGGAGTGCACCTCTGTAAGGTGCAGCTGTTGTTTCACACAGCAGTGTGTCTGTGTTGGTAGTTCTGTTCCTTGGAACCTGACAGCTCCTGTTCCTGCAGGTTTCGGACCACACATGTTCCACGCCATGGGGCCGCCTCCTCCCTTCATGAGAGCCCCCGGCCCCATTCACTACCCATCTCAAGACCCCCAGAGGATGGGCGCCCACGCGGGGAAGCACAGCAGCCCCTAACGTCCTGCTGCCCTCATCCAGGAAGGAAATGCCATCTTTCTAGTTACCATGGTAGCGCCGGCTGTTGAGCTGTGGGGGAGCTAGAGCAGCCTTATTTCCCTGCTTGTGGGCACTGGGCAAGCCCAGCTCGGTGTCTCTGCTAGCTGGTGGGGTTTGTCGATACATCCCACATCTTTCATGTAGTGTTGGGGGTGGGTGTGGGTGGGGGGTGGACAGGGCTGGTTTGGGAGGGAGGGGGGTGTCTGTGGATCAGGTGTACCAGAGTTCCAGTGCTATCCATGTATCCTGTTTGCACACTTTTGAAATAAACGTCTGGAAAAACAAAACCAAACCCTTCCCAAGCCCACTCGATATCCTCACTCTGAGAGCTGCTGACTACTGAAATGTAACCAGAGACTCTTCTCTCTGTCAGGTAATTATTGATGATTTATTCTAATGAGATACTGAACCAGGACTGAATAAGAACTGACAACCAAGCTTGTCAGACGTACCAAGCCCCCCATGGCTTTGCCTTACTACTGCTACAGAACTCTCCTCCTCCTTTTTCCCCAATGTCTCTTAAAAAACCAGCCAACTGAAACCCCCCCAAAACCTTTTGAGGCACCCCTGTGAATCCCTGCATGTCCTGAGGCCGGTGTTAGGTTATGTGAGCGCCCCCCGGGTAGCGCAGGCGTGAGGGGGAGTGACAAGCTCACAGTTACTCGTTTTAGCCCAGCAAAGGCCCCTTCCCTGGCCCCCTGGGCTCGTGTTGCTGACAGCTGCTGGGGAGGACGCGGTACAGCTGCAGCCTGGTCCCGGGTGCATTCGGAGCGTGACTGGGGCTTTTGAGGCCTGTGGATACAGTCTCCTTAAACTGTGAAATGCTTTGATAAGACCCGAGACTCTTCTTCCTGCGCCCCAACTAGTGTTTGTGCAGGTGCAGCCGTGTCCTGCGTGGAGCCTGCTGTAGGATGAGATGTACAGACGTGTGGGTAGAGGATTTTAAGTTTGTGTGTATGTCAGCTGCTCTCCTGTAATGGATTTGTGGACATCTTTCTGTAAAGCAAAACATGGTGGGAACAGTTCTGAAGCCCCATTTGCTTGTTTAAAAAAAAAACAATTAAAATATTGGAATTTTTCAACACTTTGCTTAGACCCTGCTTCCTGGAGCACAGTGCCTGAGGACTTGGATTTTTATTTGGCTGCTGCTGAGGCCAAGATGCAGAGAGGGCAGTGACAGTGTGTCCACTTGTAGTTCCACATGCTGGCCCTGGGCTGTGCCCTGGGTCCTGCTGATGCTGCCACCGAAGATGAGTGATAGTTAGAGGTGGCACAGCAGGCACAGGGTGGCTTTCTGGAGGAAGAGCTGGGCTTTGGGTAGGGGGCATTAGTTTTAGCTTTTGTTAGGCACGAGCAGTCCCAGGGTAAGAGAAACCATACCCACATTCTGCAGAGCATGTTGAACAGCTACACACTGTATTTCAGAAGGAGCTCACAGACTAAAAGAGCCTCAACAGCGGTTAAAACAAAGTTGGACATGAAACAGGCGTGTCCCCTCCCCTGCTGCTGTTACAGAAACTGGTCAGGAAACAAATCTGAAGACAGGCTGAGCTCTGCTGGGTCCTGCATGGCTGCTGCTCTGGCTCCAAGGCTGCAGTTGGGGCCCGTGAGCCCTGTGCAGACAGAGCTGTGGTGCAAGCTGGCTCTACATCAGCACAATTTATTAGTTACAGCCAGGTACACGGGTTCTCCAACTGATGGACAAAGGAGAGAGCTGGGCTTGGAACAAGGGCAGCCATTGAGCATTGTAAATTCCAAATGTTTAAGGAACATTCCTTTTTCCTTTCTGTTTCCTTGTCCCCTCCTGCATGTGGGGGAAGAACAGAGCAATGAAAGTTTCCTGCCTGAGTGTTGTGGCATCAGAATCCCCGTGTGGGATTTGCTCTGTGCACCTGGCTGCACAGCATCACAACTACACCAGCACGGCAGCTACAGCTACACCAGAGTAGCAGCTACAGCTACACGAGCATGGCAGTGGTTAGCAATAGTTTTTACCACAAAATGCTCTTGCCCAATTTAACTACAGTGGTGGAAAAAGCAACTTCAGTCTTGGAGCTCCTGCTCTTGCACGATTAAATTGGGGTGACATTAAGAACCTGACAGAAGCAGCTGTAGAAAGCTGGTGTGAAGTTAGGAGTCTTTTGCTAGCTGAGTTTCTGGGTGTTCCGATGTCTGTTGTTAGCTGCCTGTCCCAGCCCGTGTCACTGCTGGAAATGTGTGTGTAGTTAAGTCCTCACTGTTGATTTTCACGGCCGTGGATCAGCCTGTGCTTGCTGTAGTTGAAGCCACCAGCACACCCAGGCTGGTGTGGTTTTGGGGTGCGGCTGGTCCAGGCAGGGCCTGATCCTTTGAGACCAGCTCTATGACATAAATCTGGTGTGAGTCAATCGGAGGGCTTAGATGTTTGAGCGAGGCATGCGAAGGGCAGGAGGCAGGGGAAAGACCGGCTGCTTGTGGGAAATGGGCCCCACATTTCCAACTCCCAGCGTTCCCATCCCGTCTGTCCTGGCTGTGCCTGTGTTCATAAGCAGATGGACATCTGGCTCCTCATTTGGTTTTGCTGTCCAGCCAAGCCCAAGGTAACTGCTGTCAACCTGCCAATGCCAGCACTTTGCTTGTTTTCACTGGTGTTCAACTACCTCCTCCTCTCGCTGTCCTGAGCGGAATGACACATGTAGAGCTGTCCTGAAGGTGGAATTCCTCTGCAAAGGCACCAGCAGTTGGCACGGGGCCTGTGTGTGGGTGAGGAAGCAGTGGGACAGCTCGGTGTGGTGCAGCTGGTGTCCCTGCCGTTTTCCACAGGGCAGGGAAGGGGACAGGCCGTCTTGTACAGGAGCTTCCAGGGATCTGCTTGCGTTAACGATGGGAACTTGGCCATTAGCTTAGCACTAAATGCCCTTGTGATAATGGCTGGTACGAGGGGAATCCAGAAGGGTCCCAGACTTGAGCTGGTCAAATCCCCTTGGAAGAGGATGACAACCTGAGACCACTAGCTCAGCTCTCACGAAGCATCCTGACTCCCCTCTCCCCTACCATGCAGAGTACGTCTGAGACTAGCGAGAAAAGCAGCCGTGGCGATGGGGAGGGGGCGGGTGTCCTACAGCTCGTCGCTCTCCGGCAGGATCCGCACCCAGCCTTGTGCTGCTCTGTTGAAGTCACGTCTGTGGGAAATCACCTCCAGAGCGCTCAGGTTATCCAGCTCCAGGGTGGGCACGGAGAACAGGTCGCTGACCAGGGCTCTGTCGAATGGGGTGGGGGTCCTGCGGCATGAGGACAAGAGAAGAAGAGCAGATTTAGCACGTTGCGTAGTGTGTGTTGTAAAGGGGGTGGAAAAAGCAGGGCTGGAGGCACTCACTGAACCCAGCAGCAGCATAGCGATACCTGTAGCAAATGGTGACCCTCCTCTTCCTCTGTTAGAGTCTCTGCCAGCCCAGAGAGGTGCTGGTACAGAGCCCACCTCAGCTCAAGCTCTGCAGCCCAGGAGCGCAGTCTGGCACCTGAGCATCACTGGGATGGAGGGAAGGAGCACGTCGCTACCTTTACCACAGTCTCTTGATGGTCTCTGCCAACAGCAGCAGAGATGTTTTCCGTGTGAAAGGGGTTAGATTAGGAGAGTAGGTAACCATGCCAAACCCCTTGGTCTTTAGGAAGGGGCCGAGCCTGAGGGCGCTGCCTCCTGATGGCTCCTGCACGTGTGCAGGCAGATGTCTTCCTCCTGGCCCTGGCTCCTGTCTGCCTTGTGGGACAGCTTCTCGTGAACTATGACTAACAGGAGGAGCAGTGAGGGGGCAGGAGCTGTCATCCCTTCCTGGAGAAATGTGGAAAGGGAAAGGGGAAGAGAGTGCCAGCCCCCGAAAAGCCAAGAATGTTGGTTTTGGGAGCAGCACAGGGAGGCTGAGCTATCAATGAGGCATAGCTGGCAATGTTTGCTTTGGGAAGCGCTGCTCGAACATGAGTAACGTGGCACTGTTTTGCAACAGTGTCCTAGGGAGGAATAAGGGGTGGGGGGAAGGATAAATGAGAGGTTTGTTCTGGAAACCTTCTCCCTTTTGCGAAATGATGCTCCTTTTTGAAGCCTGGTTTTCCCTCTCTGAGGCTGCACACCTTCACACAGTGGCCAAAGGTCTTTGTGTTGCAGCCTGAAGGTTTGAAGTTGGGAAGAAATCAATCTGCTTTAGCACAGTTGCTGTGGAGATGGCGAGCTCGCCCTTGCCCTGTGAACCATGTGAGCTGTACTGGCACTCACTTCGCTTCAGGCAAGACCACTGGCCTCCCACTACCTGACTTGTTCCAAAAAGCTTGGGGTGTTTTTTTTTCCTGCAGTTTGGTATTTGATGAATTGAGAAGCAATTTAAAAGCCAAACAGCTTGGAAGATCATGAAAAGCCCAGTTAAAAGCAGATTGGCTCTCTGAATCTTCATGCCTCAGCGAAGAATTAGAGGAGGTGGCGAGAGGCTTGGTGTTAAATTAGCATCCATCTGTATTAAATAACAGTTCAGGACTTTAAATAGAAAGGCAGCGTGTGAGAGGGGAGGGATGGTACAGGGGTAAAGCATTATTCAGAAACATGCCCTTGCTTCAGTCCCTGTTCATAAATAAACACTGAGGCAGGAACATGGCTAAATGTTGAAAGAAAAGAGCCAAGCGTCTGCAGCAGCTCCTCCTTCTCCCCCTGTGGCACCTCTGAGTGCTTCACAGCTCCAGGAAAGCTCGAGATGGCTGAGCAATGGGGAAGGGGATCCTGAGGGAACAGCCAGCGCAGCCCCTCTGCTCCCCCACTCGTGCCCGTGGCTGCCCATGGGTTCTTGTCCCTCCCTCAACAGCGTCTCCCTCAGCTCTGCTGCAGCACAAACTGCCACACTCTCACCAGCATGGAAGGGGAAAGGCAGGAGGGACGAGTGTGCAGCAGCCTGGTGCTGGGAGCCTGGCCAGGCAGAGCCCTGGGGCTGAGGGATAGATGGGAACAGCAACGGGACGGTGGTGGCACCATCCCAGCTCTGTGCCAGTGGTTGGGCTGATCTCTGCCCTTTGGGATGTGGTTCCCGTGCTGGAGGGGTTGTTGTTCCCCTCAGCCCCTTCTGCAGAGCGTTCAGAGCGCAGCAGTTGTGTCCCAGTTGTGTCCCCACGACTCAAATCCAGCCCTGATGTGGGCTCAGGAGAGCTGCTGTCTGCTGCTGCCACCACCATGGGGTGGTCTGGTGGGGAGCAGCGCTGTGTCCCGGTAGGGAGCTCCCCTGGGAGCTTGCCTGCTGGAAGGTGACTTTGCCCAGGCCACTGAAGCTGATGTACATTGATCCTCATGAAAGAGGATTTGGGGGGGGGGGGGGGGGAAGCCAGGACCTGAGTTTGCAGATTCCCTGGGAAGAACTGGCTGAAAAGCTCAGTTCCCATTGGTCTACCTTGGGCTGCTGGTACCTTGCTACCATCAGACCTCCATCTCCTGCATCCTCACCAAGCACCTTTACAGAAAGGAAGGGTCCAGGGTCCCAACCTCAACCCTGGTGTAATTTGGAGGTACAGCAGCAGTGCTCTGTTGGAAGCAGCCACAGGGCATGGAGCTTGCTAGGCTGAGCCACTAGAGATTCCCCAGCCCGGAGACTTCAATCTCAGCCCAAGTGTTTGGAAGGTATCTGGTGACCTCTTAGCACCTTGTGGGAAGATTAACCTTATACCCCCACCGCTCCCAGCAGCTGCTTGGATACCTTAAGGAAATTAGGAGAGAGACTTGGCACTGCCTGTGCCATTCCTCCACCCAGCCCAGAGCTGAGCTCAGCTGGGAACAGCAGCAATTCCCACTCTGGGATCACGTGCATGAGAATTAGTCCTCCCAACCTTCATCTCTGAGGTTACTGTGTGAGATCAAGCAGTTTGTAACCCAGTGGGGAAGCTAAGAGATCTGGGGAGCTGCTGGAGGCAAGGACCTCTGCAGAGGAGCCACGGAGGAGCTCCTGAGCAAGGAAAGAGCAGCCTGAGCCCTCACTGCTCCCCTGTGATGTATGAAGAGGGCACAGACCATCGTGTTTCCCTGGCAGGATGGTAGGTGCTTCTCAAAGGTGAAGGTTCTGGCAAGGGATGGGCAGGCTGGTGGTACCTGCTCCTCGGCCAGCATTACCTGTTGAAGCTTTTGAAATCCCAGGGGGAGGGTCTCACAGGCAGCTGGTTCACACCAAGCACAGTGTTGTCCTTGTCACCGAGGAGCTCTTGCCATGGGGAGCGGTAGCCCTTGGGGATGGCGGTGACGTTGAACTTCTCCGGGGGGATTTCTTTGAGGGGGCCTGAGTATCCTGTGTGGGGGAGACACGGAGTGGGCTGCTGGGGAGGGGAGGATGGGCACAGCCCTGCCTTCGCCTGGCCACAGAGGACCTGCTGCCAGGGCCAGGATTACGTATGTATATACATCATCAATATATGCTGTACATTTCTACATGCAGAATCTCTGGGGGAGGGTTTTGGGGAGGAGCCGTTGGCAGGCCCCGCGTTACTGAGGTTACACCCATGTAGGCTTTGGGGTGCAGGTGGCATTTACCAGGGGCCAGAGCCTCAGGGTTGAGGACTTTGCTCATCTGCAAGACTTTCTCTGTCTTCTTGGGCACTTCGGGGGGGCCGCCCTGGGGCGATGCTGCCACGTGGAGCTCGGAGTGATAGCTCTGCTGGCCCTCAGCATCCTGCCCTGCCTGTGGAGCAGAGAGTCAGTGGGTGTGGGGAGCGATCCCTGCCCCGGGCAGGACTTGGGGTGCTGTCAAAAGCACCTCAGAGCTTCCTCCACCTACTCACCGGCCACTCGTTAGCCGTTCCCTCTGCGTTGCGTCTCTCAGTGAAGTGTGAGCCACCTGGCCCTGCAAGCTGTGGGAGGTGAGGAGAACGGTTGGTGGGTGCTGAGGGACCAGCACCCTTGATCTTCAGCAGATGCTGAACCTGATGTTTGCCCCCCTCCATTCCCAGCCCTCCCAAGCTGAGCCTGGCTGCCCTTCTAAGATCCCCAGCCCCACAAGGAACCTTTTTCCCCACAAAGGCTGCAAGATCCAGGGCAGGGCTGTCCTGCTTGGAGCTGGGGGATGAGCTGCAGACCCACCTCCCTGTAGCTGCTGGGATGCTCGAAGATGAAGCGCTGCATCCGCTTCTGGCGCTGCTGGAAGAGCTGGGAGCCGCGGTTGTTCCTCAGGGAGAGCTCCTCGATCATCAGGTCCTGCGGCGTGCTCATCTTCTTGCCCAGGTCCAGCTGAGGAGCTGGGGAGGCTTGGGGAGGGCACAGCCACAGCTGAGGCTGCTGCAGCACTGGGTACTGTCATGCCCTGTGGCACAGCTCAGCCACAGCGCTGTGCCAGTGACTGGTGTTTCCCCAGTGGGGGAATTGCCAGGGGGTTCTCTTGGCTCCAGAGGCTCAAGGAGCCTCTCCCACCCCCTGTGCACAGACCCCTCCATCCTTTGACAGGCAATTGCTGCCCCTTGGGGGGACCAAGAAAGCAGGCACAGAGGTGCCAGGGAGTGGGGCCAGTGGCCTCAAACAGAGCTGGATCTGGCCCCTGGGCAGGGCAGGCAGCACTGCCTGGGGACTGGCACCCCCGCCCCCCCAGTCCCCCTTACCATCTTCAGGACCCGGTCTCATGATGGTCATCACCTGCTGCCACGCTCCTGAGGCAGCTGTGGGGGGCTGGATCCTGGCTGGAAGAGAGAGGCAGCCCTGGGGTGACACCAAGCAGGGGCACGCATCAGCCCAGGGGTGCCATGGAGAGAGGCCAGGCTTTGGCTGAGCATCTCCCCCAGCCAGCATCATTCCTGAGGATCTGCCCTGGCCAGCATCATCCCCAAACATCTCCCCTGGCCAGCATCATCCGTGAGCATCTCCTCTGGTGAGCATCATCCCTGAGCATCCTCCCCATACTACCCCATTCCCTTCAACAGATACAGGGCAATGTCCAAAGCGTCCACCCCTCAACCCCTACTTGTCAACTTTCCTCTCAGCCATCCTTTAAGGTAGAAAACACCCCCAGCTCTGTCCTTGCCCATAGCGAGCCAGTGTCCCCATGTCCTGAGCCCCCTTGCAGCAGCACCCGCTGCCCACAGCCTGCCAGGCGAGCAGGGGCCCTGGCTGCACCCCCCTCCTCCCCCAACACCCCCGCCTTAGCAGAGCTATTTTCAGCCACTGGCTGTGAGGGTGACAGAGCCACAGCCCTGACCCTGCCAGGGAGGTGGTGAGCGCTGCAAGCACAGAGACCCTGCATGGGGCACTGGGCTGTGCTGCTCCTTCCCATGGAGGCAGCTGGAGACCGCTCTGAGTGCCCCCACCACCACCCCCGGGGCTGTCCACCCACAGCAGCACCCTCCTGTGCTGCAGACATTCAGATCAGCAGTGTGAGGAGCAGGGTGGTGGCTCAGCCCTGCCTGGTGCATCTGGTATCCTTCAGGTTGGGCTGACACTGTGCAGCTTCTCCTGAGAGCTCCGGAGAGCTGGGGGTCCCCACGAGGCATTGGGTGCCCGGCATGCGGCTCCCTGCCAGCTCTGAGGTCAACACTAACCACCCCCACACAGCCCCCCGTCCTCCCCTCAACCTTCCTTTGGGGACACCCTCTTTGACCCTCATGGTTGTGAAGTCCCCATCGCCAAGGGTGGGAGGTCACCAAGCCCCGTGCACCCACCCACCTGCTGACCCCAGCGTGGGACCTCACCCCCCCATACCTGGCCAGGGGATGCTCCAGATGCTGTGGACAGAAGATGCTCACCTGCTTGAGGTGGGGACAAGGCTGAAGCCAAGCTGTGGCCACTAGTCCTTGGTGGCCCTGGCTGGCCCTCCACGGCACCCACGGGCTCCCTCTGCTCGCCCCGACCGGCCCGTGCTGGGCTCCAGCCCAGATGCCAAGGTCCGGCCGCGGGACAGCAGTTATTTCTGGCTGAGAAAGGGGGCGGAGCAGGGCTGATGCTTGGGGACAGGGATGCTGTCACCCCGGCACGGAGCAGGGCTGACCTCTGGGGATGGGGATGCTGTAACCCTGGCATGGAGCAGGGATCACCCCTGGGGACAGGGATGCTGTCACCCTGGCACGGAGCAGGGCTCACCCTTGAGAATGGGATGGTGGCTGTGCAGCAGAAGGTGGCCTTGTGCCATGGGTGTCCAGGTCACCTCGGGATGGATGGGATCCAAGCAGGCCAGGCCAGGTGGGATAACGGCAGTTTATTTCTGAGCTGGGTATACAACTGTGTGGCGGGTTGTGGTAGCTGGTGAGCAAGGAGTGGGAATGTGCCCTGGGAGGGGCAAGCTGCAGGGCAAGGGGACCCCAGGGAATGGGGATGGGCTGGCTGTGATGATGTGTCCTGGGGAAAGGGAGGGGGTGACAATGGGTCCCCAAATGGGGACCATGCCAGAGCCACAACAGCACATGTGCATCCTCCTTTCTCAGTGCTAGTCTTACCAGCACCAAGGCCCCTGGACAGGTGGCTGCACCACTGCCCTAGCATCTCCTGGACCCCCCAGGTGGGGACAAGTGCTTTAGGGACCCACTGTTCCCCCCAGGCTCTGCCACGTAGCTGTGTCCACCCTGATGCCCTCTTCTCCCCATCACCCCCTCCGAGCTTCTCTCTGACCTTGCTGCCCTCGGAGGGCATCTCCCCACCTCCACCCCACCTCTCCACAGCCCCTCATGGGGTGCTGGCCCTAAGCAGCTCCCCATGGGGCCCCCAGCCTGTCCCCAAGACACTCTCAGCACTGCCTCCCACACCAACACCTCCCTCAAACCCTTGGCAACCTGTACCGCTTCCTTCACCCCCCAGGTCTCCCACATCCACCCCCTGTCCCCAGCTGCCACAGCGCAAGCTGGTCCCTCTGTGTCCCTCCATCCTGCTCACTCATGTCCGTCCCCCCCCCATGTCCTGGGGTGCAGGATGGGGGTCTCCCTCTCTTTGCCTGGGCAGGATGGGACAGCACCTCTAAACGGTTCCTTCGAGGTGGCAATAAATACCTTTGGCTCTTTTTGGGGCCCTGGGGAAGGGGTTGGGGGAATCTCTTTGAGGAAGGTTCAAAAGTAAAAATAAGAAAGCAATGAAGGACTGGGGAGGGGGGGCCTGGAATTTAAAAAAAGAGCTTTTTCCTCCCCAAAATCTGGTTTCAATTGAAACCAGCCAGATCTGGAGGCTGGGAGAGGCTGGGGGAGGCTGGGAGAAGGCACGGAGAATGCATCTTGGCCATGGCACCCCCTTGGCACTGTCCTCTCCAGCGGGGTGTGTGAACGTGCTGCCAGGAAAGCAGAGCTGTGGGGTGCTGGGGGGGCTGTGACACCCCAGTGATGGGGACAGGGAGCTTGCAGGAGACCCACTGAGCCCATCATCCCCATCCCTGCTCCGTGGTGTGTGGCTGCAGAGGGAGAGGGATGTGCTGGGGGCTGGATCTCCCCTCACTTCCCCCCCTCCCCTTCACACCCCAACCCCCCCCGCTCTGCCTGCTGAGCACGCAGTCCTGCCCCGAAAGGTTAGGGTGGTAAAAATAGAGCAGGGGGATGGCAGGAGGCCCCTGCCCCCCCCTCCCTGCACGCCGAGGGGCCGCGGCAGCTCCTCCGGGGAGCACGGACACCGGGGTTTGGGGACCGCAGCCTCCGGGGTTGGGGAGTTCCCGGTGGGGATGAGGGGGTAACAGGGAGTGGCATCGCCCAGGCTGGGGGGGCCGGGGGAGAGGGTGACCCCCGCGGGGGCTGGTTCGTCTAAGAGGTGCAGGGGGCCCCTGAGGGCAGCCCCCCCGGCTTCAGGCGCAGGCTGCCGGTCCAGCCCCGGGGGCAGAGGTTGAAGCTGTGGATGCCCGGGCTCTTCGCCCCCGAGTCTTCGGAGTCGAGGGAGACGTCCGAGTCCGTCGGGGAGCGGGATGTGCAGCGCTTGGCCGGGGTCCGCCTGCCCGCCGCGGGGGATGGCAGGGGGCTCTTGGGGCGGGGGGACACGCTGTGGGGCAGCAGGAGCCGGTGCCCCTCTGCCCAGGCGGCTCGGAGCATCCCGGGGGAAGCACAAAATTGGGAGCCGTCCGCCCTGGGCGATCGCAGGGGGCTTTTGTGGG